>NC_081405.1:28268271-28973271 GCF_030272615.1 Cryptomeria japonica | reverse complement strand
ATGATTTCCCTAGCTTTCAGGATAATGTTTTCAATTGACCAAGATGGCTTCGACTCCCCCTTCAAACACTTAATAATATTAAGTGAATCTCCCTCAAGCCAAAATTTATCATGATTAAGATTCTTAGCTATAATTAGGGTATTCAGGGCAACTGAGGCTTCAACAAAATGACTAGTTTGACTCCCCAAAGGACCAGCCACCGCCACTAAGCAACTTCTAGCAAAATTCCTGACAGTGCCCCCATATCCAACTTTACCCAGATTCTCCTTAGAGACCCCATAAAAGTTAGCCTTAATCCACCCTTGAGGAGGAAAACACCAAACAAGACCTTCTTTGCCCTTCTCCTTACTAGTAGTAGTAGAGAGGTTCCACCTGTCATTGAAATCTTCTTTAGCAGCTGGTCCATTATCAGTACCATAGATACATTCAAATATGCTTTTATCCACCACCACTTCCAGAGTAGCACTTTTATCCCTAAAAATCCTATTGTTGCGCTCTTTCCAAATATTCCAGATAACATTCGAGAAAGTAATTTTCCAAGTCTCCACAATCTTTGGATTAGAACTAGAGCATTGCCATTGCTGCCAAGAATCCCTTAGGAAATTCAAAAAAACCCAGCTCAAATTCCACCTACTTAAGATGACTTTCCAAATTTCCTGACTAAATGTACACCGATTAGGAATATGGCAAGTAGTCTCTTCTTCCCTGCAACAAAGAGAACACCTGTTAGGAAAAACAAAACCTCTCTTTTGAAGGTTGTCTAGAGTTAAAACCTTGTTTTGGATGAAAATCCAAAAAAAGATATTAACCTTAGGAACTAACTTCTTGTTCCAGACTTTAGCCCAAATAGGAATTTCTTCCATAGATTCATTATGGATAGCCACAGTTGAGAACATAGAATATTTCCCATCCAAGGTTTCCCTCCATATCAATCTGCCATCTTTGTTGTCTCTAGGAACTTTAGCAGAGAGAGCAAGCTAAAGGAACTTAAGCCCCGGACAATGCTAGATAAAATCAATCCATTTCCCATTTCTCCAATAGTCTCTAACCAGCTCCCCAAACCTCCTTTTGAACCAGTCTTTCCATTCATTAAGGATTGGAATTTGATTGGAATTTCCTCCAGAGGTTTATCCAATATCCACCTATCTTCTCAAAATCTTATTTTCCTACCATCCCCAAGGTTTCAAATTCAACTAGCAGCAACCCAACTTTTAGCTGATTGGACTGCATTCCATATAGTAGATCCTTCGACAATAAAAGAATCACTAAAAATTCTTCCTTAGAAGGTTGCATATAAAGATATTTGTTTTTCCAGATTAAATTCCATTCTCTTTCCTCCCCTTTCATTCTCCAAATTTGTTTAGCTAATAAAGCCTTATTCATAGAGCTGATATTCCTTAAACCCAACCCCCCTGAGGCCTTAGGGGAATAGATTTTATTCTAGGCAATAAGGGGAATTCTATTTTTGACTTCCACCCCCGACCAAAGAAACTTTTTTTGAATTCTTTCAATTGCTTCTGCAAACTTTATGGGGATTTTAAACAAACTGAGAGCATAAACAGACAAGTTTTGGAGAGTGGCTTTGAGCAGAGTAACTTTGCCCGCTTGACTAAGGACTTCCCCTTTCCACCCAGCCAGTTTTGAGTTAAATCTATCAACCAACTTATTCCAGAAAAAATCCTCAAGCTTAATACACAGAGGAAGCCCCAGATAAGAAGAGGGAATCTTAGATATTTTGCAGCCAAGAATTCTTTCAATCCTTAATTGCCTTTGAATAGGGGTATTGATGAAGAACAAAGAACTCTTATCCTAATTAATTTTTTACCAGAGGCAGATTCATAAATATACAACAGATTCTTCTTTTTTGGCTTCCGTAATGGTAGCTTCCCCCATAGTGATAGAATCATCAACAAATTGTTCATGACTACAAGTGAAATTAGATGAAGATTGTTTCAGACCTCTAAGATTTCCTTCTTCCACATTTTTATATATAAATCTACCTAGACTTTCAGCTAAAATAGTAAACAAGATAGGGGATATGGGGTCCCCCTTTCTAAGACCTCTAGAGCTTTTGAAGAAACTTGACGGAGATCTATTGACGATAACAACAAAAGAGGAAGTTTTCATAAGCTGAGAGAAAAGCTGAATAACTTTTTCACCAAAACCAAATGCTCTCATAATCCTTAGGAGAAACTGCCAGTTCACTCTATCATAAGCTTTAGCCATATCTAACTTCAGAAAGAACTCTTGATTATTAGCCACTTTTAGGGAATGGATATTTTCATGACCATATATTATGGAGTCCAAAATTTATCTACTAGGGACATAACCATTTTGCTGGACAGAGATAATTCTTGGAAGAATTTCCAGTAGCCTGGAAGTCATAACCTTGGATAAAATCTTGTAAACAAAGTTACAAAGACTAATGGGTCTAAACTTATTGAGAGAATCAGCTCCTAGGATCTTCGGGATTAGGACAATGAAGGTAGCATTCAGTTCTTTAAGAAGCCTTCTAGAGCCAAAGAATTCTTTAACACCTTTGTAGATGTCAGTCTCCACAATATGCCAAAAACATTCGAAGAAAAACATTGGAAACCTGTCTAGTCCAGGAGATTTATCTCCCTGAAATGAAAACACCGCCTTTTTGATTTCCTGATTAGAGGGGATATGGGATAAGTAGTTATTGTCTTCCACAGTCAGGGTAGAAGGAATAGCTTGCAGCAGGATGTTTTGATTACTGATATCCAAGTTATCCACTTCTCCCAACAGGGTACCAAAATACTCTAGACTCCAAATATTCCTTTCTAATATCATTATCCTCCATTAAAATCCCTTTATTATAGGATAATCTGGATATCCTGTTAGCCGCCCTATGCTTAAGAGTAGTTAGGTGAAAAAATTGGGTATTTTTATCACCTTCCTTCAAGAAAAGGGCTCTAGATCTTTGTTCCAGAATGTCTCTTCATTAGAAATAATGGTGTGGTATTTAGACAAAAGAACATTTTCCACCTCCCTCAGATCATCAGACAACCCATTCTCTTGGATTCTACCCTAAACTTCTTTTATATCAGTTTTAATTTGAATTTTACTCTTAAAGATGTCCCCAAAAATCTCTTTATTCGAGATTTTAATTTTAGCCTTTATAATTGTTAGTTAACAGATTGGATTTCCCAAAATTTATTAACAAATACTCATGCTCGCCCAGTAGGAAACCAATGAAACCAACAGTTGGGTAAATAATGTTAATTTACCCTCTGCATAAGGGTACAACTCCCCATATGATATTCAATGAATTTTGACCAAATTTTATCATATAATTCACTTTTAACCAGAAAGCAAAGAAAGGCTTTAACATTCACTTGTCAACACAAAATGAATGCCTCACAAAGATTATTGAAATATATAACAAAACATTAAATTTCAAATAATGATTATCCTATATGAAGTGATCAAAATATTTGAACTTTGATTGATACTCGCTCATGCCTCATAGGTCAAGGGGAATCAGAATATTCAAATGCTTTCAACTAATTTCATTCATCAGATTGATTCACAGACTTAATATTTGATAAAAATTAGAGAAGGGAATCCAATACATGAACATATGAATATCCCAACAGAAATTTTTATATATTCAAACACACAGGTTTCAAAAGCTATATTAGACATTCCACTCCATTCAAAGATGGGGTATTTCACTAAAATTAACAAGTAAAATAGTTTGTCGTCTTAATTTTTACAAAATTTTATGGATCCTGCCAAAACATCCATTTCTAATACTTATAGCCACCCGGCTAACCTAATAGCTAAACACAAAGCTTCAATAAACAACCATTTGTAATTGAAATTAACTGAAAACGGCCAAGAGTTGTAAACAAAGCTATAATTGCAGAACAGGAAACGGTTTTTGATTTGTCCTATTGGTGAGTTGTGCCACATATATTTTGCCATTCCATATGAGCCACTGAAAAGTTGTGAACAACTTGATAATGTGGGAGCCCAATGTGCAAGATGCGTTCCTTCCAGACTTCTTTATCCATACTCACTTCCATAACTTTAGTTCTGTGTGTTTCCAAGTGATCAGAACAAACAACCAACATAGATTCGATTCTGTCAATTCTGGAGAAGTCATCTTTGGTTAAAGATTTTGATTCTTTAATTAGGTCAATCTTTCCTTTGAAATTCTCCACCATATCCACTGCCTGCTCGATGGTTTGTCCGTCTCCCTTGAGAAGCTATACATCAATGCACTTCAAATCTTTTTGCATTACAGCAATGAGTTCTTTCAATTCTTTCAACAACTTAATGGATTCTTCATGGCCTTGCTTAGTGATTGAATTTCTCCATTCAATATTTTCTTTTGCCACATACAATATCTTCTCATCGAAATCTTTAACCACTTTTTCAGTGAGAAATTTCATGACACCATATTTCTGCACATCTTTCATCTGGATCAACACTGCCACCCATTTGTTCCTTTCTTTTTCCCACTCTATCACCTCTGTTTCAAGCTCTTGAGTTACCATTACAACATCCTCATATAACCTGATTAGATTAGCAATATATCCTGCTCCCTGTTGAATTATGGATTCAAGCAACTCATCGAAGGTTTCCACCATCATACAATTCCTCTGAACCTTATCCAACAAATTTTGGTTCATTGGCGATTTAGGATCAAAACACACGGAAATTTGTGATAGGGGTTGCAGGTTGGGATGGTGTATGGCATTGATGTATTCTGCCATCTATTTAACAACTTGTTTCAGCTCCCGCTTGTCCTTCTCATCCTTCCATGTTCTTGATAACATCCTTTTTGTGGAAGACTCTAAATGTTTCATGTCCGCAACCCTTGAAGCAGTTCCTAAATCGATCTTTTCAATGGAAAAGTCCTTCTCAGTAGCATTTTCTGGATCTTTGTCTGAAATTGGCTTAGCCATTTCAGCTACCCAATGCCCTATATTCTCATCCACCTCTAGCATGGCCTCTGCTTTTAGTCTCTTAGACTTAGACATCTTTCCAAGGCATCTACTCACCATATCTTCTATTGGAATGCTGATAGGAACCACATTTCATTTCTTGCTGATTGAGGCTCCCAACCATTTGGAAACATTTGGGGATTCTTTCGCTGGTGGCATCTGATAGTCTGATGAATCCATGATAGCCAAAGTGGCCACCTGATTGAGATTATCCTCAGGTTGTTCTTTTTGTTTATCTACATCTTGAGTTGTAGGGATATCTACTACTGGTTCACCCATAATTACTTGTGCTTCTTCACTATCAAGAATTATGATGGCATCTTCCCTTGTAGGTTCTTTACTTTTCTTCCTATTTTTGAAACGGGTGACTCAAACTGATGAAGAGCCAAATAGTGATTCCTTGTACCTCTTAGTTTGAACCTTCTCACTCTGTGTATCAGTAGCACCTGCAATATCAACAATTATGTCAGAGGAAGAAATGAGTGTTTGTGCAGCAATATGGGGTTGCTAAACTAATTTCTCAACTGAGGTAGTGGTTAGTTTCATTCCAGATTTACAGTTTCTTAACCACTTTTCTGTTCTCCTTATAACATTAAAGGTTCTAGATTGGATATTTTCTTCTTCTCTCCTATCCCAATCAATTTCAGGAATAGGTTGCTTATGAATTCTTTTATTGAACTCCGGGTCGAATACATCTTCACCTTCCTCTTCATGTACTCCTGCTATGTTCATTGATAATTTCATATTAATGATTTGCCGAAGAGTGAACCTTGACTATAATCTTCATCAGACTTCAAATTCATCACAACAATCTTCCCAGTAGTCTTCTAACTAGGGTATATGTGAAAAGTTCACATCAACATTCAGATGTTTTATTGCATATCCTTTACTGTCAAACCCTTGCCGAGCAACATAAGGTTGCAGCTTCATTTTCTTGATTTCCACTTCTAAATTCAATGCATCAGAGGTAGTTTTGCAGTTGTAACATCCAAGTTCAATTGGAAAAATTGCTTCCGACTCACTTTTCATCCCTAATTTCTTATCAACATGAGGTAACTATCAGCAGACTTCAAGGAGTACATAACTATCAAGAGTATATCTGGGCAGTTTGAAAGGTTCATCTTCAAAGCCTCCAATTCTAATATAAGTGAACCTAGGAAATTGAATAAAACAACTCCCATAAGTACTAATCAATTTTAATGCTTCGGATGACATTCTCTTATTCATGTTTCCCCGCAGTTCAAAAGTTAATCTTCCTATAAAGACATCACTCCATCTCAAGAAGTTTTCTATATACCTCTATCTCTGCAAGTGTGGGTAGAACTCATAGACTTTCATTCCATCAACCCATGGTTCTTGATATAATCCTGGCCATTCTCTGATGCAGGCTAAAATATAAAATAGATAGGAAGACATATGAAAACTGGCTATTCCAACAGAATTACTCAAACCCTCATGCAATCTCTCTGCAATTACTTGTGCCCAATCAAGGTATTTCTCGCCAGATAATAACACCTGAATGTAAAAATACATCCAGTCTTCCCAATAAAAGGCATGTGAATTCCCCTTGAGCCTATTCAAAAGAATTACAATATCTCTCACTTCTGTAATAAAATGCTCCCTTGTCAAAGGTTTAGGTAACCTAGAAGCTCCCTTCTACATTTTAAGGAGCCAATTTCTAGCAATGACACTCTGATAAACACTTTTCTTCTCGGAGAAAAATGCATATGAGGTTCCTATGGACCAATCTTCGTACGACTCTTTGTGAGGGATCCCAATCGCAGCCATTACTATTTCTCTATCAATCCGCACTAAAATGCCTCCATCACTAGCCCTAATACACCTGTTACTAGCATCATATTTTCTCATGCATGCATACACTGATTCGGGGCAAGGAGCAACGATTGGGAAAGCAGCGGCTTCAACCAGACCACTGTGAACTATCTTTTCCATCATGGAATTGGCCTTTGGATTCTTAGCCCTTTCTAGAAAATTCTCTAACTCATCCTGAACTAAAGTCGTATCATCTAATTCTGGAAGGGTACTAATTAAGCATGAGGTTCGACCCAAGTTCAGAAGTATTGGTCTCGTGTTTGCTTAAAATTGCATCAATTAGACAACATTCAACCCCGAGGCAAGGAATTACACTAACAATTTCAAAGCTAAACAGAGCAGGGGAGGTTAGTGATTAAACTCACTTGTCTTCACCATCAAACTGTGTAACCCTCAAAAAAACTGAGCTAAATTACCTTCTACGTCCTTACTCTTCGCCAGCAGCAACAATGATTTTCTTACCTGAGAAGCATCATATTTAAGGACGGAAAACACTGACAAGTACCAAAGCATGCTTCACCCCAACTCATTTATCCATGTAAAACTTCCCATGATTTGATATAGTTCTGACATGCTCATTAATTAAGAATCAATTCCACACGTTCGACATGCTTTCTCATGATTGCTTTCCATAATTACAGTTTGAAAACACAGAAAATGAGGAATATTTTGTTCCCATCGCACTGCCTTTATCTCCTAAACACCATCGGGCTGATTTGAAACAACGCTTTGAACCTTGAATTATTTCAAAAGAAGTTCATTGGTTCAAAGTTCAAAGACAAAAGATCAACACTCGTGGTAAAGAAGAAGGAAACAAAAGAAAATTTCAATGACACAAAAATGAACCTTGAACCTTGAACCATTCCAAGAGTGATTCAATGGTTCAAGTTCAAGATGACCACAAGGATTGACGTTAAAGGGACAACCACAATACATAAGACAAAAGACCACTTGAACCTTGAACCTTGAATCGGAAAGGTTCAAAGTTCAAGTTCAACGACTATGCTAATGAAGACTTAGAACTTAATAGACCACATTTCCTTTGAACCAGAATTTTGAACTTTATAAAGGGTTCAACGGACGAGTATGAAACTCAAATTGATGAAGACTTAAGCTTTGCAATACTTAATAAAATAATGCCCCCCTAATTGATAAGCTATAAGCGGATAAATAAGGGGCAACAATAATATTGAGCTTTTCAGCTATTCTAAAGAGAGTTGTACCCTCAATCTTAGAATTCCACCAATCAACAACACAAGCTTCTAAGGATGGATGGGATAACCACACTTTTTCAAACCTAAAAGGGAAGTTTCTCTTAGCCGAAAAAGAGTTGTCAGTAAAAGAGATAGGATAATGATCTGACCCAATTTTGATAATAGAAGCAAGAGAGAAGCTATACTTGGCTAACCACTTAGAAGAAATTAAAGTTCTATCTAACTTCACTTGAATCAGGTCAGCTCTAGTTCTTCTATTAGTCTAGGTATAGTTAAACCCTTGAAGATGCACATCCATAAGAGCTTGATCATTAATGAACCCCATAAGGTCTTGTTTCCCATCAAGATGCAAGGGGAGACCTCCCATCTTCTCTTCCTCTTTTAGCGAAGTATTGAAATCTCCCATTATTATCCAGCTTTGATCAACAAACTTAAGTCTGTCATCAACAAGGCTTCTCCAATATTTAGCTCTCCCAGTTTTGGTATTAGGTGCATAGACATTGGTTAACACCCATACAAAGTTATCCTTGATATGCTCAAGTTGCATAAAGTTCCTATTAAAAGAAGAGATGATTTCCTTACCTTTAATGGTTTTTTGGTTCCAAAAAATCGCAGTTCCTCCAGAAGCTCCCTCCAAGCTAGATCCTATGACACCATTATTTTTAAATTTTTTAATCTTTTCCACTTTGTCCTTAGACATCTTGGTTTCCTGAACAAGGACCACATCCAGTTTATGATCTCTTATGATGTTTCGTAACACATCCTGCTTATGAGGGGTATTCAGCCCTCTGATATTCCAGGATATTATCTTCATACTTTAACCAGAGATAGGGCTGACTTGATGGAACATTGTGTTCCATCAGCACAGTTCTTCCAGCTTTCCTGTTCCCTTTGATGTTTTAGAGATGACCTCCCCTACTTTTTGTTCTAGCTTCCAACATTTGCCTTTTTCTTATTCCTTCTTCTTGTTGAGATACCTCCATTGAGTTCCTCCTTATTCAATTTTCCCTCTTTCGAACCAAGAATCCTGAGATTTCCTCCCAAGATATCCATTACCACACTATGTGATGGGGTTTTACATTGAGGAATCTTTGGGCTTCCATTAGTTAAAAGCAATAAGGGATCTATATCAGAAGGGTTAAACTCTTGAGCTTCATTAAAATTTTCCTCAATTGATTTTGAGAAAGAAGAAACAGGCACAGCTTCATTGGGACTTACCTCTTCCTTCTCCTGACTGACAAATCCAACATCCTTGTCCTCTAAGTTATTTTTGTTGTTCAACTCTCTACCTTGCTCCCCCTCTTTAGTACTCTCTATTTGGATATTAGAGCACAATCCTATTTTTCATTATTACTGTTCTCACCCTTATTAACCTCATTTACTAGCTCCATTACTTCCTTATTTTGATCACACTCAACTGATGAGTCTCTTTTTTTATCAATCGTTTGCCAAATCTTTTTATACTTCACATTGCTATCAGTCTTACTTTCCTTACTCTTCTTAAGCGGACATGATTTTGCCCAATGCCCCGATTTCTTGCAATGGAAATAGGCAAACATGAGTGATTCATATTCAATAGCTTGGGTCCATTTCCCTAGTTTAGAAATAATCTCTATGGATTGGGGCATATTTGTCATTTGATTAAATTTACACATATGCGAGCAAAGACCAACCTTGATCTAGCCACCATCATTGGATCAATCGAAAGAAGTTCTCCAAAAGAATTCGCAATACCCTTAAAGACTTCCTCATTCTAGAATTCTAATGGGAGACCCGAGAGGTGATTCTAGACTGGCACCAAAACAAAGAAGAATTCATCAAGGTCAAGGTTCGGGAACCATTTCTGAAGAGCCAAAGTTGACTTGCCAAACATCCATGGACCTTCACATAGAGCTTTATTCATATCTTCTTCAGAGTTGAAAGAAAAGGAAAAAAACCCCCTAAGTAGCGCTGCCACATCCACTTGACCTTTTAAAACCCATTTCCTCCTTATGAAATTCCTAACAACATCAATGTTAGGCCTGAAGCTAGTAAATCGTCCAACTAAAGTCATGGTTAAGCCAACAACAGTTAGATCTACCAGTTTATCCGGAATAGAAATAGCAACCAGCCCTAAAACTGGATCAGAGATATTTGTAACTTTCGAGAGCCCTGATTTAGCCAGCGGCTTCACTCCAAAGAGCGAAGACCATTTTTTACCTTTACCTCTATCATGTGGGTCCCCAATTTTGGAATCTTTATCCTCCACTGATTTGACTATTTACTTGTCCTCTTATGTACCTTGAGATGCCTGTCCTCTTGCTTGATTGCCAGTTTCGACCCTAGAAAAACTGCCTTCCCTAGGAAATCCGCCTTCCCCAGGAAGTCCACCATTCCCAGATTTGAAATTTGGGATTCCTGCTCCTTGTCGCTCCGCACCCATTCCCGCTCGTTTCCTTATCCTGGTAGCTTTGTTAGATCATGTTTCTCTAGATATTTTGGCAGTGGCTATTAATGTGTTTTCAGGTATTCACTTTCTACTAGACTCATTGAAAGCGGTGATGTCTTCTCCAACTTCAATTTTGCCTCTTCAGATGGTACCTCCCGCAGTTCACAATGATGATATTATCCTCCCTTCCTCTCCTCCATTGGAAAGCACTAGTTCTTGGTTCCTGCATTCTTGATGTATACTCTCTCATTCAGAAAAATTTTGTACTCATACTCACTGGGGGGTTGGGTTTTTGTTGCCCAACATGGCGATTGAGGAATTATTGGGTTGGCTTCTTATTTGGTTTTATTATGTATGAGCAAGACCAGAGGTTTTCTTTATATGGTTCTTTCCTAACAGTGCTCTTTAAACCAAGTTGTAAAATTTAAAATATTAATTAAATTTAGTGGTTCTCCACTTTTATTAAAAAATAAAAATAAATAAATATATTAATGAAATTAAATATATTCAAAATTATACTTTTTAGAAAGATTATAATAAGGACTACATACTGTAGACACCTAAAATTGATCACTTGCATTTGATCAATTTATTCTCATTATTCATGTATTCTAGCTATTTCTAGTAATTGTACAATTCATTATTATTTAATCAATCATCTTTATTTATCTAATTTCTACCCTATTTCCTAAGGTAATTAATTAAATTAATTTACCTATTCAACACTACCTCTTAGACCCTCATCTATTAATTAAATAGTTACCCTTGTTTATTTAATTAAATCTCCGTCACCCCTTTCCTCCAATTTCGTATTAAAATTAATTTAATTATCCTATTTACCCTCATCCACTTGCATCCTCATCCTAATCCTAATCTCCGCCTAATCCACTCCCTAATCACTTGCACACTTAATCCCTCATTAAGTGAAAGTCAACTTCTCTCATCATATCAAGCACATGGGCTTCTGACACAAGCACATGTGTTTGTCTCCTCAAGTTCTCTAAAAGGAATTTTTAATTTATTTTTATTCCTCTCCTTCATCCTCAATCATGGATCTTAATCAATCAATCTTGACCATTCATCCTTTTCATACCAAAATCATATCTATCAAACTCTTAGCCATTTGTATCTGCTTCCATTTTCATCAATCTCTCTCTCTCACTCAACAAAAATTCTATCTCACTCATTTTTCCATTGGAGTGCTGTTATGCTACCAAAATATTGAGTGAGCACAAATCCAACCAAATATCATGGGCAAAGTCACACAACAAGGGGTTTGACATACTTTGTTCATGCTCTTTCTAACCTCTTCTAGCCTAATCTTCATGTTACTTTAATTTGTGTGTATGGGTGTTTTCTTTTAATTGTTTATGCCCTTTGAACTCAAGTTTTGTTGCATGCATTCTGGCATGCTCGATGGGACCCACATCATGGGTCTCTTTTTTATTGTAATTGGTTTTTTTAGTCCTTACAGATTGCAGGTTGTAGATTGGTGAAACTTCATACGCATCGATACATTTTCTCCTAGATCGACGAATTTACTGGCCAAACACTAAAAACATCATCACAACAAAACACCATATTCACTTTGTCTATTAACAGATGTGCTATTTGAATAGGCGGATTTTCTTGAAAATTACAGTAGATATCACAACTAGTAATCAATGGATACATTCAAAGTTGTAAAAAGATTAAAATTCATATGAACCCAAGGATTTGCTAACGTTTTGGTAGATATTCACTTATTCTAGTAGAATGCTTGTGTGTATCAACAAATATGTCTAAATTTTAGCAGATACGATAGTAAAATCAATTGACCCACTCTGTCGATTGGTAGATCCACTTAGTACAACAATGGGCATACAATTGTATAGAACCTTAATCGGTAGATCTTCTCTATGGATTAGAAGATTCACTCTATTCATCAATGGATTTGTAATAATTTAATGGATCCAATTCCTCCATATTAGTGGATTTTCTTGTTATTTAATTTCCAGTATTATAATTTGAATTAATCTACTAACATTTGCCTATGGTGGTTGAGTGAATTTGCATATGCATCTTTCTCTATCTATCAAAGACCACTCCTAAGCTACTAATACCTTATTCTTGTAGGACCAAAATGTTGAATACTAAGAGGGGGGGGTGAATTAGTATTGCTAAAATCACTGTACTTAACACTTTACTAGTCTAGTAGTAAACCAGTAAAATAGTTTAGCAAACAAACCAGTTAGCACACATGCAAACCAAATAGAAATTAGTGCATTCACCAACAGAAGCACAATCACCATAACACAAGAGATTTTGACGTGGAAACCCAAATGGGAAAAACCATGGTGAGATGAAACTCACAAGTAACTATTTGCAGAATAGGAACCAGGCCGATTAAGGTCATACAATGTTCTTTACTAGAACAGATCTTGTTAGGAGATAAGTCCGATTAAAGACTACCTTGCTAGAGGATTTTAGATCCATAGATGTGAACCACCTTGTTAGAGGATTTACAAAAGGCTTTTTGGGCCTACTCGGTTAAGGACTTCAGACTTGTCGAAGATGTGAGTAATCAACAAGTGAGTGATCTAGCAAATAGCATAGATTGCTTAGTTAAATCCTTGATAGCTCATTCCTAATACATTCCATCATTACTTTAGTCTTCAACACATTCACACTTTGCTTGCTCTCACAGACCTAAACTTCTCTTCTATAAACACACTTACAACCACCTAAAACCCTAGCAACAACCTAAAACCCTAGACATGATGTCCTTATAAAGGAATCTGATTTCATGTTGGTCCAATAGGATTACAATACAATTTCCTAGGTTCAATGCATCTAGACATAATTGGTAACACGACAAAAAAAGCACCACTAGAGTGTCGGCACTGCAAAACAATCGATGGATGGTAACTCATCGCAAAATGCCAGTTGGTAACTAATCACATAGTATTACCGGTTCAAACAAAATACCAGTTTAAGCAAAATACTGATTGCCGGTTTGACAAAATGAAGATTGGGAAATATGAGTTGTGTTGCTTCATTCCTTCATACTACTTGAGATCCTCGAACTTCTTGGGGTCTTCATATCACTTTAGACCGGTAAACACTTTCTGCAAAACACCGATAGTCTAAAGACTATAATACATCATACTAGTTGGAACAAATACCGGTTGAGCTTTAACTCATACATACAAAAATTGATCTCAAATCAAGTGTGTGTCCATCAATGACAATCACAACATCAATCATCAAAAATGCCAACACAAAACATAGAAAAGAGGGCATAAAAGGATACAAAATACTAATCTATCATTTGCAAGATGTGATCAAGGACAATCTTTTTATCACTAATCTAGGAACACTTCAATTTTCTAAGGGTTAGAACAATTGCTTATTGTCTTTGGTGCATTTGCACATATTTTGTCATCCTAAGTTTGTGTGTGTGTGTGTTTCCTCTATTAGAATCTTAGATACTGGAGGAAAACTAAGAGGGTGGGGGGGGGGGGGGTGTGAATCAGTGTCCCACAAGTTAAATAATTAATGCAGATTATAAAACATTTATCGGAGCACAATATAAATAGCACACTGAAAGATAAAGAATGAAAACACAGATCACACAACACCAATATTTTTGATGTGGAAAACCCGGTAAAGGGAAAAACTAAGGTGGGAAACCCTACCCATAGTTAAATAATACTTCTGCAGTAGTATGTGAAATAATTACAATGGGGATTGCACTTGCAATTAGGTCAACCACCTAGAGCTCAATGCTCATCACAAAAGAGAAGTCTCACTAACTTGCATAAACATCAAACTACAATCTGGAGAAAATGAACTATGAAAATAACATCTACTAATTCTTGATACAGTTTTGGTTAAGCACAGATGTGTGCCCTGCAATACCAAAACCTTCACAAACCTTCACCGAAAGATATATCTTTGTTCACACAATTACCTCTCTCTCATAATGCAAACATAACCATACCATACCATCCTATATAAATTACATGAATATATTGCCTATAAATACAAATCACCAACCTTGATAACAAGGTCGGCTAAACTCTAAACCCATAAACCATAATTACAAAAATTACATCACATGATACCACCAGACCAATATTATGATTTAAATTACATAGCATGGACCTAATTCAAATTCCCAAACAATTATATCCACCATAAATTTCACTAAGACCTATATCAACATGTTTCACCAACCAGTAGAAACCCTCAGTGTAATAACACAGAATAACCAACCAGATTCAAATAAGATCACCAAATCATCATGCTAGCCAATGCAAAGCCACCAAATGATTAGGACACAATCAAGAATGTGTTCAATACGTTAGGAACCATTTCTATAAGCCAAACCAAAATCGCTTAACCAAATCATTGAATATCACCAATCAGTAAAGCCAACCAATACCAAGAAATATCAACTGGTAAACCAAAACATAAGCGATAGCTTTTGGAGCACCAAATCATGAACCAACTTAATGTGACCAACATATAAAAAATCTTGAATAACCATACAAAACCGAAACAACCAATCTAATCATACCGGATTAGAATCATTGATAACCAAGTCCAATCGGGATAGCAGTAACCAACCTATAAAGAAACATGTCCAACCAGATCACAGTGTTGACATCAATGACAACACATAAACAATTTCAGCTTATTGCCAACAATCTCCCCCTTTGGCATTGATGGCAACACTAAATGTGAAAACCATCCAAGTGCCAAGGAATGCCAACAATCTCCCCAAACAATCAAGAAACAACAAAATATCTCTCCCCCTACTATTTTATGTTTTTCACATGAACACCATCTTCCCCTTTGACATCAATGACAAAGGGTTGATGCCAAACCAAATAGCCAACTACTCCCCCTAAGTAGCAACATCATCCCATCAACTTGGATCAAAAGATATTTCTGATAATCTCATTGGATTGATGCATCCTTGCATCTCTAAGTCTCTGTTGGAGGGGTGGTGACCCCAAACCGATCTTTGAGATATTCAAAAGTATCTTTAGGAAATGGTTTAGTTACAATATCTGCAATATGTTCCTTAGTCGGCACATAAAGCGATATGTTTTCCTTTGCTTCAACCTTTTCCTTCAAAAAATTATACCTTATAGAAATGTGTTTTTATTTGGAATGAAATACCAGATTCTTTGACATATCAATAGCAGCAATATTATCACAGTGAAAAATAATAGGCTCATCATAACTTACCCTTATATCCTTCAACATTTGCTTCATCCATAAGATCTGAGTGCAGTTAGTTGCAATAACTACATATTCAACTTCGACAATAGATAGTGAAGTGCATGATTGTTTCTTGCTGAGCCATGAAATCAATTTTTTCCCAAAAAAGAATGCACCACCTGTAGTGCTCTTCCTATCATCAACATCTCCAGCCCAATCTGAGTCTGTATAGGCACATAATATGAAATCATCATCCTTTGGATACCATAACCCATAATCTATTGTTCCTGCTAAACATCTGAATATTCTTTTAATAGTAATAACATAATTTCCTCTCAGATCAAAATGAAATCTAGAAGAAATGCAGACAACATTCATTATATCCCGTCTACTCTGAGTTGAGTACAATAATCCACCAATCATTGATTTGTATCTAGATGGGTTCACTCTAAGAGATTCATCTTCCTTAGACAATTTGCAATCGATTATCATAGGAGTACCAATAGGTTTTGAATTTTCAAGACCAAATTTCTTAAGCAATTCCTTCACATACTTAGTTTGACAAATGAAAATACCATTATCAGTCTGAGTAATTTGCAAACCTAAGAAAAATTCCATCTCTCCAATCATAGACATTTCAAGTTCATTCTTCATGTCATCAGCAAATTTCATGCATAGACTTTCTTCTCCTCCAAAAATGATATCATCAACAAAGACTTCAATAATCAATATGTAATCATGCTCAATCTTATAATATAAGTTACTATTAGCATCACCTTTGCTAAAACTGAGCTTTGAAAGATATTTATCAATCTAGCATACCATGCTTTAAGGGCTTGTTTCAACACATATAAATCTTTCTTCAATCTGCAAACAATGTCCTTGTCCTCTAATAATGAAAATAAATTAGGTTTTTCAATGCACACTTCCTCCTCAAGATCTCCATTCATAAATGCACATTTAACATCCATGATATACCTTGTAGTTCTTGTGTGCAACATAGGAAAGAAATAATCTTACCGCTTCAATCCTTGCAACCAAATCATAAGTTTCATCACAATCAACTCCTTCCTGTGAATTTCCTTTGCAAAACAATCTAGCCTTTTTTATTGCAACTTGACCTTCCTCATTTAATTTATTCCTGAAAACCCATTTAGTTCCAATAACATTTTTATCTTTAGGCCTAGGAACCAATTCCCATGTTTTATTCTTTTCTATCTGATTCTATTCTTCTTCCATAGCTCTCATCCAATTCTCATCTTTAATTGCTTCAATAAAAGATTCTGATTCAATTTGAGAAATTAAACATACCTCTTCAACAACTAAACTTCTTCTTGTCATCACACCTTTCATTTTGTCTCCAACGATCTCATCTTTAGAATGATTCATCTTCACATACCTGGGAGTCTTAGAATTATCTTAACTTTCTGACTCTTTCTGCTCATCAACAATCACTGTGGAACTTTATGATGTTACCAGAGTAACTGGATTAGTGCTCTAAATTGATTCTTGCACAACCAGTTCTGATATGACAATCTCATCTAGCTTCCATCTCTTCTAATATAGAATTTACTTCCAAAAATTCTGAAATATCTGACAGTAGGAGTATGACCAAACCATAATTCACAACGAGTCTTATCGGTATCACCTTTTATGTGTACTTTGATGAAAGTGTATACCATAGTATTGACAACTTCTCTCCAATAAATATCAGACAATTTGGCTTCCATCATCATTAACCTTGAAGCATCTAAGATAGTTTTATTCTTCCTTTCCACTATTCCATTTTGTTGTGGAGTTCTAGGTGCAGAAAATTATCTTCTGATTCGATGCTTCTCACAAAAATTATTGAACTCACTAGATGTAAATTCACTGCCTTGATCTGATCTTAAGCATTTTATCTTCAATCATGTTTTTGTCTCAACCATAGCTTTGAAAATTTTGAATTTCTCAAGAGCTTCTAATTTTTCTTTCAAAATGCAACCCATATCATTATAGAATAATCATCAATAAGCAACCCATTAGATCAGTATGAATAAGATCAAGAATTTCATTAGATCTATCATGTATGATTCTGAAACAAGTTCTAACTTGCTTACCCATTTGACATTCTCTACATACTAGATTATGAGGCTTGATAATCTTGGGAAAATCTCTGAAAGCTTGTGTTGAACTGATTTTCACTATGCAATCAAAATTTACATGACACATTCTCTTATGCCATAGCTAATGAGAAATCAAGCATGCCTTCTCACCAGAGTTCAAATGAAAGATGTTTCCTTTGGTCTAAGTTTTGAAGGCAATTTCCAAACCAAATCTATTGATAATCTTGCATTTTCCATCTTTGAATTGTAAATGAAATCCTCTATCCACCATCTAACCTACACTCGAAATATTATGCTTCAAACCTTCAACATAATAAATAGTCTATATTAGTCTTACCATCCAAGGATATTGTTTCTTTTTCTTTGATCCTGCATGCCTTATTGTCTCCAAATCTGACTAGTTCACCATCAAATTATTGTAGAGTCAGGAATTTCCTCTTGTTGCGAGTCATATGATGTGAGCAACCACTGTATATAACCCATTAATCCTTCTCTTCAATTTTAGTAGCTAGAGCCTTCTCCTTGATATAATTTTTATCAATGACAGGTTCTGGAGAATCATCCTTAATAGCAATAAAGACCCAATCTTTGTCGGAGCTTCCATTACCGGATCCACTCACAAGTTCATCATCATCATCATCAGTAATACCAAAATCATCATCACCAACATAATAACATGATTTATCCTTATTCCTTCTAAATCTAGGTCCGCTCTAATATTCCAAATTAGGTTTATAATTCCTCATAAATCTTTCTTGATTCCTAGCAGTTCTTTCAGGGCATCTAGATGCAAAATGACCAATCTTATTGCATAAAAAGAATTTAAAAGGAACCTTTCCTTCATACTTACTTCCAACCAGTCCTTTAGGGGTTCTTCTGGAAATTAGGGCTTTCAACTCTTCAAGTTCTCTATCTTCTCTCTCAATGTCTTCCAATTCTTTAGCATATAACTCCTTCCAGTCTATCTTTTTCTTACCAGAGGATGATTCTCTAAATGCAATCTTAGTTTTTGTAGCACTTTGATCTCCAAGTTCTTCAAGCCCAAAAGAACTCAACTTCCCAAGTAATGTATCTCTGGTAACATGGGTATTTGACATTGTCCGAAGTTCATTTATTGCAGTAGCCTTCATCTTGTAAGCCAGAGGTAGAACTCTTAGAATCTTTGACACAACCACATTCTCATTAACATTTCCACCACAACATTTGATTCCTATGACAGTCTCATTCACTCTATCCATGAAACAACTTATATTTTCTCATCTTCTTCCATCTTCAAAGTTTCAAATTTCATCCAGTAACCTTCAATTTTTGCAATCTTTACTGCTTGGTCACCTTCATAAAGAGTTTCAAGCTTCAACTAGATCTGCTTTGCATTTTCCAGCTCTATAACATTCAACAACTTCTCATTTGATAGGGAACTTAGCAAAGCTTATTTTGCTTTGACATCATTATCAACATTCTTTTTTTCATCAGCAAGTGCCAAAGTTGGAGAATTAGGATCATGAGGTGTATACCCTTTCTCTGTTATCTTCCAAACTTCAGCTCCAAGACATCTCCAATGAATATTCATTCGCTCCTTCCAAATTTTGTAGTTTGTACCATCAAATATGATACTCTCCTTTTGGTAAGGATTTAATGTAGAATTTGATGCCATTGGATCTCCTCAAGCAGTTAAGATTCTGTAGAGAGGACCTCACTTTGATACCAATTGTTAAAATCTTAGATGCTAGAGGAAAACTGAGAGGGGGTGAATCAGTTTTCCACAAGTTAAATAATTAATGTATATTATCAACCATTTACCAGAGAACAATATAAACAACACAGTGAAAGATAAAGAATGAAAGCACAAATCACACAACACCAATATTTTTGACATGGAAAACACAGTAAAGGGAAAAACCATGATGGGAAACCCTACCCATAGTTAGATAATACTTCTGCAACAATATGTGAAATAATTACAATGGGGATTGTACTTGCAATCAGGCCAACTGC
Source organism: Cryptomeria japonica (assembly GCF_030272615.1). Taxonomy (NCBI): domain Eukaryota; kingdom Viridiplantae; phylum Streptophyta; class Pinopsida; order Cupressales; family Cupressaceae; genus Cryptomeria; species Cryptomeria japonica. The sequence goes on along the minus strand of NC_081405.1, from coordinate 28,953,509 downwards.
CTAGAGCTCACTTCTCATCACAAAAGGGAAGTCTCACTGACTTAAATAAACATCTAACTACAATCCAGAGAAAATGAACTATGAAAATAACATCTACTAATGCTTGATATAGTTGTGGTTAAGCACAAATGTCTGCCCTGCAATACCAAAACCTTCACAAACCTTCGCTGAAAGATATATCTTTGTTCGTACAATTACCTCTGTCTCATAATGTAGACATAACCATACCATACCATCATATATAAATTACATGAATATATCACCTATAAATACAAATCATCAACCTTGATAACAAGGTCGGCTAAACCCTAAACCCATAAACCATAATTACAAAAATTACATCATATGATACCACCAGACCAATATTATGATTTACATTACATAGCATGGACCTAATTCAAATTCCCAAACAATTATATCTGCCAAAAATTCCGCTAAGATCTATATCAACACATTTCACCGACCGGTAGAAACCCTTAGTGTAATAACACGAAATAACCAATTGGATCCAAATAAGATCACCAAATCATCAAGCTAGCCAATGTGAAGACACCAAACAATTAGGACATGATCAAGAACACCTTCAGCATGTTAGGAACCATTTTTATAAGATGAACCAAAATCACTTAGCCAAATCATCGAATATCACCAATCGGTAAAGCCAACCGGTATCAAGAAATATCAACTGGTAAACCAAAACATAAGCGATAGCTTCTAGAGCACCAAATCATGAACCAGCTAAATGTGACAAGAATATAACCATCTTGAATAACCATCCAAAATTGAAATAGCCAATCTGATCATACCAAATCAGAATCACTGATAACCAAGTCCAACCAGAACATGAACCAACCGTGATAGCTAACCGACTGGTAAAGAACCATATCCAATCAGAGCATAGTGTTAACATCAATGAAAACACATAAACAATTTCAATATATTAACATCATCCTCTCCCCTCGCTTTGTGTATATTGGGTGTGAGAGAAATACATGTTAGCTCCTAGGCCTGTTTGGGGATCTCATCACCCCAAATAATGACCTTAACCACACAAACCAATGAGGTATATAAAGGGGTGAGAACTAAATTTTTTGTAGCTTAATAAATCTCACATCATGTCTAGCGATCTTGAAGCCTGGGTGATACCATGATACGGGTGCAGGGTTGGTTAGAAGGGCTTAATTGACCTTCTTGACCCATGCTTGTGATAGAGTGGTGTTCATAGATGTTCCTCACATACTTTGTGTATATTGAGGACACCCCTAGGTGCATGTATTAGCCTAGTAGAAGCCTTCACCCACCACTACATTAGTGCAGGGCATGCAAATCACACCCTAAAGTTACAATGTACTTATTTAGGTTGAGATATGAATCTCTTGGTTGGGCTTATCTATCCTCCTTGAGAGAGAGAGAAGGGAAATCCCTTTATAGGCCCAGATCTCTAGCTATTTTCCCTCTATGGCATTAGCACTTGCACTATGAGCCTAGTGTAGTAGGTATTACTACTTGTCTAGCTAGGTTTGTTATCATTTTTGGTGTGTCTTCTTGTGCATATCCAGTATTTATCTCCCATTAATCCAATATTGGTAATCTTTTTGTGTTCTTTTGTTTTTGTCTTCAATCAATCTTTTCTATAATCATCCTTCAACAAATCCACTATTTAGTCCAATGGATTCACATTTCCTAGTTAGTTCATCTTTTAGAAAATTTGCACTGTAGTCCAATGGATTCGCCTTCCTAGTCTGTCAATTATTCAATGGATTTTCTCCATAGAGTAGTGGATTCGCCTCCTCTAGATAGTCCATCCTTTAGTTGATTTGGTCCATAGTCTAGCAAGTTCACCTCTCTAGTTAGTCCGACCTTTAGTGGATTTGCTCCATAGTTCAATATATTTGTCTCCCCTAGTCAATCCTTCCTTCAATGAATTTTCACCATAGCTCAACATATTTTCCTCCCCTAGTTAGTCCATCCTTTAGTGGATTCACTCCATAGTCTGACAGATTTGCCTCCCCTAGTCAGTCCATCCCTCAATGAATTTTCCTCCTAGTCTAGTGGATTCACCTCCCCCAGTCATCTCCATCCTCCAATGCATCCCCTCCCTAGTCTGTCCATCCTCTAGCAAATTTTCCCCTAGTCCAATAGATTAACCTCTCCCAGTCATCTTCATCCTTTATTAGATTCGCCTCCTAGACCAAAGAATTCACCTCTCCTTGTCATCCCGATCCTCCTACAAATTCACTCTCTAGCCTAACAAATTCTCCTTTCCCATTCATCCTATCCTTCAGTGGATCTTCTCTCTAGTTTAGTCGATTCTGCTTCTTAGTCATCTCTAACCTCTAGTAGATCCGCTTCCTAGGTCAATGGATTCATTTTTCCTAATCTATCCATCCTCTAGCAAATTTGCCCCCTAGTCTGGTGGATTTGTCTCTCCCATTCATCTTCATCCTCTAGCAGATCTTCTCCTTAGTCTAGTAGATTTACCTTTAATTCCTAGTCCATCCATCCTCTAGCAGATTTGCCCCCTAGTCCAACAGATTCACCTCCATCCTCTAATGGATCCGCTCCCTAGTTCAACACATTTTCTCTCTAGTTTGGTAGATTCACCTTTTTTAGTCATCTCCATCTTCTACTGGAATCACCCTATTGTCTAATGGAATCACTTTTCATTTAGCAGGCCTGGATATACTTAGAATAGTCACTATTCAATCATTCGAGCAAGTTTTCCTTATAGTCTACTAGGTTCATCCTATATTTTGGCTAACCCACTCCCATCCACAAATCTAAATCATCAATCTAATCAATCTTCATTAGTGCTTGATTTTTCATGTCTCTAAGTTGATCATGCCTACATCTTAATATACCATCATCATTTTTCTTTCTCTAAGACCAATCTCGTCTAGATTAGGCTAATTTGTTGTTGTTGCCAAATCACCTTGTCTAAAGTTTCTATTGACATAGATTATCCCATTTCCTGAGAACATAATTACATCTTAGGTGATAATCCCATCCATCAAAATATCAATTAGGCATCTCAACAAACACCTGAGCATCAAGTAATCCTTTCCCATCACATAATCCTTCATCTAGCATCAGTCAGTTATTCCATAGCTAATTAAGTCATTTTCATCTCCCTCATTATCTTTCCATCATCTTTAGACTAATTTCTCATCCTAGTCTGAGCTAAATCTACATCATAGTCTGATATGAATCTTATTCTAAGCTTTTGTCTATCATTCATCTTAATTATTTATCCCTATCCACCTCATCAACTAATCGTCATGTCACAATCTTATTCTGATGAGTTTTTTCGTCCTTCATTTTCTTCCACTCCACCCCATTCTAACTATGATGCAAGTCTTGTTGATTAATATGAATGTGAAATTTAAAAACTTGATGCTAGCATCCTTAGCAATCTTTCTCCAAGCATCAAATACCAAGATCCAATCGTTCATCCTAGCTACCCCCCTTTATGCATATCCACTCATAATCCTTATTGTACCTTTGACAAGGGAAATTCACTGTCACCCATTCATATCTCCCTCTTATATCACACCTACATATCCCCCATATGCAACATCCATACCTCCACCTTCTCCCATGGTCATATCCCAACCCCCATCTTTTCACAAGATCACTACCACCTATATCCCTACTCCTAATCCACTATCTCATAATTTACCAATCCAATATGCAATCCATACTCTTGATCCTCCATCAAATCCCTCTCCATCCTACCTCAATCCTCCATCCAATCCTAATCATCCATCCTACATTAATCCACCGTCCACTTTATCCTATCTCAATCCAACATCAAATTTTGCTCCATCATACATCACTCCACCATCTTCCACTCCATCATACATCACCCCAACATCTTCCACTGCATCATGAATCACTCCACCATCTTCTACTCCATCATACATCACCCCACCATCTTCCACTCCATCATATCCAATCTACCTTCATCTCCCCCGTCCTACATTAATCCATCACATCTTATCCCAATCCACCACCCTCCATTCCCTCCTCTGTTTCTGCAACTTACCTTCCACAATCCACTTGCATTTCCCAATGTACTTCCTATAGTCTACCACTATCTGTAGCTCTTCCTCCACCATTATCCAATCAATCAAGTTCACAATCCACTCTCTCACCATCATATATGAACTATCTCATCTTCCCACCATCTATGATTGCTAGACATATACCTCAACCTCAAATACACAAATTCCATCGCATACGTGCAAGTCTCTCACTTTAAACACCATTAAAGGTTTAATCACAGAGGATCTATCACAAAACCCAGCTCCCAGGGTTGATGATGTTGGCATTTGATTGAAGATTGCATTGATGTACTATTGTGTTGTCATTGATGTGAATTGGAATCGGTAATGGAAGTTGTTATGCAACTGGTAGTTAAGCAAGTGAAGGAAACCAGTATTACTCTAGAAGCACTGAGATCAATTGATGACCCTACCTACTAATATGCCAAACCCTAACCAATGGAGCTTGGTGAATTAGTTGTGTTGATTTATGATAAAATGGTGATCGGAGATGATTATGCCACATATGAATGATGCATGTGATGATTTTCAAAGTGATTTTGGCATGTAGAGATAACTGTTTTATCTTGGGAATGAGTGACTGCATAGCATGAAGAGGAAATCATGTGATGAGTTACAGGATTCCATAAAGTGGTGATCAAGGAATGGTCGAGGTTGTCTTGTACAGTGTGCAATGATTTCTATGTAATCCAACGGTCATACTTGAACTGATTTGTTTGTAATCTCTATGAGATCATAGGTTTGTGATGTGTTATCAACCTATTGTTTTGCTTATAAGGTCGATGAATTTTTTTGTGGTCGATGATTGCCGAACTAGAAGGAGTATCTATAGTATGTGTGAAGGTAGATAGGAGCATGAAAAGGATCTGATCAAGTAGAGTAGTGCTATTTACCAGATCAACAAACCCTTGTTGTTCTCTAACAATTACAACAATTAAATCCCTTAATCGAGTAAGCTCTAATAGGCTTAGTGCTATCTAAATCCTCTAACGAGGTGATCCATTAGCTTGGATTTCAAATCCTCTATCGAGGTTACTCTTAATAGGGTATTGTTTCTAATAGGGCATTATAGTCAATCCCTTAACCAAGTGGTCCCTAATAGGATCTATTCCTAATAGGACATTTTGTAAATCTTTAACAGGCTTGGCTCCTAATAGGGTGAACTTTAGAAGAGTTCAAAATACTTGTGGGTATTCATCCCCACCGTGGTTTTTCCCATTTGGGTTTCCACATCAAAAATCATTGTGTCAAGTGGTGAATGGTTTTTGTGGTTATGTTTGATATGGTAAATTTGCTTGACTGTTAAATCCACTTAGTTATACTAAGATGACTGACAGTAATCTGAAATGTGCTTTTACTATTGTTAGTAAAGTATTTTGATGTTTTAGTTAAATGGTTTGGGAGTTTTAGATCTATTATACTGTTATTTTGATATGTCAGTCAATCGGTAAACTGTTAGTGTTATTGCAGTTTATAATTCAACGATTGACTTGTGAGATGTTTTTTGAGTTTGGTGAAAGTTACATCAATTTTCTATCCACTGATTCACCCCCCCTCTCAGTAGTTGTCTGGATCCTTATCGATTCATCATATCATTAATTGGTATCAGAGAATTTTAGGTCCTCTAGTGTCTAAGCCTAACAACTTGAGGTAAAGATCTAGAAGAACATGATGAAGAAATAAGGTTTGAAGTTTAATAGGGAGAAACACAAAATATGGATTGATATTAAGAGTCTAGGAAGTCAATATTGGGAACATGTTTCCAAATATACCTTGCCTAGTGGGATTTTGTGTTATGATCAAAAGAAAGAGCAACAAGAGAATAATCAAGCATTGGAGGCTATTATCAGTTCCTTGCCTGATTCAGAGTATGTTGATATTGATGGTATGGAGATTGCTTATGATGTGTGGAAGAAACTTGAGGATATCTATAACGGTGATGAGCATGTGAAGATTGCCAAAGCAGAGAGTTTGAGAGGTAAATTTGATGATATGCAGATGGCTAAAGGTGAGAATATTCAACAATATGGTTAGAGGATCAAGGAGATAGTTAGTGAGATCAAGAGTGTTGGTGGTAAGGTGGAGGATTCCACAGTGGTTAGTAAGGTGTTGATAAATCTTCTATCGGTCTATGCTATCCAAGTTGCAGCCATTCAGAAGCTAAAGTCTATTGATAAAACTAAGGTAACTCTTGACTCCATCATTGGTAAACTTACTGCATTTGAATTAAATAGTTTTGATGAAAGTGTTCAAAAATTGGAGTTTGCATTGAGAGCTTTAGTTTCTAATCCACCTATGAGGAAAATCAGAGATGTTAGTCACAGTTATGATTCTAGATCTAGTAGAGAAGTTGATGATGAAGACAGTCTGATCGAGCTTGAAGCATTGTTGGCCAAGCGGTTACCCAGAGGTACTGGTAAGTACAAAGGTAAATTACCTTTGAATTCATTTGCATGTAACAATATTGGACATATTGCTGCTAACTATCCTAATGGTGACAATGAGCATAAGCGTGAGAAGTAAAAGAAGTACAAAGGAAAAGGCAAAAGAGATTTCCTTGTTGCACTTGATGGTGGAATCAGAGATGAGGAATCTGAGGGAGATGCTAATGAATACATTGTATTTATTACCATTAAAGAGGAGACATCTGATCAAAAGGCATTAGTTTCTCTCATGGATAGTTTTGATGATTGGATCATAGATAGTGGTTGTTCACACCACATGACCAGTGACCGGAGTAAATTTCTTACTTTGAATGAATTTGATGGAGGAGTTGTGAGATTTGAAAATGACTAACCCTAAATGGTAAAAGGAAAGCGAACCATTTCTCTTAATGGAAAGAGCAGTGCAGATGATGTCTACTGGGTTGAAGGATTAAAGCACAATCTTTTGAGTGTAGGTCAACTCAATGACAGAGGTTGTCCATTGGAATTTAAGAATGGAATGTGCAAAATCTATGGGAGCAAAGGTGAACTGATTGCAATTGGCAAGAAGACAAAAGGTAACTTGTTTCACCTAAATCCTAAAGTCAACAATTGTTTAATTGATAAATTAGATGATAGTTGGCTTTGGCATTAGAGATTTTGTCATATAAATTTTGATAACATTGTCAAAGTCAGTAAGAGGTTTTCCTCAGTTGGACAAACCGGTGAATGCTCTATGTAAGGAATGTTAGTTAGGGAAGATGAAATCCTCAACTTTAAAGAGAAAATATTTCTGAGAATAACATTTGTTAGATTTGGTTCATACAAACCTATGTGGACCAAGAAGGACTACAAGTATTCAAGGTGATAGATATTTTATGATCTTCACTGATGATTGCTCAAGAATAATGTGGGTCACATTCTTGAAGGACAAAATATAAGCCTTTAGTAAGTTTAAGGGATTCAAGGAATTAGCTGAAAAGGAAAGTGGTAAGAAGATAAAGTGTATGAGAACTGATCAAGGAGGTGAATTTACTTCAGAGGAATTCACTAGATATTGTGAAGACAATTGAATTAAGAGGCAACTTTATGCACCTAAGATGCCACAACAAAATGGTATTGCAGAGAGGAACAACTAGTCAATTGTTGAAGCTGCTAGAATGATGCTAATACAAGGAGGTGTCAACACAACTATATACACTATGAACCAGATATTGATTAAGAGAGGTAAGGCTAAAACTCCTTATGAATACTAGTAATGTAGGTCGCCTAATGTAAGTTATTAATGATTTTTGGCAATAAATGTTTTATCAAGAGAGGTAAATATGTTGGTAAGTTTGATGCTAAGAGTGATGAAGGCATATTTCTTGGTTACTCCACCAAGAGTAAATCCTACAAATGTTACAAAAACTAGACAAAGAGAATCATTGAAAGTGTCGATGTTTGAGAGTGTCCTGAAGTTTCAAGAGAAACCAGTGAGGAGAAGAAGGAACATGAACCTTACATTCTAATTTTGGAACTAGAACCGGTGAAGCTAGAAGTTGGTGAAGTGAATGTTGTAGTACTAGTTCAACTGGAACAGGTAGATTCTCTAGAAGGTGAAGATAGTGAGGAAGAAGAATTTGAAGATAATGATCATGTCATTCCAAGGTATGCAAGACTCAATCATAATCCTAATCAAATTATTGGAGATAAAGATGTTGGTGTGTTAACCAGAAGAAGAATTAGAGAGAATTCTTGTATGATCTCCACTATTGAGCCTAGAATTGCTAAGGAAGCCTTTCGAGATGATCATTGGGTCAAAGATATGGAAGAGGAGCTTGACTAGATTGAGAAGAACAATACATGGACCCTAGTACCCAGACCGGTGAATAAAAATGTGATAGGTCCTAAATGGGTATTTAGGAATAAAGTGAATGAAGATGGAGTAGTAGTTAGAAAAAAAAAGCAAGATTGGTATGCAAAGGTTACGCATAGGAAGAAGGAGAAGACTAGGATGAGACATTTGCATCAGTTACTAGATTGGAAGGTGTTAGGACTCTACTTACATTTGTAGCATATAGGGGATTCAAAGTATATCAGATGGATGTGAAGTCAACATTTCTAAATGGAATACTGGAAGAGGATGTATATATTGAACAACTAGATGGTTATTCTTTGACTGATGCAAAGGATATGGTGTGTAAACTACACAAGAAACTATATGGTTTGAAGCAAGCACCGAGAGCATGGTATGCAAGACTACATTCACACCTGATGAAGATAGGTTTTCAGAGAACCAGTGAAGAAAACAATATATATCTCAAGACTGAAGGAGCTAAGATACTGGTTAGTGAAGTGTTTGTAGATGACATCATTTTTGGAGGTAATGATGACATGAGTGATGACTTTGAAAATGAGATGAAAAGTGAATTTGAAATGTCTCTGGTAGGAGAGATAAAATTCTTCATAGGTTTGCAAATTTAGCAGATGAAGAGTGGTATTTTTATCACACAGTCCAAATATGTGAAAGTAGTATTGAAGACATTTGGAATGGGAGACTATAAACTAGTTGGGACACCAATGGTTATAGGTTGTAAACTGTCTAAGGAGGATGATGCTGCGTTCATTGATGAAAAGGAGTATAGGTCTATGATAGGGAAATTGCATTATGTTGTTCATAGCAGACTGGATATTGCTCATGCAGTTGGATTAGTTGCCAAATTTCAGAAGAACCCAATGGAAACACACATGTTTGAAACTAAAAGGATATTCATATATTTGAAAGGTACTATTGATTATGGATTATGGTATCCATATGTAGGTAACTTTGATTTGAAGGTTTATACAGATATAGATTGGGAAGGAAATATTGATGATATGAAGAGCACAACCAGAGGTGCATTCTTTCTTGGAGGAAGGCTTGTATCTTGGAGCAGCAAGAAGCAGAGTTGTATATCACAATCTACTGTTGAAGCTGAATATGTTGCAGCGTATATGAATTATACCTAGGCAATTTGGATGAAACACATTCTGGAAGGATTCAAGTTGAAGATCATAGAACTGGTAAAGATTTTATATGATAACACTAGTGCAATAAATATTTCAAAGAACCTGTTGTTGCATGCTAGAACCAAGAATATTGAGCTGAAATATCATTTCTTGAGAGAGAAAGTGCAGAGTAAAGATTTGTTACTGGAGCATGTATCTACTAAGGAGCATCTAGCAGATATCTTTACTAAACCTCTTCCTCATACTACTTTTGTGTATCTTAGAGGTCACCTAGGGGGTGCGCCCCTACATGAGGTCAACTGAACAGATGTGGAAGACATCAGTCCCAAAGTAAATTGAATATCTTGAAGTAGGATTGGTGTAGAGTGGAGATACTCCACAGGGGAGCAACAAGCTATAGATTGTTTTTGTAGAATAGTGATGTATGACACTACATGTTTTACTTTCACTTTGGCATTTTTATCAAAGAGGGAGAAGAACTATATGATTATGGGGGAGAAGAATTGTATGATTGATAGAGAGAAGACCTATAGACAATTACTATTTGAAGATATGGTAGACTCATATACCAGGATTCCTAAACCTGTCTATGTGTATTACTCTCAATCATCACAATAAAGGGTGTTCATATTTGTATTGCCATCAATGCCAAAGGGGGAGATCATTGGCATTTGATTGAAGATTGCATTGATGTACTATTGTGTTGTTATTGATGTCAATTGCAACTAGTAATGGAAGTTGTCATCGGTAGTTGAGAAAGTGAAGGAAACCGGTATTACTCTAGAAGCAGTAAGATCAATCGGTAACCCTACCTGTTGATATGCCAAACCCTAACCGATGGAGCTTGGTGAATCAGTTGTGTTTATTTATGATCAAACAGTGATCAAAGATGATTATGCCACGTATGCATGATGAACATGATGAGTTTCAAAGTGATTTTTGCACGTAGAGATAACTATTTTATCTTGGGAATGAGTGACTGCATAGCATGAAGAGGAAATTGTGTGATGAGTTACAAGATTCGATGAAGAGGTGATCAAGGAAAGGTCGAGGCTGTCTTGTACAGTGTGCAATGATTGCTATGTAATCCAATGGTCATGCTTGAACCGATTTGTTTGTAATATCTATGAGATCATAGGTTTGTGATGTGTTACCGACCTATTGTTTTGCTTATAAGGTCGATGAGTTGTTTTGATGTAGTGATGGCAATTTTGGTTAAGTGTTAGTGTGATTGATTGCCGAACCAGAAGGAGTATCTATAGTATGTGTGAAGGTAGATAGGAGCATGCAAAAGGATTTGATCAAGTAGAGTAGTGCTATTTACCAGATCAGCAAATCCATGTTGTTCTCTAACAATTACAATAATTAAATCCCTTAACTAGGTAAGCTTTAACAGGCTTAGTGCTATCTAAATCCTCTAACCAGGTGATCCATTAGCTTGGATTTCAAATCTTGTATTGAGGTTACTCCTAATAGGGTACTGCTTCTAATAGGGCATTATAGTCAATCCCTTAACCAGGTGGTCCCTAACAGAATTTGTTCCTAACAGGACATTTTGTAAAGCTTTAATAGGCTTGGCTCCTAACAGGGAAAACTTCAAAAGAGTTCAAAATACTTATGGGTATTCATCCCCACCATGGTTTTTCCCATTTGGGTTTCCACTTCAAAAATCATTGTGTCAAGTGGTGAATGGTTTTTGTGGTTATGTTTGATATGGTTAATTTGCTTAACTATTAAATCCACTTAGTTATACTAAGATGACCGACAGTAATATGAAATGTGTTTTTAGTATTGTTAGTAGAGTATTTTAATGTTTTGGTTAAATGGTTTGGGAGTTTCAGATCTATTATACTATTATTTTGATATGCCAATCAACCGGTAAATTGTCAGTGCTATTTCAGTTTATTATTCAGTGATTGACTTGTGAGATTGATATTGAGTTTAGTGAAAGCTACGTCAGTTTTCTACCTACTGATTCACCCCCCCTCTTAGTAGTTGTCCATATCCTTATTGATTCATCATATCATCAGATGATTCATGTCACCCCACTCCATCATGTGAGGATAATATTGATGAGACCCTTTCACTTCCCACACCTATCATTACTCATCCACATCCTAACACTATCAAAATCCTCCCATCCATTGGCAGTATACAACCATAATCCCCATACCCTCTTCCTACTATTATCCAAACCCAATCCAACTATTGTTCACCAAAAGTGATTAACCCAAGATCACCTACAAATCAATCTATGAGAAAGCCAATCTCAATCAATGAAACACTTCAGGGCTTGGACAACATAACATAGGATCCTAATGATCCTCCTACACTTCAGGTTCTGCTAGACCTAGGGGGGGACACCCTTTGATGCATTGAATCAGATTCATTTAAACACATATGAGAGCATCAACAAAAGCAAATAGATCTCACCAGGGCTTAACATCTAGGAGGTTACTATAGATGGGCTATATCCACATTGACATCTCAACTAGGTTGAAGCATGAGATGGATGAAACATTCCCACAGAACATAAAACAAAGAAAGATATTCTGATGTTGGATTTTAAATTGTTTGAGAATCCCTTCAATTGCAAGATCAGTGCCTTATCCAAGGGCAACAAAGTCACATATCAAACTATAGATGAAAACTTCTATTGCAAATCCATCTTCATTATTAAGTATTCTTGCATTAATGCCTTGCATGAATGCATTACTAAGATCACTCACAAAATCAAATCTTGAAACTATATTCCATTATTCATGATTTATAACAGAATTTAAATCCTTCCTTGAAGAATCCTTGCAAACAATCACAACTATCTCCTTTAGATAACAAATTTCATCCTCCTTGAGGATTTGATTTGAATAAAATGGAAATACAAATCTAGAGACAATCTTGTGTGAATTTATGTATCCCTTACATACACAAGAACCTGCAACTAAGAACACCTACAACAAGAATTAAAGTCCATTACTCAAAGAAAAGCTCTGCCCTGTACAATCTTCAACAATACTTAGAATTGGAAACCATGAAAATTTGGAGCCTTTCTCTCAGAATTCTAGAACCCTTACAATGAGAATAAAATAAGAATAAGAAGGAGAGGGAAAAAGATTAGTTTTGCTTAACACATTGCCAAGTGTCTTCTCTTCCAACTGAAATTCATTTTCTTCCTCTTTCCCATGGAAACTTCTCTCAAAATATCCCTAATTTGTTAAAATTAACTGCATGATTCAATTCTTTATCCCAAGAGCTTTCTGGTGATATATAATTCTTGTTATTTTGGGCACAAATGGACCTCTGGGCAAATTAATCCACTTTATGTGCACATCATTTAAATTTTTCAATTTTTTATATAGTTTTCAACTATATATTTAACTTGATTTTAACTTTGATTTTTCTCTGATTTTTGGCTTGACACCCTGCCACATGGCAACATCTGATTGGCTAATGGGGTCCACTAAGTGCCACCTCGAAAGACACCTCATCAATCCACCACGTATCCACCTTATCATTGCCACTGGGTTGCTTGCTCATCACCATGTCATCGCCACCTATCTGCCACATCACCGGGACCTGCGAGCTAGACCTGCACCTGGAGCGCCATGTCATCTTTTATTGTTTCTCAATGGGTAACGAATGTGCATCTTTGGGCTCCAAAATCACGCGCGTCGTCGATCTCCTTGGAACATGCTTGATCTTTAACTCGCCCTTTCCTGAGCTTTTTGCCATTTCGTAGGGTTTAACCGCGAGCATCTTTGGCTTGCAAATCAACGCTGACTGTCGATCTTCATGGAACCTGCAGGCTCTTTAACACTTCCCCATTTTGCAAAGCTTAACCAGCGAGCATCTCCACTTCACAAAACAAAGCACTTCGTTGAATCTTGTACAACATACTCATTGGTTAAGGAATCCGTTCTCCACAAAACTCGTCTGCCTCAGGATTTGTGCCTATGTGGGGTCCACCTAGTTGTCACTCAGCCTCCTTGGTCACCTTAGGAAGTGCACTCACGTGCGTGGTGTCTTCTTGGGTGCTCAACCAACACCATTCGTCAAAAGCCTCTTGAGGGTTTAACACTATGTATGGGTGGAGTTTTACTTATAAATACCACAAATGATGCCCACCCAGCCAATGTGGGATAATGCATTTTAGCCTAAGAATGCAAGTTTTTCTGAGTGGCTACTAATGGAGGAACTGGTAATACACTTAGAAACTCGAATTGCTTAGAAGCTTCAGAATGGCCTCCAAACTCCACCTTCCATTACATTTTTTTGATTTTAAATGCCATTTACCATAGTGTGGGAGGGTTGGGATTTATACCATTGCTTGCATTAGATTGATTTGAAAACTTTTAAAGCTTTACCCTTGCCCATACCATGCACAATAGGGAGGGAGGTCTTCAACGCTTGGAAATATGCAATTGCTTGAAGAAATTTTCAAAGGCTCCTAACATCCACGCAAGAGACTAAACTATTATTTGCTTTTGCTAGTTGAAACTAATTGCCTTCTTCTATACTAGTCACATGCTATAGACAGGGAGGATATTTGGAATTTGCACTTAGTTTTACACCTCCCCACTCTGCACGTTGCCTGTTGCATTAACTTCAAAGTTTAGAATGGCATTTGCAGCCTCAAACAGGCCCACGCAGAGGGAGCTGAAAGCTTTCTGCATTCTCCTGCACACCATCTTCATGCCCAAGCTTCACATTTTAAACCTCACAAATTGCATTATGGTTGAGAGTTTTAGAATGACATTCAGTCATGCAACTTTGCCATTACTGGTTCCCATGTGGGGGTTTTGCTAGGTTCATACTTACCCAATCCATGCGCAGAAGTATGTGCATCCTTTACCAAAGCCATGCAGGAGGAGGGAGGCTCTGTCAAATTGCATTTGCTAAGACTTTAAAATAGTCTTCAAAAACTACATACCACACTGAAGACTATGATGCTGCCAATGTATTTGGTCAGAGTTTTATATTGCTTTACATGCCACGTGAGAGGGGAGACGACGTGAGGGAAAATTGGATTGCTGCCTTTGCCATTGGGTTTCAATGCTACCTCTTCTAATTCCACGCAACAAGGAACACTTTATACCAAGTTTCAAATGCCTCTCCTCCACCACACACACTCGTAGTCAAAGACCACTCAGAGACCCACGCATAAGGAAATATTGGACTGTTGTTTGCTTTTGCTAGAAATTTGAAAGGTTTGAAACTAAATTTCAATGCCAAAGGACATCGATACACAACAGGGAACACTTGTGAGGCACAATGCAATTCTTCTGGAGTTTAATTAGCCTCTAAACTGCTACGCCATTGAGGGAAAATCAAACAAAAGTTATAAAATTTGTCATTACACCTGACCAATGGGATTCATTGAAAACTTCAATAGGTCTTACCCATTCCATACCACTTTTCTCTTTCAATTTGTTTTCTATGGAATATTAAGGATCAAGGTAACCAAATGTATCCATCGACATGAGTTACTTCACAAGAGGACTCCTCCCTTGAAAACCCAAAATCTGCTACTTTCGCTTCCATTTTTTACTTAATAATATACTGGTAAATTTGACATCTCTTTGAGCTATTTGAGGTTTGCAACTATTATGCAAGATACACATCCATCAATTGATAAATGACAAGTACATTGAAGTGGCCTCTAACCATCCTACTGGCGAATTATAGTCAAGTTGACATTTCTATACATTACCATGAATTCAAAACCATCGGGCATGAGCCAGGTCGGGCCCCAAAGTGGGTGTGACTAAATTTTTTTTTGTTTTCATGAAAATGACCTTTGAAATGCCTCAGAAACCTTAAACATACCTCTTGAATCGATCGGCATCATTTTCGGATCATTAAACTGAGTTTTGCAACTTTTAAACACCTGTCCACATTTTCGCATTTAATCGCGAAGACGTAATTTTCAAACCGATCAAAACACCTTTCTGGACCTCACCATCTGATAGGCGTGTACTCTGATATACAAGCATGAACTCTACCAAATTATTTTTCAAGATGAATCCTGAGTGAAGAGATATTAATTATAAAAAATGACCAACTGGCTTTGTCAGCACTGCAGACCTGATGAAGTCAATGCGCTCATGATGACTGTCTTAAAAATATCAAATGATCTCCGTAGACCTTCAAATCTGAGGCATAGGTACCTTGAAGTACATATAAAATCTTAGAATACTTAGTTCAACCAAAACTCTAACTAGGTGCAAATGGAGTGCTTATGAAAATAGCAACTTTAACTGATGTATCAATGAAAGTACGAATCATTGAAACAGATGGCTCAAGAAACCCTTTTGAAAACCAATCAAACGGATTGGTAGGAGCTTGAAACTGGAAAAATAGCTTTTCATTTATACCAAAAATAGGTCAGAATAAACATTCTGACATAACACTCACTGAGGCAACTTTTACACTTATACAAAACAAGGCTCCGACTAACTGCTGAAACAGGGACTTGTCAAACCATACCAACTGCAAACGGATTGAGCTTTGAAAAACTGAGCAAATGGATTCATAAAGAATTGAAAATTTGCATGCCGACTCACATTTATGCATAGAATTGAATCCATTTTTAATTTTACCATGACAATCAATAGGGAAAAATTTATAAGAGCTCAAAGTAGGCTACTTGGTAAAATCTGCATTTGCACCTAAAATGCACTTTCAGCTCACCCCTTGAAATGGGTACCTAATAAATTGATCCAAACTAAAATCTGAAAGTTGCACATCACTACATAGGCCAAATGAAAGGTGTAGGACATGCTTCCCAAGCCTTACCCCTTGAAAATCAACTAGCTCCATTTTACCCTCTCTCTAACTAGGCCACCTGAATGAGATTAGGTGCCTTTCTGAAAATGCAATATCAAAATTTTGAAATGGGGCTTAAAACTTGACTCAAATTTAATGAGTCCCAATAGTGGTTCTAACTGGGGATGGTTAATTGCAAGATGAACATAAGAATCTAGAATCTATGGTTAAGCAGACCACCCAAAAACAAATCACTCTCTTCTCTTCTCAAAAATAGGGCTTTCTTATTCTACCCAAACAATAGGGCTCTTTATTGAAAACCACACAACTAAAGAAAAGCAACTATACAAAATATACAAACATACTGACAACTGAATATAAACTGCTCCAAACATTTTCAGCATTTACCTTTGTCAAAAATCCAGTTGTCATCACTTGACATCATGATCTAAACAAAGGGACCTTTCAATAACAACTGAGCATAATCCTTATAATCAGCCCCTTTTGTGTCATTACTATAAAAGTTGGTATGCCTACCTTTGGCCTGATTTTGAACTTTGTAATCACACACTACTTCAACAAAAGTAAAATCACGAGACAAAACACTATAGAGGCCTTCCCACAAGCTGCCATACATTTCACTATCCCAATCAATTCTATCATTTGCAAAGGCATCATCATGTTGAACTTCAAAAATAAAGCATTCAATCTCAACATTGTAATTCTCATCAGCACATGCCTTATTATCATTTAAATTCATAGAATGAGGGGCATTACTAACCAATTGATACAAACAAGGAACATAAATACTTTGGTTCAGATGTGATACTTCACTATGCTGATCACACTCTATACTATCCTTGTTTATCAAACTCAACACATCCACATCCTCAATATCCCATTCATGGAAAAGAATGCATACCTCTGGCTGAAGCAAATCCTTAGCTATGTCTTTCTCCTTCAGACTTACATCCACCTGAAAAACTTCCATTTGTGGTCTGAAGTAGTCATCACACAACCCATGCCTCTTATCTTCATCATGGAGTAAAATCTTACAACACATTCTACTATTGTTTGGAACTACATCAGCATAACAAACTTGTTCAACACAAGGGGAAACTTCAGCATTTTCCATAATGAAATTAGCACCATGAACATTAATATCAAAGGAAAAGAACTCCATCTCCGGTTCAAGCATACCATCAACATTCACATTCTCTTCATCGTACTTCAAATTCTGAAAGCATTCAAATATGGGTTCATTTAAATCTGAAAATAAAACATTATCCACACTGTCACATATATTTTTATCTTCAAAAATACTTTCATTTTCAGATTCATGACTGAAGTATACAACTTGGTCTCATCTTATATCATCTTCACAAGATGAATAATAAGCATTCTCATAACCATCATCAGTTGCATGGCTGGCATTCATTTGCTAATCAAAAGAAAGTAAATAACTTGTGCCAAGATCACTCTCATTCTAAAATTGCTCTTCATTATCCATTTGTATACCTTCAAGGTGCTGAAAATTGAACTCAGTATCCTCATAATCAGTAGCACCACTCCATTCTAAAACACATTCATCACTGGGTATACTTGCACTAAAAACACTATCAACATCATCCGCAATTTCATTTTCAGTTTTATCAGACTTAATCAAAGTCTGATTTACATCATATTGCATATTTTCACTTGCATAATCAACAACACTTGGTGATCCCTCGATATTTGGTATTTCAATATCAAATACATTAGCAGCATGTAAAGATCGATGGTTATCATCCTCATTAATTTTATTATTATTACGCTTGGGAGATACATGATTTACTTGATAATTTGTAGTCACATAATTAGCATAACCGACATACAAATCAAATGGTACATATCCTCTATACAAATCTACCTTTGTATCAACATTATCACAACATTTCTCACTGATCATTCCATCATTACTATGATAGACAACTGGCATTGATAGTAGAGATTCTTGACTCTCATTTAAATTTGAATCACATGCATCAGCAAAACCATTTGGAACAACAAAGCTAGACGCACCTTGACAAGGAATGATTTGTTCAGCTTCACATGGTATTTCACCATTGAAGGTATTTTGGCAAGAAACAACAACAGACACAAACCTCTTGGATATCCCAAAATTCAAATTATTTTCAATGTCCCTAGCTGTGTTAAAAGCTTCATACAAAGTTTTGGGTTCTTTGTTTCTCAATAAGAAACCCATCTTGCTACCAAAAACACTCATATAAATCTCCAAACACACTTTATCGTCAAACTTATACTTACTGGAAATTTTAAACAAAGTTTGTGAAAACCCGATATTAAATGTTGGTACCAATTCATCTTCCCTGATTTGTATGTACATGAATTCTTTCAGCAAATCATAACCACTCACGTTTTCAGCAAATTGGTCTATGAAGTCTGAAATTAGTTCTTCCCATGAGGAAATACAATCTGCCGGCAAGAAAGAGAACCAATCCCTTGCATCCTCTTTCAATGACTGGACAAATAACTTCATGCACACATCTTCTTGACAAATTTCAAACTCTCCCATCAAATCTGATAATCTTTTCACATGTTGACATGCTGATTCTGATTTCTTCCCACTAAATATGGGCAAATACTTTCTAATTTCTGTGGGTATGGGATTTGGGTAACCCGGAATATCTTTGAAATTTAGAGCAGCATAATACTTCATGATGAAACTTCTCCTATTATACGGTTGTGACACTTCACTACTCATTTCTTCTTACTCCCACAAATGATTGTACAACCTTGGATAGAACAATGAAACACCTCAAGCACATATCATCTTCCAAATATATTCATAACATTGCTTGACACAAAGCTTTTCAAATTTGTATACTACAGAAGAGCATATATACTGGATATTTCCGCAAAATAGATATGCAAATAAGTTTGTGATTTCTCTCTTTCCCTCTTTACTAGTGTTGTTCACTTAATGGGAAAACTATTTTACTCATTCAAATTTTCAGAACAAATGTGTCATGCCCAAAAATTAGGGCAAAAATGGAAAGATTTTTTTTTTAAAAACAACTAGTTAATTAACAAAGTTCGCTATCACGACATGTGTTAACATGTTGGCCATAACAAAAATCGAACTAACTCTGATACTAACTAAGTATCGAAACTTAATTAAAATTTATTTGCAGAAAACTAAATGTTTTAATTTATTTTCTCATCAAATATACTCGTTAGTTTAATTTATTAAACTCATTTAAATGGTAGACGTAGATAATAAAATTGATCTCCAATGAATCCATATTGTCTAAAAGACATTTTAAATCATTAATTAATTTAATGGATTAATGTGTCAAATTAATTTCTAAATGACATTATTCGATGAGGAAAATTATCTTTCCAAAGTCAAATTTAGTTTTCAAGGAACTAGTTTCCCTTTCTATTTAATTAAGGCTTCACAAATAGTTAATTCTAAAAATAATTAATTGGAATTAAAACTTCCCCGTCTATCTAAATTGAAACCCTAACTAATTTTAAAAGTAAATTTTTCACAACTTATAAATAAATTTCATGTAAACCCTAATTTAAATTACATTATAAAATTTACTTTTTTGACACTTTTTATTTAAAACCCCTTAAACTTAATTATTTTCCCCTCAACCCTAGCTCTAACCGAGCTAGGGTTTTCTCCCCTTTTTAAATTATATATTTTTTTTTTGACCCTACATTTTGTAGGGTGGCCATGGATGGCAGACGGAATGAGCGAATAGTGGATGGGATGAGTGAACGCAGGGAGGAGGCGAGAGGCGGGAGTCGGCGCCACCGAAGTCTCCACTGTGCAAGGCACAGTGGGCTCGGCCGCTGGCCACTATGTATCACATAGTGAGCATGGCCACCGGCCACTATGCAGTGCACAGTGAGCTCGGCCGCTGGCCACTGTGCAATACACAGTGGACTCGGCCATTGGCCACTGTGCCATGCACAGTGAGCTCGGCCGCCGGCCACTGTGCATTGCATAGTGAGCTCGGCCCCCGGCCGAACCCTCCACTTAAACAATTTTTTTTTTTGTTTTAATTTTTTTTTTTTTAAATATATATATATTTGTTATGATGTATATTTAAAAACATTGATAGAAGTTTATTTATATTTTCTATGACAGAAATGTATAATGTTTTTTGTCCATTTGCTTTGTGAATATAGGATTTAGATGGAATTTATATATTTTTAACACTCTAATTTTTTTTTACTGTTTATTATCAAAGGCATAAATATGATTTTGCTAAAGTCTGAGGTAAATAAATATAAAAAGAACATAACAAAGTAAATAGCTATAGATTTATTTCCTGCATTAAAATAATGATAGATTTAAATAAAACAACTATCTTTGTGCTTTTGACTCCTATTTCTATAGCTTGGTAAATTTTCAAATATCAATAAATTTAATAGCAACTTAACAATCTAAAGTTTATTAAACTAAAGTTAAGGGATTAGAACAGAGAAAATGCTTTAGATTTTATTCCTACAATTAATTATGAAATTTCATTCTTGCAACTATTATTTTCTAGGATCCAAAAACTTAAATCTTACAATAGGAAGTTTAAACTGCAATATACACCTTTAAAGCAACATGCATACACTCATTTAGATGCTAACAATAAATCCTTCTCATATTTTTCTGCAAGTAGAATGTAGGAAATTTCACAAATAAGAGAAAATACCGAATCAAATAAAACTGATTTTCATATTAAAATGACTATTGCATGCAAATCAAAAGTAGCTCTTTTTTTTTTAAAACAGGAATAGAAATAAAACAAGCTTTTTGACAACTCTAAGATATTCTGCAAAATTTACAGGATGTTTCTTTTTTCAACTACAATCCCAACTCTCATGTCTATATTTCAAATTTACAACTTGCCTCTCATTTCAACGAATGAGGGCGTATTTCTCTGCAAATAAATTTAGATTTCTTCAACAATAATCTTTTGCAACTTTTCACTTGTCCTATCCTTTTCTCTTGACTTTCCTGCATAATAAATCACAAATATGACCATGGAGTTCTCACCTCCCAGCCTAGGCTAATTGGTAGCCACCCCCGAGCTCGGAGAACCAAGCCCTAGACGGGTAACAAACATGCAAACACATAGAAGACAAAAATACACACACAGATATTCAGACACACTCCCAACTTGGCTACACAACACCACACTTTGGTGATGACTTTTTTTTTAAGGGTGGTAGTGGACCAATACCCTGAGGAGAATTGTAAGTATGGAAAACAAGTAGCCACCTCATGGCACAATAAATACATCAAAATCTCAACCCCTTATTCCTTATGCCCCCCAAAGGCATTCTAGCCTTATATCCCTCCTTATGACCCCCATTGGACAAACAGGCCATGCAGCAAGGGTCACACAAAGATCCCTTGTGAACGCTCTCAAACGAGAGTCTCTCACTCGAGGGTTGTCACTGCTACCACCCACAAGATCCTCCTCTCTCCCAAGAGTAAGAGGTCTTGAGAAAACTCCCAAAACACAGACAAACCATAATGCAAAATTACCAAATGAATTTCTAAAACAAAACATTCAAGAACACAGATTTCTTACACCAACATACTTCCAGACACATGCAAGAAAAAGACATTTTAAAGAATAATGAAACCAACCTTAATCTGCCCAAAGGTATGGTGATATTTGAGGAAGAGCTGCCCAATCCACGAATCTTCTCCTTCTACTCTTAGCCAATTTTTTTTTTTCTAATCAAATCTTTTCTATTCTATTCAAAAATTTCTTTGTCTCCAAAAATGGAGAGTGGGTGATTACCCTCCAATTCTCAAATTCTTGCTTAAGAAGCTCATTCTCTGAGTTTTCACAAGTTTCTAAAAACCAAAAAGGAAAGTAAAGCAGAATGGGAAAAAGACTCCCATTCGAATAGGAAAAATCTCAATTAGATTTAAACTTCTAATTTTCAATTTTCGCACAACTCAAAAAAGCCAATTTTTAAAGTGTCAAAAAGGTCACTTAAAAGTAGAAACTTGCCTAAAATTACCCCTAACCCCTAGGTATACCTTGTGGGCTTTAGGAAACCCTATTAAACTACCCCTAGGTGTTCATTTAACCCATTTTAAAACCCTCTAAAGTTTATTTTCGGGTCAAACAAATGTTGACCTCTCCAAGGATTCTTTTCCCAAAGTATTTATGATAACACGTTATATTATTAAAAAAAAAGCTATAGTTAAACACTTTCCCACCAAGAGACAAAAATAAAACATTTAAATTTAAATCCACACATGTGTCAAGTGACACAAATAACACTTTTACAAATTAAAACATGAAATCGTCTCTTGTGGGTTTTACACATTAAATTTAAATAACACTTAACACTCATGCAGCATATACTATTACGAATAAAATACAACACAAACGAGGTGTTGTCTCTCCAAATAGACAACCCCTGGCTTACGAACATACATAAGTCTAGGTTTGGTTCTCCGTAATTTTCCATGGTCACATGGTAAATTTCCTGCGCATCTCAATTTACACATTAGTACTTTCAAATATCCACATATAATATAATTCAAAGGACTAACAATACACATCATCACTTGCATACAATTTTCATCTGCACAGATTAAATACATCTTTTATCAAGCAATTTCACATAAGCAATTTCATCCCAATTCACATAAACTTAACCATACATCATAGTTCTATTATCATAGTAAAGTCCTACAAATTCAATAATGACATCTATCATTGCAATATCATCCTATCTAACAATCATGTAGTGTTCTATCTTATAAAGCATATAAGTAGATCATCAAAACATAGCAATGTTATCCAAATCCTGAAATCATATAAGTTCTAAGTCTCAAAATGCATCAAAATAAAGTATCCATTATAGTCTAAATATAAAATCCATTGAATGTCAGACTGAGTTGAGGTGAGGCCTCACAAAATGTCTTGCATTGAAACTTTTGAAAATACCTAGGTGTTTGCAGCTGTAAGACTTGTAGATCTGAAGATTAACTTCCACTTTCAGCATGGTCTTTTACCTCAGAGTTGCCACCTCTTGCATAGAGGACATTTTGAACAATAGAAAGCCATTCAACACATGTTTAAATTCTTTATTGTCTCCTTCAATCTCGCTGCAATAAACACTCTTCCAGGCTATTTAACACATGTGGATTTGGGAAATTAACGCCAAATCTATGTGTATCTTGCTACTGCACTTTTTTTATAAAACTTTTATGATGAAGAACTTATTTGAGCATACAACTAATTTAATCATCTGCATCTCAATGTGATTTATCAAATCATCTACTAATCCCTAAACCTTACAAGACATCTTCTACTCTGTGCAATCTCAATGGACTGACTAACTGGATGAAATTAGGCAATTTCTATTCATCTTCCCCAGCAGAGTCACCATTTTTATTGTTCACCAAAAGTGATTAACCCAAGATCACCTGCAAATCAATCTATGAGAAAGCCAATCTCAATCAATGAAACACTTCAGGGCTTGGACAACATAACATAGGATTCTAATGATCCTCCTACACTTCAGGTTCTGCTAGACCTAGGGGGGACACCCTTTGATGCATTGAATCAGATTCACTTACCCACATATGAAAACATCAACAAAAGCAGATAGATCTCACTAGAGCTTAACAACTAGGAGGTTACTATAGATGGGCTATATCCATATTGACATCTCAACTAAGTTGAGGCATGAGATGGATGAAACATTCCCACAGAACATAAAACAAAGAAAGATATTCTGATGTTGGATTTTAAATTGTTTGAGAATCCCTTCAATTGCAAGATCAGTGCCTTATCCAAGGGCAACAGAGTCATATATCAAACTATAGATGAAAACTTTTATTGCAAATTCATCTTCATTATTAAGTATTCTTGCATTAATGCCTTGTATGAATGCATTACTAAGATCATTCACAAAATCATCAAATTTCTAAACTATATTCCATTATTCATGATTTATTATAGAATTTAAATCCTTCCTCGAAGAATCCCTGCAAACAATCACAACTATCTCCTTGAGATAACAAATTTTATCCTCCTTGAGGATCTGATTTGAATAAAATGGAAATACAAATCTAGAGACAATCTTGTGTGAATTTATGTATTCCTTATATACACAAGAACCTGCAACTAAGAACACCTACAACAAGAATTAAACACCATTACTCAAAGAAAAGCCCTGCCCTATACAATCTTCAAGAATACTCAGAATTGGAAACCATGAAAATCTGGAGCCTTTCTCTCAAAAGTCTGGAACCCTTACAATGAGAAGAAAATGAGAATAAGAAGGAGAGGGAAAAATATTAGGTTTGCATAACACACTGCCAAGTGTCTTCTCTTCCAACTAAAATTCATTTTATTCCTCTTTCCTATGGAACATGCTCTCAAAATATCTCAAATTTTTTAAAACTAACTACATGATTCAATTCCTTATCCCTAGAGCTTTCTAGTGATATATAATACTTGTTATTTTGGGCAAAAATGGACCTCTGGGCGAATTAATCCACTTTAGGTTCACATCATTTAAATTTTTCAAATTTTTATATAGTTTTCAACTATATATTTAACTTGATTTTAACTTTGATTTTTCTCTGATTTTTGGCCTGACATCCCCGTCACGTCGCAGCCTCTGATTGGCTGATGGGGTCCACTGGGCGCCACCTCGGATGACACCACGTGTCCACCTTGTCACTGCCACTGGGTTGCTTTCTCATCGCCATATCATCATCACCTGTCTGCCACATCACCGGGACCCGCGAGCTGGACCTCCACCTGGATGACCACGTCATCTTTCATTGTTTCGCAATGGGTAACAAACGTGCATCTTCAGGCTCCGAAATCACCCATACTATCGATATCCTTGGAACATGCTCAATCTTTAACTCGCCCTTTCCTGAGCTTTTTGCCATTTCACAAGGTTTAACCGGCGAGCATCTTTGGCTTGTGAATCAACGTCGGTCGTCGATCTTCATGGAACTTGTAGGCTCTTTAACACTTCGCCAGTTCATGAAGCTTAACCGATGAGCATCTTCATTTCGTGAAACAACATGCTTTGTCAGATCCTCTACAACCTTCTCACTGGTTAAGCCGTCTGTTCTCTGTTAAACTTGCTTGCCTCGTGATCCGTGACTATGTGGGGTCCACCTAGTCACCACTCAGCCTCCTTGGTTGCCTCGAGAAGCGTGATCATGCACATGGGGTCCACTTGGGCGCTCAACCGACACCATTCGTCAAAAGCCTCTTGAGGCTTTGACACTATGTATGAGTGGAGTTTTACTTATAAATACAACAAATGACACCCGCCCAACCAATGTGGGATAATGCATTTTAGCCTGAGAATGCAAGTTTTTCTGAGTGGCTGCTAATGGAGGAACTGGCAATACACTTAGCAACTGCATTTGCTTAGAAGCTTCAGAATGGCCTCCAAACTCCACCTTCCATTGCATTTTGTTGATTTTAAATGCCATTTACCATAGCTTGGGAGGACTAGGCTTTATACCATTGCTTGCATTAGCTTGATTTGAAAAATTTTAAACCTTTACCCTTGCCCATACCACGCACAGTAGGGAGGGAGCTCTTTGGCAATGCCTGGGAATTTGCAATTGCTTGAAGAAATTTTCAAAGGCTCCTAACATCCACACAAGAGACTAAACTGTTGTTTTCTTTTGCTGGTTGAAACTGATTGCCTTCTTCTACACTAGTCATGTGCTATAGGAAGGGAGGATGTTTGGCATTTGCACTTAGTTTTTCACCTCCTCACTCTCCACATTACCTGCTGCATTAACTTCAAAGTTTAGAATGGCATTTACAGCCTCAAATAGGCCCACATAGAGGGAGCTAAAAGCTTTCTGCATTCTCCTCCGCGCCATCTTCACACCCAAGATTCACATTTTAAACCTCACGAATTGCATTATGCTTGAGATTTTTAGAATGGTGTTCAACCATGCCACTTTACCATTACTGGTTTCCACATGGGGAGATGCTAGGTTCATACTTACCCAATCCATGCGCAGAAGTATGTGCATCCTTTACCAAAGCCACGCAGGAGGAGGGAGGCTATGTCAAATTGCATTTGCTAAGACTTTAAAACAGTCTTCCAAAACTACATACCACACTGAAGACTATGATGCTGCCAATGTATTTGGTCAGAGTTTTATATTTCTTTACATGCCACGTGAGAGGGGAGATGATGTGAGGGAAAATTGGACTGCTGCCTTTGCCATTGGTTTTCAATGCTACCTCTTCTAATTCCACGCAACAAGGAACACTTTATACCAAGTTTCAAATGCCTCTCCTCCACCACACACACTCGCAGTCAAAGACCACTTAGAGACCCACGCATAAGGAAATATTGGACTGTTGTTTGCTTTTGCCAGAAATTTGAAAGGTTTGAAACTAAATTTCAATGCCAAAGGACATCGATACACAATAGGGAACACTTGAGAGGCACAATGAAATTCTTCTGGAGTTTAATTGGCCTCTAAACTACTACGCCATTGAGGGAAAATCAAACAAAAGTTATAAAATTTGTCATTACACCTGACCAATGGGATTCGCTGAAAACTTCAATAGGTCTTACCTATTCCATACCACTTTTCTCTATCAAGTTGTTTTCTATGACATATTAAGGATCAAGGTAACCAAATGTATCCATCAACATGAGTTACTTCAAAAGATGACTCCTCCCTTGAAAACCCAAAATCTGCTACTTTTGCTTCCATTTTTCACTTAATAATATATTGGCAAATTTGACATCTCTCTGAACTATTTGAGGTTTGCAACTAGTATGCAAGATACACATCCATCAATCCATAAGTGACAAGTACACTTAAGTCGCCTGTCACCATCCTACTGGCGAATTACAGTCGAGTTGACATTGATATACATTACCATGAATTCAAAACCATCGAGCATGAGCCATGTCGGGCCCCAAAGTGGGTTTGACTAAAAAAAAATTTGTTTTCATGCAACTGACCTTCAAAATTCCTCAAGAACCTTAAACATACCTCTGGAATCGATCAACATCATTTTCGGATCATCAAATTGAGTTTTGCAACTTTCAGGTGCCTGTGCCACATTTTCACATTTAATTGCGAAGACTTAATTTTCAAACCGGTCAAAACACCTTTCTGGACGTCGCCACTTGATAGGCATGTACTTTGATATACAAGCATGAGCTCTACCAAATGGTTTTTGAATATGAATCCCAAGTGAAGAGATATTAATTATCAAAAATGACCAACTCACTTTGTCGGCACTGTGGACCTGATGAAGTCAATGCGTAGGCAACTCATGATGCCTATCTTTAAAATATCAAATGATCTTCATAGACCTTTAAATTTGAGGCATAGGTACCTTGAAGTACATATCAAATCTTAGAATACTCAGTTTGACCAAAACTCTAACTGGGTGCAAATGGGGCGCTCATGAAAATAGCAACTTTAATTGATGTAGCAATGAAAGTACGGATCATTGAAACAGATAGCTCAAGAAACCCTTTTGAAAACCAATCAAACGGATTGGCAGGAGCTTGAAACTGGAAACATAGCTTTTCATTTCTACCAAAAATAGCCTGGAACAAACATTTTGACATAACACTTACTGAGGCAACTTTTACACTTATGCAAAATAGGGCTCCGACTAACTGCTGAAACAGGGACTTGTCAAACCATACCAACTGCAAACGGATTGAGCTTTGAAAAACTGAGCAAATGGATTCATAAAGACTTGAAAATTTGCATGCTAACTCACATTTATTCATAGAATTTAATCCATTTTAAATTTTACCATGATGATCAACAGGGCAAAAGTTATAAGAGCTCAAAGTAGGCTACTTGGTAAAATCTGCATTTGCACCTAAAATGAACTTTCAGCTCACCCCTTGAAATGGGTACCTAATAAATTGATCCAAACTCAAATCTAAAAGTTTAACATCACTACATAGGCCAAATGAAAGGTGTAGGACATGCTTCCCAAGCCTTACCCCTTGAAAATCAACTAGCTCCATTTTACCCTCTCTCTAACTAGGGCACCTGAATGAGATTAGGTGCCTTTCTGAAAATGCAATATCAAAATTTTGAGATGGGGCTCAAAAATTGACACAAATTTAATGAGTCCCAACACCAATAAACCTCCCATCCTTCCCTCACCTCCATCTACCCTAGTTGAAGAACCTCCCATCCTACCATCCATTCCATATAAAGACTCCATCCACTCATCTTCTATACTGCCATCCATATCAATCACATCATGCCAAGATCTTGTTCCAGAGCATGTTATAATATCCATCTATCCAAATCAAGATCCTACCATTCTACCTCCTCCATCTCAAGATCCATTATTATTTGTTCATCCACATCATGATCTTACCATCCCCCCTCCTCCATCTCATGATAGCTTATCATCCCCCCATCCAAATCAATATCCTACCATCCCATTCGCTCCACTTCATGATTGTTTATCACCTCCTATCCAAACCATCTCACCACCATCACTCTATCCTCTTAGTTCACTTACATTTATCCATGGTAGTTCACTTGTAGTAGAAGAACACTTCATATTCACCACTCATCTACCTCAACCTAATAATGGACTCACATCTTGTTCACTAAATAACAAGTACCCTATTTCAGATCAAATGGTTAAAAAAATGAACTATCAAGGTAAAGGATTAGGCTTACATTAGAAAGGTACCTTGGAACTTGATGCGGGAGCATCCTTGGTTCTTGGCAATCTTGCTACAACCAAAAATATTTCTTTTCAGTTTGTTTTATGTTTTGGAGTTTCACCATTTCTTTTTGTATTTTGTTGCATTGGCTCACCGGATCTTATGGAGCTAGATTTTGCTTGAGGATATGATAATATTGTTTATTCCTAACCACAGAGCATTTACATCATTTTTGGAAAGTTATTGATTCCATATTCCAAGATAGTTTTCTGGCACCAGAACCAATTGGACCTATTTGCATTGGTGAATCTATTGGATCCTTTCCATATCTTGTGGATCCTAGTTCATTGATTTTGATGTTCCTTGGCATGTGGCCAATCTTCCCTTTGATCTAAAATTCATCCTCTGGATTTTCTAGAGGAATCTCTTTGGTAGAGGCTGACCTGTTGGTTTTACACATTTGATCTTGTTCTTCGATATTTGATCCCTTTTAACCAGCCAAATCCCCTGGGATCATATAAATCATTGTAATTGAGCATTAGAAATCAAGGAAGATAGAACATAGATATAGATCCTAAGATTTAGAGGTCCAGAGTTGACCAGTTCTGTAATTGAGCATGTTTGTAGCAGACTAGTGAGCCGAATCTTATAGCCTGGATGTTACCAGTTGCTTGTAAACTATTTTCATGATCTAATTCATTCAATTCTGCATTGCCTCCATCATATCCACTTGTTTCCATTGTTTTTACTCTTGCTGCTTGGTCCGGATTGATCTCTTTGAGGCCCCTCCCAACCAGTGACTGCACTAGAACCCATCCATGTCAAAGCACATATAGGATATCATGGTCTTGGTTACATATCCCAAGGCAATTCATCCAAAAATTTTGGTACAACTAATGCAAAATACAAATGTGCTTCCAAAATCACCATGGCATCTTCCCATTGTTACTCCAAACCATTTATTGCCTTCCCCCTCCATCAAATAAACCCTTAAAAAACCCATCCATCTTCCTCCTTCATCATCCACATCTATCTTGGGTCCCTATATCCCAAAATCCACCATCACATATCCCCCACATGCTAAATCTATTTTGAACCCTTATATCCCAAAATTGCATCCTCCATCTTATCCCACTCATCCTCTCATGCAACCATCCCATATCTCTATCATCCATCATAAACATCCCATTCCTTTAATTCCCAATCAGGATTAACAAAGGAACATGTCCCTACCTTACATCCTGTAGCGTCCTAAAATTGCGACACTTGCAATTTCGACTGCATTTCAGTCTTCACGATGGCGACGCAACATGCAACCTGAATGGAGACCCCAAAACTTGCTCGCGACATTGAAAACTGCATTTTTCAAGCACCCTGGCCTGAACCTCCTTGCACCCTAATGTCCCGGGAGGTGGGACCAGAGCACCCAGCGCCCTGGTCCCTGGGTCCTATTTTGGGCCCGGTCTCCTAAGGGGCTCGGGTCTTTTTGTTTGCAATTTGGAAATTAACTTTCCCTAGTCGGCCTAAGGTCGGGAAAATCAGTCTATCAGCCCTAAATGACAAGTATATAAACTACATTTGCCTCTCCCATTTGGGGAAGGAGGTCATATGATGAAAAAGGTGTGGAAACTATACTCAAACATTCAAGCATTCAAGCATTCAAGCATTCAAGCATTCTTTCAAGCAATTGATCATTTCAAGTCTCCATTCAAGGCTAAGTGTTGCATTCAAGTCAAGGATTCAACCATTGAAGAGGAGATCATATACTACATGCTATAACATACAACATACAACATCTAAACCTTCGCACATAAGGATACCAACATCCTTAGAACAAGGTATTAGTACTTGTTTTACATACATTTACATTTACAGCTCTTGCTCATTTCTTGGTTAATTCCAAAACCGGGGTTTGACCTAAAGGCAAACCCCTAATCCCTAACCCCCCAATCGTCTTTGCTTTTCTGTGTGTAGGTTGCAGGTACGCGGCTGAAATTGAAGATCTGGAATCCTTGTGCAGAGACGAACAGATCCCCCTTCATTTCGCGGATTTTTCGGAGGACCGTGGCGCCGGGCGCCATCGTCTCGACAACTTTTGCTCAAATTTGTAGGACAGCGCCGTATCGACATTCTACTGCTAATTCCAGGTCTGCAGCTTCATCCTATAACCCGAACTCAGTTTATAAGTGAATCTTTATGACTTTCTATGCATGCTTAGCTTAATTTCCTTAACAACATTCTTTACAAAAGAGGGTAGCCTTTCTTTCCTACCCCTTGAAATTCATTTAGCATCCAATCTTGCATTGCGTGGGATTGGATCTTATGAGTTTCAACCCCTCTTTTGAATGTAAAGTCTCTCCCCTAAGTGAAAACCATCGAATCCTAGCGAACCTTCCTTCTCTCTCCTCGGAGTTGGAAGAGGGGGGAACAACTAGGGTTCAATCGCGATTTTCTGCTTTACATTTTGGTGAACCCGACGTGAACATCCTTTCTGATTTTTCATGCTTAGATCTGAAAAAATTGATTACATTTCCATGTTGGATCTTTTGCAAAATTTTAGAGGTGATTGCATAAAAACCCTAAATTTTCTTTTTAGTAATTGAACTTGCGAAATGTCTAAATGTTAATGCCTATTTCAGATCTGCCCTTCTATTACAAATTTTCAATTCATATTTGTGCTTTAATTCTGAAAATTAAGTGGTTAAGTGTCAAAACCCTAATTTTTGAAACCCTCTTGATTCAACCTTTGTCCGACAATTTCATTGATCAAAACATCTCCAAATCAGCTGTAACTTTGGATTCTGCAATAAAATCGCAATATCTTTCATCCCTGAAAATTTGGAAAAAAGTTGCGAGGACCGTGTTGCACTCCGAGCGCCATCGTCCCTGACATTTTTTCCAAAATTTCGGGAGTGAGATCTTGTTGTATTTTCCTGCTAAAATCCAGAATTTTGGCTGATTTTGTCAATTATAACACTTTCAAAATTACAGTCAAAGTTGGTCTTGCGATTGCTTGGTCTAAGGCTTCTAATCATTCAAAAATCATTGAAATTAAAATTTTGTGTCAAAATTGCATTTTTATTATCATAAATCTGAAAAGTGTGTTATCATTCATTAGAAATTTCAGTGCTTTATTCAAATTCTTACATTTTGTGACTTTTGAAATTAAGTGCTTAATTACAACAACTTTGATTTCCGCTTTCAAAATTGAATTTTGCGTGAAATTGAGTCAATTTTCAAAATTCAAAATTTGCATTGCTCTTGACATTCCCTCTAAAATCATAAAATTCAAAATTTCAGTTTCCCTCTCTTTTTCAAAAATTCAAATTTTGCATTTTTCGACAATCTTGATAGGGTTCAATTTTGAATTTGCAACTTTAATTTGGCCTATCTACAGATCGTAAAATCACTCAATTTTTTCGGATTAGCTCTAAAATCATCATACCTTTTATCCCTGCAAATTTCGAAAAAAGTTGCAGGGACCGTGTTGCACTCCAGGCGCCACAGTCCTGGACATTTTTTCCGAAATTTCGGGAGACTGTTGTGATTGCATTTAACAGCTTAAATCCAGAAGATTGGCTGATTTTGCTGAAAATTGCTACCTCTAAATTCAAAATCTTCTCTCTCTTTCTAGTGCATGATTTTTACAACAATAAGCCCTACTTACACTATTCCCATTAGACGAAGCCATAGAATTAAGTCTTTCCGAGGTTTAACTACTGAGGAGATGGAACCTAATTTGAATAGCCTTTTTAACGAGGACATGGGTAATTCCTCTAATCCTCCTAATGATGAAGAAGCTCTCCATGAGGTTTCTGTAGAACAACTTTCGAAATTGGATAACCAATTTGACGATTTTCGACAATGGATGTCTCACGAATACCCTGATAGTCAAGCTCTTCCTTTAATTGAGGGTCTAAAACGTATGCTTCAAAGTGATAAGAATGGAATTGATATTTTGCGTGGTATTTCACACATTGTGAATTCGAATGTGATGCCTATGAAGAGTTGTGCTGAAACTTTAGGTTATACACAACCTCCTACCCAAGACAATCATTCTATTCCTTTGACGACTTCTATTGCTAGTATACCTACCTTTACATCAAACATAATGGCTACTTCTACACAAGACATTCCTCCTATGATCACCAGTCATGGGGGCAACCCTTCTTCTTCAATTAACCCTCTTCCTTCATTCAATCCGACTTCTTCATTCATTCCTTCAATGAGTGTGCCTATTATATCATCACAAATGAACATGACGCAAGGGGGCAATTCATTTAATCATTCTATTCCTCCTTGTAGTGTTCCTCCTGTCTAATCATCTCCTATGACTAATTATCATAGGGTCCCACCACCTTACTCTCTACCTTCTTTCAATAACATAACACCTCCATCTCAATCTAACACATCCAATATGAATTCTTCGACTGAAGCGACCATTAACAATCTTGCACAAACTGTCTCTTCTTTACAGCAACAAATTGCCTCTATGAATCAATCTAAGTTTAGTGTGCCCACATTTGATGTTGCGAGCCCACTTTCTCTTGACATTGTTCGAGCTATCCCTCCTAAACATGTTGAAATCCCGCATTTGGAGCTTTATAATGGTAAAGGAGATCCTCTAACACATGTTAAGACTTTTCAAACAATATGTACCGATTTTGCTTATGACCAAAGGTTGCTTGCAAAACTATTCACTAGAACATTAAGAGACAAAGCCCTACAATGGTATTGCTTGTTGCCTTCTTATTCTATTACTTCTTTCGAACAACTTGCAAATGCTTTCATTCAATAATTTCAAAACAATATAAGTCCTAAAGTTACTTTGATTGATTTAATGCATTGTAAACAAGGTGTTAAAGAAAAAGTGACTGATTTCATTGGTAGATATAAGCATTTGTATGCTCAAATTTCTTTTCCAGTGCCTGACAATGATATTCAAAGAATCTTTATTTCTAATTTACAAAAAGATATTCGAGACAAACTTCTATTTTCTGAGTTTACTTCTTTCCAACAGTTGTGCGCCACTCTTCACAATTATCAACTGACTGTGAGTCAAATGGAACAATCACATCCTATGGCTCCGAGTGATAAGGGTGATAGCAGTCAACAACCATTTGGGAAGTTTAAACCGAACAGAGATTCCATCAAATTCAATGAAAACATCATCAACAACAATGTGAATGCAGCATCAGGTGTGCCTCCTATTTCTAAATTTTTTAAGAAAGAAAGAAAGTATACTCCTTTGAATGAATCATTGCATAGTATTATGAATAAGTTATTGGAACAAAATGTGCTTACTCTTCCTCCTATAAGACAAATTGATCCTGCAAAGATTACTTCACCTTATTTTGATAACAAAGCTTTTTGTCAGTTTCATCGTCAGCCTGGGCATGATACTAAAAAATGTTTTTCTTTAAAGGGTAAAATTCAAGATTTGATTGATAATAATACTATTTCTGTTTCTGGAGTGAATGATAAAGGCAACACATCTGTAGCTCCTCCTAACCAAAATCTTCAGATTTTCACTGATCCATTGCCTTCTCATACCTCTAATGCAATTGAGGCTAATGATTCTTCTCTTTCATCTGATGGTCTTGTGTCTATGACCCCGAATGTGATTAACTTTGTAGAGCAACAAGAAATCCCTGAAGAACCTTCCATCACATTTGATTCTAGCGAAACCATTAGGGCACCTGATGGTCCTTTATACATAGTTGCAAAAGTTAAGAATACACCTTGCCGTGGAGTGCTTATTGATCCTTCGTGCATGGTTAATGTTATTACTGAAGAATTTTTGTTTACTTTGCAATTGAATCAAGTGATATATGACAAAACAGATGTGATTGTGAAATTATTTGATGCATTTTCTTCTCCTGCAATTGGTTCTATTACATTGCCTATTGAGGTCCATAACAAATCCCTTGATGTGAACTTTGCTATTATTCCATCTTCCGAACAATTTCGTGTGAAGCTTGGCTATCCTTGGCTATCTTCCATGAAAGCTATTGCTTCTCCTATTCATAAGTGTTTGAAATTTCCCCACAATGGTGAAGTTGTTACTGTCAATCATAGTCTCTTTAAACTAGCTGAAAGAACCTCTAGTGTTCCTCTTGATTACTTTTGGCCTAAACAATTCCAATCTCTTCCTCCGCGAAGTGATCATCTTTTCAAATCTTATCAAAAGTGGAAAACAGATATGATCTTATCTCTAAGTGAACATAGAACACCTAAACTTGACATTCCTATCATTCTTGAGAAGGAAGTTCTTCCTTTGAAAGATAAAACTAATGTCTTTCCTCAAGAAGAATCTCAACCCATCCCTATGGATGTGACTATGTCTATACCTAATAAACTTCCTAAGAGTATACCTATACCTCCTCGTCATGATGGACTTGGTCTTCTCCCTAAACCGAAAATTCCTCCTTTGTATGGAGCAGTTCCTCCTCCTTCTTTTTATAGAGAGAAGAGACCTTCTTCTTCTCCTATTATCCAGCCTAAGAGACCACAACCTAAACACCCAAGTGCTAAGGATGAGAACATTCCTCCTCCTCAATCTTCTCCACTTCCTACTAAGACTAGACGAAATCGTTCTGCACGTGAACGCCGACGAAAGCGTCGTCTTAGAGCTCAGGCAGCTATTTCTCAAACTTTGCAATCTACAAAAACACCTTCAACAAGCATTATTCCATTTTCTCCTCAGCCGGACATTGAGCCTAAATCTCCTAAACATAAGATGCATGATGGTCTTGATCCTGTGCGAGTTAAAGATCCTATTTTTATAAATCTTGATGATGCTATAGATGAAAATGTTACTCCTCTTGCTTCTGATAGTGAATATGAACTTGTTGATGTTGATAACCATTTATCTAATGAATTTTCTAAAGCACTTATCCTAGCTCCTAGACAAGAACAATGTGGCTCGGAACATGAACATAGCCCTTGTTTGGATCTTGTGATAGCTCCATCTGTTGTGTTGGATGTTCCTCCTCTAGCGTGTTCCCTGCCTTCCCGAAACATTGATCAGCAAGATCGGGGGGTAGATGACATGCTAGACTAGTTACATTAGCATAGCAGATTCTCTTCTCCTCTCTTGTGTTACTTCTTCTATATGTTATTCTCATTCTTCTATTTGTCGTCCTTAGTGTTGTCTACTTGAGGACGATGCAAAGCATTGAGATCTCTCGATCTCTCTCATGTTGACTGAAAAGACACATGTGTTCCCTTCTTCTAGGTGACCTTCCTTGATTGGGGAATGAAGAACAATTATGCATACATACATATGATATATATACATGAATTATCATACAACATACTGACCCCGAGGAAAGCGAAGTCACCTCGTGCTTTGTGTTTTGTGTCTATTATCCTTGGGTTTATCTCACACTTGGGGGCTAAATCCTTGCAATAACGTGCTCCTTTCTCATTTCTTATATGTATCACTACGTTAAAACAATCACCCCCGGTGAGGCGTGTGCGATCGCTTTAACATAGGGGGGCATACATCCCGTTCATATCTTTTCAAGATACTTGAAAATTTCTTGGTAAATTTAGCCTTGCCTTGAAAATTTTTGATATCTTTCTTGCATGACTCATAGTGAGGGAACCTTACTATTGACAGTCATGGTTCTCCCTCGTGATCTTCCCTTTTACTTTGTCAATCGAAGTCGTAAGATCCGTAGTCCACTGGGGGCTTGGTGTATCTTGCCTCCTTGACGTGGTAAAAGTCTTTCAATGTTGTTTCCTTGTACTTTACCGGAAGTATGAGCGTACGCTTATACTCCCGCTAAAGTGGGGGCTAAATGTAGCATCCTAAAATTGCGACACTTGCAATTTCGACTGCATTTCAGTCTTCACGATGGCGATGCAACATGCAACCTGAATGGAGACCCCAAAACTTGCTCGCGACACTGAAAACTGCATTTTTCAAGCACCCTGGCCTAAACCTCCTTGCACCCTGATGTCCCGGGAGGTGGGACCAGAGCGCCCAGCGCCCTGGTCCCTGGGTCCTATTTTGGGCCCGGTCTCCTAAGGGGCTCGGGTCTTTTTGTTTGCAATTTGGAAATTAACTTTCCTTGGTCGGCCTAAGGTCAGGAAAATCAGTCTATCAGCCCTAAATGACAAGTATATAAACTACATTTGCCTCTCCCATTTGGGGAAGGAGGTCATATGATGAAAAAGGCGTGGAAACTATACTCAAACATTCAAGCATTAAAGCATTCAAGCATTCAAGCATTCTTTCAAGCAATTGATCATTTCAAGTCTCCATTCAAGGCTAAGTGTTGCATTCAAGTCAAGGATTCAACCATTGAAGAGGAGATCATATACTACATGCTACAACATACAACATACAACATCTAAACCTTCGCACATAAGGATACCAACATCCTTAGAACAAGGTATTAGTACTTGTTTTACATACATTTACATTTACAGCTCTTGCTCATTTCTTGGTTAATTCCAAAACCGGGGTTTGACCTAAAGGCAAACCCCTAATCCCTAACCCCCCAATCGTCTTTGCTTTTCTGTGTGTAGGTTGCAGGTACGCGGCTGAAATTGAAGATCTGGAATCCTTGTGTAGAGACGAACAGATCCCCCTTCGTTTCGTGGATTTTTCGGAGGACCGTGGCGCCGGGCGCCATCGTCCCGACAACTTTTCCTCAAATTTGTAGGACAGCGCCGTATCGACATTCTACTGCTAATTCCAAGTCCGCAGCTTCATCCTATAACCCGAACTCAGTTTATAAGCGAATCTTTATGACTTTCTATGCATGCTTAGCTTAATTTCCTTAACAACATTCTTTACAAAAGAGGGTAGCCTTGCTTTCCTACCCCTTGAAATTCATTTAGCATCCAATCTTGCATTGCGTGGGATTGGATCTTATGAGTTTCAACCCCTCTTTTGAATGTAAAGTCTCTCCCCTAAGTGAAAACCATCGAATCCTAGCGAACCTCCCTTCTCTCTCCTCGGAGTTGGAAGAGGGGGGAACAACTAGGGTTCGATCACGATTTTCCGCTTTACACATCCATCACTCCATCCATATTCCCTCCACGTCATTCATATTCTCACACTCTAAACATCCACAAAAATCTAAAGATTACCATGTCCAATCAAAGAGAAATGCTTCTACAATGAAAAATCTGATAAAAAAATGAATTGCATCCCAAAGGCCATAAAAGTCCACTAAAACAAAAACAAAAAAAATGTGGATCCCAAAGAAAAAAGAAGAAATGCATCCAAAAGAAAACCCCCAAAGACATCCAAAGTTGCTAATCCACAAGATAATTATTCCTCCCCTCCATCTCCTAAATAAATTTTGGTTCCCTATGTCCCAAAGTTCCCTATCTTAGCTCCTCCATTATATCCACAACCTACATAAATTTCTCCTCCATTCATTCCACACCCCCCACAACATGTGCTAGTGTTGATCTTGACAACATCCCCCTATCACACTGACTTTCCATCATTCTAATTAAACACTTTCCAACACCATAATTATTATCCCACATATATCCCCCATCAAAACCATGTAATCCATGTGTTTGCATAATCCACCCATCATAATAAGGTTGTACCAACATTCAATGATCGCTACACATGGGCTACTATTACCTTGATATAAAATTTGATGCTTGAGTCCTCCATCCATCTCACCTATCTTCCAAATCCTTTTCTACACATCCATCTCCATTCATAAAATTCCTCCCAAAAATTTAGAAAATTTCAAAAAAAATGGTCAAAAAAAAGTAAAGAGAAAAATTTGTCCAATGGTGAAAACTTGGCAAACGGGTACCTTGGACAAGTACCATGATGAAAACATAGAAAACATGTGTCATGTGTAATACCTTCATCCTTTTTATCTCCACACTTGGGGGAAAGTTATTATATCTATCCATCCATCTCTTCCTCCATTCATCCAATCTACCATACCCATCATATCTTATCCATTTCACTTCTTCCATCCTCCTTTGGATCTTGATAAAAAGAAAAGACCACCATGTATACATGCTTTGGACACCTCTTGGAATCCATTTCCCTATAACAATTTTCATCCATCTAACCCCCTAATTACCCATTCTTCCTCCCATCCATATAATCCTTCCACATACCTTCATAGTCCTTATAAACCCATCATCATATCTTCCATCCACATCCCTCACCCTCTTTTCATCCTATCACCCATTCTATCATATCCCTCTTAATGCATCCTCGTGAATGACATATAATAAGTGGGAGAATCTTATTTCTTTGTGATGTAGTCCTTGGAAACCCTATCATACTCACCATACATCCACTAATCCCTTTATCGAACAATCCTTATCTCCTGATTCCTTCATCCCTTCATCCATAATTTTTACCTCTCCCAATCCTAATATATTTCCATCCTTCATCCAAAATTATTTCATCTCCTAATCCTTTTCATCCTATCCTCCATCCTTTCATCCCTCCTATCATGTCATTCTATCACCTCTTACATCCCCTGTCTTTGGTATCTTTCTCTAGGCCACCTCCATGCAATCCAATGCCATCCATGTCATTAATCCCAATGCTCCTCACAAGCC
Source organism: Cryptomeria japonica (assembly GCF_030272615.1). Classification (NCBI taxonomy): domain Eukaryota; kingdom Viridiplantae; phylum Streptophyta; class Pinopsida; order Cupressales; family Cupressaceae; genus Cryptomeria; species Cryptomeria japonica. The sequence goes on along the minus strand of NC_081405.1, from coordinate 28,913,992 downwards.
ACCATCGCATGGAAATCCTATCAACATCCTCCTTGCTATCCAGCATCAAACACTAATCAAATCACCCAATCACCTCCATGGTCTTGTTCCCAGCCTTGTTGCAATTCTTGATCACCAATCATCATCATCGAGATGCATCCTTCCCAATCCTTATGTTGTTTTGGGATATATCCCTCCTACATCAACAAAACCCCATAAACCATCAATCCATCTTGGCTTTTCAACTTCACTGAGGAAACATCATGTTTGTCTTTTGGCCATCATCCACAATCTCAATCCCTTCTATATCGTGTACATCTTGTAGATCGTGTTTTGTACATAGTGTCAAATATGTGTCTCCACCTAGGCTTGTTTGTATATATGTGTCCTTAGGTCCAATCTTTTCCATCAATCAATCATGTGCCATCAAGACCATGTCTCTATCTAGATAGTGCTTTAACAATCATCTTTTGGTATCCTTGAAGTTTCACTTGTCTCTTTTCATATGAATCTTAGTTTAGCATCCATCATCGATCTTCACAAGATGTATCCCTTCTCATATCAAACCAATCAATCATCATCCATCATCCTCCCCATGGCAAAAGGTACTTGGGATACTTGTTATTTCTTTGGCATTTTTGGATCTTTGTTTATCTTTATCTTGAGCTTCCTATTTTCACCTCCTTATGGTTACCACTATCATTTATAGCATGGTGTGTTGTGAGTGGTGAAACTAGGGGCATAGTCTTTCTTTTTTTATTTTTCTTGCGTGTGTTTTATTGATGTGTCCCATGTTGTTCCATCATGAGATCTCGATTGTCTCATGTTACATTGGGTTATATCTTTTTCTTGTGGTTTTTCTAGCATCATTTGTCTCAAAGTTCCTTGCATCTTTGTGAGATGCTAGACTAACCTTTTTGTTTTTTGAGTCAGTCCTATGCATTGGCTATGAAATCACCTTGGTTCCTCATACCTTGGTACCTCATAGACAATTCTAAAACAAAATAAGTACTAACTTCATAGAAATTACCATACGACGCTCAATCTCCCCCCATCCATTTATCTCACATATTTATAATCCATTCATCCTATCTTTCGATCACCCATCTTGTTTCCTCTATCCACTCATCTTTTGCATTGAAATCTAAATCCACTTCCCTTGCAATTATCCATATTATTGAATTATCATCTCATCACATCCTTCATAATATATGTTCATCTATCCATAATCATTTTCATCCTTTCATCACCAATCAAGCATCATCATCAACATCAGAAACCTAGTCCATTGCATACATCATGCATCTACCCTAAACATTCATCAATCATGCATGCATCATCTCATCCCTTTTGAGAACAGATCTGTGTTCTCTTGAACTCACATGTCCTTTTGAGGGTGCATTCTCATCCCTCATCTCCCATCATCTCTCCTCCTAGTCACTCTTTTGAATGACTATGGCATCTTCCCTAATCTAAATATTTTCTTCTAAGCTCTATGTCTTAATATTCTTTAAAATGATATTACTTTGTAACACCGTCTCAAAGAGGGGCAAAATATAGACACCTAAAATTGATCACTTGTGTTTAATCTATTGGCATTATACACTCAGATGAGAATAGTTGATGTTGTCATTGATGGCAACCAACTGGTAACACAGTTCACAACTTACACCAGCAATAGACATCATCTACTAGCACCAACAAGCACTACAGATTATTCTCACCGGCACCCAGTCTACACCGACAGAAGATCTTACCGAAACCCCAACCGACAGAAGATCTTACTGAAACCCCAACCGACATGGAAATTATATTGTTTTGTATTGTAATTATATTGTATACCCAACATGATGTATTGTAAAGACTCATATATGTATGAGATCTTATAGGTCATTTTGTTAATGAAAAAAGGTGTGAAAGGTATGTGAAATATGTATAGGTAATTAATGCAAGTAGTAAATGAGAGTGAATATCTGTATATGCATTTTGATGAGCGAATAAGAGTAGAGCAAAGCAAAGAAAGGTTTATGCCAGAGGTATTTGATAGAGCTTAAACCAGTACTAAATCCAACATTGCAAATGCTATTTTGAGCGGTACATTGTCATTGGATTTAATTATCCAATTTTGTAGTCAGTGTGACTCCTTTTTGTGATTGAGCAGTGAGCTTTAGCCTGTTGGCCTTCCTGCATGTGTAGGACCCTATTGTATAAGTAATATTTATTCATATTGGCCAGTGAGTAAATATTGTGGGTCACAAATCCCACCGAGGTTTTTCCCCTACTAGGTTTCCTCGCCAAAAATATCTGTGTTATGGTGTGCATTGATGGTTATACTATTATTTCTCTTTATTGATTTATTGCTTGTTTACCGGTACATTAATTTGGGTTGTAAAGTTGCAAACAAGTTTAAATATTTTATTTACTGATTAGACACTGATTCACCCCCCTCTCTGTATATTTGGGACTGATCAAGTATCTAACATAATCAATTTATTCTCATTAATAATCTATTCTAGATATTTCTATCAATTGAATAATTCAGTATTATTTAACTAATCATCTTCATTCATGTATTATCTATCCTATTTTCTAAGGTAATTAATCTACCTATTCAACACTAACCCTTGGACCCTCATCTTGTTTATTTAATTAAATCATCATCACCCCTTTCCTCCAATTTTGAATTAAAATTAATTCAAAAATCCTATTTGCCCTCATCCACTTGCATCCTCCTGCATCTCCCACTTGCATACTAATCCTAATCCTAATATCCATGTAATCCACTCCCTAATCATGTGCACACACTTAATCCTTGATTAAGTGAAAGTAAACTCCTCCCATCGCATCAAGCACGTGGGTTTCTTACACAATCACATGAGTTTGTCCCTTCAAGTGCCCTAAAAGGAAATTTTTGTTCTTTTTTATTCCTCTCCTTCATCCTCAAGCATGGATCTTAATCAGTCAATCTTGACCATTCATCCTTTTCATCCCAAAATCATATCCATCAAACCCTCGGCCATTTTTATCTTCTCCCATCATCATAAATCTCTCTCTCTTTCTACAAAAATTCCATCTCATCCATTTTTGCATTGGAGCATTGTTATGTTGCCAAAATCTTAAGTGAGCAGACTGTTAGGACCCGGAGGCAACTGAGAGGTGGGGGGGGTGAATCAATTTTCTATTAATTTCAACCCAATTATAACTTAATCAAACTTAATACATAATACCGATAAACCAAACTTAATGCCATTTAATAGATTAACAGTTAATATCAATACCGGTGAAACTTAATACATGAAACAAAAAGAGAAACATCATCCACAACACATAACACAGCGATTTGTACGTGGAAACCCTGTAAGGGGAAAAACCACAGTGGGAAACCTTACCCACAATCAGATGATACTACTATAGATAGTATGAGTGTACAAATGGGGTCTGCACATGCTGATAGGCCAACTGCCTAGATCTCACTGCTCAATCACAAAATAGGAGTCACACTGACTACAATTGGATGATTAAATCCAATGATAATGTACTACTCAAAGTAGCATCTCTAATGTTGGATTTAGTAATAGTTAAGCTCTGATTATCTCCTTCTCTATGGTCTGCTCATAATATCTTCAATATTCGTACATACCATGTTACAATATCATAACCATATACCATCTATTTATTCTCTTACTTACATCATCTCACAAATGACATCTTACATATATACCAAAACCTAAGACCAAATGTGTAGGTCGGCTCACTAAGAATATTACAATAAAATCAATTACAACAAGTAAGTCAAGATATGATGCATCATGTCGGCTCAACAACAATACCAATTGATTAAACCATCTACATAACATGTCGTGCTAATCTAGAATAGATAACGCATGTCGGTCCATAACCTAGACCAATTTGTTGGTAACAACAAATATGTCAACATGATTAGACCAATAACCAAATCAACAAAACCAAGTGTCCAAACCATGTCTTCAACATAACCAAGTGATCTCCAGATGATAACAAGTCATCCTCAATGCCGGTGAACAATATAACTTGTCAGTGAACCAAATACCGGTGACTATGCATAAGTCACTATACTTGTCGGTGAACATAACCAAATATCTCCAGAAGGATAAGTGTTGATAAGTGTTGACATCAATGACAAAACCAGTGCAACATATCCATAATACCAATACAGACATCCAACCAAATATCATGGGCAAAACCATACAACAAAGGGTTTGACATACTTTGTTCATGCTCTTTCTAACCTCCTCTAGCCTAATCTTGACGTTGCTTTAATTTGTGTGTTTGGGTGTTTACCTTTAGTTGTTTATGCCCTTTGAACTCACATTTCGCTGCACACATTATGGCATGCCCAACTGGACCGACATAATGGGTATCTTCTTTTACTATTTTTGTTTATTTTCAGTCCTTACAGTTTGCAAGTTGCAGATTGGTGAAGCTTCATAGGCATCAACGATTTTTTTGGTCAGACACTAAAAACATCATCATGGCAAATCAACAAATTCACTCTATGTATTAGTGGATGTACTCTATGAATTTTCTTGAAAATTCTAGCAGGTATGTTCTGATTTTCAATGAATATCACAACTCCTAATCAATAGATATACTAAAATTTGTAAAAAGTTTGAAATTCATATGAACCCGCAAATTTGTTGACATTTTAGTGGATATGCACTTATTGGAAAGCTCAGTTCAAGGACTATGATATTGAAACTGAGTTTGTCAAGTTGATTCCATTTTGATACTCAACTTGAACCTTGAAAGCTAAAAAATTGCAAAAAACTATAGATGGAGGCGGGAAAGTGCAAAATAAGGGGGTTTGAATAAAGGGGGATTTAAATGAACCCCTTTAAATACCTTCGAAAAAAGGGAGGTTTGAACTATGAAGGGGGTTTGAATGAACCCCTCTAAGCCCCAATGAAATTATAATTAAAAATTTGGTTGGTAGGGCCTTCAAGTGAGCCCCTCCATATTGAGCTATTTGTTTAAAGGGGTGTGTTTGAGTGAACACAAAAAAATATTTAGGTGAAAGTTCCCCTTCGTTCAAAGCGCCTTAAATTTTTTCTGACAACAACCAAGTTTTGTTTTTGACTAAAAGTGTAACCCACTTATGTGGGATGACCTTGTAGTTGTTAGGAATCCCACAGATACTGAGGGGGGGGGGGGGGGTGGTGAATCAGTATCTAACTTGTAATTAGAATTTCTCAATTTAAAACATGCAAAACATATTATAACAGTGTACTAGTATGCAAGAAATAATGTAATAAATAGAATTAAAAACATCCACATGAAAAGCACACCATGACACAAGGATTTAACGAGGAAACCCAATGTGGGAAAAACCTTGGTGGGATTTGTGACCCACAATATCCACTTACTAGCCAAAAAGAGAATATTACTTACAAAAGGGGGCCTGCACATGCAGGAAGGCCAATTGCCTAGAGCTCACTACTCAATGGGAAGTCTCACTGACTTACAATGTGGATTATACAAATCCAATATCTTGTACTGCTTTACAATAGCATCTATAATGCCTGATCTAGTACCGGTTTCTGCTCCGTTCTTTACATAAAACCTTTAACCTATATTTCACATAATAGGTCTGCCTAATATTTTCTTTATCTTCACTTCCATTACTTACAAAATGTCTACAATGATCTCTCTTATATATAAGAGTCATCTTACAACTTGCCAAGTCGGCTTACAAAGTTTTTACAATAATAAACAAAATATAATATAACAAAAATCCTGTCAGCCTCTATGCTGGTATGCTTCCTTTCTTTGTGCCGGTGTAGAGTGTGATCTGTTGATGCCAGTGAACTATCTTGTGAGTGTAATGCCTTGCCAGTGTAATGCCTTGTCGGTGCCATTGGATTGTAAGGTTGCCATCAATGACAAAACCTTCAATCACATACAATGTCTCATTGGAGTGTGCATATGCCAACAATCTCCCCCTTTGGAATTGATGGCAACACTCATGAGAAATTTCAAAAGTGTATCCAAAAATGTGAAGTCAAAAATGTTACCAAAAATGTGTGCTCCCCATGAGCATATGATTCCTATAATATTGAATTTTCTCATACCACTACTCCCCCTTTGGCATCAATGACAAAGGTTGTCAAGATGTCAGTAGAGTTTGTAGTTTCAACCCTGTAACTGGGTAGTTACAATTTGAAATAGATCCGCCAATATCAAGTTTATACTCTCCATAAAATTTTTACTGTCTCTTATTGTTGTCTCTGTTCTTTTAACTATACCGGTGAGATGCTGCATGTGCTCTGCCGGTATTTTCTGTCCCTGTATCAGTGCCTCAGATATTTCCTTCCATAATGATGCTAGATAGTCCAATCTTGGACTTAGTTTTAATCTCAAATGCTTTGCCTCATTCACTATTCTCTCCTTTTCTCTTTCTAATTTAAGTAACTCTTCCTCAAAATTTGTTATCCTTTGCTCAAAAACTGATAATATAGCAAGTGAGTTAACAAAATTATCGACAAGTTTATTGATTTCATCCTGTACCTTGCTTATTTTCTTATCTATGTCTACTATCAAAACTTTTGTCTTGCAGGTGTCTTTGTACTGAGTTTTGTATTCCTTTAATAAGTTGCACAGTTCCGATAGAAGTGTGTCAAATTCCCTAGTACACTTCTTTATTTGATCTTCAAAGAATTTTTGCTTTTCAATTTCTACTTTGTCCTTCAATGTCTCTTCCTTTATTTTCTCAATGTTATCAATGATGTATTTACACAAAGTATCAAGTTGTCCTAAAGAATCTTTATTGTCTATATTATAGTTAGGAGCAATTACCTTCAAAATTGGGATTGTGTAATCTATAGCTTTATAAGCCTGTGAACTACAATCTGTTAACCTTTTGATTGAATCCAAAAGTACTTCAATTACATTTGTTGATTTGTGGCCTACTGAGGAGGAACCAACATTCTGAATTCCTTTAGTGGAGGAAGTAACCAAGCTTGTTTTTACCTCTAGTAGGTCTATTTGTGTTTGCATTTCTTTAAGCAATGGTTTGTGTACTTCTCCAGTTGCCAGTTGCATTGTTTCCTCATGAACCTATTCCTGTACCTGTTCTGGAGCCTGTTCCTGTTGCTATTGCTCTTCTTGTTGCACTGTCTCAATCTGTTGTTCTTTGTCATCTGTCAGTTTCTCTTGTGTTTTATCAGCTTGCTCAGCTACCGATGGCTCACCAACCATTTCAGTCTTACCAGTTGTATCTTTGTCTACCACAATGTTGATCTTTTGTGTATCAACATCTACTGTGTAGAAGACTTTAGGATTAGGATTGACATCCTCTACATCCATACTTTCAAGTACCGGTTGATCTTCTGTAGTTGTTGTTACTAGTGATGTAAAAGGAGGTGGGGGTAAGTTGTCTTTTACTTTGATACTTGGAGGTCCACCAACCTTTCCTTTTCCTTTGTCTCTTTCTTTCTGATATACCTTTAATGGTTTAGGGTTCCTATATTCCTCCTGCTTTTCTTTTTCAACTAGGAATATATCCCATCCATTTTCTATTTCTTCAATCACCTCATTGACTCTTCCAACCATTAATGCAATGTGCCAGTGTACAGTAGAGAATACTGACTGGTTTGCTTCAGCAGTTAAATCATCAATTTCTTTAGGTGAGTTCATTAGGTACACAACAAGTAGCTTTTCTATCTTGATTTTCTTGTCAAGTTCTATTACTGCTTGTCTCCTTGCTTCCAGTCTTTTGAACAGTTCATCTAGTACTTCATCTACAACTTCCATCAAAAATTTCTTATACATGTCCAGATGCAATATAACACTATTTTCTACTTGTTCTTTTTCATCTGCAGTCAAAGTGTCATACAATTTCTTTATATTCTTCAGTTTCCCTTCCTCTATAATTTCATTCAATAGTATGTCAAGAGGAGCCAAGTTTTGTTTTGTTCTCTTCTTCTTCTTGGGTGTCAGTTTCTTCTTTGGTGTAGTCTTCTTAACCGAAGATCTCACTGCTTGTTGTTTTTGTCTTGTGCTCCTAGGTGAGGGTGTGGTTGTCGGTGAGGGATCTCTTTTCCTTACAACTCCTTTGAAAGTTGCGGGCATGTCACTCTCTGAAGAAGTGCCTACCGATGATAGATGAGTCTCAAGCTGTAGAGTGCCTAGCTCATCCTCAGTGATACCGGTTTGCTTTAACACATCTTCTTTGATAGCCTTTGCTTGTCTAGAGCCTCTTCTCACAACTGCCTCAACCTTTTTCACTCTCTTCTTAGATTGTATTTATTTTCTATAGTCTCAGCACTACCAAATACTTCTTCCTTTGGTTCGTTTGGTGCTTCCAAAAGTACTTTAGCATAAGTCTCAATTATATGATCATATGTCTCATAGCCCATCTCTGTTACCCAGATTGTTCTTGGGATGACTGCTTCCATCCAGATTTCATCCTTATATTTGTCAACAATATTTTGTGATGATCTGATTCTCTTCTTCATTTTGGTCTTAAGTGCTTGAAAGAAATCATGGATATTGTTTTCCTTATCTTCTCCCATATTGTTGAATAGTTCTGTCAATTGTTTTCCTACCGGTATATCAAATCCAAGTTCTTTGTAGCCTATACTGGGAACCTGTTTGGTTATATGTAGCATCAAACATACTAGTAGATTTCCAAACCTAAAAGTTCCTTTCTTATCCCTCTTAATCTTGCCTAGGTTTTCAATTAACTCATCCTTCAACCACTTACATATATCAATCTTTACATTATCTGTGATCATGTCATAAGCACTCTTAATGCATAAACTTGAAACTAAATTGAGTCTATTTGCATGAGTTGCCTTATACCCTAATATCATGATGATAAACCTTACATTGGTGTCGGTTACATCATTGACTCTTAAGGACCTTTTATCAGATGTAGCACTAGTTAGCTTAGTAACTAGGTCATTTGAGACCTTCTTGGTTTTATCTGGCCTTTTACCGGTGGTCGGTAACCCAATGATAGCTTTCATAGCTTCCTTGGTGATTTTGTGAATTGTGTCTAACCAAAAAAATTCACCATGTACCCTTCTTAAGACTATCCTAATTACATCCTTAGGAAATTCAAGAATGCAGAGGATTTCAGTAAATCCTAGGGTTTCAATGATTTTATGTTCCGGTTTCACATTTCTGGAATTATCACATATGACAGTTTTATACATAGTTTTGATCTCCTCATCTCCCAATTCCTCTATGTTGCATTGATTGTAAATTCTGGGGTCTTCAGCATAAACAACTCCTTTTGGTATTTGTGAGAAAGCACCTATATTGTCATCTTTATTTTCTACTTCGGGAACTAGTTAAAATACGGGCCTAGGGCATTTTATGACCTCGACTATTGTAGGGTTTTCTATATATTCAAGTGCAAAGGTGGATGCCATGATGATAAATACCTTTTTCTATCTTGGATGGATTGATTGCTTGAAGTGCTTCAACTCTTTGCTTAAAATTCCTTAGCTCTATAAATTTTAAGCTCTACGAATGTTTGAAATCATGGTGAAATGAAATGGAGCCAAAACCACAAATTTATAGTGTTTATTTGCCATATACCAAATTTAATGCATGCTGGTTAAGTATTCACTTAACATTGTCTACCGGTAATGAAGTAATTTCCAACTTCTCATCTCTAACCGAGGGAATAATAGCACATGTGACATTAGATTGCCAAACCCTCAATGACACTTTTTTCAATTTGATGAAGAACTTCCTGCCGGTGGAGCATCACTCTGTCTTGCCGGTGAAGCATCACTCTGTCCTGTCGGTGAAGCATTGATTGGTTCTACTGGTGGAGGAGTATTCCCAACATTTAGATCAACTTTTCTAATCCATTGTTTTGAGAATTCTTACTTAACCTCTTCAACTTTTTCTTTCAAGCTAGAACTTTTGTTGTCTATCGGTGATCCTTTACTTGTACAAAATTTTGCAATATGCCCAATCTTGTTACATGCATAACAAGTCACATTATTCTTCTAAATAGCTTTCCCATAACCTATGCCGGTTTGTGTTCTGCATTGATTAGATAAATGTCCAAATCTTCCACAAACATAGCATATCACATTCATTCTACAATTTTCAAAATTGTGACCAACTTTGTTGCATTCTAAACATTGACTGGTGGGTGTGTTGATATTCTGATAATTTCTAGATCTACATTCATTTTCTCTATGACAATAATTATTATATTTAAAGCATTTTCCATTGAATTTATAAGCATTAGGTTGCCTTACCGGTTTGTTGTGATATAATGTGTTTGCAGTATCGGAGCTTTCACCAACTTCAAAGCCAATTCCAGAAGTGTCACCTTTAGGTTTTTGATTCTTCAACAAGTTACCAAGTTCCTCTGAGCTTTTCTTGAATTTTTCTTTATGTTGATTTGCAGTTTCTAGTTCTCTTTCTAAGACTTCTTTCTATCTCATCAGTTCATTGGAGTCATTCTAAGTGTGCATCAGATCTGTCTTTAATAAATCATTTTGATAGCTCTCAGATTTTATGTGTGCACAAGAGCTCAACAAAGAACATAAATGTGGTTGATAGCTTGATCGCATATGAAAGTTTGAATACTAGAATGCTTGATTAGGGTTGATAATGAAGGAAGCATCTCCTTATATAGAAGACACTATAAGAAATGGAGGGATAAGATTGAGAGGTTTAAAAGATAAATGGTCTACTAAGATTAGAGGGCAGGTAGAGAAAATAAGAAAATAATGAGAGGGTAGGTAGTGTAGGAGTTAAGAGATGAATGACATGTGTCATGGGTAGAAAAGGTTAATGAATTAATTAAATAAATAAAGATTTATTTAATTAATAGAAGTGGGGTAATTAAATAAATAAAAGTATTTTTTTAATTTAGAAAAAGGATAATTTAAATAAATAAAAGTATTTATTTAAATGAGAAATAAGGCTAGAAGAGGATAAATGAATTAATTAAATAAACAGATATTTATTTAATTAATAGAAGAATTAGGCTTAAAATAATAAAATAAATAAAAATAAATCTTTGTTTATTTATTCTGCAATTTTCATAATTGTGACCAACTTTGTTGCATTTTAAACATTGACTGGTGGGTGTGTTGATATTCTGATAATTTCTAGATCTACATTCATTTTCCCTATGACCATAATTATTATAGTTAAAGCATTTTCCATTGAATTTATAAGCATTAGGTTGCCTTACCGGTTTGTTGTGATCCAATGTGTTTGCATTATCGGAGCTTTCACCAACTTCAAAGCCAATTCCAGAAGTGTCACCTTTAGGTTTTTGATTCTTCAGCAAGTTACCAAGTTCCTCTGAGCTTTTCTTGAATTTTTCTTTATGTTGATTTGCAGTTTCTAGTTCTCTTTCTAAGACTTCTTTCTATCTCATCAGTTCATTGGAGTCATTCTAAGTGTGCATCAGATCTGTCTTTAATAAATCATTTTCATAGCTAAGTCTTGTGTTCTCATTTGCTGCATCACTTAGTCTTCTGGTCAATTCTTCTTCATTCTTCTTCCTATCTTCAATCTCTTTACAAAATCTCATAGTCATATCTTGCATCTCATTCTTTGTAGTTATGTTCTCAAGTTTCAACTTACTTAACATATCATTAAGTGATTCCTTTTCATCATTCTCATTTTGCATTTTTTCACAAAGTTCTCTTCTTTTATTTCTTGCAATAGTAAGATTCTCTTTAAGTGCCTGAATGATATCCTGAGCTGCCTTTAGATCATCTTCTAGTTTGATAGTTTTCAATTTTTCTGTATCATAGTGTGAGAGAGCTCCTTCAAGTTGCTTCATCAGATTTTCTATATCCACCGGTGTCAAGATCTTCCTCAAGCTGTTAGGCTTCTGAAAATAGAGGACCAAGCTCTGATACCAATTGTTAGGAATCCCACAGATATTGAGGGGGGGGGGGGGGGTGAATCAGTATCTAACCGGTAATTAGAATTTCTCAATTTAAAACATGCATAACATATTATAATAGTGAACCGGTATGCAAGAAATAATGTAATAAACAAAATTAAAAACATCTACATGAAAAGCACACCATGACACAAGGATTTAACGAGGAAACCCGGTGTGGGAAAAACCTCAGTGGGATTTGTGACCCACAATATCCACTTACTGGCCAATAAGAGAATATTACTTACAAAAGGGGGCCTGCACATGCAGGAAGGCCAATTGCCTAGAGCTCACTGCTCAATGGGAAGTCTCATTGACATACAATGTGGATTATACAAATCCAATATCTTGTATTGCTTTACAATAGCATCTATAATGCCTGATCCAGTACTGGTTTCTGCTCTATTCTTTACATAAAACCTTTAACCAATGTTTCACATAATAGGTCTGCCTAATATCTTCTTTTTCTTTGCTTCCATTACTTACAAAATGTTTACAATGATCTCTCTTATATATAAGAGTCATCTTACAACTTGCCAAGTCGGCTTACAAAGTTTTTACAATAATAAACAAAATATAATATAACAATAATCATGTTGGCCTCTGTGCCGGTATCATCAAACTAAGGAATCTTGTACATAAGATCCATCTTTTGCCATCTCAGACCTTCCTCAAGTAGTTAATCATACTTTAGAGGAACGTCTCTTTGATACCAATTGTTGAACACTCCCTAAGATTAATAGGGGGTTGAATGAGTCTTAAACAAATATTAGCACTTTATATCACAACTCAAATTCAGATTTAAGTTTTAATATAATCACCATTAATGAAAGATAAGAAATGAAAACACATGCACAAGATAACATCAAATTTACATGGAAACCCAAGAAAGGAAAAACTATAGTGAAACTTAACTCTCACTATATGAACAAGTATTAGAATGTTTGTTTTAGGGCTCACTACTCCCGGAAGGATTTGCAGGCTGAGGTTCACCACCTTAGAGAAAGATGCGAAGGACTTGCTGATGAGAATCACTATCTATGAGAAAAATAAATGAAATAAGCTACAATGAATAATCCTTCAATATTGAATTGCATCCAACAATCTTTCTGAAATGTACCTACTCTTGACTCACTGCCTCAAGCAACAATTTGACAATTCAAATCCAATACTTTCACCACACACTTCCACTCTCCTTTAAAATAAAATGATCTTCTATTTATACCATCCACAAGACCCAAAAAAATCAATTAGGTCATCTACAATAAGGGACAAGAGATGATCCACAAAAGTCGACCACAAAACATAATTGTGGTGAAAGTGGTCCTATCTAAGAGGTAGAGAGGACCTAAAAAATCTTATAACATCATGCAATGTAGTCCCAAACATCATACACATTGGTGCACATCCTCCAACATCAATAATATGGTATTTAAGTGTATCACTTAACCATTCACCCCAAAAATAGTTTTTTCAAATGAATCTACTCAATGCAGATCCCTACAAGCCATAGTATGACCCAAATACAACTCAACATAGACTCCAATGTTGGCACAAACCCCCAAAGACATAGTTCAAGAAAAATAACTAGCTATGTTGGCCAAACAGTTGTAAATTATCTTGAAAACCTACACCAAACACAATTAAACACCAAAGAGATTAACCAACATCATGTGGGGCACATGGAAACATTCTTAGAACATCTATCAACACTTTAATACACATCTTTCATATTGTTAAGACAAGACAAGATGACAAAACTAAACTGATATAGAGAACTTCATTACTAGTATGTCAGGAAACACAATCAAAAGGGAAGACATTGACAAACACACTTTCATATTACATCATCATCTAAAATTTGAAATAAGACACTGCACAAATATTGTAAGCATATCCATCAAACCGCAACACCAAATACATAAATTTAGAGAAATTTGGAGCATTCTTTAGTCTAGTCCTAACCAAACAACAAACTACCAACATGCTACCTTAACCAAAAACATCAATTGCAACACTAGGGACTTGAAAGGATAGGATTGCAACGTCCATGAAATATAAATATTATATCCAAAACTGAAAAGCCACTGTTTATGGTAAAAATGGAAATAACAATATTGAAAGACTAAAATAGATTCAACCATAAAACCCTAGCCTAACAACAACAAAGATCCACCATAAAATATGAAGATTACCTAAGACAATGCAAATCAAATGAAATAACAAAGATTATACCATCACATGTCCAATAGGGTTTGGATCTCCATTCTTCCTATCTCCATTGATCTTGCTTGATATATTTGCTCTCAGATTTTATGTGTGCACAAGAGCTCAACAAAGAACATAAATGTGGTTGATAGCTTGATCGCATATGAAAGTTTGAATACTAGAATGCTTGATTAGGGTTGATAATGAAGGAAGCATCTCCTTATATAGAAGACACTATAAGAAATGGAGGGATAAGATTGAGAGGTTTAAAAGATAAATGGTCTACTAAGATTAGAGGGTAGGTAGAGAAAATAAGAAAATAATGAGAGGGTAGGTAGTGTAGGAGTTAAGAGATGAATGACATGTGTCATGGGTAGAAAAGGTTAATGAATTAATTAAATAAATAAAGATTTATTTAATTAATAGAAGTGGGATAATTAAATAAATAAAAGTATTTTTTTAATTTAGAAAAAGGATAATTTAAATTAATAAAAGTATTTATTTAAATGAGAAATAAGGCTAGAAGAGGATAAATGAATTAATTAAATAAATAGAGATTTATTTAATTAATAGAAGAATTAGGCTTAAAATAATAAAATAAATAAAAATAAATCTTTGTTTATTTATTCTGCAATTTTCATAATTGTGACCAACTTTGTTGCATTTTAAACATTGACTGGTGGGTGTGTTGATATTCTGATAATTTCTAGATCTACATTCATTTTCCCTATGACCATAATTATTATAGTTAAAGCATTTTCCATTGAATTTATAAGCATTAGGTTGCCTTACCGGTTTGTTGTGATCCAATGTGTTTGCAGTATCGGAGCTTTCACCATTTTCAAAGCCAATTCCAGAAGTGTCACCTTTAGGTTTTTGATTCTTCAGCAAGTTACCAAGTTCCTCTGAGCTTTTCTTGAATTTTTCTTTATGTTGATTTGCAGTTTCTAGTTCTCTTTTTAAGACTTCTTTCTATCTCATCAGTTCATTGGAGTCATTCTAAGTGTGCATCAGATCTGTCTTTAATAAATCATTTTCATAGCTAAGTCTTGTGTTCTCATTTGCTGCATCACTTAGTCTTCTGGTCAATTCTTCTTCATTCTTCTTCCTATCTTCAATCTCTTTACAAAATCTCATAGTCATATCTTGCATCTCATTCTTTGTAGTTATGTTCTCCAGTTTCAACTTACTTAACATATCATTAAGTGATTCCTTTTCATCATTCTCATTTTGCATTTTTTCAAAAAGTTCTCTTCTTTTATTTCTTGCAATAGTAAGATTCTCTTGAAGTGCCTGAATGATATCCTGAGCTGCCTTTAGATCATCTTCTAGTTTGATAGTTTTCAATTTTTCTGTATCATAGTGTGAGAGAGCTCCTTCAAGTTGCTTCATCAGATTTTCTATATCCACCGGTGTCAAGATCTTCCTCAAGCTGTTAGGCTTCTGAAAATAGAGGACCAAGCTCTGATACCAATTGTTAGGAATCCCACAGATATTGAGGGGGGGGGGGGGTGAATCAGTATCTAACCGGTAATTAGAATTTCTCAATTTAAAACATGCATAACATATTATAATAGTGAACCGGTATGCAAGAAATAATGTAATAAACAAAATTAAAAACATCTACATGAAAAGCACACCATGACACAAGGATTTAACGAGGAAACCCGGTGTGGGAAAAACCTCAGTGGGATTTGTGACCCACAATATCCACTTACTGGCCAATAAGAGAATATTACTTACAAAAGGGGGCCTGCACATGCAGGAAGGCCAATTGCCTAGAGCTCACTGCTCAATGGGAAGTCTCATTGACATACAATGTGGATTATACAAATCCAATATCTTGTATTGCTTTACAATAGCATCTATAATGCCTGATCCAGTACTGGTTTCTGCTCTGTTCTTTACATAAAACCTTTAACCTATGTTTCACATAATAGGTCTGCCTAATATATTCTTTTTCTTTGCTTCCATTACTTACAAAATGTCTACAATGATCTCTCTTATATATAAGAGTCATCTTACAACTTGCCAAGTCGGCTTACAAAGTTTTTACAATAATAAACAAAATATAATATAACAAAAATCATGTTGGCCTCTGTGCCGGTATCATCAAACTAAGGAATCTTGTACATAAGATCCATCTTTTGCCACCTCAGACCTTCCTCAAGTAGTTAATCATACTTTAGAGGAACGTCTCTTTGATACCAATTGTTGAACACTCCCTAAGATTAATAGGGGGTTGAATGAGTCTTAAACAAATATTAGCACTTTATATCACAACTCAAATTCAGATTTAAGTTTTAATATAATCACCATTAATGAAAGATAAGAAATGAAAACACATGCACAAGATAACATCAAATTTACATGGAAACCCAAGAAAGGAAAAACTATAGTGAAACTTAACTCTCACTATATGAACAAGTATTAGAATGTTTGTTTTAGGGCTCACTACTCCCGGAAGGATTTGCAGGCTGAGGTTCACCACCTTAGAGAAAGATGCGAAGGACTTGCTGATGAGAATCACTATCTATGAGAAAAATAAATGAAATAAGCTACAATGAATAATCCTTCAATATTGAATTGCATCCAGCAATTTTTCTGAAATGTAGCTACTCTTGACTCACTGCCTCAAGCAACAATTTGACAATTCAAATCCAATACTTTCACCACACACTTCCACTCTCCTTTAAAATAAAATGATCTTCTATTTATACCATCCACAAGACCCAAAAAAATCAATTAGGTCATCTACAATAAGGGACAAGAGATGATCCACAAAAGTCGACCACAAAACATAATTGTGGTGAAAGTGGTCCTATCGAAGAGGTAGAGAGGACCTAAAAAATCTTATAACATCATGCAACGTAGTCCCAAACATCATACACATTGGTGCACATCCTCCAACATCAATAATACGGTATTTAAGTGTATCACTTAACCATTCACCCCAAAAATAGTTTTTTCAAATGAATCTACTCAATGCAGATCCCTACAAGCCATAGTATGACCCAAATACAACTCAACATAGACTCCAATGTTGGCACAAACCCCCAAAGACATAGTTCAAGAAAAATAACTAGCTATGTTGGCCAAATAGTTGTAAATTATCTTGAAAACCTACACCAAACACAATGAAACACCAAAGAGATTAACCAACATCATGTGGGGCACATGGAAACATTCCTAGAACATCTATCAACACTTTAATACACATCTTTCATATTGTTAAGACAAGACAAGATGACAAAACTAAACTGATATAGAGAACTTCATTACTAGTATGTCAGGAAACACAATCAAAAGGGAAGACATTGACAAACACACTTTCATATTACATCATCATCTAAAATTTGAAATAAGACACTGCACAAATATTGTAAGCATATCCATCAAACCGCAACACCAAATACATAAATTTAGAGAAATTTGGAGCATTCTTTAGTCTAATCCTAACCAAACAACAAACTACCAACATGCTACCTTAACCAAAAACATCAGCTGCAACACTAGGGACTTGAAAGGATAGGATTGCAACGTCCATGAAATATAAATATTATATCCAAAACTGAAAAGCCACTGTTTATGGTAAAAATGGAAATAACAATATTGAAAGACTAAAATAGATTCAACCATAAAACCCTAGCCTAACAACAACAAAGATCCACCATAAAATATGAAGATTACCTAAGACAATGCAAATCAAATGAAATCACAAAGATTATACCATCACATGTCCAATAGGGTTTGGATCTCCATTCTTCCTATCTCCATTGATCTTGATTGATATATTTGCTCTCAGATTTTATGTGTGCACAAGAGCTCAACAAAGAACATAAATGTGGTTGATAGCTTGATCGCATATGAAAGTTCAAATGCTAGAATGCTTGATTAGGGTTGATAATGAAGGAAGCATCTCCTTATATAGAAGACACTATAAGAAATGGAGGGATAAGATTGAGAGGTTTAAAAGATAAATGGTCTACTAAGATTAGAGGGTAGGTAGAGAAAATAAGAAAATAATGAGAGGGTAGGTAGTGTAGGAGTTAAGAGATGAATGACATGTGTCATGGGTAGAAAAGGTTAATGAATTAATTAAATAAATAAAGATTTATTTAATTAATAGAAGTGGGATAATTAAATAAATAAAAGTATTTTTTTAATTTAGAAAAAGGATAATTTAAATAAATAAAAGTATTTATTTAAATGAGAAATAAGGCTAGAAGAGGATAAATGAATTAATTAAATAAACAGAGATTTATTTAATTAATAGAAGAATTAGGCTTAAAATAATAAAATAAATAAAAATAAATCTTTGTTTATTTATTCTGCAATTTTCATAATTGTGACCAACTTTGTTGCATTTTAAACATTGACTGGTGGGTGTGTTGATATTCTGATAATTTCTAGATCTACATTCATTTTCCCTATGACCATAATTATTATAGTTAAAGCATTTTCCATTGAATTTATAAGCATTAGGTTGCCTTACCGGTTTGTTGTGATCCAATGTGTTTGCAGTATCGGAGCTTTCACCAACTTCAAAGCGAATTCCAGAAGTGTCACCTTTAGGTTTTTGATTCTTCAGCAAGTTACCAAGTTCCTCTGAGCTTTTCTTGAATTTTTCTTTATGTTGATTTGCAGTTTCTAGTTCTCTTTCTAAGACTTCTTTCTATCTCATCAGTTCATTGGAGTCATTCTAAGTGTGCATCAGATCTGTCTTTAATAAATCATTTTCATAGCTAAGTCTTGTGTTCTCATTTGCTGCATCACTTAGTCTTCTGGTCAATTCTTCTTCATTCTTCTTCCTATCTTCAATCTCTTTACAAAATCTCATAGTCATATCTTGCATCTCATTCTTTGTAGTTATGTTCTCCAGTTTCAACTTACTTAACATATCATTAAGTGATTCCTTTTCATCATTCTCATTTTGCATTTTTTCACAAAGTTCTCTTCTTTTATTTCTTGCAATAGTAAGATTCTCTTTAAGTGCCTGAATGATATCCTGAGCTGCCTTTAGATCATCTTCTAGTTTGATAGTTTTCAATTTTTCTGTATCATAGTGTGAGAGAGCTCCTTCAAGTTGCTTCATCAGATTTTCTATATCCACCGGTGTCAAGATCTTCCTCAAGCTGTTAGGCTTCTGAAAATAGAGGACCAAGCTCTGATACCAATTGTTAGGAATCCCACAGATATTGAGGGGGGGGGGGGGGGGGGGGTGAATCAGTATCTAACCGGTAATTAAAATTTCTCAATTTAAAACATGCATAACATATTATAATAGTGAACCGGTATGCAAGAAATAATGTAATAAACAGAATTAAAAACATCTACATGAAAAGCACACCATGACACAAGGATTTAACGAGGAAACCCGGTGTGGGAAAAACCTCAGTGGGATTTGTGACCCATAATATCCACTTACTGGCCAATAAGAGAATATTACTTACAAAAGGGGGCCTGCACATGCAGGAAGGCCAATTGCCTAGAGCTCACTGCTCAATGGGAAGTCTCATTGACATACAATGTGGATTATACAAATCCAATATCTTGTATTGCTTTACAATAGCATCTATAATGCCTGATCCAATACTGGTTTCTGCTCTGTTCTTTACATAAAACCTTTAACCTATGTTTCACATAATAGGTCTGCCTAATATCTTGTTTTTCTTTGCTTCCATTACTTACAAATTGTCTACAATGATCTCTCTTATATATAAGAGTCATCTTACAACTTGCCAAGTCGGCTTACAAAGTTTTTACAATAATAAACAAAATATAATATAACAAAAATCATGTTGGCCTCTGTGCCGGTATCATCAAACTAAGGAATCTTGTACATAAGATCCATCTTTTGCCATCTCAGACCTTCCTCAAGTAGTTAATCATACTTTAGAGGAACGTCTCTTTGATACCAATTGTTGAAAACTCCCTAAGATTAATAGGGGGTTGAATGAGTCTTAAACAAATATTAGCACTTTATAACACAACTCAAATTCAGATTTAAGTTTTAATATAATCACCATTAATGAAAGATAAGAAATGAAAACACATGCACAAGATAACATCAAATTTACATGGAAACCCAAGAAAGGAAAAACTATAGTGAAACTTAACTCTCACTATATGAACAAGTATTAGAATGTTTGTTTTAGGGCTCACTACTCCTGGAAGGATTTGCAGGCTGAGGTTCACCACCTTAGAGAAAGATGTGAAGGACTTGCTGATGAGAATCACTATCTATGAGAAAAATAAATGAAATAAGCTACAATGAATAATCCTTCAATATTGAATTGCATCCAACAATCTTTCTGAAATGTAGCTACTCTTGACTCACTACCTCAAGCAACAATTTGACAATTCAATTCCAATACTTTCACCACACACTTCCACTCTCCTTTAAAATAAAAATGATCTTCTATTTATACCATCCACAAGACCCAAAAAAGTCAATTAGGTCATCTACAATAAGGGACAAGAGATGATCCACAAAAGTCGACCACAAAACATAATTGTGGTGAAAGTGGTCCTATCTAAGAGGTAGAGAGGACCTAAAAAATCTTATAACATCATGCAACGTAGTCCCAAACATCATACACATTGGTGCACATCCTCCAACATCAATAATACGGTATTTAAGTGTATCACTTAACCATTCACCCCAAAAATAGTTTTTTCAAATGAATCTACTCAATGCAGATCCCTACAAGCCATAGTATGACCCAAATACAACTCAACATAGACTCCAATGTTGGCACAAACCCCCAAAGACATAGTTCAAGAAAAATAACTAGCTATGTTGGCCAAATAGTTGTAAATTATCTTGAAAACCTACACCAAACACAATGAAACACCAAAGAGATTAACCAACATCATGTGGGGCACATGGAAACATTCCTAGAACATCTATCAACACTTTAATACACATCTTTCATATTGTTAAGACAAGAGAAGATGACAAAACTAAACTGATATAGAGAACTTCATCACTAGTATGTCAGGAAACACAATCAAAAGGGAAGACATTGACAAACACACTTTCATATTACATCATCATCTAAAATTTGAAATAAGACACTGCACAAATATTGTAAGCATATCCATCAAACCGCAACACCAAATACATAAATTTAGAGAAATTTGGAGCATTCTTTAGTCTAGTCCTAACCAAACAACAAACTACAAACATGCTACCTTAACCAAAAACATCAGTTGCAACACTAGGGACTTGAAAGGATAGGATTGCAACGTCCATGAAATATAAATATTATATCCAAAAATGAAAAGCCATTGTTTATGGTAAAAATGGAAATAACAATATTGAAAGACTAAAATAGATTCAACCATAAAACCCTAGCCTAACAACAACAAAGATCCACCATAAAATATGAAGATTACCTAAGATAATGCAAATCAAATGAAATCACAAAGATTATACCATCACATGTCTAATAGGGTTCGGATCTCCATTCTTCCTATCTCCATTGATCTTGCTTGATATATTTGCTCTCAAATTTTATGTGTGCACAAGAGCTCAACAAAGAACATAAATGTGGTTGATAGCTTGATCGCATATGAAAGTTCAAATGCTAGAATGCTTGATTAGGGTTGATAATGAAGGAAGCGTCTCCTTATATAGAAGATACTATAAGAAATGGAGGTATAAGATTGAGAGGTGTAAAAGATAAATGGTCTACTAAGATTAGAGGGTAGGTAGATAAAATAAGAAAATAATGAGAGGGTGGGTAGTGTAGGAGTTAAGAGATGAATGAAATGTGTCATGGGTAGAAAAGGTTAATGAATTAATTAAATAAATAAAGATTTATTTAATTAATAGAAGTGGGATAATTAAATAAATAAAAGTATTTTTTTAATTTAGAAAAAGGATAATTTAAATAAATAAAAGTATTTATTTAAATGAGAAATAAGGCTAGAAGAGGATAAATGAATTAATTAAATAAACAAAGATTTATTTAATTAATAGAAGAATTAGGCTTAAAATAATAAAATAAATAAAAATATTTATTTAATTAGACAGGACAATTTTAGGTGTCTACATTTTGCCCCTCTTTGAGACAAAAGCAGTTGTTCGCTTTGTTTCAAAGAAGATAAGATGAACTGATACAAAGTTGCCCCAAGATGGGAATGATATGCCTCGTCGAGAGATTGGATGAAAATGTCTGAAAAGATCGTAGACAATCTCTCAATAAGAAAGAAAGGCTAGAATGGATTGAGTGGATGGAGTGACAGAGTCATGGGATAAAGAAGACTGACACGGGAAACTAGGGCTAGGGAAGTCTATAAGATAGACTACGAGGGAAAACATCCTCATTTTCATCCACACATATAAGAGATCAGAGTGCAGAGAGAGCAAAGAGCAATCAACAGCGATGGCATTGGTGCATAGATTCGATTGCATTCGCTGATTTCAGAGGCCAGCAGATGCAGGAGAACCGGTAAGTACCACAAAACATCCTTGTACTTTGATGCATTAATTGTTGTCATAAATGCATGCTAGCTAGTACAATAAATGTGCTTTAGATATGTCAAGCGGGGGGGGGGGAATGCTAAGGCGCATCTGCGTTGGTGCTAGGAATGTCTATGATTGCAATAGCGTTTGTGTTCAATGCGAGCGCATCTGTGTCTTGTAGGCGCGTTTATGTAGGATGGGTGTGTATGTTCTGAATAGAGGGGTGTCTATGTGATTCAAGCATGTTTGTGCAGGATAGACACGTTTGAGAAGTATGTAAGTGTGTTTGTGTCTTCAAGGACAAATCAATAGTTCTATGATGACATACGCTATCGATTGGATAAGTTGTTGAGAGGATACACTTAAGAAGGTCCTCTAGGGAAGACTAGAATAGTAGATAGTGCTAGGATTGACAATTCTATGATAGAACATACATTGCCAATCAGGAAACTACTCAAGAGGATACACTGAAGCAGAGGCCCTAGGATAGGATAGATCGAGGCACTTTGTGATGAACAGGGAGTACCAGGATAAAAAAGAAGTAATTTGTGATGAACAGGGAGTACTAAAAAAGAGCAACACTTTGTGATGAACAGGGAATGCCACTAGGATAGAAAGTAGTACTTTGTGATGAACAGGGAGTATCACTAGGATAGAGTGCCATATGATAGATATAAGCACTAGGAAAAAAAGAAGCACTTTGTGATGAACAGGGAATGCCACTAGGATTGACACGATTGATTCGCTTGACTGCAGGAGGACCTACCTATGCTGGAGTCATGGGAGAGATTCCCTTTGACTCAGAGTTTATGACTAGAGCTAACACTTGAGGATAGGTAGCAATTTAGGCTATGGGCCTACGACATATTTTGTATGTGCCTGAGTTTTGGGTGAACATGGGTTTGCTGACTACATTGGCTGAGAGGTGGCACTCAGAGACATGTACGTTTCATTTGCCGATGGGTGAGATGATAGTCACCTTGGAGGATGTATACAAGATACTGATCGATGGGGAGTTAGTTCTTTACGACCGAGACAGAGACAGGGATGTACTGATATGAGTGTTCTAGTATCCAGGACTAGAGATGAGGGCTAGACATGTGGCTTGTGACACTATAATAGCTACAGGATTGGCACTATCGGTGGTGCTAGCAGGAGTTATCAGTGGATTCCTCTGTCCGGATAGGGCAACACAAGGGTTGTCTATGGGATGGGGGAGGACTCTAGAGACATTGGTGATAGAGCACACCAGGTTTGCATGGGGGCCATGTCTACTAGCACACTTGTATTATGAGTTGCATCAGTTTGTAGATCACGGATCAACATGATTGGGATGCGAAGTGACCTTTTTGCATGTATGGGCATATGAGCATCTATCGGTTACACAACTGATACACTTCAGGGGCAAGGGACATGGGTGTAGTTATGTACATCTGTATGATATGGTTACGTCATAGCCACGGATTGGGAGGCTGGATCATTGGCATCGGGTTATGGATGAGATAGATAGTGTGGTATGGAGGTCGTACCAGAACTGTGAGGAGTGGGAGGATGATGCAGTAGAGCTGCCATATTTATTCTAGAGTAGGTATCTAATTGGTCAGACACCTATGTTATTGAGAGGCATTTGGTAGAAAGGGTGGGCAAGCAGTTCAACAAGATACAGCAGATGCCATAAGGTTCAAGGATGTATGCACAGACAGTGAGGGATCAGGTGCATTTGGGGACATTGCTTTCGTATGATCAGGTTGTGACATAGATGGTAGAGATGGTTCCCCTGCCTTGGGATATGTGGGCAGATATAAAGGATGTCAGCATGGATGCAGAGTACACTGCATATTGGGGAGATCATCCCTTTCCATGGCTGACAGATCCAGGGGAGCTAATAGATGGAGATGGTGGAGGTGATGAAGATGATAGTGGAGATGGCAGAGGTAGAGGCCAATGATGGAGGTGGGGTGCAGTGGCAGAGAGGAGAGAGGGCAGAGAGGAGAGATAGGCTCATGTAGTGAGGGGCAAAGGTGGATTGTTGTTATAGGTGCCAGCAGCATAGATTCCCAAATAGGCACAAGCTCCTAGACAGGTACAAGAATGGGGACAGGGACAAGAGCATTCACATGGACAGGGTGAGGGGAGAGAGGAGGAGGGTGAGTTACTATCCTTGAGGGAGATCTATTAGGGACATGCAAATGAGATCCAGGATCTGGAGAGGGAGACAACTAGATGCAGCAGACAACTGAGGGACATTGAGCGGGAGAGGGATCGGGCTATTCAGCCCTACACAGAGGCTAAGACAACACTGAGGGCAGGGAGGTAGGCAGCAGAGGACACAAGGGCCAGATATGCCTATGTTTTGTAGGAAAGGGAGGAGATAGCCTACTAGAGAGACTTGTACTATGGAGTGGTGCTACCAGATCAGTGGGCTAGGAACTTTCGTAGACCATCACAGACTACGACGACGACCACTGGAGGTAGAGACAGGAGACAGACGTCTAGCGGTGGGGTCATGGGTCCTCCACCACCACCAGATAGAGGGGGTAGGAGAGATGATCCTAGGGTGGGTCCTTCCAAGACTCAGACTCCATCGAGGCCAGCTGGTTTTGAGGGAGGGAGTTCATTATAGCCTTAGAGGGCTCCCTATGTATCAGTTTTTGTACCATTTTTTGTATGATGATGTAGACACCTTTGGGTGATTTTGTAGCCATATGTATTTTGACATCATTGTATCATGACACTTATGATTTTTGATATATATATAAGATGATTCATCTTTGCAACAACATATGTATGTGTACCTATGTGATGTATGTTCTATGTGATGCTTATGATATGGATGCAAATATGTACATGAGGAAATGCAATATTTTTTTTGTTCTTTTATGTTTTATTTGTTATGCAAATTCAAATGTGAATGTATGAAATGTAGATGAATATGATAATGCAAATAAATATTTACATGATGAAAATGTAAAATGTGTTAGCATGTGTTATGTGCAGGATGTGATGCAATTGTGATATCTATGTGTATGTATGAAATACAGGTGCAAGCTACATGAAATATAGATATTTTTGGTGTGTCATTATACTCAATCGTGTGATAGAAGGCTACACGCACTCGAGAAGGACTATGTAGGTCAATCAAGAAAGGGGGATGGAAGGTAGAAGATATGGAAGTGAAAGAGCTTCTTGTGCATTATTATCATTGAGCTTTATTATGACAAATAGGTTATGACAATCTAGATATATGTTCGACCTAGAAAGTCATTGTACCCATTTGCATGGAGCTCAGACAATTGCAAACAAGGAATGCCCCAGTTCATACTAGACTCATAGTGTCCTCATATCCTTAGACAAGTCATAGCATTACTAAGAGACAATCCACAAACAACAACAAAAATAGGTGACAATACTCCATCCTCACCTTTCTAGTCAAAGACATCCTGGAGATAGAATCTGTAGTCAGAGACATCCCAAAACAGCTAAAAGACATGTCACCAAAAGATAAAATCAAAAGAAAACCAAGACTCGACACCAACATCCACTGTAGTCCTGAAGTTTAGTGTCTCTTGTCACTTGTATAAGTCTATTTGATTGTGGTCACAATTTTTACTTTCACAAAAGGATAGATAGCACTGAACCATAATGTTGTCTGAATCTGTTGAAAGATTTGATTTGTTGAAGCTCATTGTTGTTGTTGTGTCTCATCTAAAATTGACTGAATCCATGCAACTGATAATTTATTGTGGAGAAGACAAAAATTTATTGCGGATTGGCGATGAAAATGCTTCTTTATTATGGATTGTGCGTGGATAGATTGAAGAAAATTTGGAAGAAACTGTACTCCTCAAAACATGTGATGCTCTTAGTTCCACACCCATCACTAGACATAGGATTTGCCTTAGCCACAGATAGGAGTTAATTTATTATGGATGGAAAGGTTGTGAGTGTGTGTAAAGTGAAAGGATGAGATGGAATCCTGAAGGAGGGAGGAGAAATGTCTCTACCCATGGTGTCGGTGACCTAGTTTTCACCTTAGTACTTGCTCAGGGCACCACCGAAGTGGGTTTTACTGTTGGACAAAATGTTTTTTTGTTTTTGTTTTTTTTTTTACTTTTTTTTTGTCACAAGGTGCCTCTTGGCCAGGTTTTCACCAAGTAACAATTTTTTATGCTTTTTTTTTTTTTTTTTTTGTATTTTCGATTTGAGATACTTTGAAGAGCTATGTGTAAAATTTGTGAAGGTGCATGTTGTTGATAAGATTCTCCAAAGGTTAACCATCTGGGGTTGAGATTTGATATGCATCGAATCCATAAGCTGTTGTAATGATGTAAGGACCAGGTCAATTTGGTTCGAACTTGCCATTCTTCTCTCCGTCTTGCTAATTTTTGGGATTTTCTTTGAGAACTAAGTCACCCACCTCAAATGTATGAGGCTTCAATTTATGATTGTAACTGTAACTCATTCAATTTTTATAAGCCTTGAGATGATTAAAAGTAGTTTGTCTTCATTCATCCAATAGCTCTAGTTCTTGCAAGCAAGAGACCCTGTAGTCTTCATCACTGATAATGTTTTGCAAAGAGACTCATAAAGATGGTAACTCGACCTCAATAGGCAAGATAGCTTCAGCGCCATAGACAAGTGAATAAGGTGTGGCTCTTATAGGTGTGCAAACACTTGTGCGATAAGCCCAAACTGCGAGATTAAGTTGGATATGCCAATTGTGACCAACATCATGGACTGTCTTTTTTAGGATTTTAAGAATGGTTTTATTAGATGCCTTAGCTTGACCATTACCTTAGTGGTAATCAGGCATGGAAAAGTGGTGGGTAATATGGAAGCGATCACAAAGTTCACGAACATCTTGATTTTTGAAGGGATGTCCATTATCGGTGATTATGGAAATAGGAATACTATATAGACAAATAATGTAATTGAGAATGAATGTAGCATTCTGTTTTCCAATGACTTGTGTAAGAGGCACGACTTCGATCCATTTTGTGAAATACGATGTGGCAGTGATGATGAATTTGTGGCCATTGGAGGAAGGAGGGTGAATCTTGCCTATGAGATCAAGTCCCCACTAACAAAAGGGCCAAGGAGTCGCAATCAGTTGAAGTTCTTGTGCTGGGGCATGAATAAGGTCTCCATGAATTTGACATTGCTTACATTTCTTGACAAACTGATATGAGTCTTTTTCCATATTGGGCCAGTAATATCTAGTCCTGATGAGTTTCTTGAATAAGGTAGGACCACTAGAATGTGGACCACATATCCCTTCATGAACTTCGTGTAATGCAATCTGAGCTTCGTCCCTTTCTAAACATCTAAGAAGAGTTCCTTCTAGACCTCGATGGTATAGGATATCAGCTAAAATGAAGTATCGGGAAGATTGCCGAATGAAAGTGCGATGTTGATTGTTGGATAAGTCCTGAGGAAGGGTGTTATTACGAAGGTATGTGAAAATTGAACCGTATAACCAGGAATCGGGACCAACAACACATATCATCTCAGTAGGAGTGATCTCATACGAGGGAACCAAAAGCTTATCCACCAAGAACTCATAGCAGGTTTCATTCTATGGTAGATCTATTAGTGATGCAATAGTAGCCATGTCATCTGCGGCTCAATTCTACTCTCTTGGTATCTGCTCAAAGGTTAACTTCGTGAAATGTTGTTTCAGGTAATCCACCATTTTTTTGTAAAGAATTAATTTTTCATCCTTTGTTTGGTAGTCATCAGCTGTTTGATGAATTACAAGTTGAGAGTCCCCAAAAACATGAAGTTCCTAGATCTTTCACTGAACTGCAATTCATAGTCCAATTGTTAATGCCTCATATTTTGCTATGTTATTAGTGCAAGGAAATGATAATCGATATGATTTTGGTATGGAATCTCCTTGAGGTGTGATGAAAAGGATGCCAATGCCTGCACCATGTTGTGTGTATGAGTTGTCAAAGTACAGTTGCCAAGGCTTCATGTGTGATACCGTCAAGATGGATTCATCTAGAAATTCTATATTTAGAGGAGCATCATCTATCATGGGAGCATCTACTAACTGATCTGTGATAGCTTGTCCTTTTATTGTTTTTTTGTCCACATATTCAATGTTGAATTCACTCAAGAGCATCACCCATTTAGCTAGTCGACCAGTAAGTGTTTCTTTATTGAGAAGGTACTTCAATGGATCGATCCTTGTGACCAACTTGATTTTATGAGTTAGCATGTAGTGTCATAATTTCTGTGAAGAAAAGACCACAGTGAGACACACACACTCAATTGGTGTGTAGTTTAGCTCATAGCCTACCAAAGTACGACTGATGTAGTGGACTACCTTTTCTTTTCCCTCAGCATCTTGTTCCACTAAGAATGCCCCCAGTGTTGTTGATGTAGCTAATATGTAGAGTAATAGGGGTTATTCTGGAACTGGTGGCATCAAGACTGGTGGATTTAGAAGATAATCTTTGAGTATCTAAAAAGATTGTTGACAGTTATCATCCCATTTGAATTTGATGTTTTTGTGTAGCAAGTGCTGAAAAGGATGACATTTATCTGCAAGTTGTGCTATGAATCTTTGTATGGACTGGAGTCTTCCTTGCAAAGATCAAAGTTGACTGATATTTCTCGGTGGTGGCATCTCTAGGATTGCCTTGAGTTTTGTTGGATTGGCTTCAATTCCTCTTTTTGAGACAATGATTACCAGGAGCTTCCCGAAGGTTACTCCAAAGACACATTTCTTGGGGTTTAATATTACTTTGTATTTTTCCAACCGGTTAAAAATGACTGAAAGTATGTCCAGATGTGTATCTTTGTCTATTGATTTTCCCAAGAGGTCATCAACATATTCTTCTATAGTTACGTGCATGAGATCATGAAAGATATTATTCATGGCTATTTGATATGTAGTGCCTGCATTCTTTAGCCCAAAGGGCATGACATTCTAGTAGAAAGTTCCCCAAGGACAAGTAAATGTTGTTTTGTGTTGATCCTTAGATGTGATTTTTATTTGATTATAGCCAGAGAATCCATCCATCAAAGATAACATCGTATGACCTACTGTGAGATCTATGATCAGGTCGATATTTGGCAATGGAAAATCATCCTTAGGACAAGCTTTGTTGATGTCTCTAAAATCTGTGCATTTCTAATGCTACGATCTGGCTTACTGGTAGGTACTTAGTTGGAGATACATTCAGGATAATCAATTGGGTGTATGAATCCGACATCCAATAATTTTTCAAGCTCTACCTTGACTAATAATGCCACTTGTGGATGCATCTTTCTTAATTTTTGTTTTACTAGTTTTGCCCCCTATTTAACTATCAAATGATGCATTACTAAATCCAGATCCAGTCTAGGCATATTAGCATATGACCATGCAAAATTGATTTGTCATTCTATGATAAACTTATGAACTTTGGTCTTTCTATCTCTGTCAGAGGTTGTGCCAGGAATATGTTATGTGGAATTTCTTCTATACCAATGTTTGTTTTGATGGTCTCCTCTACTAACATAGATGATTTTTCTTCATATGATGCCAGGAGAATGTCAAGCCTTCCATCTTCGAGTGCCTCAAAGAGGTTTTCACCCTCAGATACATCCTTTCTTTTTACTTTTTTGGGGTTAGACAGTGCCACAGTGTGGTTTTCTCCATAAGACCCATGATTTGTTTTTATTTTTACATTTTTGCGACTGGAAGGCCCAACACCCTCACCAAAATATGCCACACTATTGAGTTCTATAGTGTATCCTTCCTTATGGTCCCCAAGTGGAAGATCATCTCGTATACCTAGATAGTCAATAAAGGCTTCATAGTTTTGGAATGTGTCAAACTGTACAGGTCCTTCATGGTCCCAGTCAATAAGTTGGTGGTGAACAAGGGGAAGGCCTTCAATATTTTCAAAGTCAGTGAGACTAAGGGTGAAGATGCAGTTATATTCAGGTATGTCAAGGTAGTTTTCAAGGTCATCATTGGCACTCTCCTCATCTGTCTCGATCGTGAACGAGTCCAATTTTTTATCACTAAAAGTGCATTCAGGGATGGGTGTTCTCATCCTTCGTGATTTCAACCTAGAACCTAGAGGCAAAGACTGTGTGGGGTCCTCAGGGGTTGTTACTTGACCAACTTTGAATTTCTTATAAAATTCCCTTTCTTCTGTGGGTTCACCTGGTTCTCTGAATGTCTCAGTGAATTCATAGTCATTGGATGATTTGTCTGAACCCCATTCCCATTCATTAGAGTCAGTGGAATAGCAGTTCTCTTGTTGATCTTTGAAAGCCTTGATTTGTAATGCTTCTTCTATCTTTCGAGTATTTACCCTGGAAGATATGAAACCAAGCCCTTTCAAGTGCTCTTTTTAAAATGTCAATTCTGGTTGCAAAGGTTGAATGATACCTTCCTTTCTTAAGCCGAGAGGAATTTTACCATCATACCCAAACTTTTGTAAGATCTTGAACCCTTTGCCATATTTTTCACATGGTATGTTGATGTGAGCTTGTGTACCATCTTCAGGGTCTTTGTAAAGAATTTTTTATAGATCTTCTTCTTCCATTTCACCCCACTTTTGGAAGGTAGTAGGGTCCCATTTGAGTGTAATAATAGATACCCGTTTAGAATGATGTGGTCATCCATATTCTTTTGGTGAACTCGTGACTTGTCGTGAGCACATGGTTTGGTTCAAAGTGTATTCACCCATGCCTTTGTCCTGATATTTCCCTTTAATCTCACCTTGTTTTGATGTCGAAGGTTTTAATGATTCAGGGTCAATGTATATCAAAGAAGGGATAGCTTCTCTATTATTTGGAATGTTTGTCTCATCTTTTTGTCTCAACTTATTGTAGTATATAAATGGATTAGGATCACCATTAACTGTTACTTCAACTCCATTGTGAGGAAACTTAATGCATTGGTGGTATGTAGATGGGACTACCCTCATCTCATAAATCCAAGGATGTCCTAATGAATAATGATGAATAGTAAGTACTCAATAGATACTGAGAGGGGGGGGTGAATCAATATACACAAAAACTTCCTTAAACAACTTTGACTGCAAAGAATGCACTAACTGATAAACATGATCACCGATCTAAATCAGGGCACTACCGGTAAAACACAATGAGACTGTGGAACACATAAGCTAGTAACAATTAGATCTTCACAAAATCTAATAACTCATTTCCACTTCACCCATATGCATAGGCAAGTAATACATCATCAAAAATATAAAGACCACTGGATCAGCATGCTTTACCACTTGACAGAAAATAATAAGACATCACATGAAAGCATCACACATAACACACTTATTTTTCACGTGAAAACCCAACTGGGAAAAACCATAGTGGGGATGAATACCCACAAGTTGTTCTTGAACTCTTCTGGAGCCTAATCCGGTTAAGGACTTTACAATAGGTTCTGCTAGGGATCACCCGGTTAAGGGATGGCTAAATACCCAGTTAAAGGTTAGAACCTTGTTAAAGGTTACCTCACAAGAGGATTTGAAGAACTCAATGAATTTGAGTCACCATGTTAAAGGATTTACAGAAAGCCTATCAAAGCTACCTGGTTAATGGATTTTCCAACTGCTAAAATGGTTAGAAGTCAATAGGTAATACACTAATCTGATAACATCACTCAATGCCAATGCAGATCCACTTTAGTTACTTTCCTTCTACAATCACACTCTGCAGGTATCAACACAATCCTCCAGTCTAGCAAGAATCAAGTATCTCTTCACTTGGATACACACATAACATTTTCCAACAACTTCACAATACAAATCATCATCGACCTTATAGACAACAGATAGGTCAGTGGCATAAACCCTAAACCCTAAACATTTAGGTTATCAATACAATCAATCCAATCCTAGTCGTTCAATCACATTGCATAGTGTAAAACAATCTAGAACAAATCTCAAGATATTCTCCATCATTCATTCTTTGTCGCTTCTGGAAGCTGATAACCCACACGCGCTCTCCACCATTTACTGAGACTTCGCACACTCCCAAGGTAGATAGGATCAATCTTCTTCATGCAAGATCCTCAAGGAAATACTTCACACACAAGGTTGATGTGGCAACATGGTCTGGTCTTCATTTCAATGCTAACCCATCACAGGATGTCGTCGGTCAAATCACACAGACTTGGAATGCATCAACCAGAAACCCCAATACAAACTTTCCATATACTGGTTCACATACCGGTTCACTTTCTGCATATACCTGTTCATTCCATTATACTGGTTCACACATGCTGGTTCACACTTCATCATATCGCTTCACTTGTACCATCATACCAGTTCACTTGCCAGTTTGCTTACTTTAATATACCAGTTCATACTTCAGCATATTGACATCAATGACAACATACAATATCATCATGTCATCACACTCTGCACATATGCCAACAATCTCCCCCTTTGGCATTGATGGCAATATACAAAGATATCTCTCTACTTCACATCTTCCCCCCAATCTCTTCCATATTATATCTTCAAAACTGCAGATATCTTTTCTTCTTCACATCTTCTCCCCCTTTGAAAACAATGCCAAAGTGGAGGCACAAACATCCATGTTCCACTATGTTGCTCCCCCTGAGGAGTAGCATCCTTCAACACATCAATCCTGAAAAATATTTGACAATACAATACCTGACTAATGTGGAGCACATACCTTTAGTTCACCTATTGAAGGGGCAACACCCCTAATTCACCTCTTAAGTAGGTAAATGTAGCCTTCGGTAGAGGCTTGGTGAATATGTCTGCTAACTGCTCCTTACTGGAAACATGTTCCAATACAACCTCTTTCTTCTGAAATTTCTCCCTCAAGAAATGATACTTGAGCTCGAAGTGCTTGGTTCTAGCATGCAATATCGGATTCTTGGAAATATTAATTGCACTTGTGTTGTCACAAAAGATACTCACTGATTTAGATATAGGGACTTTGAAACCGCTTAATACATGCTTCATCCAAATTTTCTGAGTGCAGTTCATAATTGTTGCTACATACTCTACTTCTGCTGTAGACTGATAGATACAACTCTGCTTCTTACTCATCCATGAGACTAGTCTACCACCAAGAAAGAATGCACCACTGGTTGTTCTCTTTTGATCATCCACATTACCAACCCAATCCGCATCTATAAACACTTTGAGGTTGAAATCATTACTGTATGGATACCACAATCCATAGTCTACAGTTCCCTACAGATATCTAAGAATCCACTTGACTCCTACAAAGTGGGATTCTCTTGGACTTTTTTGGAAACGTGTAGCAATTCCCACAACATGTGCAATGCCTGGTCTGTTGTGTACTACATAGGGCAACTTACCAATCATTGATCGGTATTTATTCTCATTCACCAACGCTGAGTCATCTTCTTTCAACAATTTACAACCGATCACCATCAATGTACCAACCGGTTTGCTGTCTTCCATGCCAAAGGTCTTCAACACCTCTTTGACATACTTGGACTAAGTGATAAAGATACCATCTTTCATATGTTGTATATGTAGTCCAATGAAGAACTTAATTTCTCTGATTAGTGACATCTCAAATTCCTTATTCATTTCATCTACAAATGCATGGCTCATCTTGTCATCTCCACCAAAAATTATGTCATCAACAAATACTTCACACATCAGAATCTGATCTCCTTTTGACTTCAGATAGATATTGCTATCTTCACTTGTTCTTTCAAATCCAATCTTCACAAGATGGGAGTGTAAACGTTCATACCATGCTCTCGATGCCTACTTCAATCCATACAAGGCTTTATGTAGCCTACACACCATATCACTATCTTCTGATAGGGAAAACCCATCTAGTTTCTCTATACACTTCCTCTTCAAGTATTCCATTTAGGAAGGTAGATTTTACATCCATCTGATACACTTTGAATCCCTTGAAGGTTGCATATGCAAGAAGCATTCAAACTCCTTCCAATCTAGC
The DNA here is from genome assembly GCF_030272615.1 of Cryptomeria japonica. Classification (NCBI taxonomy): domain Eukaryota; kingdom Viridiplantae; phylum Streptophyta; class Pinopsida; order Cupressales; family Cupressaceae; genus Cryptomeria; species Cryptomeria japonica. The sequence continues at coordinate 28,879,472 of NC_081405.1, read as the reverse complement.
TACTAGAAAAAAGTTTCTCCATAGTCTTCTCCTTCTTCTTGAGCATATCCCTTACATATCAGTCTGGCTTTGTTTCTTAGCACTGTGCCATCTTCATTCAACTTGTTTCTAAAAACCCATTTGGTGCCAATAACATTTTTGTGCTCAGGTCTAGGTACCAAAGACAATGTTGATAACTCAATGATGAACGGATAGTACCAAACCGGTATTGAGAGGGGGGGTGAATCAGTACAGACAAAAACATAATCCTAAACTGGTTTGTCAGTAGACACTGTGCTTTGACAGAAAAATAGTAACACCGGTCTTAAACAGAGTACAACTGGCAGAACCCAGAATAACTAAGACAAGCATAAACTAGTTGACGCTTATCTTTTCATACATTCTAATACTTCATTTCCATTTCACCCTAGTGCATGAACAGGTAATCTATCATCAAAAGATATATAAGCAGCTAGATCAACATGATTTACCTTCAGAAAGAAATCACTCAAACCATCACAAGAATATCACCACATATGACACGCAGATTTTTCACATAGAAACACAATTGGGAAAGACCATGGTGGGGATGAACACCCACAAGCTTTTTTTGAACTCTTTAGAAGTCCGCTCTGTTAGGAGCCTTGTCCAATTAAGGACTAATACAATAGGTTCTATTAGGAATTGATCCTATTAGGGATCACCCAATTAAGGGATGGCTAGAATACATGGTTAAGGGTTAAACCCTGTTAGAGGTTACCTTGTTAGAGGATTTCAAGAACTCAATGGTTTTGAGTCACCCTATTAAAGGATTTACTACAAGCCGGCTAAAGCTACCTTGTTAAGGGATTTCCCAACTGTTGAGGTGGTTAGAGATCAACAGGTATTACAATGATCTGGTAATAGCACTCAATGCCAATGCAGATCCGCTTTAGCTCCTCTTCACCTTCTGCACTTACACTCTGTAGGTATCACTTCTCTCCTCTGGTCTGGCAAGCATCACATTACTCTTCTCTTGGATACACACACATAACTTTTGCCAACAACCTCAGAAAGGAACATAACATCGACCTTATAGGAAACAGATAGGATGGTAGCATAAACCCTAAACCCTAAACCTGTTGTGTTAAGCAATTCAAACGGTTCAATCCTGACCATTGAGCATATTGCATTAAATGCAACAATATTGATCCAATCTCAAGACATTCTCCATCATTCATTTTCCATTGATTTCATGGTGGCTGATAACCCATCATGCATTATCACCGTTTATAGGCTTCACACATTCCTGAGGTAGATGGGAACAATCTCCTTCATGTAGGATCCTTCACGTGCACAAGGCTGATGTGGCAACATGATCTGTTCTTCATTATAATGCTAACTCATCACACAAAGTCACCAGTTGAGCCACATAGGCTTGAAGCACTTCAACCAAAAACCCTGAAGTTGAGACTTCCAACCGGTAGTCATACAAAGCTTCCATGTGCCGGTTCCCATAACCACATGCCGATTCACCTTAAGCAAACACACCGCTTCACTTTGGCACAAATACTGGTTCACAGTGTTATACTGGTTCTTGGTAACATACCGGTTCTCTCCTCTTCAGCGTATTGACATCAATGACAACATACAATGTCATCATGTCCTTATGCCGGTTCACATAATGCCAACAATCTCCCCCTTTAGCATTGATGGCAATATACAAATATATCTCTCCGCTTCACATCTTCTTCCCCAATTTCTACAGATATCTTCTCCGCTTCTCTTCTTCTCTCCCTTTGACAACAATGCCAAAGTGGAGGCACAAGCTTGCCTGTTCCATTATGTTGCTCCCCCTAAGGAGTAGAATCCTTCAACACATCAATCCTGAAGAAAAATTTGACAATGCAATACTTGACTGATGTGGATCATATACTTTTAGTTTACCTCTTGAAGGGGGCAGCACCCCTAATTCACCTCTTAAGTACATAAATGTAGCCTTTGGGAGAGGTTTGGTGAATATTTTTGCTAACTGCTCCTTCCTAGAAACATGTTCCAGTGCAATGTCTTTGTTTAGAACCTTTTCCCTCAAGAAATGATACTTAAGCTCAAAGTGCTTGGTTCTAGAATCTAAAATCGGATTCTTGGAGATGTTAATTGCACTAGTATTGTTACAAAATATACTTACCGGTTCAGATACAGGAACTTTGAAGCCATTTAATACATGCTTCATCCAAATTGTCTGAGTGCAGTTCATGAAAGCTGCAACATACTCTGCTTCTAATGTAGACTAAGAGATACAACTCTGCTTCTTACTCATCCATGAGACCAGTCTACTACCGAGAAAGAATGCACCACTGGTTGTTCTCTTCTGGTCATCTACATTACCTACCCAATCAGCATCTGTGAATACTTTCAAGTTTAAATCCTTGCTATATGGATACCACAATCCATAATCTATAGTTCCCTTCAAATACCTAAGAATCCGCTTGACTGAAACCAAGTGGGATTCTCTTGGGCTTTTCTGGAACCTTGCAGTAATGCCAACTGCATGTGCAATATCTGGTCTGATATGCACTACATAATGCAACTTACCAATCATTGATCGATATTCCTTCTCATCAACCAATGTTGAGTCATCCTCTTTGGATAATTTACAACCGGCCACCATCAATGTACCAATCGGTTTTCTATCTTCCATGCCAAAGGTCTTTAACACCTCTTTGACATACTTGGATTGAGTGATAAAGATTCCATCTTTCATCTGCTGGATCTGTAGTCCAATGAAGAACTTAATCTCCCCTATGAGTGACATCTCAAACTCTTTCTTCATCTCATCTGCAATCTCATGACTCATCTTGTCATCTCCACCAAAGATAATGTCATCAACAAATACCTCACAGATTAGGATCTGATCTCCCTTAGACTTCAAGTAGATATTGCTATCTTCACTTGTTCTCTCAAATTCAATCTTCATAAGATGGGAGTGTAGGCGTTCATACCATGCTCTAGGTGCCTATTTTAGACCATATAAAGCTTTATGTATCCTACACACCATGTCACTATCTTCAGATAGGGAAAAACCATCTGGTTGCTCTATATACACTTCCTCTTCAAGTACACCATTTAGGAATGCAGATTTTACATCCATTTGATATACTTTGAATCCTTTAAAAGCTGCATATGCAAGAAGCATTCAAACTCCTTCCAATCTGGCTATAGGAGCAAAGGTTTCTCCATAGTCTTCTCCTTCTTCTTGGGAATATCCTTTGCACACTAGTTTGGCTTTGTTTCTAATCATTGTGCCATCCTCATTCAGCTTATTTCTAAAAACCCATTTGGTACCAATGACATTTTTATGCTCTGGTCTGGGTACCAAAGACCATGTACCATTTTTCTCTACCTGGTCAAGTTCTTCTTCCATTGCCTTGATCCAATCTTCATCTTTATGTGCCTCTTCAAATGATTTAGGCTCAAATTTAGAGATCATACATGAGTTTTCTCTGACCTTTCTTCTTGTAAGAATTCCTGCATCCTTATCTCCTATGATCTGCATAGGATCATGATTCAGCTTGACATGCTGAGGAATGGTCTTGATAGATTCCTCTTTCTTTTCTTCTTCATCCTCATCTCTATCAGTATCAGCATCTACATCTACCAGTGTAGGAACACTATTACTAGTACTTGGTTGACTGACAACCGGTTGCCAGAAGGTTACAACCTGTTCATTTACCACTTGCTCACTATCAGTTTCCTCAGTTTTCTCAGAGGTTTCATCAACTCTTACATTGATGCTTTCCATAATTCTCTAAGTCCTATTGTTGAAACACTTGAGAGCTTTGCTCTTGGTGGAATACCCTAGGAATATTCCCTCATCACATTTCGCATCAAATTTGCTATGGTGTTCACTCCTCTTGATGTAACATTTGCTACCAAACACTCTAAAGTAGCTAACAACAGGTGTCTTACCGGTCCAATACTCATAAGGAGTCTTATTCTTACCTTTCTTAATGAGTACCCGGTTCATTGTGTAGAGTGCAGTGCTCACCGCTTCTCTCCAAAAGGTGTGAGCTACCTTTCCTTGCATCAACATAGTTCTAGCTACTTCAACCATAGTCCGGTTATTCCTCTTTACTAGGCCATTATGTTGTGGAGTCTGGGGGGCAAACATTTGCCTCTTGATGCCATGTTCTTCACAGTGCTTGTTGAATTCACTAGAAGTGAATTCCCCTCCTTGATCAGTTCTCAGGCACTTGATCCTTTTATCGCTTTCCTTCTCCACTAATTCTTTGAAAGCTTTGAACTTTACAAAGGCTTTAGACTTGTCTTTCAAGAATGTAACCAACATCATTCTTGAGTAGTCATCAGTGAGAATAATGAAGTACCTATCACCCTACACACTTCTATTTTTCATAGGACCACACAAATCAGTATGCACAAGATCAAGCAAATTGTCAGTAGTGAAAGGTTTACCTTTAAAGGTTGAAGAAGACATTTTCCGCAACTGACACTCTCTGCATAAGGTATTATTCAGTTTGCTTAGCACCGGCAGCCCTCTAACTACCTTGATATTATTGGCCTTCACAATGTTATCAAAGTTTACATGGCAGAGTCTCCTATGCCATATCTAGCTATCATCAAATTTAGCCATAAGACATGTACTTATATTTGCATTTAGCTGAAATAGGTTACCTTTGGTCTGCATGTCGATGGCCACCAATTCACCACTCTTTCATTTGATTCTGCAAACTCCATTCTTGAATTCCAGAGTGAGACCACTATCATTCAGCTGGGCAACACTTAGAAGGTTGTGTCTAAGACCATCAACCCAATACATATTGTCAGCACTACTCTTTCCATTTAGAGAGATGAACCCTCTACCTTTGACCATACATGGTGCATCATTACCAAAGTGAACCACACCACCATCATACTATTCCAAGGATAGAAACTTGCTCTGGTCATCAGTCATATGGTGAGAACACCCACTATCAATAATCCACTCATTGGAATTATCAAACTGGAAGAAAAGAGCCTTCTTGTCTGACACATATTCCTTGACAGCAACAAACACAATATCTTCATTTTTTTCATCTTCTGATTCCTCATCGGTGATGCCTTCATCAACTGCCACAAAACAGTTTCTGTGGTTTCCTCCTTTGAATTTCTTGAACCTTTCCAGTTTGTCCTTGTTTTCACCATTAGGACAATTTACAACTATATGTCTTATCTGGTTGCAAGAAAAGCATTTCAAAGGGAGCTTACCCCTGTATTTGTCGGTTCCTTTAGGGATTTTCCTGACAAGAAGAGCTTCAAATGCCATCAGAATCTCCTCATCATCCATTTCTCTTCTCTGTCTTGGTTCACCACTAGTGCTAGCTTCTTTTCCTTTTCTAGATGGTACAGCAGAAGCTTTAAAAGTTGATTCAGTCTTTTGAACACTGCCATCAAAACTATTTAGCTCATAGGCTGTCAACTTTGCAATGATGTAGTCTAGGGATACCTTAGTCTTGTCTATTGATCTCAACTCCTGAATAGCAGCAACCCTTATTGCATAGACCGGTAATAAGGATCTCAGGACTTTTCTTACCACAGTGGAATCTTCCATTTTACCACCTGCACTCTTGATATCTCCAACAACAGTTTTGATTCTTATTCCATACTATTGAATGGTTTCACCTTCAACCATCTGGATGTCTTCAAACTTTCCTCTAAGGCTTTCTTCCTTAGCTTGTTTTACATGCTCATCACCGCCATAGATATTTTCAAGAGTATCCCATACCTCTTTGGGATTTACCTTATCTTGGACATCAATAAACTCAATGTCAGATAAACTACTAATTAGGGCTTCCATGACTTGCCCATTCTCCTGCATCTCTCTCTTTTGGTCATCGGTGAGAGTACTAGTAGGAGCAACATAAGCATTCTCAACATCACCCCAGTGTTGAGCACCCATGCTTCTAATGTATATCTTCATTCTATCTTTCCCTATACTAAAATTTTCTCTATTGAACTTTGGACCTTTCCTCTTCATCATTAGACTGGGATCTTTACCTCAAGCGGTTAAGCTTATAACACAAAGGACATGGAGGAGGCTCTAATACCAATTGATAACTCAATGATGAATGGATAGTACCAAACTGGTATTGAGAAGGGGGGGGTGAATTAGTACAGACAAAAACACAATCCTAAACCGGTTTGTTAGCGGACACTGTGCTTTGACAAACAAACAGTAACACCGGTCTTAAACAAAGTACAACCGACAGAACCTAGAATAACTAAGACAAGCATAAACCGGTTGACGCTTATCTTTTCATACATTCTAATACTTCATTTCCATTTCACCCTAGTGTATGAATAGGTAATCTATTATCAAAAGATATATAAATAGCTAGATCAACATGATTTACCTTTAGACACAAATCACTCAAACCATCACAAGAATATCACCACACATGACACACAGATTTTTCACGTGGAAACCCAACTGGGAAAAACCACAGTAGGGATGAATACCCACAAGTTGTTTTTGAACTTTTTAGAAGTCTTCTCTGTTATGAGCCTTGTCTGATTAAGGACTAATACAATAGGTTCTGTTAGGAACCGATCTTGTTAGGGATCACCTGGTTAAGGGATGGCTAGAATACCCGATTAAGGGTTAAACCCTGTTAGAGGTTACCTTGTTAGAGGATTTCAAGAACTCAATGGTTTTGAGTCACCCTGTTAATGGATTTACTACAAGCCAGTTAAAGCTACCTTGTTAAGGGATTTCCCAATTGTTGAGGTGGTTAGAGATCAATAGGTATTACAATGATCTAGTAACAGCACTCAATGCCAATGTAGATCTGCTTTAGCTCCTCTTCACCTTCTGCACTTACACTCTGTAGGTATCACTTCTCTCCTCTGGTCTGGCAAGCATCATGTATCTCTTCTCTTGGATACACACACACAACTTATGCCAACAACCTCAAAAAGGAACACAACATCGACCTTATAGGAAACAGATAGGTCGGTAGCATAAACCCCAAACCCTAAAATTGTTAGGTTAAGCAATTCAAACGGTTCAATCCTGACTGTTGAGCATATTGCATTAAATGAAACAATCTTGATCCAATCTCAAGACATTCTCCATCGTTCGTTTTCCACCGATTTCATCACGGCTGATAACCCATCACGCGTTATCACCATTTACCAGCTTCGCACATTCCCGAGGTAGATGGGAACAATCTCCTTCATGTAGGATCCTTCACGCACACAAGGCTGACATGGCAACATGATCTGTTCTTCATTATAATGCTAACTTATCACACAAAGTCACCGGTTGAGCCACACAGGCTTGAAGCACTTCAACTCGAAACCCTAAAGTTGAGACTTCCAATCGGTAGTCATACAAATCTTTCATGTGCCGGTTCCCATAACCACATGCCGGTTCACCTTAAGCAAACACACCACTTCACTTTGGCACAAATAATGGTTCACAGTGTTATACCAGTTCTCACATATACTGGTTCTTGGTAACATACCGGTTCTCACATATACCGGTTCTCTCCTCTTCGACATATGGACATCAATGACAACATACAATGTCATCATGTCCTTATGCCGGTTCACATAATGCCAACACATGTACCATTCTTTTCTATCTGTTCAAGTTCCTCTTCCATAGCCTTGATCCAATCTTCATCTTTATGTGCCTCTTTAAATGTTTTAGGCTCAAATTTAGAGATCATGCAAGAATTTTCTTTGACCTTTCTTCTTGTAAGAATTCTTGCATCCTTATCTCCTATGATCTGCTTTGGATCATGATTCAACTTTACATACCTAGGAATGATCTTAACTGTTTCATCTTGCTTTTCCTCTTCATCCTCATCTTCATTAGCATCACCATCTACCAGTGTAGGAGCACTGTTACTGGTACTAGGCTATTTTACAACCGGTTCCCAAAAGGTTACAACCGGTTCATCTACCACTTGCTCACTGCTAGTTTCCTCAGGTTTCTCAGAGGTTTCATCAACTCTAACATTGATACTTTCAACAATTCTTTGAGTCCTATTGTTAAAACACTTGAGAGCTTTGCTCTTGGTGGAATATCCTAGGAATATTCCCTCATCACATTTTGGTGTTCACTCCTCTTGATGCTATTTTCTTCATAGTACTTATTAAACTCACCTCCTTGGTCAGTTCTAAGGCATTTGATTCTCTTACCACTTTCTTTTTCAACAAGTGCTCTGAAGGCTTTAAACTTTCCAAAAGCTTTAGACTTGTCTTTCAAGAATGTGACCCACATCATTCTTGAGAAATCATCAATAAGAATCATAAAGTACCTATCTCCCTGAATACTCAATTTTCATAGGACCACATAAATTAGTATGCACATGATCAAGTAAATTATCTGTTGTGAAATATTTACCTTTGAAGGTTGAGGAAAACATTTTCCCTAGTTAACATTCTTTGCATAAGGATTCTCCAGATTGTTCAGCACAGGCAATCCCCTAACTGCCTTGATCTTACTGGCCTTCACAATGTTATCAAAATTTACATGACAGAGTCTCCTATGCCATAGCCAACTGTCATTATACTTAGCCATTAGACATTGACTGATAATTGCATTTAACTAAAATAAGTTACCTTTGGTCTGCATGCCAGTGGCCATCAGTTCACCACTCTTTCCTTTTATTTTGCATACTCCATCTTTGAATTCCAGAGTGAGTCCATTACCATTCAGCTGAGAAACACTCAAAAGGTTATGATAGAGACCTTCTATCCAATACACATTATCAGCACTTCTTTTTCCATTTAGAGAAATGGACCCTTTTCCTTTTACCATACAAGGTGCATCATTACCAAATCGGACTACACCTCCATCATACTCTTCTAGAGACAAAAACTTTCTCTGGTCACCAGTCATGTGGTGAGAACAACCACTGTCAATAATCCACTCATTGGAATTATCAAAGTGGGAGACAAGAGCCTTCTTGTCTGACACATCTTCCTTAATAGCTAAAAATATTGTGTCTTCACTTTCTTCATCTTTTGATTCATCATCAGTGACACCTTCATCAACTACAACTAGACAATTTCTCCTATTTCCTCCTTTGAACTTTTTGAACCTCTTTGGTTTGTCCTTATTATCACCATTAGGATAGTTTACAGCAATGTGTCCAATCCTATTTCAAGAAAAGCATTACAAAGGGAGCTTACCTTTGTATTTTCCAGTTCCCTTAGGAAGTCTCTTGGCCAAAAGAGCTTCAAATTCCATCAGGATCTCCTCATCATCCATATCTCTGCTTTGTCTAGGTGCACAGCTAGTACTAGCTTCTTTACCCTTTATGGATAGTGCAGTAGATGCTTTAAAAGTTGAATCAGTCTTCTGAACACTGCCATCATAACTATTTAGCTCATATGTGGTCAACTTAGCAATGATACAATCAAGGGACACCTTTGTCTTGTTAATAGATCTCAACTCCTGAATAGCAGCAACCCTTATTGCATAGACCAGTAATAAGGTTCCCAAAAAATTGCTAACAATGGTGGAATCATCATTGTACCTCCTACACTCTTGATGTCTCCAACAACAGTTTTAATCCTTATCTCATATTGTTGAATGGTCTCTCCTTCAACCATCTGCATATCTTCAAACTTTCCCCCAAGGCTTTCTTCCTTAGCTTGCTTCACATGCTCATCACCACCATAGATAGACTCCAGAGTATCCCATACATCTTTGGGATTGTCTTTTTCCTATACATCTATAAACTCAACATCAGATAGGCTGTTGATAAGAGCTTCCATTACTTGCCCATTCTCCTGAATTTCTCTTCTTTGATCATTGGTGAGAGTACCGGTAGGGACAACTTAAGTATTCTCAACATAGCTCCAGTGTTGAGCACCCATGCTTTTAATGCATATCTTCATTTTGTCCATCCATATCTTAAAGTTATCTTTGTTAAACTTAGGACCTTCCCTCTTCATCATTAGAATGGGATCTTTTCCTCAAGTGGTTAAGCTTACAACACAGAGGACCTGGAGGATGCTCTGATACCAATTGATGAATAATGATGAGTAGTAAGTACTCAACAAATACTGAGAGGGAGGGGTGACTCAGTATAGACAAAAACTTCCTTAAACCACTTTGGCTGCAAAGACTGCACTAACTGGTAAATAGGATCACCGATCTAAATCAAGGCACTACCGGTAAAACACAGTGAGACTGTGAAACACATAAACCAGTAACAATTAGATATTCACAAAACCTAATAACTCATTTCCACTTCACCCATATGCATAAGCAAGTAATACATCATTGGAAATATAAAGACCATTGGATCAGCATGCTTTACCACTTGACAGAAAATACTAAGACATCACATGAAAGCATCACACATAACACACTTATTTTTCACGTGGAAACCCAACTGGGAAAAACCACAGTGGAGATGAATACCCACAAGTTGTTCTTGAACTCTTTTGAAGTCCGTTTTGTTAGGAGCCTAATTCGGTTAAGGACTTTACAATAGGTTCTGCTAGGAACCGATCCTACTAGGGATCACTTGGCTAAGGGATGGCTAAATACCTGGTTAAATGTTAGAACCCTGTTAAAGGTTACCTCACAAGAGGATTTGAAGAACTCAATGAATTTGAGTCACCCCGTTCAAGGATTTACAGAAATCCTGTTAAAGCTACCTGATTAAGGGATTTTCCAACTGCTGAAATGGTTAGAAGTCAACAGGTAATACACTGATATGATAACAGCACTCATTGCCAATGCAGATCCACTTTAGTTCCTTTGCTTCTGCAATCACACTCTACAGGTATCAACACACTTCTCTGGTCTAGCAAGAATCAAGTATCTCTTCACTTGGATACACACATAACATTTGCCAACAACTTCACAATGCAAATCAGCATCGACCTTACAGACAACAGATAGGTCAGTGGCATAAAACCTAAACCCTAAACATTTAGGTTATCAATATAGTTGGTCCAATCCTGACCGTTCAATCACATTGCATAGTGTAAAATGATCTTGAACGAATCTCAAGACATTCTCCATCGTTCATTCTTTTTCACTTCTGGAAGCTGATAACCCATCATGCACTCTTCACCATTTACTGAGACTTCGCACATTCCTGAGGTAGATAGGATCAATCTTCTTCATGCAAGATCCTCAAGGAAATCCCTCACGCACACAAGGCTGACATGGCAACACGATCTGATCTTCATTTCAATGCTAACCCCTCACAGGATGTCGTCGGTCGAATCACATAGACTTGGAATGCATCAACAAGAAACCTCAATACAAACTTTCCATATACCGGTTCACATACTAGTTCATTCCATTATACCATTTCACACTTCATCATACCGCTTCACTTGTACCATCATAATGGTTCACTTGCCAGTTTGCTTACTTCAATATACCGATTCATACTTCAGCATATTGACATCAATGAATACATACAATATTATCATGTCATCACACTCTACACATATGCCAACACATCCTAGCAGTATGTTGTATGTGAGAACCAGGTCTAGGACTTGACAAACCACATCCTTTGTAACTGGCCCAACTCTAAGGGGCAAGGTGACTATGCCCTTGGATAAATGCTCTTCATCATCATATGCTTTGATGGTAATTTTGTTTGTAGCATTCACAACTTTGTTTGAATATCCCAATTGTATTATTGTGTGCAAAGTACATATATTGAGACCAGCTCCTCCATCTATTAGGCCTCATTTTATTTGATGTTTGTGTAGGAAGGCTTCAATGTGTAAAGGTGCATTATGTGGTTGGCTCACAAAGGCGTCGTCAGCTTCTATGAATGTAAGGGAGCATGGAATGGAAAGGTATCCCACCATGGCTTGAAACTGGTCCCTGTTCAAATCAGTGGGGATGAAAGTGTCTCTCAAAGTTTTGTCAAGAATGGCCTTATGTGCAGGGGATATGCGTAAGAGCTCAAGGATTGAGATAAGCACAGGTGTCTTCCCTAACTATTCTACAAGGTCATACTCAGGTTTAGTTGATGGGGAAGTAGTGTTTTTAGCTGGAGAACCTTGCAAAGTGAATTTACCTCGATGAGTTGTAACATTACATTCAGAGGTAGGTTCGGAAGAAGATCCAATGCCTTTTAGGACAACCTTGGGTCTTTGGGTAGAATTCTCAAGTTTTGTCCTTGATGATAATGGTAGAGACATAATTGTCCATCAAAATGTGATTAATAGTTGAATCATAGTTATAGGATGCTCTGGTCATCTATGGCTTTAGCTTTTCCCTTGTCATGTTTTGGGAATGATTCCTTAAACATCTCATGTTCTTGATTGGATGAATGTTCTTCGATCTCAATCTCACCTCTATCAATAATATCTTGTATAATGTTCTTCAGCCGATGACAATTTCCTATCTTATGGCCCTTTCTCTTGTGATACTCACAGTATTCATCATCATTCCACCAATTTGGTTTGACCTTTGGCTCATATGGAGGCAAATCTGGAATTGTTATTATCTTGTTTGCCACTAGCTTCTTGAAAGCTAACTCAAGTGGTTCTCCCAATGGGGTGTACTTCCTTCATGATTTGGAAGTTGTTTGAGTATTCACTTGATTTTTTGTAGAGCTTCATCCCAAAAAATGATTTTGGGTCATACTGCATTGGCATCAACAACACCACCATTGATTGTGTTCTTGTTTTTATTCCAAAATCTTGGCTTGTCTTTTCCTTTAAAGTCCTCTTTGTTTTCTTTGAATATTTTGACGATGCCTTGCTCAATTAGGACCTTCTCTATTGCTAAGCCCTTTTCAATGACGTCCTTGAAGGTGGACAAACAAGCTTTTCTTAGGTCATAACCAATGTCTTTTTTAACATTCTAGGTGAACATATCTACCATTTGTTTTTGTGGAATTTCATAAGAGCATCTGTTGGCTAGATTCTTCCATCTTTGTAAAAATGATGAAAAAGATTCTCCATCCTTTTGCTTGGTGTTGCACAAAGTGGTGATTGATATATATGTCTCTATGTTGTATGAAAAATGTTGAATAAAAGCCTCTGCTAGATCACCCCAAGACTTAATTCCAGGTGGGAGTTAAGAGAACCATTCCATAGCTTGATCATCTAAGCTTTGTGGGAATAATCTCATCAAATATGTCTCTTCTGATGCTACATCAATGCAAGCCGTGAAAAACTATCTTATATGTGCCTTAGGATCCCCTTTTCCTCTGTACTTATCAAACTTAGGTGTCACGAAATGTGTAGGAAAAGGAGGCATTGGAATGCTTTTGTCAAATGGATAGGGACATATGTCTCTCATTGTGTAAGTTGGCTTCGGTGTATTTATGTCCTCCATTTTCTTTTGTAAGTCCTTAATTTGTTGTTCCAAATTGTTCATAGGTGGAGACCAACTTCTTGGACCATATCCCATGCCTGAGCCACCCGATGGAGGAGGAGCATTTTGCATATATGGATGGTATTGATCATACACATGTTCATATGGAGGAGGTCTATAATGATGCTACATATAAGGACCACTTGGTATAGAGTCATGATGAGGAATGGAATATCTGTTTTGTCCATGTATACCATACTCTACAGGCATGTCATAAGTTTTTTCTAGTGTGTTGCCCCCAAATTTTGATCATGCCTTTGGATATGCAATTTCTTTGGTGGTTGGTCCTTAGCATTGGCATGTGTTGAGTATATTTTTCTACATAAGACTTCCATAATGGTCTTCGAAGGTGAGTATCATAAGCTTGACCATGTGTATTGGGGATCTCCGGTTTTTGAAACAAAGATGATGGTGACTCAGGCATGAAATGTGGTCCTCTAGTACCTCCACTATTAGGCCTCCTTTAATCCATGTTGAGGTGAGGTTGTTGCAAAGGTTGATTTTCCATTATTTGAGACATGTCAAAATCATGAGGGATCTTAGCTCCACTTTGTGCCATTACTTGTAAGAAATATTGTCTCTCTCTCCTCATTATTTCCTCAACCAATCGATTAAAGCGGGGATCCATAATGGAGTCTTCCACTTCTACTGAATGTACAGAAAAGTTGTCCATATTGTCATTGTGTGTATCATTGTTGTTTGTAGTGTCCATATTCTCAACATTTGGAATGTTTCTATAGGCATCCATGTCATGTAATGTATTATGATCAGAATTGAAAAAGACATCATTGTCATACTCATAGGCACTCATGTTTGCAGACTCTTTAGCTTCTCTCCTAGATTTTTGGGAATGAGTTTCAACCATGAACTAGATCTTGACCAAGATGTGGGAGATTAGATGAAAATGGAAAGATTATGGAAGACCAAGAGTTGGATGGAATGTAAATGAATCTGAAGTTTACTTGCAATGTCCAAAGTGTAAGACCAAGTATGTATGTAGTAGAGTAGGTGTGGCTTCCAAAGAGATGATAGTTTCTCTTGATGAGGTAAGTTGACCTTGACTCTAAGTAAGACCAAATGAGACCCAAAGGTGATAGACCTTGATGAGGGACCACTTAGAAAAATGTTGTTGTATGTAGTGTGTTGACAAAGTAAGATGAGGACAAGCAAGTGACTTTTTGACTCAAGTTTAGACAAATGTGAATGTAATGTAAGGTGTAAAGCAATGATGGACTTTGTGAGACCCAGAAATAGGCTGAATTCTAGATGAAAACCCAGAGAGATAACCTAGGAAGCTCAATAAGTTTGAAATTGATTGTTCTTGTTTGCTGGACTATAATTTATTTTTTTAATTCTGAACACAAACGTGTTTAACACTACACAGACGTGTTTTTGAGATTTTGTGAATGTAATGTTTCTTAAAAGAACTTAGACACATTTCTTCCCTTCACAAGCACGGATAAATGAAACAGACGTGGTTCTATCAGACACAGATGTGTTTCCAGAAATTGAGAGCAATTTTTCCAATTTGTAAAGTTGTTGTTGTGACCAAATCTGAATTTGTTTGGCTGTTTTTCGTGACAAGAGGACATAATATTGATGAAGACTCAATGTTTGTAAGTGTTTAGACTCAAAATAATTCAAAGACAAGTGTGTTGTTTGATGTAAAAATGTTTTGCATACACTTGAAGACACAAAAGACACAATGTTTTGATGTTTGGTCTTGAATGTTTGAATGTTCAAAAGAAGACAAGCACAATTCTTATTGCTGGCCAGGACAATAGTTGTTGATCCCACATGGGGTTTCCTCTGAGGCTACACTATTCAAAGCAGATACTTAGATGTTTGACACCACTGGCTCCACCCTCAGCACTCACTTCTCCGGGGCAGCCAAGCATCAGTCCCCATGAAAACTTCCTATGGCGAACTTTGTATCTCTACTAAGAACTGTATGTGTGTGGGTCGCTCCAGAGGTCTGACCTCCTGCCCCAACAACTAGAAGGATTTTGGCTTTCTAAAACAAAAAGGTGCTAGTAAGGGCATCCGCTCATGTGGCCATACATGTGACACTTTAAGATCTATAAATACAGAAGGCTCCCAGCCAGTAGGGGTTACGCCCTACAATTGATCAAATAAATTTGATCAAACGGGTTTATGGGGAGACATAGTGTCAGTATGAACTAATCAGCACACGTTACCCATAGCTTTCACCATGGATATAGTTATTTATAGTGGTTCAGAAGAGGTGGGTTTTCCTCATTACCACTTGGGTCGTTCTTTCCTCACTAGTAGTCCTAATGACCACATAGGGAGACAAGCCCTCTAGAGATTAAACAAAAAAAATCCTATTGCTCAAGACACAAAAGACACTGGTTCAATTTTAGTGCACCAATTGAAGTGTTTGGTAATCTATGAAAACAAGGCACAAAATAAAGATAAAAACCCCTTGCCAAAATTCTGCAACAAAGTTTTTGTTAGTAGTTTTTCAATAATACCCCTCCTGCAAGCACACAAGTTAGGTAAATTTTAGATCCAAAAGACTTTGTGTAATAGGGGTCTTCGACAGGACGATTTGTTTCCAAGACAAGCTGCACTAATTTTATTAGCTAGATCGCAAGATGTTAGCCTGAAATAAACCAGATCTGAAATCCAAATGACGAAATAAAGCCTCAAAACTGGATCAAAAACTAAAAATGCCAGATCTGAGACACAAATGCGATTAAACCTAACTCATACGCGGCAGAAAATCACAAACACGTCTAAATTTGTCGCAGACGCGACTCCTGAATGCAGATGCAACTAAGAGGTTCACAGACGCAGTTTGAAAACAAAGATGCAACCCTGCAATCTACAAAATAAGATAAATAATGCAAAACACAGATGCGATTACGAAGGTCACAAATGTTGTAGAAAAACAAAAATGCGGTTCCAGGATGCGCAGACGTGGAAATGTCGAAAGTTTGGCGGAAATGTCAGATCTGCAACTTCAAAAGCACAAAATTTGCAACAAAAGATGTTAAATGCAAAAGGAACAAGAGTCCCACCGGGCATGTCAAAATGTTTATGGTAAAAATGGAAATAACAATATTGAAAGACTAAAATAGATTCAACCACAAAATCCTAGCCTAACAACAACAAAGATTCACCATAACATATGAAGATTACCTAAGACAATGCAAATCAAATGAAATCACAAAGATTATACTATCACATGTCCAATAGGGTTTGGATCTTCATTCTTCCTATCTCCATTGATTTTGCTTGATATATTTGCTCTCAGATTTTATGTGTGCATAAGAGCTCAACAAAGAATGGAAATGTGGTTGATAACTTGATCGCATATGAAAGTTCAAATGCTAGAATGCTTGATTAGGGTTGATAATGAAGGAAACATCTCCTTATATAGAAGACACTATAAGAAATGGAGGGATAAGATTGAGAGGTGTAAAAGATAAATGGTTGGCTAAGATTAGAGGGTAGGTAGAGAAAACAAGAAAATAATGAGAGGGTAGGTAGTGTAGGAATTAAGAGATGAATGACATGTGTCATGGGTAGAAAAGGTTAATGAATTAATTAAATAAATAAAGATTTATTTAATTAATAGAAGAAGTGGGATGATTAAATAAGTAAAAGTATTTATTTAATTTAGAAAAAGGATAATTTAAATAAATAAAAGTATTTATTTAAATGAGAAATAAGGCTAGAAGATGATAAATTAATTAATTAAATAATTAAAGATTTATTTAATTGATAGAAGAATTAGGCTTAAAATAATTAAATAAATAAAAATATTTATTTAATTAGACAGGACAATTTTAGGTGTCTATAGCCACATCTACAAATATGGAGGAATGCAGAGCATTCTTTCTGCCAGTCTTCAACACATTTTCTTCCATTCACATAGTTCATCAACTTCTAGACACCAAAACACTTGGAAACACCTTTTTATACTGAGGAGCAATAAAGGAGTTACTACAATAGCTTGTAGTATGCCCAAGACCATCTAAAAAATATCTCTTCATCATCATGCTTCTAATTCTCATCTTAATTCTTCAAATCCTCAAGTTAATGCTTCTAATCTTCATCCAAATATGATATCATCTTGATACCATCTCTTCTATCAATCATGAGCATCATCACCATCACTAATATATCAACAACATCATCACAACATATTTAATGTAGACATCAACACTAATAAGGTGGACATCCATGATAGGGAACCATTAACCAAATGCACTATATACATCAATGACCATAAATTGCAACAATCTTTATCAGACATAGCTCAAAATATTAGTAACATATACTTCCATAACTAGGACACCAATGGACAACACCATAATTGTACTAACAACAATCTCCAATATCCTTCAAAATCCTAAGGGTTAACATCAATGACAACACTTAGTCATCAATTACAACAACTACCAGCAATTAGTAAGATACAATAAAAAATAGAGTAACATTCACCTACCATAAAGAGATTGCACTAGCTGCTGAAGAAAAAGACAACGCGACACACATTTTTTTAATACATGGTAATAAATAAAGATGGTATAAACAAAATATAAGAGTTGGCTACACATAGAAAGACATAGATAAGAAATATTATAAAAAGGGATGATAGAGAGAAAGTACACAAGAAAGACAACAATATAGAAAACAATTATGTGTAATAGTTAAGTGTTAAAGTAAATATGAATGGAAGAAATGACTAAAATTGATCTTTAAATGTAAATCTAGATGTAAGATATGATTTATAGTAAATATATATCATAGCACAGATTGGTTAATCTCATATATGATATGTTATGAGTACTTTATGATAATTCATAACTTTAATTTGTTATCATATATTGATTCATAATACAAACTCTTATAATCTATCGCATTTTAATTCTCTTCTTATCTAAAAACTTGAGATATTATATCCGAGTGAACCCTCTCTTATTTACTCTCTATTTGCCAATAATCATACATTGACAAATCAAAGATGAATCTAATATTGTGATGGAAATAATCACCTATCTATTTCTAACACTAGATCAAGGACACATCTAAAATTTGAGGCTTTGACCTCATGGTATCCTCAACAAAATTGGAGATAAGATACTTGTTGATTCATATTAATGATGCTAAAAACCCTCTCATAAGAAAAACAATATTGTGGACGCATTTCATGATATCTTCAATCTTATGCTGCATTGATATAACGTTACATCACCAAGGAATCATTTCAAACTGATATATTAGTATTTTTGCTACAATAGTCTCTCTGTCTACAAAATGGAAATGCTTCTATGAACATGTAGACACCTAAAATTGTCATGTCTAATTAAATAAATATTTTATTTATTTAATTATCTAAGCTTAATTCTTATATTAATTAAATAAATCTTTATTTATTTAATTAATTCATTTATCCTCTTCTAGCCTTATTTCTCATTTAAATAAATTCATTTATTTATTTAAATTATCCTTTTCTTAAATTAAATAAATATCTTATTTATTTAATTGATCCCACTCCTTCTATTAATTAAATGAATCTTTATTTATTTAATTAATTCATTAACCTTTTCTACCCATGACACATGTCATTCATCTCTTAATTCCTACACTACCTACCCCTTTCATTATTTTATTATTTTCTTTACCTACCCTCTAATCATAGTCGACCTTCTTTTACACCTCTCAATCTTATCCCTCCATTTCATATAGTGTCTTCTATATAAGGATATGCTTCCTTCATTATCAAACCCTAATGACCTAACTACTTGATCAATTGACTACTTGGCATATGCGATCCTACTTGCAACCACATTTCGTTCTTTGTTGAGCTCTTGTGCACATAAAATCTGAGAGCAAATATATCAAGCAAGATCAATGGAGATCCAAACCCTATTGGACATGTGATGGTATAATCTTTGTGATTTCATTTGATTTGCATTGTCTTAGGTAATCTTCATATGCTATGGTGGATCCTTGTTGTTGTTAGGCTAGGGTTTTGTGGTTGAATTCATTTAGCCTTTCAATATCGTTATTATTGTTATCCATTTTCACCATATACATTTTGGCATGCCCGGTGAGACTCTTGTCCCTTTTGCATTTAACATTTTTGTTGCAGATTTTGTGTTTGAAGTTGCAGATCTGACATTTTCGACAACATTTCGACATTTTCGTGTCTGCGCACTTTCGGGTCGCGTTTTTTATTTTTTGCCGCATCTGTGAACCTTTGAACCGCGTCTATGTTTCCGACAATATTTTCATTTTTTCAGATTGCAGGTTTTCATTATAAGCGCATCTGTGGGCAATTTAATCGCATTTGTGCGATCTAGTCGCATCTGAAATCATTTTAATCGCGTCTGTGCTCTGCAGGATTTTTTGTTTTGCATTTTTTGCAGAAACACGTCTGTGTTGTGGAATCGCGTCTATGTAGGGCGGAATCACGTCTATGTAAGGTAAAATCGTGTCTATGTTTTTAGAAAAAAAAATTTAGGTTTTCATTTTTCGCCATTTGGTCTTGCATTTAATGTTTCAGATCTAGTTTATTTTGAGCTAACATCTTCAGATCTAGCCTAACAAAATTGGTGCAGCTTGTCTTGAAAGCAAAAATGCATTGTTGAAGGCCCTTATTTCACAAAGTCTTTTGGGTTTAAAATTTACCTAACTTGTGTGCTTGCAGGAAGGGGTGATTATTTCAAACAATCCGAAACTAATAATAAATCTTTGTTGCAGGTCCTTGGCAAGGGTTTTTGATTTTTTTTTATTGTGTGCTTTGTTTTCAATAGACTAGCAAACACTTCAATGGGTGCACTAAAATTGAACCATTGTCTTTTGTGTCTTGAGCAATAGGCTCTTTTTGTTTAATCTTTAGAGGGCCTGTCTTCCCGTGTGGTCATTAGGACTACTAGTGAGAAGAGAACGACCCAAGTGGTAGCAAAAGAAAAACCATCTTCTTCCAAACCACTATAAATAACTGTATTCATGGTGAAAACTATGAATAACGTGTGTTGATTAGTTCATACCGACACTATGTCTCCCCATAAACCCGTTTGATCAAATTTATTTGATCAGTTGTAGGGCGTAACCCCTACCGGCTGGGAGCCTTCTGTATTTACAAAGCTGAAAGTGTTGCATGTATGGCCACACGAGCGAATGCCCTTACTAGCACCTTTTTGTTTTAGAAGCCCAAATCCTTCTAGTTGTTGGGGCAGGAGGTCGGACCTCTGGTAGCGGCCCACACACATAGGATTCTTAGTAGAGATACAAAGTTTGCCACAGGGAGTTTTCATGGGGACTAATGCTTGGCTGACTAGAGAAGTGAGTGCTGAGGGTGGAGCCAGTGAGGTCAAGCATCTAAGTATCCACTCCAAATAGCGTAGCCTTGGGGGTAAAACCCTATGTGGGATCAACAACTATTGTCTTGGCCAGCCATAATAATTGTACTTGACTTATTTTAAACAATCAAACATTCAAGACCAAACAACAAAACATTGTGTCTTTTGTGTCTTCAAGTGTATGAAAAACATTTTTACATCAAACAACACACTTTTCTTGGAGTCATTTTGAGTCTAGACACTTGCAAACATTGAGTCTTCATCAACACTGTGTCCTCTTGTCACGAAAAATAGTCAAACAGTCAGATTTGGTCACAACAAAACAACTTCACAAATTGGAAAAAATTGCACAAATTCTGCAAAAACGCGTTTGTGTCTGACATAATAGCATCTATGTTGTATAACCACATTTGTGAAGGGTAGAAACGCGTCTGTGTTTCCAGAATCAACATTGCAATTTACAAAAAATCTCAGAAATGCGTCTGTGTTAAAGAGAAACATGTCTATGTCAGGAAATTGCATCTGTGCAGTATACAGGTGCGTCTGTGTTTAGAATTGAAAAACTTTTATAGTCCAACAAACAAAAACAGCCAGTTTCAGAATTCTTAAGCTTCCTAGGTTATTTCTCCAGGGTTTCATTTAGCATTCAACTTGTCTTTGGGTCTCACAAAGTCCATCATTGCTTTACACCTTGCATTAAATTTATATTTGTCTAAACTTGAGTCAAAAGGTCACTTGCTTGTCCTCATCATACTTTGTCAACACACTACATACAACAACATTTTGCTAAGTGGTCCCTCATCAAGGTCTATCATCTTTGGGTCTCATTTGGTCTTACTTAGAGTCAAGGTCAACTTACCTCATCAAGAGAAACTATCATCTCTTTGGAAGTCACACCTACTCTACTACATACATACTTGGTCTTACACTTTGGACATTGCAAGTGCACTTCAGATTCATTTACATTCCATCCAACTCTTGGTCTTCCATACTTTTTCCATTTTCATCTAGTCTCACACATCTTGGTCAATACCTAGTTCATGGTTGAAACCCGTCTTCAAAATTCTAGGAGAGACACTAAAGAGGCTGAAGAGTCCACAAAGATGAGTGTCTATGAGTATGACAATGATGTCTTTTTCAATACTAATCATAACACATTACCTGACATGGATGCCTATAGAAACATTCCAAATGTTGAGAACATGGACACTACAAACAACAATGATACACATAATGACAATATGGACAACTTTTCCGTACATTCAGCAGATGTGGAAGAATCCATTATGGACCCCTGCTTCAATCGATTGATTGAGGAAATAATGAGGAGGGATAGACAATACTTCTTACAAATGATGGCACAAAGTGGATCCAAGATACCTCATGATTTTGACATGTCTCAAATAATGGAAAATAGACCTTTGCAACAAACTCACTCCAACATGGATCAAAGGAGGCCTAATAGTGGAGGCAATAGAGGACCACATATGGTGCCTGAATCACTATCATCTTTGTTTTAAAAACCAGAGGTCCCACACACACATGGTCAAGCATATGATACTCACCTTCGCAAACCACTATGGAAGTCTTATGCAGAGAAATATGCTTAATCACATATCAATGCTAAAGATCAACCACCAAAGCAATTGGACATTCAAAGGCATGCTTAAAATTTGGACACAAGGAAACCCTGTGTCAAATTTGGGGGCAACACATTAGAACATGACATGCCTGTAGAGTATGGTATACATGGACAAAAAAGATATTTCATTCCTCAACATGAATCTATACCAAGTGGTCCATATATGCAACATCACTATAGACCTCCTCCATATGAACTTGTGTATGATCAATATCATCCATATATGCAACATGCTCCTCCAATTAGTGCCTCAAGCATGGGATATGGTCCAAGAAGTCGATCTCCACCTAAGAGCAATTTGGAGCAACAAATCAGAGACTTGCAAAAGAAAATGGAGGACATAAATACACCAAAGCCAACATACACAATGAGAGACATATGTCCCTATCCATTTGACAAGAGCATTCCAATGCCTCCATTTCCTACACACTTTGTGATGCCTAAGTTTGATAAGTATAGAGGAAAAGGGGATCCTAAGGCACACATAAGATAGTTTTTCATAGCTTGCATTGAGGTAGCAGCAGAAGAGACATATTTGATGAGATTATTCCCACAAAGCCTAGGTGATCAAGCTATGGAATGGTTCTCCCAACTCCCACCTAGTATTAAGTCATGGGGTGACTTAGCAGAGGCATTTATCCAACATTTCTCCTACAACATAGAGATAGACATATCAGTCACTACTTTGTGCAACACTAAGCAAAAAGAGGGAGAGTCTTTTGCATCATTTTTACAAAGATGGAGGAATCTAGCCAGTAGATGCTCTTGTGAAATTCCACAAAAACAAATGGTAGAGATGTTCACCCAAAATGTTAACAAAGACATTGGCTATGATCTAAGGAAAGCCTGTTTGTCCACCTTCAAGGACGTCATTGAAAAAGGCTTAGCAACAGAGAAGGTCCTAATTGAACAAGGAGTCATTAAGATATTCAAGGAAAACAAAGATAACTTTAAAGGAAAAGATAAGCCAAGATTTTGGAATAAAAACAAGAACACAGTCAATGATGGTGTTGTAGATGCCAATACAGTACGACCCAAAATCATTTTTTCTGGATCAAGCTCTACAAACAATCAGGTGAATACTCAAACAACTTCTAAATCACTAAGGAAGTATACTCCATTGGGAGAACCACTTGAGTCAATCTTCAAGAAGCTAGTGGCAAACAAGGTAATCACAATTCCAGATTTTCCTCCATATGAGCCAAAGGTCAAACCAAATTGGTGGAATGATGATGAATATTGTGACTTTCATAAGAGCAAGGATCACAAGATAGGAAATTGTCATCGACTGAAGAACATCATACAAGATCTCATTGATAGAGGTGACATTGAGATTGAAGGGCACTCATGCAATCAAGAACATGAAATGTTTAAGGAACCATTCCCAAAGTATGACAAGGGAAAAGCTGCAGCCACAGATGACCAAACCAACTATACCAGAGCAACCTATAACTATGATTCAACTATCAATCACATTTCGATGGATAATTACGTCTCTACCATTATCATCAAGGACAAAAACCCTGAGAATTCTACTAGGATACCCAAGATTGTCCTCAAAGGTGTTGGATCTTCTTCCGAACCTACCTCTGAATGTCATGTTACAACCCGTCAAGGTAAATTCACTTTGCAAGGTGCTCTAGCCAAAAACATCCCTTCTTCATCAACCAAGCCTAAGTATGACCTTGTAGAACAGTTAGGGAAGACACTCGTGCTCATCTCCATACTTGAACTCTTGTGCATATCCCCCACAAATAAATCCATTCTTGACAAAATCTTGAGAGACATTGTCATTCCTACTAATCTGAATGTGGACCAGTTTCAAGCCATGGTGGGATACCTTTCCATTCCACACTCTCTTACATTCACAGAAGCCAATGACGCCTCCGTGAGCCAACCACATAATGCACCATTACACATTGAAGCCTTCATACACAAACATCGAATAAAACGAGTCCTGATAGATGGAGGAGCTGGTCTAAACATTTGTACATTAAGCACAATTAAACAATTGGGATATTCTGATAAAGCTGTGAATTCTACAAACAAAATCACCATCAAGGCATATGATGATGAAGAGTGTTCATCCAAGGGCATAGTCACCTTACCTCTCAGAGTTGGGCCAATTACGAAGGATGTGGTTTGTCAAGTCCTAGATCTAGATCTCACTTACAACATATTGCTAGGGTGTCCTTGGATTCATGAAATGAGGGCAGTCCCATCTACATATCACCAATGCATTAAGTTTCCTCACAATGGAGTGGAGGTAATAGTTAACGGTGATCCTAATCCGTTCATATACTGCAATAACGTGAGATCAAAAATTGAGACCATCATTCCTAGTAATCATGAAGCTATTCCTTCTTCGGCATACATTGATCTTGAGTCATTAAAACCTTTGACATCAAAACAAGGTGAGCTTAAAGGCAAATTTCAGGACAAGGGCATGGGCGAATACACTTTAAATCAAACCATGTACTTACAACAAGTCATGAGTTCACCAAAAGAATATGGAAGACCACATCCTAACAAGCAAGTATCCATCATTGTACTCAAATGGGGCCCTACTACCTTTCAAAAATGGGGTGAACTAGAAGAGTAAGACTTATACAAAATGCTTTACAAAGACATTGAAGATGATACACGAGATCACATCAATCTACATGCGAGAAATATGGCAAAGGCTTCAAGATTCTACAAAAATTCAGGTATGATGGAAAAATCCCTCTTGGGTTATGAAAGGAAGGCATCATTGAACCTTTACAACCTAAATTGACATTCAAAAAGGAACACTCGAAGGGACTTGGTTTCCTAACTTCCAAGGTCCACACTCAAAGGACAGAAGAAGCCTTACAAATAAAAGCTAACAAAATTCAATAAGAGGATTGCTATTCCACAAACTCCAACAAATGGGAATGGGGTTCAGACAAATCCTCCAGTGACTACGAGCTCACCGAGACATTCAGAGAGCTAGATGAACCCACAAAAGAAGAGGAATTTTATAAAAGATTCAAAGTTGGTCAAGAAACAACCCATGAGGATTCCACACAGTCCTTGTCTCAAGGTCCTAGGTTGAAATCACATAGGATGAGAACACTTGTCCCAGAATACGCTACTAGTGATGATAATTTGGATTCATTCGCGATCGAGACTGATGAGGAGAGTGCCATCAATGACCTCGATAATTACCTTGACATACCAAAATATAACTGCATCTTCACTCTTAGCCCCACTAACTTCAAAGACATTAAAGGCCTTCCCCTCATTCACCACGAACTCATTGACTGGGATCATGAAGGACCTACATAGTTTGACACATTCCAAAATTATGAAGCTTTTATTGACTATCTTGGTATACGAGATGATCTTCCCCCTAGGGACCATAAAGCAGGATACACTATAGAACTCAATAGCATGGCATATTTTGGTGAGGGCGTCGGACCTTCCAGTTGCAAAAATGTGAAAATAAGAACAAATTAAAGGTCTTATGGCGAAAACCACACTGTGGCGCTGTCTGACCCCAAAAAAGTAAAAAGAAAGGACATATCTGAGGGCAAAAACCTCTCTAAGGCACCTGAAGATGGAAGGCTTGACATTCTCCCAACATCATATTAGGAAAAGTCATCCATGTTGGTAGAGGACACTATCAAAACAAACATTAGTATAGAAGAGGTTCCACACAACATATTCCTGGCCCAATTGTTGACGGAGTCAAAAAGGTCAAAATTCATAAGTTTCTTCAAAGAATGACAAATCAACTTTGCATGGTCATACGCTGATATTTCTGGATTGGATCCGGATTTGGTAATGCATCATTTGACAGTTAAACTGGGGGCAGAACCAATGAAACAGAAATTAAGAAAGATGCATCCACAAGTCACATTATTGGTCAAAGCAGAGCTTGAGAAATTATTGGATGTCGGATTCATACGCCCAATTGATTATCCTGAATGGATCTCCAACTTAGTGCCTGTCAGTAAACTAGATCGCAGCATCAGAATATGTATAGATTTTAGAGACATCAAGAAAGATTGTCTTAAGGATGACTTCCCATTACCAAACATAGATTTGATTGTAGATCTTACAGCAGGTCATGAAATGTTATCGTTGATGGATGGATTCTCTGGTTACAATCAAATAAAGATCACGTTTGAGGATCAACACAAAACATCATTCACTTGTCCTTGGGGAACTTTCTGTTGGAATGTCATGCCCTTTGGGCTAAAAAATGCAGGCGCTACATATCAAAGAGCCATGACTACTATCTTTCACGATCTCATGTGCGTAACTATGGAAGATTATGTCGATGACCTCTTGGGAAAATCAATAGACAGAAATACACATTTGGACATACTTTCAGTCATCTTTGATCAGTTGGAAAAATACAAAGTAAGATTAAACCCCAAGAAATGTGTCTTTGGAGTAACCTCCGGGAAGCTCCTAAGATTCATTGTATCAAAAAGAGGAATCGAAGCTGATCCAGCAAAAGTCAAGGCCATCCTGGAGATGCAACCACCAAGAAATATCAGTCAACTTTGGTCTTTACAAGGGAGACTCCTGTCCATACGAAGATTTATAGTGCAACTTGCAGATAAGTGTAATCCTTTTTAGCACCTGCTACATAAAAACATCAAATTCAAATGGGATGATAACTGTCAACAGGCTTTCCAGACAATCAAAGATTATCTTTTGAATCCGCCAGTTCTGATGCCACCAATTCCAGATCAGCCTTTGTTACTATACATATCAGCTACCCCAATAGCACTGGGGGCACTCTTAGCACAATAAATTGCTGAGGGCAAAGAAAAAGCAGTATACTATATCAATCGCACATTGGTGGGATATGAGATAAACTACACACCAATTGAGCATGCATGTCTCACTGTGGTCTTTGCTTCACAGAAATTATGACATTACATGCTCACTCATAAGACTAAGTTGGTTGCAAGAATCGATCCATTGAAATACCTTCTCAATAAAGCAATGCTTACTGGGTGACTAGCCAAATGGGTAATGATCCTGAGTGAATTCAACATCGAGTATGTGGATAGAAAAGCAATAAAAGGACAAGCCATTGTAGATCAATTAGCAGATGCTCCCATGACAGATGATGTTCCTCTAAGTTCAGAATTTCTAGATGAATCCATTTTAACAATGTCACATGCAAAGCCATGGCAACTATACTTCGACGGCTCATACACACAGCATGGGGTAGGAGCTGGCATCCTCTTTATAACTCCTCAAGGGGATTCTATACCAAAATCATACCACTTATCATTTCCTTGCACTAATAATATAGCGGAATATGAAGCATTAACAACTGGATTACGAATTGCAGTTCAGTGGAAGATCTAGGAACTTCGTGTTTTTGGGGACTCTCAACTTGTAATCCATCAAGCAACTGATGATTACCAAACAAAAGATGAAAAATTAATGCCTTACAAAAAAATGGTGGATGACCTAAAACAACATTTCACAAAGATAGACTTTGAGCAGATACCAAGAGAGCAGAATCGAGCCACAGATGCCATGGCTAAAATTGCTTCACTGGTCGATCTACCTCCGAATGAGACCTACTATGAGTTCTTGGTGGATAACCTATTGGTTCCTTCATATGAAATCATCCCTACTGAGATGATATGTGTTGTTGGTCCTGAGTCCTAGTTATATGGTTCCATTTTCACATACCTTCGTGACAATACCCTACCTCCTGATCTATCCAATAACCAACGTCGCACTTTCATTTGCCAATCATCTCGATACATCATTTTAGCTAATATCCTATACCGGTGAGGTCTAGATGGCACTCTTCTTAGATGTTTAGAAAGCGATGAAGCTCAGATTGCATTACGTGAAGTACATGAAGGGATATGTGGTCCACATGCTAGTGGTCCTACCTTAGCCAAGAAACTCATCAAGACTGGATATTACTGGCCCAGTATGGAAAAAGACTCATATCAGTTTGTCAAGAAATGTAAGCAATGTCAACTTCATGGAGACCTCATCCATGCGCCAGTGTAAGAACTTCAACCAATTGCATCTCCTTGGCCCTTTTGTCAGTAGGGACTCGATCTCATAGGCAAGATTCACCCTCCTTCTTCCAATGGTCGTAAATTCATTATCACTGCCACAAAGTATTTCACAAAATGGATTGAAGTCGTGCCTCTTACACAAGTCACTGGAAAACAGATTGCTATGTTCATCCTCAACTATATCATTTGCCGATACGGTATTCCTGTTTCCATTATGATAACGGGCGTCCCTTCAAAAATCAGGATGTTCGTGAACTTTGTGACCGCTTCCATATTTCCCATCATTTCTCCACGCCATATTACCCCCAAGGTAACGGTCAAGCTGAGGCATCTAATAAGACAATCCTTAAAATCCTATAAAAGATAGTCGATGACGCTAGCTGTAATTGGCATATCCAACTTAATCCTGCACTTTGGGCATACCACACAAGTTTCCGCACACCTACAGGAGCTACACCCTATTCACTTGTCTACGGCGCTGAAGCTATCTTGCCTATTGAGGTCGGGCTACCCTCTTTACGAGTCTCTTTGCAAAACATTATCAGTGATGAAGACTATAGGGTCTCTTGCTTACAAGAACTTGAACTATTGGATGAACGAAGACAAACTGCTTTTAATCACCTCAAGGCTTATCAACAACGAATGAGTCGCAGCTACAATCACAGAGTCAAGCCTCGCATATTTGAGGTAGGTGATTTGGTTCTCAGAGAAAACCCCAAAAATCAGCAAGACCGAGAGAAGAAGGCCAAGTTCGAACCGAACTGGCTTGGTCCTTACATCATTACAGCAGCATATGGATCTGGGGCATATCAGCTCTCAACTATAGAAGGTGAACCTTTGGAGGATCCTATCAACAACATGCACCTTCGTAGGTTCTACACATAGCTCTTTGGAATATTCTAATTCAAAAAATACAAACAAATCAAACAATTTCAAAAATACAAAAAAAAATCATAAAACATAAAAATCGTTACTTGGTGAAAACCTGGCAAACAGGCGCCTTGTGACACAAAAAAAAAAAAAAAAAAAACATTGTAAAATTGAAAAAAGTAAAGAGAAATAATTTCATCCAATGGTGAAAACCACTTCGGTGGCACCCTGGACAAGTACCATGGTGAAAACTGGGTCACTAGCGCCATGTGTAGGGACATTGCTCCTCCCTCCTTTAGGATTCCATCTCATCCTTTCACTCTGCACACACTCATAGCCTATACATTCATAATAAACTTACCCATTCCCATCATGGCTTGTTATTGATCTACCCAAGATTGGTTCGCCATTCATAATAAATCTCCCTTTTCATCCCTTTCCATCCATAATAAATCAGCTCCTATTTGTGGCTAAGGCAAATCCTACGTCTAGTATTGGGTGTGGAACTAAGAACATCACCTGTTTCGAGGATTACAGTTTCTTCCAGTTTTCTTCAGTCTATACGCACACAATCCGTAATAAAGCAACATTTGCATCGCCAATCACCAATAAAGTTTCATCTTCTCCACAATAAAGTATTAGTTTCAGGGATTAAGTTAGTTTCTGATGAGACACAGCAGCAACAATGGGCTTCAACAAATCAAATCTTTTAGCAGACTCAGACAACATTATGGTTCAGTTCTATCTATCCTTTTTGTGAAAGTAAACATTGTGACCACAATCAAATAAGACTTATACGAGTGACAAGAGACACTAAACTTGATGACTACAGTGGATGTTGATGTCAAGTCTTGGTTTTCTTTTGATTTTATCTTTTGGTGACATGTCTTTTAGCTTTTCCAAGATGTCTCTGACTAGAGATTCTATCTCCAGGATGTCTTTGACAAGAAAGGCGAGGATAGGGTATCGTCATCTATTTTTATTTGCTGTCTGCGGATTGTCTCTTAGTAATGCTATGACTTGTCCAAGGATATGAGGACACTGTGAGTATAGTGTGAATTGGGGAATTCCTTGTTTGTGACTGTCTTATCTCCATGCAAACAGGTACAATGACTTTCTGGGTCAAACATATGCCTCGATTGTCATAACCTACTTGTCATAATAAAGCTCAATGATGATAACGCACAAGAAGCTCTTTTCACTTTCATATCTTCTATCTTGCATCCCCCTTTCTTGATTGACTTCCATCGTCCTTCTTGAGTCCATGTAGCCTGCTATCACATGACTGAGTATAATGACACACCAAAAACATTTGCATTTCATGTAGTTGCACCTGCATTACCACATGTTAGCATTTCATACATACATATAGATATCACATTTGCATTTCATCATATAAATAATCATTTGCATTTCATAAATTAACATATGCATAACATATATAAAATATAAAAGAACAAAAATATTGCATTTCATTATGTACATATTTTCATCCATATCATAAGCATCACATAGAAACATACATCATAGACATACATAGAAGCATCACATAGGTACGCATGCATATAGCTGCCACAAAGAAGAATCATCTCATATATATATAATCATAAGTGTCATGATACAATGATGTCAAAATCATATGGCTACAATCACCCGCAGGTGTCTACATCATCATACAAAATGGTACAATACTGATACATAGGGAGCCTTCTACGGCTATGATGAACTCCCTCCCTTGGAGCTGCCTGGCCTCGATGGAATTTGAGCCTCCGAAGGACCCATAACCCCACCGCTGGATGCCTGTCTCATTTGGCTCCCTCCTGTAGCTATCGCTGTCCGTGATGGTCTGTGGAATCTACTCACCCGCTGATCAGCTGGCACTGCACCATAATATAGATCTCGCCAGTAGGCAATCTCCTCCCCTACCCGCAGGACATAGGCATATCCAGCCCCTGTGTCCTCTACCGCCTACCTCCCAGCCCTCAGTGCTATCTCAACCTTTGTGTAGCATTGAATGGCCTGGTCTCGCTCCCGCTCAGTATCTCTGAGCCGCCTCCTGAGTCTATCCCTCTCCCTCTCCAGGTCCTGAATCTCATTTCCCTATCCCTGGCAGATCTCCCTCAGCTCGGTCAGCTCATCCTCCTCCACCTCGGCCCACTATGCCTCTGCCTGTGGCTCCCCCTATACGGGTGCCTGCCCCTGTGCCTGTGCCTATACTGGTGGTTGTACCTATACCTATCCCTGTCCCTGCACCTGTCTGGGACCCTATGCTGCTGGCACTTGTAGCGGTAATCCACCGTGACCCCTCACAATCTGCACCTATTTGTCCTCTCCACCCTCCCTCCGTGGCGCCACCCTCCTCTCTCCAACTGCACCCCACCTCCTCCTTCGGCCTCTCCCCCCATCATCTCCATCATCATCACCATCCCCACCACCATCTCCATCTAGCGGCTCTCTTGGATCTGTCAGGTGTGGGAATGGATGCTCAACCCAATATGTTGTGTACTCTGCATCCATGCTAGCATCCTCGATCTCTAGCCATATATCCCAAGGTAGGGGCATCATCTCCACTAGCTGTGTAATAGCCTGATCATATGATAGTAGCGGCCCAAACTGCGCCTAATCCCTGACCGTCTGCACATACATGCCTGAACCCCGTGGCATCCGCTGGATCCTGCCAAACTGCCTATCCACCCTGTCAACTAGCTGCCTCTCTAGTACATAGGGTGTCCACCCAATCAGATACCTGCTCCGGAAGGTGTAGGGTAGCTCTACTGCATCATCCTCCCACTGCTTTCATCCTAGGTATGGCCTCCATATAACCGTATCCATATCATCTATAGCCTGCTGCCAGTACTCCAACCTGCCAATTCATGACTGCGAGGTGATCATATCATACAAATGCATGAAACTGCGTCCATGACCTCTACCCCTAAAATGTATAGGTTGTGTCACCAGTAGATGCTCATAGGCCCACACTTGTAATAATGTGACCCTGCAGCCCAATCCCACTGATCCATGGTACACAAACTGATGAAGCTCATAATATAGGTGTGCCAGCACACATGGTCCCTAGGCATATCTGGTGTGTTGTGTCACCAGTGTCTCCAATGTGCTCCCCCAGCCCACAGCCAACCCTCGTGTCACTCTATCCGGACATAGGAACCCACTGATCGCTCTTCCTACCACTGCTGGTAGTACCAATCCTGTCTGTGTCATGGTATCCCATGCCACATGCTCTGCCCTCATCTCCAATCTTGGATCCCAGAACACTCATCTCAGGGCATCCTTGTCTCCATCTCGATCGTACGGAATCAGCACCCCATCGATCAGTATCCTCAAAATCCTGTATACATCCTCCAGGGTGACTGTCATCTCACCCATCGGCAAATGAAACGTGCAAGTCTCGGAGTGCCACCTCTTTGCTAGTGCAGTGAGCAATCCCATGTTCACCCGAAACTCAGGCACATACAAAATATGTCTCAATCCCATAGCCTCAATAGCAGCTCTGTCCTCGAACCTCAACTCAAGTCGCAACCTCTGAGTCGATGGGAATCTCTCCCATGACTCAGCATAGGCAAATACTCCCGCAGTCAAGCAAATCAATCATTTCAGTCATAGTGGCATTCACTGTTCATCACAAAATGCTACTTTTTATCTAACTGCATATGGTATTCTATCCTAGTGACACTCACTGTTCATCACAAAGTGTTGCTTCTATCCTAGTGACACTCATTATTTATCACAAAGTGTTGCTTCTATCCTAGTGGTACTCCCTGTTCATCACAAAGTACTACATGTTTTGCACTCCCTATTCATCACAAAGTGCTGCTCACATTTGTACTCCCTATTCATCATAAAGTGTTGCTCACATTTGCACTCACTGTTCATCACAAAGTGTTGCTCATATTTTAGTACTCCATGTTCATCACAAAGTACTATGTCTTGGTACTCACTATTCATCACAAAGTGCCATGATCTATCTTATCCTAGGGCCTCTGCTTGAGTGAATCCTCTTGAGTAGTTTCCTAATTGGCAACGTATGTTCTATCGCAAAATTGTCAATCCTAGCCCTATTTGCTATCCTAGTCTTCCCTAGAGGACCTGCTTGAGTGTATCCTCTCAACAGCTTATCCAATCGGCAGCATATGTTCATCACAGAACTGTTGATTTGACCTTGAAGACATAAACACGCCTTCATGACATAAACGCACTTAGAGACTGCATAAATGCACCTATTTTACACAGAGGCGCCTGAAACACACAGACGTCCCTATGCTCTGCATAGACGCGCCTGGAAGACACAAACATGTTTGCCTAGCACAGATGCGCCTTCACAACACAGACATGGCCGCATTCTACACAGACGCCTTTTCCAACGCAGACGCGCTTTTCACAAACACAGACGCACCTAGCGAGCATAGACGTGCCTGGCACTAATGCAGACACACCTGGACATTTTTGACATTTTTTGGACCCTATCCTAAGCACATTTATTACCCTATCTAGCATGCATTAATGACAACAATAAATGCATCAAAGTACGAGGAGGTTTTGGTGGTACTTACTGGCTCTCCTGCCTTTGCAGGCCTCTGATATCGACGAACGCGATCGAATTTGTGAATCAAAGCCATCGCTGCTGACTGTTGCTGCTCTATTTTCACTCTACACTTTGCTCTCATGGATGTGTGGATGACAATGAGGATGTATTTTCCCTCGTGGTCTATCTTATAGACTACCCTAGCCCTTATAGACTACCCTAGCCCTAGCCCTCGTCTCCCAAGTCAGTCTTCTTTATCTCGTGACTTTGTCACTTTATCTGGTCAGTCCATTCTATCCCGTCTTTCTTATCGACAGATTGTCTGCGATCTTTTCAGACATTTTTTTCATCCAATCTCTCGAGGGGGCATATCATTCCCATCCTGGGGCAACTTTGTATCAGTTCATCTTATCTTCTTTGAAACAACGCAACAAGCCGCATTGTCTCAAAGAGGGGCAAAATGTAGACACCTAAAATTGTCATTTCTAATTAAATAAATATTTTATTTATTTAATTATCTAAGCTTAATTCTTATATTAATTAAATAAATCTTTATTTATTTAATTAATTCATTTATCCTCTTCTAGCCTTATTTCTCATTTAAATAAATTCATTTATTTATTTCAATTATCCTTTTCTTAAATTAAATAAATATCTTATTTATTTAATTGATCCCACTCCTTCTATTAATTAAATGAATCTTTATTTATTTAATTAATTCATTAACCTTTTCTACCCATGACACATGTCATTCATCTCTTAATTCCTACACTACCTACCCCTTTCATTATTTTATTATTTTCTTTACCTACCCTCTAATCATAGCCAACCTCCTTTTACACCTCTCAATCTTATCCCTCCATTTCATATAGTGTCTTCTATATAAGGATATGCTTCCTTCATTATCAATCCCTAATGACCTAACTACTTGATCAATTGACTACTTGGCATATGCGATCCTACTTGCAACCACATTCCGTTCTTTGTTGAGCTCTTGTGCACATAAAATCTGAGAGCAAATATATCAAGCAAGATCAATGGAGATAGGAAGAATGGAGATCCAAAACCTATTGGACATGTGATGGTATAATCTTTGTGATTTCATTTGATTTGCATTGTCTTAGGTAATCTTCATATGTTATGGTGGATCCTTGTTGTTGTTAGGCTAGGGTTTTGTGGTTGAATTCATTTAGCCTTTCAATATCG
This sequence comes from Cryptomeria japonica, assembly GCF_030272615.1. Lineage (NCBI taxonomy): Eukaryota > Viridiplantae > Streptophyta > Pinopsida > Cupressales > Cupressaceae > Cryptomeria > Cryptomeria japonica. Next base: position 28,844,506 of record NC_081405.1, on the reverse strand, counting down.
TTATTATTGTTATCCATTTTCACCATATACAGAACAAATTTACGTGAAAACCCAAGAAGGGAAAAACCACGATGACAGTTAGCTCACACTATATGAATAAGTATTACAATGTTTATTTTAGGCTCACTGCTCCTGAAAGGACTTGTAGGTAGAGGTTCACTGCCTCAAGGAAGACACAAAGGACATGTTGAGGAGACTCACTATCTTTGAGAAAGATACATGAAAATATGAGTTACAATGAATAAGCGTTTAACATTGAATTACATCCAACAATATAGACCCTGGAATGTAGTTGTTGTTGACTCATTCTCTCAAGCAACCATTTGATGATTCAGTTCCAATAATTTCACTCCACACTCTTTTTGCTTCACATTGACATCCTCTATATTCCACTCTAATCCATACTCACTCCACACACTTCCACTCTCCTTGCAAACAAAATGATCTTCTATTTCTACCATCTACAGGACCTAAAAACATCAATTAGGTTGGCCAAAACAAGGGACAAGAGATGATCCACAAAGTCGGCCACAAAACATAATTATGGTGAAAGCGGTCCTATCTAAGAGATAGAGAGGACCTAAAACATCTTATAAGATCATCCAATGTATTCCCAAACATCACACACTAGTGCATATCCTCCAATATCAACAATAGGGTAATGTATAGACCTTCACCAGTTGGCCCAAAAATAGTCCTTTCAAATGAATATACTTAATGTAGATCCCTATTGATAGGGAGGTTCCTAGATTGCTTGAGTCAGCTTGACTCACTCCAAGGCCTTTTACTAGCCTATCTCAGGAATACTCCTCCCTATTCCCCTATTCCACTCTAGGTCCTCTCTACCGAGGGTTATTACTCTACTCTTTGTGAATTCAATTTCATAAATCCACCAACTCACTATTCCACTGTATCTAACCAGACACCTTGCAGGGTTTTCTCTACCATTTGTTATGCCTACAACTTCTGCTAAGTTTCTTTCTCCTCATGTCTGGCTCTTCTCTCCCTTTGATCCCATCTTCCTCTGGTCTATGACTAATAGCCTAGACTCCAGTCTACCCTGCAAGTGATTCCTCTAGGTCATTGATACCTAGTCGGGCTATCATCAAGCTCGCCTAGGGCTAGTCTGCTGAAACGATTGACGCCATTCCCTAGTCTGCTACATATAGAACACTACTGTACATGACTAGCTCTTCTTAACAAACTACAATGGTCGTGTGGATCCCACGACGAAGAGTTAAGACAGAGCCATGTTCACAAATGTGAAAAACAAACAGAAAACAAGAGCACAAAAGGCGACTTTATTTACAGAACCGAGCTTGGCATGAATGCAACTTGGAATTCAGAAAATAAGGAAAAACAACATTTACCCTATCTACATTAGCACTTAAGGATTTAAGCCATGTTTACAATTTACAAACAAAAATTGAATTCTGCAAAAAAGAACCAGAAAATGGTTTACAGATTGCTATTCAAAAGATGTTCTGTCTTCCACCCATCCAACCTCCTTCTAACCTCTATACAAAATGCCCATTGGGTCTTTTATAGCGTCAATGACATGTCAAGAAACATCCCAAATGGACGAGATTGAACTCAACACAATTCAGTTTCTGACTGTAACTGATTTTGAATTTCCATTGGGTCATCGGAATAGCATCAAAACACTCACTCTGATGACCGATGATAGTTTACAAAGTGTGCACCTTCCTATCGGGTTATCGGCGTAGCGTCAAAACACTCCCGCCAATATCCATTGGTGCACTCCCAATAGCATGATGTTCCATCAGGTTATCGATGTATCCCTAAACATGTTAGATCGATAGCCGATGGTGCGCTTTGAACTCACTCCACTCGCTCCAAACCGTATGCTTTCCCATTGGGTTATCGGGTTAGCGTCGAACATGTTGTACTGATAGCTGATGGTGCACTTCAAACCGTATGCCTTTTCCATCAAGTTAGCATCAAACATGTTATACTGATATCCGATGGCTCCACTTTGACTCACTCCAAATGCTGGCGACTTCATCGGGTTATTGGGGTAGGTAGAAAACATTCCCTCTGATCTTATGCAAACTCATCCAGGCATTGGGATAGGGTAAAATTGGTTGTTCTGATGGTTGATGGTTGCACTCCACATGTTGGCAGTGTCATCGGGGTAAGTCTCGCCGAAAACATGAATTTTCACAAAGAAGACAAATGCACTCCAAGCTCCAAAAAGACAACCTAATGGACTAGAACCAGTCCTTATGCCAAAATTGCCAAAATTGAAAAAGGTATTTGCTCACCCTTAGGTGTTCCTGCACCATAGTCCCCACATGAAAAATCAAGTCCCCCTAGGGGCGGCAAGGCGACATCAATTCCCAGTCATTTGAAATTGGATACTACAACCCAAGTGGCTTCAGCTTCAAGTAAGTTATGCCACTTGATTAAGTGTCCCATATACATGCCATGCCTCATTTTCTTCTTCCCCCTAGAAGCCAAAATCTTTTCTGCTTGTGGTTTAGAAATGGGTGGTACTAGAATATCACTGAGGGTAGTTTCCCCTTCTAGATTTGGTCCATCTGGCACTGCTATAGGACCTTTAAACTGAACCAAGTCTTGGACATTAAACATAGGGGACAATGCCAAATTTGTGGGTGTTACCTTGTCATTCGTCCCTCATAACAAGAGTGAGTCGCCTTGCAAAAATTTTAGTTGAGTCTTTGTCTTGTTAAAAATTCGTTGATTCAATCCCTTATCTGCTTGTAAATCATTTTTTTTAGATCCTTAACAGTAAGGTTCAATGGTTTGTTGAACCCCTTGAACCATCTTGAATAGAGTTCGTAGTGTTCATTTAGGTACCGCAGGTTCTAAGTTGTGTCTAAGACATTTTTGGGCTAACGTTCACTTAAGTGTTGTGCAAGTGATATGTCATAACTGTTCAAACAGTTCAATGAAGTTCAAACAGTTCATTCAGTTTGAGCAGGTTCATACAGTTCAAACAGTTCATTCAGTTCGAGCAGGTTCATATAGTTCAAACAGTTTAGGGATGTTCAAACAGTTTAGGGAAGTTCAAACAGTTCAGGGAAGTTCAAACAGTTCAAGGATGCTCAAACAGTTCAGTGATGTTCAATCTATTTGATGAAGTTCAAGGTTCAAGCTCTGCAGGTTTGATTTTATGACAGTCATATAGAGCCGCACACAGTAGCTCATATCTTTTTACTCATACATTAGTTCTAAAATCTCTCCAGTCAAAATGGAGGAAACTAGGTATTGGCCAACATATCCAAAATTAAGGAAGATCCAACAATGGAAACAAAAGTTATGGCCCCCGTACCGAGATAGACTTTGACTGTCACAAATATTTTCAGCCCGCCCAACATATTGAATATTTTCATTTTGGTTTAAAATATTCAAGTGCCACCTATCCAAATATTATTATAAACTTTAGAGAATTCTATTGCTAATGTTTATAAGTATTTTATGTTATAAAAAAAGAGTAATGGGGAAAGTGAAAAGCGTAAGTGAAAAGGTTTTTCAAGATTCGGTTATAAAACTGAATAACGATCTCACGTAGCTATTTATGGCGAAATGATTGAAAGAGCAAGGGTTCTTCTTTTTCTTTTCTTCCAGCACCCTGTGGGTGGGGGAGATTAGATTTTTATTTTTAAGGGAGGAGTTGAAGCTTTTCTAAGCAATGCTTTGTACAGAAAATATCAATCTTTGAGTTGATTTCCAGACATGAATAAAAATGCAGATGATATCTCCAATCTTTGTGTTGTTGATATTCTTCTCATGACTGTAGCTGGTCTTTGACCCTTTTCGGTTATTTATTAATGTCTTTTCTGTTATAATCAATTGTGTATGTGGATTTATTACAAGTCTGTGTGCTTGAAAGTAAGCCATATTAGAGCAACGACTTTCTCTCTTGGTTTTTAGTCTAAATGCTATCCATAAGTGCAGAAAATTAAACTTTGATTTAATGGTCTTCATTTATATCTGTTTTGTAAGTCTTTGGCATTCATTTTCATGGCTATGGATGAATGTTATTTTCCTTTATTGCTTTCTGGTTAAAAGCATCTTAGCAATTTAATTCATTGTAAATCTTCTAAGAGGGAGTTGTACCTCTCAATTCAGAGGAAGATTATCACTTCAATGATAATCTATCCAACTGTTAGTACTTTTTGTACTTCATTCTGGGCATTTTGAGTCTATTTGTATAGTTATCTTCGAAGGACAAATCTATTCACTAATAGTGGGTAACTCTACCTTATAAGCATTGGATCCATACTTAGCAAAAATTTTGCAAGGACCTATTCTCCTCATCTGAAGCTTACTAGGGACTCCCTTCTGCAATCTTGCCTTGTTCAGATGTACCATAACCATGTCTCCCACTGGAAATTGAATGTCTTTTCTCCTCTCATCTACTTTAGCCTTAATCCTCTGTGTAGCATCGATCAATGTTTTCTGCACTTGCTTATGCACCTCTTTCATAGACTAAGTGAAATCCTTTGCATGTCCACTTCTTCCTTCCAGCATTCCCAAATCTTGAAGTTCACAAACACCGTGTGGGTGGAGTCCATAAAAAATCTCAAAAGGACTCTTACCTGTAGTTCTGTTGACACTTTCATTATATTCAAATTCTACCTGTGGTAGCACTTGATCCCACATCTGTCCATACTCTTTGGTCAAACACCTCAAAAGATTACCCAGTACTCGGTTAATGACCTCAGTTTAACCATCTGTATGCGGATGGTACGCAGAACCAAAAGAAAGGTTACTTCCCAGTCTTGTCCACATAGTTTTCCAAAAGTGTCCCATAAACTTCACATCCCTATTTGAAACTATACTGAGAGGCAGCCCATGAATTCTTACCACCTCTTTGAAAAATAAATGTGCAATGTAACTAGCATCATGCGTAGTCTTGCATGGAACAAAATGACTCATTTTATTAAATCGGTCGACAATGACAAAAATACTATCCAGGCCAGTCTTGGTTTTTGGCAAACCCACAATATTTTGGGAATTGGTAAAGGTTGGTATAGTCTAGCATTTGAACTAGTACCCTTGTCTTTCTGACACACAAAAAACTTCTCAACATACTTCCTGATATCTTTGAGCATTTTCGACCAATAATAAAATCTTTGCACCAATTCAAGTGTTTTATTCAGACCAAAATGTCCACTAAGACTTCCATTATGTTTTTCCTATATGAGATTTTCCCTCATAGATCCTCTTGGCACACATAACTGACATCCCTTAAACAAAAGACCACTCTGCAATGTGTAATCTGCATACTGGCTATTTAAATGATTATTAAACTCACTGCATACCTTGTATATCTCAGAGAAGACTTCATCTTCTCTGTAAAGCTCCTTGAAACTCTCCACACCTATGCTCTGCAAAGTCACTTCTTGGATAGTGAGAAGTTTTCTACTCAAGGCATCTGCTACCTTGTTTAGTTGTCCCTTTTTGTGCTTGATAGTGAAAGTGTATACCTATAGGTATTATATCCATTTGATGTGTCTATTGCTCAACTTTTCTTGAGAATTGATAAAACTCAGGGCTTGGTTATCTATAAACACTACAAATTCTTTTGGAAAAAGATAATGCCTCCACTTCCTAAGAGCTTGCACTAAAGCATAAAATTCTAAGTCATAGGATGAGTATCTCTTCTTGGTGTCATTCAATTTCTCACTATAGAATGCTACTGGTCTTCCCTCTTGGTTTAAAACAACTCCTACTGCTATATGACTAGCATCACATTCTAGGGTAAACAACTTATCAAAACTTGGTAAAACTAGGATGGGTTGGGCAGCTATCCTCTTTTTGAGCAACTCAAACCCTTGGTTGGCTTCTTTAGTCCACCTAAGCTTAGTTTTCAACCCACCCTTAATTGTATCAAGAACGAGAGCACAAATTTCACTAAAACCTTGAATGAACTTCCTATAAAATTGGGCAAGTCCATGAAAAATTCTTACCTCAGTAGTAGTTTTTGGTGTAGGCCAACTATGTATTGCTTCCACCTTGCTAGGATCCATTTCCAAAGTACCTTGGGATACAAAAAAAACCCAGATAAATGAGTTCTTGTTTCATGAATTCACATTTTTCAAGATTGATTTCCAACTATTCCTCATGCAATTTCCTCAATACAATCTGCAAGTGTTCAAGATGCTCTTCCTCTATTTTGTTGAATATGAGGATATCATCAAGGTATACCACTACAAATCTACCTATGTAGTCCTTCAACACCTCAGTCATCAACCTCATGAAGGTACTAGGGGCGTTAGTAAGCCCAAATGGCATAACTAACCACTCATATAACCCCTCTGTAGTATTAAAAGTTATTTTCCATTCATCCCCTTCTTTAATGTGGATCTAGTGATATCCACTCTTTAAATCTAGCTTAGTGTAATACTTTGCTTCTCCAAGAAAATCCATTAAATCCTCAATTCTAGGGATAGGAAATCTATATCTTATGGTGATTATGATTTTTGCCTAAGAATCGGTGCATAATCTCCATTTACCTCCTTTCTTGGTTGCTAACACCACTAGTACAACACATGGGCTTATACTTTTTCTGATTAGACCTTGATCTAGCAGCTCTTTTACTTGTCTTGCTACTTCTTTGTTTTGTTCAAGAGTCATCTTATATGTAGCCTTATTAGGCAGTGATTCTCCAGGTATAAATTTTATCTGGTGACTTACTGTTCTAGGAGGAGGTAGCATTGCGGGTGTTCCATCACTCACAATGTCCTTGAACTATTATAACAACTATTGAACCTCTTTAGGTAAACGTTCTTGTTCAGTCTTCTTTTCTTGACTAGGTTTCACTAAGAGAGCATAATGTTCTCCATCTCCTTTCTTGAGATCTCTCAAAAATTCTTTTCCTCCAGCCAACAACACATTAGGACCACTAGTCTTGGTTCCTTCATCCTCTATCAAAGATTGAATCCTATATGTCACCCCTTCCTTTGTGAATGCATGCGATTTCTTTTTCACCATCATGGATAGCTTTTCTGTCAAATTGCCACGGTCTGCCTAGCAACAAATGACAGGCATCCATGGGTAGAACATCACATAAAATTCTGTCAAAATACTTCCCAATTGCAAATTCAACCCATACTTGTTCATTTACTAACACATGTTGTCCTTTATTCAACCATGTAGCCCTGTAAGGATGACTATGTGGCATGCTACTCAACCCAAGTTTTCTTACAGCTTCTTCGGAGATGATATTGTCTGTGGATCCTGAATCAATGATCACCTTACAGACCTTACCAAGTATCTTGCACTTTACTCTAAAAAGAGACTTCCCCTATTTAGGTTCTTCCTTAACTAGTTCCCTAATTGGCACCCTTCTAAACATCAGATTCTCACCATTCTCTAAGTCAAGGTTTACTTCAGGAGACTTCACACTACTAGAATCCTCTTACACATAATTGATTCTTCTCTTTGAACAAGATGAGGTTGCCTTCTCCAGACACCTATAGGCATGATGACAAAAATTACTGCAGTGGTAACACTTCATGTTTGCAAAATATGAACCTCTATCAGAACTTCCAGATCTACCTCTGCTATTGCTATTATGACCTCTTCCTCTACCATCATTTCCTCTTCCAATGGATTCATTAGTCTTCTCATGCAATTTTGACTCTCCTTGTGATCTTACTTCACTTCCTCTGCCACTATAGCTTCCTCTATAACCTTTTGAATCTTGGCCTCTACCTTTGCCTCTACTAGTGCTTTCATGTTTCTTCTTATTCTTTTCTTCTACTTTCAGGGCCAACTGATAACATTTGTGAATGTTATTTGGACTCAACAAACTTAATTACTCTTGTATGTTCCATCTCAGACCATTAAGATACCTTGCTACTCTAATTCTTTCATCCTCCATCACTTTTGACCTTAGACACAACTTTTGGGACTCTTCAATGTAGGTACTTACATCTAACTCCTTTTTCCTTAGGTTTTGTCTTTTCCTATGAAACTGCACTTCATAATCCTTGGGAAGATAAGTCTCTCTGATTTTGCTTACCATCCCTTTCCAAGTAAAGATGGGGATCTTACGTTCTCTTTCTCTCTCATTTTGTATAAACTTCCACCAAGTAATGACAACACCTCTCATTCTGGACTTAGCCACCTTAACCTTTTGGGCCTCAGTCACACCTTCACACTAAAAATGATTTTCCATACCCTCTATCCATTCCATTATCGACTCTGCTTCCATCTTGCCACTAAACAGTGGCACTCCTTCCAAAGAATTTCCACTCATTTCCTTCAAAGCCTTCAAGAATGATTCTTGATCAATAACAGGATCTGGGGCAGGGACTTCATCCTCTATTGCCACCATTTTACTCTTCTCTTCTATCTTCCCACTCACTTTTGCTGCTATGACTTCCATTACACCTAGTTTCTGCTCCAACTGTTCCAACCTTTCCTTGAGCAATTGATTTTCATCTTCTTGGTCAGCGACCTGTTTAGCCAATTCTATATTGGTCACCATGTTTACTCCTTCTTTTGATACTAGATCAACCTTACACTCTTCACCCCAAACCTTTAACTTTCTCTGATACCAATCTGATAGGGAGGTTCCTAGATTGTTTGAGTCAGTTGACTCACTCCAAGGCCTTTTACTAGCCCATCCCAGGAATACTCCTCTCTATTCCCCTATTCCACTTTAGGTACTCTCTACCGAGGGTTATTACTCTACTCTTTGTAAATTCACTTTCGTAAATCCACCAACTCACTATTCCACTGTATCTAACCAGACACCATGCAGGGTTTTCTCTACCATTTATTATGCCTACAAATTCTACTAAGTTGCTTTCTCCTCATGTTTGGATATTCTCTCCCTTTGATCCCATCCTCCTCTGGTCTATGACTAACAACCTAGACTCCAGTCTACCCTGCAAGTGATTCCTCTAGGCCACTGATACCTAGTCGTGCTATCATCAAGCTCGCCTAGGGCCAATCTGCTGAAACGGCCAATGCTAGTCCCTGGTCTGCTACATATAGAACATTATTGTACATGGCTGGCTCTTTTTGACAACCTCCAATGGTCATGTGGATCCCATGATGGAGAGTCAAGACAGAGCCATGTTCACAAATGTGAAACACAAACAAAAAACAAGAGCACAAAAGGCAACTTTATTTACAGAGCCAATCTTGGCACAAATGCAACTTGGAATTCAGAAAACAAGGAAAAACAACATTTACCCTATCAACATTAGCACTTAAGGATTTAAGCCATGTTTACAATTTACAAACACAAATTGAACTCTGTGAAAAAGAACTAGAAAATGGTTTACAAATTGCTATTCAAAAGATGTTCTTTGTTCCACCCATCCAACCTCCTTCTAACATCTATACAAAATGCCCATTGGGTCTTTTATAGCCTCAAAGACATGTCAAGAAACATCCCTAACGGACGAGATCAAACTCGACACAATTTGGTTTCTGACTGTAACTGATTTTGAATTTCCATCGAGTCATCGGAATAGCATCAAAACACTCACTCTGATGACTGATGATAGTTTACAAAGTGTGCACCTTCCTATCGGGTTATCGGTGTAGCATCAAAACACTCCCGCTTATATCCAATGGTGCGATCCCAATAGCATGATGTTCCATCGGGTTATCAGTGTAGCCCAAAACATGTTAGGTAGATAGCCAATGGTGTGCTCTAAACTCACTCCGTTCGCTCCAAACCATATGCTTTCCCATCGGGTTATCGGGTTAGCATCGAACATGTTATACTGATAGCCGATGGTGCACTCCAAACTGTATACATTTTCCATCGGGTTATCGAGTTAGCATCAAACATGTTATACCGATATCCGATGGCTTCACTTTGACTCACTCCAACCGCTGGCGACTTCATCGAGTTATCGGGGTAGGTAGAAAACACTCCCTCCGATATCTGATGGCTCCACTCCAATCTTATGCAAACTCATTGAGGCATCAGGATAGAGTAAAACTGGTTGTTCTGATGGGCGATGGTTGCGCTCCACATGTCGGTAGTGTCATTGGGGTAAGTCTCACCGAAAACATGATTTTCACAAAGAAGACAAAATGCACTCCAAGCTCCAAATAGACAAACCTAATGGACTAGAACCATTCCTTATGCCAAAATTACCAAAATTGAAAAGGGTATTTTCTCACCCTTAGGTGCTCTTGCACCACCTATAATCCATAGTAGGACCCAAATGCAACTCAACATAGACTCCAATGCTGGCACGAACCCCCAAAGACATAACACAAGCAAACGAACAAGCCCTATTGGCTAGATAACTATAAAACACCTTGAAAACATACACCGACCTAAATGTGACACCAAAGAGATCAACCAACATCATGTGGAACACATGGATAGACTCATAGAACATCTATCAACACTTCCCTACACATCTTTCATATTGAGAAGAAAATACAAGCTGGAAAAACTAAATTGATACAGAGAACTTCATTACTAAAATGTTAGGAAACATAGTCAAAAGATAAGACATTGATAAACACACTTTCATATGACATCATCATCTAAAATTTGAACTAACACCGCACATATATTGTAAGAAATCCAACCAAATACGTAAATGTAGAGAAATGTGAAACATTCTTCAGACAAGTCCTAACTAGGCAACAAACTGCCAACATACTGTCTTAACTAGAAACATTAACTGCAACACCAATGCCCTAAAAGGATAGGATTGTAACATCCACAAAACATAAACATTATATCAGAAACTACAAAGCTACATCTGCAAATATGGAGGAATGCAAAACATTCTTCCAGCCAATCTTCAACACATTTTCTTGTATTCACATACTTCATCAACCTTTAGAAACCAAAACACTTAGAAACATCATTTTCTTACTCAAGAGAAATAAAGGAGATACTACAATGTTAGGACCCGAAGGCAACTGAGAGGGGGGGTGAATCAATTGTCTATTAATTTCAACCCAAATATAACTTAATCAAACTTGATGCATAATACTGGTAAACCAAACTTAATTTTGGTTGACAGTTTAACAGTTAATAACAGTACCTGTAAAGTTTGATGCATGAAACAGAAAGACAAATAACATCCACAACACATAACACAAATATTTGTATGTGGAAACTCTGTAAGGGGAAAAACCACGGTGGGAAACCTTACCCACAATCAGATGATACTATTGCGGATAGTATGTGTGTACACATGGGGTCTGCACATGCAGAAAGGCCAACTACCTAGAGCTCACTGCTCAATCACAAAGTAAGAGTCACACTGACTACAATTGGATGGTTAAATCCAATGATAATGTACTACTCAAAATAGCATCTTCATATGTTGGATTCGGTACCGGTTAAGCTCAGATTCTCTTCTTCATACCTTCCTTGAATCTTCAAATGATGTCTACGTGTATAGCTCTGCTTATATTTGTATATACCTTATTGCAATCCTTTTCACACCTTCTTTTTCATAATCTCACAAATGAGATCTTACATATATACCAAAACCCAAGACCAAATGTGTAGGTCGGCTCACTAAGAATATTACAATTAAATCAATTACAAATGAATCAATATGTGATGCAACATGTCGACTCAATGCATTTACAATAATAACCAATCAATAACTCATCTCCATAATGTGTCGTGCTGATCTGGAATAGATAATGCTTGTCGGTCCATAACCTAGACGTATTTGTCGGTAACAACAAATATGCAAACTCGATTAGGCCAATAACCAAATCACCAAAACAAAGTGTCCAAACCATGTCTTCGACATAACCATGTAATCTCTAGATGATAACAGATCATCCTCAGTGTCGGTGAACAATATAACCTGTCGGTGAACCAAATACTGGTGACTATGCATAAGTCACTGAACATGCCAGTGAACATAACCAAAGGTCTCCAATGCTGATAAGTGTTCACAAGTGTTGACATCAATGACAAAACCAATGCAACACATCCATAATACCAACATACAATAGCTTGTAGCATGCACAAGACCATTTAAAAAACATCTCTTCATCATCATGCTTCTAATTCTCATCTTAATGCTTCTAGTCCTCATCTAAATATGATATCATCATAATACCATCTTTGCTATTAATCATGAGCATCATCACCATCAATAATATATCAACATCCTCATCACAACATATTGAATGTAGACATCAACACCAACAAGGTGGACATCCACAATAGGGAACCATTAACCAACTGCACTATACGTCAATTACCATAAACTACAACAATCTTTATCAGAATCAGACATAACACAATGTCTAATAGCAACATATACTTCCATCAGCAAAGAGGCACCAATGAATAACACCAAAACTATATTGACAACAATCTCTAATATCCTTCACAATCCTTAGGGTTGGCATCAATGACAACAACTACCAATAGTTAGTAGGATAAAATAAAAAATAGAGAAACATTCACCTACCATAAAGAGATTGCACTAGCTACCAAAGAAAAAGACAATGAGACACATTTTTTTAAATACATGGTTATAAATAAAGATGGTACAAACAAAATATAAGAGAGGGCTACTCATAGAAAGACATAGATGAGAAGGACGTATAAAAAGGGATGATAGAGAGAAAGTACACAAGAAAGACAACAATATAGAAAAGAATTATGTGTAATAGTTAAGTGCTAAAGTAAATATGAATGTAAGAAATGACTAAAATTGATCTGATGTCAATCTAGATGCAATATATGATTTACAGTAAATATATATGATAGCACAGATTGGTTAATCTCATATATGATATGTTATGATGTATGTTATGATAATTCATAACTTTAATTTATTATCTTGTATTGTTTCTTAATACAAACTCTTGTAATCTATCACATTTTAATTCTCTTCTTATCTAGAAACTTGGAATATAATATCTAAGTGAACCATCTCTAATTTACTCTCTACTAACCAATAATCATACATTGACCAATCAAGGATGCATCTAAAGTTATGATGGGAATGATCACCTATAAATTTCTGACACTAGATCAAGGACATCAAGGACACATCTAAAAGTTGAGGCTTTGACCTCATGGTATCCTCAACAAAATGGGAGATAAAACACTTATTGATACATATTAATGATGTTAAAAACCCTCTCATAAGAAAAACCAATATTGTGGAGGCTTTTCGTGATACCTTCAATCTTATCCTTGGTGATATAACGTTACATCACCAAGGAATCATTTCGAACTGATATCATTTTTTTTTAATTACAATAGTCTCTCTATCTATCTACAAAATGACAATGCTTCTACGAACAAATGCAAAACAGAGCTGTGTGTGAATGCTACGACGTTTATGCATACATTTTTGGATAAAGGCAATTCTTGATGGATAATGATATAAAGTCCACAATCATTAATATTTTTGGTTCTTAGGGTTCCTCCTTACCCATTTGACTGGTATAGTGTCTTGCCCCACAATCATTAATATTTTTGGTTCTTACGATTCCTCCTTACCCATTTGACTGGTATAGTGTCTTGCCCCACAATCATTAATATTTTTGGTCCTTAGGATTCCTCCTTACCCATTTGACTGGTACAGTGTCTTGCCCCATCTCCAACTCCAACTGGTAATGCAGAGTTGATGTCTATTGAAGGTGCGAGTACATATGATTATCTTTACAATGTACGTGGAGGTAGACAATTTTTCCTTCTATCAAATCAAATAGGGCAATATATTTCTTTTTGATATATGATGTCTTCAATACTCTCAATGACCAGTGCATAAATATGACAGCACACCAGCTCTTGATTTGACAACCTGTATGGTCAAGTATCATGTCATAGATAGGACTAAAACTCATGTTTCTTGATATCAAGGCTGTCACAGTCTTGTCTAATTCGCGCATGCATGGCCTTTTAATATAGAAATGTGACAGCATATCTCTCTTAAGTTTGTGAGGATAGAATAGAATAAAAGTTTTTTTTAATGTAGGTATATGAAATCAAAGATAGTTTATAGGATAGTAGATCTTATCATTTTAGTATTTTGAAGTGTCGATTTTCTGTAATTTTTCTATTTGTTCCATTCAATTTTTTTTAATAATTTATGTAACTGATTTTGATGTCATTGTATGCTTTGCAGTCTAAAATAAAGTGTTCTTTTCATTTCTACAATCTTTAAATTCTAAGGAATTACAATGCCGTTAGAGAGTTATTCTAAGAAAGCTTGAAAATTCAATTCAATCATGGCTACCAATTGAAAAATATGGTATGGTTCTAGGTCACTAAAGCACCTTGAATTTTAGCTTGCATCTTTTTAAATTAAACTAGCATAAGTAATTGAACAATAATAATAAAATGTAATGTTAAAAAGTTATTGAAAAATGTTTTACTGAAAAAATGATAATAGAACTATGGCATATATATATATATATATATATAATCCCACAAAAGAACACTATTAGAAGGATTGAATTGTCTCTATGCTAAACAAAACCCTTAAAACAACTTTTGAGAAAGATCATTACAAAATCCTGTAACAAAATTATCATCAATTCATTTATAAAGAAACACCAAAATAGAAATACTAAAACAACGAGAGCTCATTGGTTTTAATCATGTTTCCATTGAAATTTTCATAAAACACAAATTTAGTAGCAATCAAAATAACAAGCATTTTGATGAGATCAAAATGGTCGAGACTTTTTTCCACTCTAAGGCCTTGCCACTCTCCTCTTAACTCCCAAAATCAACAATCATGTGGATTGCATTATTGATGTTGGTAACAACAAAACGTTCATCATGTGTTCCGAAACAAACTCAATAGTGAATTTGGACACATCATACTACACAATACCTTATTTTTTTAATTTTGACTAAAGAGAACTTTCTTGTATGGAAGAGAGAATAGCATGGTTGTGGCTTGAGAAAATGAAGTAAAAGAGCCTTCCAACTCAAAAGTCTTTAGAAGAGGGTTAGGCTTATGGAAATTTAACATCCACTATGCCCCAAATATATGACAAAGATACTTTCAATTAATGCTACAATACACAAAAATGTTGCCAAGAATATAAGTATAAGCATCAACCATTGATTACTTGTTGGATAACATCTATTGCAAAGGAGATGTTAGCATTAATGAGAGTGTTGATTGTAGTTTGTGCTACACCTATAGATTAGTGTTTTCCAAAGAAATTTAGAAGTAGGGATAGCATAAACAATAGATTATTAGCTAGCACTCCAAAATAAAAGGCCTCTTCTTATGGCACCTCATGAACTCTCATTACACATCTCCAAAATTATACGATCACTACAACAAAAGATCTTGAAGATGACTTTTTAATTTTTGATTATGTATTGTCTCTTTTATAAAGAAGAATGTTGAGTATATCACATATGGCTTGCTTTTGGTATCCACACATTTTTGGAAAGCCTTATTGGACTTTCCCATGCTCTAGGTACTAATTCTTTTTGTATGGCTTAATTAATTTGAAGCACCAAAATTTATTGTATCAAATCCTAACCTAGGAAGAAATACCCTATTAGGAAGCTTTAATCATGTCTCAACTCTTATTCTTGAAGGATAAAAAGATACTAATATGCACACTTTTAACTTTGAAAATAAATAAATTATATTCAAAGGCATGTCTTGAATCCTAGGATTTTTTTTGAGCCAACACCAAAATAGTAGTTCAAATATTTAATAGATGCGGTGAACCACATTAGGAAGTACATAATCTATTTTAAACTCCTCTATTCTATGGAAAAAAATACTTGTTTGCAAAGTAGTAGCTTACAACCATATCATAATTGCTACATAGGTGTGTCTTACTGCCTATCACAATGTTTGATTAATGAAAGGTAATCACTCAATAGTGAGTCCCACATTTTGGTCAAAGTGGGACATTGAAATAAATATTTTTAACTAGGTCTTCACTTTTTGATACTTATAGTAGCTAAACCATTAATCATTTGAAGATTATGTGTGGTGCAACCATGGTTCAGTGGGTTCTCAAAGAGAACAGACTAGATCATGCAGCAAGAGTAACACAATGGAAGCAACAACAACACATAGAGAATATGCAAAATCAGTTATCCACATCATAATATATTCAGTGTAGATCATCCGGTAATCATCCGGTTATGTACGGGCTAGCATTCCCTGATAGAGACTACATACCAGATTACAATCATTCTAGACCTCCATGAGGTATCTGAATTATAATAATATCATACATCTTCAATCTATCTTCATCTACTCTCGATCTACCTCCTAAGGATCACCTATAACAATATATATACCATCTGGAGCACATCTAGGTCAGCCATAAAAGATTACATTTACCAAGAAAGGAAAATGAAACGTGTAAAATAGGTCAGCCCCAAAACGCAAAGATCTCGTCTGCCAAGAATGCAAATGAAGTGCGGACCACCAAGAAAGGTCAGCCAAGGGATCAAGAACATTGAGCAAGGCACAAAATAGATCCACAAGCCAAGAAATTGCTCTACATGAGAAGAAATCACCAACTAGCTATTAAGCTCAAAATCTGCTCCGTAAACCTAGAACAACCAATCCGAAAGCAATAACTCACCGGAAAAGAATCTAAATGGACTGAAACTCTGGAATGATGATCAAGAATAGGCCTGGAAACCGAAAATATGATCTGCAACAGAAAAGAACCAACTACTAGAACACACTGAAAGAACACAGAAAGTGCAATACTGAATTGAACAAGAACAAAACTAAAAGGAAATTGTTACCTATTTTCGCTAGAAGCTCAATATGCCTCAGAAGGAGAAACAAGTGCTAAGTATGAAAAGAGTACATGTCTAACTTGTTTGCTTCATGTGCAGACACAGGGTAAATAACTTTTTGTTCATTGAATTATAGCATGTGGGGTAAAATGTGGCTCCAATGAGGGTTGAACCCAGCATGCTGAGGGAGATAGGTGTTTCTTTGCATCTTTTTCAATTTTTGCCTTATCGACAAGACCTACCCCGATGACCTGATAAGAAGTGCAGAGCACAAAATGTTGTCATCGACTATCAGAAGGAGCTATCTTAGGTTATCCCGATTACCTGATGGAAAGGCCCAGATGTAGTCCATTTATCCCACATTGGCTGCGGGGAGGAGCATTTCAGTATTTAAAGGCAAAGTCCCACACATATTAAGTGTCAAAGCTTACTGCCTTTTGACAAGGAGCAGCTCAGTGTTAGTGGCCCCCCCGCACGTGCGCGCATCTCAAAGTGATTAAATTTTATAGTAAAAGGGCAAATTAACAGGCAAGCAGGTTGCAAAGGATCTAACGACCATCACTGTACTGCCATGTGAAAGTGCTCGACTGTTAATCTCTGCGACTTAGCAACTGGTGAGGTGGCGTCCTCGTGGAATTTGAGGTGACGCCCAGGTGGATCATGTGGCAAAACAGAGGCTGACACGTGGTGACACCGTGGCATAAGAGAGAGCCGCTTAGAGAGATTAATGACTGAGCAGATTCAAGTAGATCAATGGTGATCAAGAAAGATCTGATGGTTGTTTCTATGTCGCGATGGGAAGATAATCGCTAAATACTCCCCACGACTTGGTGACAAAGCATGTGCCAAAAAGGGAAAGTTAAAGCTTGAGCAGATCGCTGAGATCCAATGACAGATAAAAGAAGATCAGACGGTGGAGTGACATTTTGGGGCTATCCATGACTGTCATTGTACCGCGGCTGTGAAGTGCCCGGAATGAATACCCTCGCGACAGGTGGTAGGTCAGGTGGTGCCGAGGTGGACTCTAAGAGCATCATAAGGTGACACGCCTCGTGACATATGGCATGTCATCAAAGTGAATGTCGAACAAACCTTGGTTGCGATAGATCTCTAAATGGTTTCACCGAATGCATCAGTTTCATCAAAATAATAGGTATCGATGAAACTGCAGTTTCGATGAGACATGAAAACTATTTGCCGAGGGAGGTAGTTTGGCCGAAAGAATGATGTCGAACAAACCAAAGTAAAATGGTGGATCCGGTGGTACTGAGGTGGCGGATGAGGTTGTGCTCAGGTGGATCAGGTAGCAAACTGAACATTGACATATGGCACAAATGGACGAAGAGGTAAAGGCTGAGAAAATTAGAAAGATGAACGGTGATGTGAGAGATCTAACAACCATCGCCATACCACTATAGAAAGAATCTCTCCAGTTATCATATCAACTAGGCGAAAAAGCACGTGCGGTAAAGGTGAGCGCCTTAGGTGAAATAAAGATCGTGCAATTTGAGGGCAGATCAACGGTCGTCGCTAAACCGCAAGATGAAGATGCTCGATAGTTATTCCTTGTGACTTAGCAACTGATGACATGGCGGTTAAGTTGTTCATCCAAGAGGACTCAAAATGAGTTGGATTGTAACATGTGGCAAGGGTCTGTAGATGAGTGACTCAAAAGTGGGCCCGTTTTGAAGAAAAAGAAGAGTGGTGAAAAGCCAAATAGGTTCCTGAAGATCCGAGGGCTGTCGCTATACTGTAATGAAAAGGTGCATAAAGGTTAATCCTTGTGACATAGCAACAAGCCGTCAGTAGTCCTGATGGTTTCTGTTTGTGCTGACGGTTAATGCAGGTGGCTAAATCAAATGGTCAGGTAATCGGTAGCATCCAGGTGAACTCAATGCAAAATGATGTGAAGTTGTGTTCAGTTTGGCTACTTTTTTTTGCAGTTTTGGAAGAGTTTCTCTCTCAGTTAAGCCCCTTGATTTTGAGGAAAATATTAGAATTGATGACAATTGATCCATCTTGGAGCCAAAAATTCAATTTTGAATTTTTGCGAGCTTTGGTATAAGTGATTATTTTTCACTCTTTTGTAGGGGGTTTTGGAGTTTTGAGATTGTGTAGTAGAAGATACTCATGCTCCTATAACTCATTTCATGAGCATTATTCAGAATTTGTAATGAGAAATACTCCTTGTTTTCAATAAACAACTGAATCCTTCTTTTATTTTCTGTGTTCTAAATGTTGTTGTGAATATTTTTGGATTAATTAGTTGTGATTATTATCAGTAAATTCTTCATTTTATCTATATTCCTTCAATGTTCAGTGCATGGTTAAGCATACTATAGTGCAGATCATTGTTTGAGTTATACTTTTTGGTAAATGAAGTTGTGGGAACTATCTTTGTTCTCCTTCACAAAAATATCAGAAAGACTGAACCTTTCACATGAGGCGTTTATGCAAAGTATGCAATCTGGAGTTGTGAGTGTTTTAGTTTTCTTTATTGGATTCTTGTGAGTTCCTTATCACTGCAAGTCATTTTCAATCATTGTTGGATCGCCTAGCAGTAGTTAATTTCTAGTCTTATGCATATCCTTCTTGCCTTTTCTCATAATTTCAAGTCAGTATTAGGTGATCAAATAGGAAGCCAACCTATAATCCGGAGGTCTGCTCTCATAATAGGATATCCACAGCCTCAGAGTAGTCCAATGTGTCACTGGATTGCAAGAATTTCAAGCTTGCATCGGGTGCAAATCCATGTGACAACATAAATATTTTTGGTTGATGCAATATTTCTCATAGACAGGGGATGCTCCTACATCAAACACCCTAGGTAGAAAGAGATGTTCCATGAAAAGTAACTCGTGAACATCGAAAAGAATTTAGAATATAGAATCCATGCTCATTTCTTATCCAAACATATTCTTTGTCTGCAAACCTCTTCCTCGCCTCCTCTGGAACCTCAATCGGATTCCCTAACTCCTGATTTTATTTGTTTCTCTTCCCTTGCTTCAGACTTGTACACTGTCTCTGACTAATTCTCTCTTTCTTCTACAACTCTAAATTTTTTCTGCCACAAGATTTCATCTAGTCTGCCACCACCTTATTGCCATCTGGTTCCTTCTTACTATCAGGCTTATCTATTAGATCCTCCTACAAATTAATGCCACCATCTAGTATAACCTTTGGAACCTGCTTCTCAACATTGCAACTCTTTTCAAGACTCAAAATCCTCACTTCCTTCTCTTTCTCCCTCCAAGAATCCAATGTGAACTTATGTCCATCCTTCTCAATAGTGATTAGGTTTCTTCTACAATCATAAATAACGCCTCTATCAAACTGTCAAGGTCTTCCCAAGAAAACATGACAAGCACTCATAGACAAAACATCACACAAGACCCCATCCCTAAAAGGGCCAATATTAAAACTTACCAACATTTCTCTTAGACTTCTAACTTCTGATCATCTTGCAATCAAATTACCTTGTAAGGACAAGGGTGCTTAAGCCTCTGCAATCCAAGATTTTATACCATCTCCTTAGATACCAAATTATCAATACTTCCACTATCCACAATAACCTTACAACACTTACCACCTGATTTAAACACAGTCCAGAAAAGATTCTTCCTCTGAGTAGGTCTGGTATCCTCACTTCTTTTCTCCATCAAGACTCTTCTAAACATAAGAGATTCTCCCTTCTTTGGTTCCAACACATTCTCACCGGTAACTCTAACTTCTTGATCCTCATTTGCCACACAGTTTCTTGTCATCCCTTGCTTGCACTCAAAAGATCTATGTCTGGTTTCTCCACTCTTAAAACATCTGCCCAAAAATTCTTTGTTGCTACTGCCGCTCCCTTTTCTCTGAATTTTTCTGATCTGGTTCTTTACTCCGCTGAGGTTTTGATTTTTCTTCAACATTCCGCTTCTCTACACTACCACTCATTTACCCTTTATACCTCTCCTTTCCTTTAGGGTTATTTTGTTGTCTTCTTTTCACTTTCTCCTCAGCCTTCAAAGCATATTGGTAAGCCTCTTCAACTATGGAAATCTTTGGCATACTCATCTCATCCTGAATGTTAAATGCAAGTCCATTTATGCATCCTAGCCTTAATATTTGTTTTCAATTCTCAGACTTTGGCTTTGGACTAATCAAGATCATCAAGTGAAACAAGTAGCTGTTGTCTAAGACTAGTGCAATCCATTAAAATACCTTCCTAGATCCCTCAAGCTATTAGGCTCCTTCCGAGGAACTAGGCTTTGATAATTGTCGAAATCAAGGAAAGATGCAAACACATAAGGAAAAAATCCACAACACCATAGCACTAGATTTATACATGGAGAACCCAGTTAAGGGAAAAACCATGATGGGAACCTACCCAAAATGAGATAATACACTGTTATGAGTAAGTGAAATATTACAATTGGGAATGCACATGCATTTAGGCACAGTACCTAGAGCTCACTACTCAAAATACAATAAGGGCTACAACCCGAAAGGCTCACTGCCTTACAAAATGATTACAAAAGATATAAGAAGGTTTGAACTATTGAATAACATCAACAAATGCCTAATTATAGTTCTAGTTAAGCACAAAGCACATAACCTTACTCTGCTCTACTATATTGCTCTATTATAATCTTCTATTGTATTTCGGAGCTCAAATATTTCACTTACGCATGTGAAACTATGCACAATCACCCATACACACATCACACATGACAATCGATACCAAAAATGATCATATCAATTGATCTTCTATACCCGCAACCTCAATTTAGATCTTCATCATGTCGGCCCAAAAATGCATAATACAAAAATGAAATGTGTTACCCAAGTTGGCTCAATTCTATCCAAAACAATCATGCAGACCAAAACAAATTGTCCACAGGCTTCCCACATGTTGGATCACTAACCTTGAACACACAAACAATCACCAAAATTGATCCGCGAGATCTGCACAATGAATCTTCACACATTATTGCTGATGAGCATTGTTCTACTCAAAAACATGTCTACCAGATCTTCCAATTTACACAAGACTCATCACTAGAGGCCACAAACCTGGAATAAGGTAATTTACACATGCACAATGCTTCTCTGAGATCTGCAACACAAAATATCTGCCAACCATAACACTGTACATTCTGTCGAATGTCTTGTTCTTCTCACTAGACCTCACCGAACCTAAATCTCTCTTCTGATATGAATGAATCATGAACTTTGGATTGAATATCTGACTCTAGTTGCCATCAATGACAACATCTAAACAATAATGTAGTGTCTCTTGGCAACAATCATATGATACCATCTTTTCTATCAATCATGAGCATGATCACCATCACTAATATATTAACAACATCATCACAATGTATTAAATGTAGACATAAACACAAACAAGGTGGGCATCCACAACAGGTATCCATTAACCAACTGTACTATACATCAATGACCATAAACTGCAATACTCTCCATCGGACATAGCACAAAATATTAGCTACATTTACTTCCATCAACAGAGAGACGCTAATGGACAACACTGGAATTGTACTGACAACAATCTCCAATATCCTCAACAATCCTAAGGGTTGACATCAATGACAACATTGTCATTAATGACAACAACTACCAATAGTTAGTAGGATACAATCAACAATAAGAAAAGCATTCACCTACTATAAAGAGATTGCATTGGCTTCCAAAGAAAAAGACAATGAGACACACCATTTTTATATACATGGTTATAAATAAAGATGGTACTGTAATACCCTAAAAATGGTCACCTAAACCATGGGCACCTAATCTTGACAACATCACCAAGGTCCTAACTAGAGGCAATTAAATCAACGTTGACCACTTAATTAATTAATTCTTCAATCATTAATGTTACATGGCAAGTTAGTCACTCAACATTAACCAAATATTTATTTAATTAATTAAATCATTTCAAGAATCATTTTGATCAATTATCCTATTTATTTAATTAAATATCCTAGCACATTTAATTAATAAATAAATTTGTCATTTAATCATAAAAAATGGAATTAATTTACAAAGAGAAATTAATTACAAAAAAAGGAATTAATTTACAAAGACAGATTTATCACAAAAAGAGGAATTAATTTGCAAAAGAAGGAGTTAAATTAAAAACAAAAGAAAACAATTAAATTGAGAGAAGAAATCAAACTTAAGATATTTCTTTTTTCTAAAATTGAGATAACTTGAGAAATCAGAAAAGCAATTAAATTGAATTAATCATTTTCTCTAAAATTAAAACTCAAAGCTTTTGAGAAAATAAGTTCAGTTGCATTGAAAAGGCTTTTTCAAAATAAAAATCTTGAGCAAATTAAAGAAAAGTGCATGGAATCACCTAATTTTATCTCAAGTGCATGGAATCAACTAAATTTAATCTCCAATGCAAACTCAGACTTATAATCTAAATGCAATCAATCAAGCTATAATTGGAATCTATCTCAAGATTAACTTAATTTGATCTCTCAATTATTTCAATTATCCTAAAATGTGTTTTTTATTGAGGAATCTAAACCACTCATTGCTAATTGATCTTGACTGTTTGTCTCTCTTTTGAGTCTCTATAAATTCAGCCTTCATCTCTCATTCAAAACACCCTGAAGATTTATTGTTATTGTGCAGTTTTTGCTCTGGAGTCATTGAAGATATTGTGCTTTGAGATTATTGCATCTTAGTTTAGCTTTTTGCATACTTAGTTTAATCGTTATTGCTATTTGTAGTCACATAAATCTGTGCACTTAATTAAATGAATATTTAGTATTTATTTGATTATTTAACCATCAATCAATAATTAATTAAATTAATATTTAATTAATTCATCTTAACCCTCTTCTCCTATTAATTAAATAAATTATTCAATTTATTTGATTTAATTCACTTAACCAAATTCAGACCATTAATTAAATAAATAAATCATATTTGTTTAATTAAATCTTCTCTCACATTTAAATAAATTAATATTTATTTAAATCCCCCAAAATTTCATCTTTCACATTTAAATAAATTAACATTTACATTTATTTAAATCACCTTTATCCTCCACCCACTTACATTTTCCTACAAATGCAAGTTGCACAACTATTTTAAATAAATAAATTATTTATTTAAAATCCTATTTATCCTCACCCACTTGAAACCTTTAATGGTTTCCCTTAAAGTCTTCAAACTTAATGGCTTCCTTCTAGAGTCTTCTCAAGCTTTTAATGGTTTCCCTTAAAATCTTCAAACTTAATGGCTTCCTTCTAGAGTCTTCTTAAGCCTTTAATGGTTTCCCTTAAAGTCTTCAAACTTAATGACTTCCTTCTAGAGTCTTCGCAAGCCTTTAATGGTTTCTCTCAAAGTCTGCAAGCATTTAATGCTTTATCTTCCTTTTTCTCATGTAAATAAATTAAGATTTATTTAAATAAAATCCAAAATTCACATTCACATTTAAATAAATTAATATTTATTTAAATATCTATCCAAATGCAAATTATAGCATTTAATTGAAATAAATGATTTTATTTCAACTGAAAATCCCAAAATTCCTCCCACTTGTATTCTCCTACAAAATCCACTTGCATGCCTAAATCCCTTCTGGATTCTTCTAACTCCTTCTAATTAGCCTAATCCTATCCTAATCATTGTCACATTCCTAAATAAAAGGAAGTCACTTCTCAAAAACCTCCAAAGTCTTCAATAATCATTAAAGGCTTTATGTCTTCAAATGGTTAACCTCTAAAGTCTTCCAAACCATTAAAGGCTCTTACATAACCATTTATGGTTAACTCACCTTTACCTTTGGTTAGAGACTTTCCTCTAACTTAACCATCCTTTTGACTCATGGGTCTCTTCAAAGCATTTATTTCTTTGACTAATGTAACCATTTAACCCTCGCACATTCATTTATCCCTTGGATAAAAGGAATATCCATTAACCTAACCCTAACCTAACCCCCTAGGGTAACCATCATGTCCCCTCAAGCATTCAATGCTCCTTATCTCTCCTCTCAAGCCTCCTCATGGTGACACTTGTCAACATGGGATTGGGTTGAAAGTCTCACATGGATTGAATATCTTTCAATCCTAACCCTTGTTAAGATTGCTCAATCTTAACCCTTCATTTCCCTATTTCTTCTATAAATAGAACCCTTCTCCTCAAGCAAACAAGGAAGCACTAGAGTATTGTTGTTATACTGGTATTAGCATAGATCTTTTTCATAGCATCACTATCTACACTTGCATAGCATTTGTTTATCATTTTCAACCATCTTGAATCTCCATATGGCATCCATGGCTAGTGCTAAAAGCTGAGAGCTACACTCATGTGGAACTTGGAGAGGAGAGGAACAAGGGAGGAGCAACTATGAGCATATTGATTAGCATTTGGAGGATTATAGTTTATCTATTCTATATTTGTATGATTTCTATTTCATGCTTAATATCTCTCTTGATATGCCTATTTAGGATAATCTTTTGTTGCTAACACTAACATTTGTTTCTTGTGCTCTTGTGTGTGTTGCCATCAAACTAGATTTTCTAATCTTTTTTGCAGAGTATCATTTGGTGAACCCGACATGAATCCAACACAAGATTTCTCTACAAAACTACTAACATTTTTGTTTAAATTGCCACATAGGTTGTGCTTTAGCGCTTTCGTGTTAAATAGCGCTTCTTTGTTTACACAGAGTGGCGCTATTGTAACAGAGAGTTGTAATTTTCTAATTGTAACTGAAAATCAAAACCTAGGCTTGTAGAAGCCCACCAATATCTCATTTTATTTTTATTTTTTTGGACTAACTGTTTGTTTATTTATGTAGGATTGGAAGAGTTAGATTAGAAAGCATTGAATTCTTTCTTTCACTTTGTTTTCAAAGTTGGATTAAAACAAATTCATTGTCTCTTTTGGCTTAAAAATTGAACCTCGCATTTTTATTTTGGATCATAAAAAGAATCACATCTTTAGTTTTGGTTTGTAAAAAGAACCACAAACTTAAAAGTTTATTTGCAAGTTAGGAACAATCTTTATTTTGGTGCTTAAAATCAACAACACAACTTTCATTTCTTGCATCAACTTAAGGAAATTCACAATCAACATTTCGTTTTGGGGCCAACTAAAAAGAACAAGCCATTTTTTTTCTTCAAAGTTCAAAAGCGATTTTACTTCAAGCAAAAATGTATTTTTCAATTCAGTTGACCAGGATTTCAAGTTCCTAGTTTACAACACATTTTGCGTTTGAAAGTTAAAAAGAACACCATGATTGTTGGAGCAACATCTCCAAATAGTTAGATCACATTGCAATGAAAATCAGTTAAAAAGAACAAGTGTCTTTTGTGTTTGGTACGCTTGTGCAAAATCTGTAGAGTGGTCCTACTTTTAACACACACTATCCTCTCCCTTGGCTTTCGTGGTCCTAGGTGCAAGAGAAAAGTGTTAGTAACATTCAAATTTTATATTTTTAAGAGAGGCTTGCCAAGAGACACATCACTCTTGGGAATGGCCTTGGGCGGTAAATCCTTCGAGCCGCTATAGAAATCAGGTGTGAGTGAAAGTTGTAGCCTTGGGTATAGCTATTCCTACAGTGTAACTTGCCGAAAGGACAAATGGGCCCCACCACAAGTTACAAGGCTCTTAAGTGAGTCATTGCAGAATGAACTTATGTCCAAAAACATCAAAAATTACTAAACACCTTTATGTAGTAGCCCACCCATTCTATTGATTAAGGATATTTGTGATAAATTCAGTGCAAGAGCATAGATGGTTTTGCTCTCAAGATACTCACCATACATATTTCCTTGAGTAGAAACATAGCTTTTTGAAAGGTTACTTGTAGCCTGATAAAAGTGGTGACTCCCCCATCATAGGGATCATCTATTTGTTATGCTCGTGCAAGACTTAGTATATCACATCCTTACCTGCCACAGTGAGATTCATAAGGTATGTAGTACCAAAGTTGAAGAAATATCAAGATGTGGGCTGAAATTATCGCAACTGGCCATTTGACCTTAGGGATAAAGTGTGTTTGAAGTGTCTTCGTTTTGTGTCAAGACCAGTGCAAATTGAGCCGACTTCAGGCTTTGGGAAACACCTAAAAAAAAAAAAAGCATTTGAAGGAAAGGGTCATAAAAAGCTCAAAATATTGGGTTGATCTAGACCCATACTTACTTGTGCCTTTTTAGAGCAACATTCTTGTGTTTGTGTGCTTGCTTTGTTTTCTTGTCAAAGAAAAATCAAAAATCAAATTCCAAAACAAGTATTCATCCAGCACAGAATTTTCAAAACATTTCCAAAAAACGCAAAAGATAAAAAACAAAGAGCAATAATCAAAGTATCAAACTATATGACCATTCTTCACATCTTGAGAAAGCAGAATCTTCATCAACACATCAACTTGAAAAAAAGACCATTGAGCTCAAAGGCTCTTATCAAAAGGAGGAAATACTTCTATCTTAATAGACAAATCTTTGTCTCTCATAGAACCTTCCTATGTCGCATGCGTCTATATCTTCAAGGGAAATCAAATGAATTTGATCAAGAGTCACTAAATCGCAGAGCTTTTATGCAATATCGATCTTTGAGTTATCACAAGAACAAAGGAGGCAAAATCAATCCTAACTTCTTTCCCGACATTTGCATCACATATAACGTATCTCGGGAAGAACCACCAACTCCCGAAAGAGAAGAGGAAGAATTTGTCCCATATGTGACACAAAGCTTTTATTGAAGTTAACATTTCATCCATTACCCCATTCACATCATTACTCTGTTCCAACTCTCAAAACATTAAGAGGTTCTTGTCCTAAGTTCTATTTCGACATTGCTTGAATCAAACACAAAAACATCACTTTTTAGAGTGTCTCTACATCTGGGATAAACTCATCCTCGGATATATTTCTGCGTAGGTTAAAACTAGTCTATGAGTGCAATCCTCTCATTACTAGGTAGTTGAGTCTGTAATACATCTTAGATTTCTCTAAACCTTATCACATCAAACTTTGTCAGTCAAACACAACAAGCAATTCAAGAAAGAACTTTGGTACCATCTACCTTTAGTTCTAGAGATTCATATGCGAAATACTTCACCAAACATCAATCTTTCATTTCATCACCAACTCATCATCATTTTCATCAAACTTCAACAAAAACTTATAAACAAAATGGCTCATACCAGATCAAGATCTAGACAACAAGAAATTAAAGAGGAAGAGGAAGAAAATATCAATGAGTTCCAAGAAGCCCTAGGAGGAAATATAAATGATGAAAATCCAAGCACTCCTACTCCGGCAGAAATAGAAAGGGCACAACACAACCCTCTCTTTAATAGACTTTTTGACGAAATACTCAGGAGCAATGTTGATGCTCACTTTTTAAGACTTGCTCAAGAGGGGGCTAAACTACCCTCTGACTTTAGAATGCCAAAGTTACAATGAGGATGAAAGAGGTCAAGAACATATCAAATACAACCTTCATCAAGGTAATCGCCCACCTCCTCCTCCTCCAAATGAAATAGAAATGTTGCGGCTACAAGTTGAGAATCTCGCCCAACAACTTCATAGTGGTGTGAAAACTAATCAGTTTTCACTTAATGACATTTGTCCCTATCCCTTTGATAGGAATCTTCATATGCCACCTTTTCCACGAGGGTTTGAAACACCCAAGTTTGAAAAGTACCGAGGAAAAGGAGATCCTCGTGATCATGTTAGAGAATTCCATTCAGCTTGCCTCGAAGTGGCATACGAGGATACATACCTAATGCGACTTTTTCCCCAAAGCTTGGGAGGAACAACTACATCATGGTTTTCCCGATTACCAGGTGGCATTAGGACATTTGAAGAACTCATCCAGAAATTCTTGGCACATTACTCACACAACATTGAACGTGATATCACAATGGCTGATCTATGTAACACTAAACAAAAACCAAGTGAGCTATTTTCAATCTTTCTGCAATGATGGCATCAAATGTCTAGCAGACGTTCTCTTCAGTTACTTGAACATGAACTAGTGGAAATATTTATTTCCAACAAATGACGAAATGAAATTTCACCTAGACGTAAAAGACAGACTCTTTCAATGACATGATCACAAAAGGCTTATAATGTGAGTGGGCTCTCATAAAAAAAGGGCTTATCAAAATATATAATGAGCCAAAGGATGGCCCTTGCCCACGCTTCAATAGTGACAAGCCTAACTTCTGGAACAAAAACAAAAATGTCGTCAACGATGGGGTTGTGGATGCAAGAACTATCAAAAGTGCACAACCTATGGTACGATTTGCAGGACAGAACCCCCCACCCAAGAATAACACAGTTGCTCCTCCAAGTCAAGGACACAATACATCTCAAGAGGAACCCAGACAACGTCAACAAAATTTTAAACCTAAACGAACATACACTCCCTTAGGGGAACCCATTGAAATGGTGTTACGTCAGTTGGTTTCTCAAAATCTGGTGACCTTACCCAGAACATCAAATTATGAACCTCAAGTCAAACCTTCATGGTGGAGGGATACTGAGCATTGTGACTTCCATCAAGGGAAAGGACCTAAGACAAGAAATTGTCACAGATTGAAAGATCTTATTTAGGATCTTATTGACCGGGGTGAAATCAAAATCGAAGGACATGACCCAAAGACAACAAACAATGATCATCTCATGTTTAAAAATCCACTTCCATCACAAGATCAAAGGGGTCCTTCCACTTCAGGGTGAAACACAGATACCACCAATTATATGCAAACCGCATATAATTACACTGTGAATCACCTATATGATGCCAGTGAACAAATTGCAACTATTACCATCAAAAATCCCAACTCCACTTGCAATGTTGTTACATGTTGCAGCAAGATTACCATAAAAGTAGCTCCAAAAGGCACCCCATCTATCCCAAAGCAATATAACCTTGTGGAACAGTTAGACAAAACACTCGCACTGATATCTATCTTAGAGCTATTGTACCTATCTCCATCCCATAAAACAATCTTAGATCAAGCTCTCCAAGAGGTGTCAGTCCTTGCAAACCTAAATACAGATCCGTTCCAAGCTATGGTTGGAAACCTAAGATTATCACCTTGTCTCACTTTCTTTGAAAGTGACAACTCATCCTTCTAGTAACCTCACAACGCCTCACTCCACATTGAAGGGTTTATCAACCAACATAGGATCAAGCAAGTCTTGATCGATAATGGAGCAGACCTGAATAGCTGTACACTGCAATTAGTCACAGCTTTGGGATATGCAATTGAATCAGTGGATCCCCACAAGAAGATAACAATCAAAGCCTATGATGATGCAGAGTGTTCATCCAAAGGAATTGTGGTGCTACCAATCCGAGTGGGCCCTGTGGTGAAACACACCATCTATCAATTTCTGGACCTTCCTCTACCATACAATTTGTTGTTAGGAAGACCTTGGATACACGCCATGCAAGTCGTTCCATCCACCTACCATCAGTGTATCAAGTTCCCGCATAATGGTGTAGAAATCACAATCCTAGGCGATGCAAACCCCTTTGCATATTGTCATAATATAAGTCATCAACCAAAGATTACCGTTCCCAACAATAGAAAATCCATCTCATCCACATCATATGTAAGTCCAGCCTCTCTTTCCGGTTCAAACACCACTATACCCAAGCACGAGAAGCTCAAGATGAAAATAGCAGAGGAAAGTCCTGGGGAATACAATCTTAGCCAACTCTTTTGTGTTGGAAAAATGCCCACTTCTTCTATAACACATGGAAAACCTCAATGGTTACTTCAAATGCCAGTGGACAAGCTAGCATGTGCTTTGACACCATTTATCCTTGGAAAGAGTCAAGAAGAAGAGACCAGAGATGAAGACTTAGCAGAATGGATCTATAAAGATCCTATCACCACCGATATTCCACAAGATAAGCTTCCCATAGATCAGTATGGCAAAGGCCTTCTCATTATGCAAAGAATGGGTTATGATGGTCAGAGTGCTTTGGGACCTTGCAAGCAAGGACGACATGAACCGCTGTAGTTGGAATTAAAGCCCAAAGATAACACAGGACTAGGCTTTCAAAAGGAGATCTTTCCTAAACTCAGATTCAAAGGGAAACCCAACAAACCACTATATCAGCCTATTACAAAGAGGTCACCTTTGGTTATATCAGCAGCACCACGCACCACACCAATTGTTCCATTAAGGCTAAAAATCCCAGCAAAACCATCTACAACACCCTTCATCCCACCAATCAAACCAACGATCCCATCAATAGCAGCAATAACATCAATAGAACCATTAGCAACAACAACTGTATTAGAACCCACAGTAGTATCTACGACTCCAGCAAAAGCAATAGATTCAACACTACCAATACTCCCCGTATCGGATTCATTGATCCCCATAATCCTTCCCGCAGCACCAATCATTTCATCTACAAAACCGATCACACCTGCAGTGTTTAACTCAAAGGACATCCCAGTATGATATATTAATCGTATACTGGAAAGTGACTTAGAGACTAACTCACATGAATGGGAATTTGATTCCATCCAGCTTAATACTTCAGATGAGGAAGACACATCACTACCTCCACCCCGCAAAGACATCCCTGTTTACGGAGAAGCACAGATAAAGACCTCTTGGATTCCTGAGCTAGAAACATCTTCCACAGACCCTACGTCACATCCTATGCTTGATTCTAACAAGGAGAGTACCATCAACAACCTTCACCACAACGTCTTAACCCTCACTGACACATCTAATGAACTTAACCTAATCAATGAGGTAATGCCCATTATCCATCCTGAACTCATTGAATGGAACCAACCTAATCCTCCATGTCTTGACCATTTCCAAAATGATGAGGTGATCATTGACTTTTTGGAACTACGAGATAATATACCAAGTGAGGATCACAAATCTGGATTCGCCATTGAACTTAATAGTGCAACATACTTCGGGGTGGATGCCAAACCTTTTAGCTGCAAAAATATAACAATAAAACATGGATCTTCCAGTGAAAACCACACTGTGGCACTGTTTGATCCCACAAAAGTAAAAAGAAAGAGCGTATCCAATGGTGAAAACCTCTTTGAGGCATCGGAGGATGAAAGGTTTGACATTCTCTCTTCTAGTACACAATAGGAACAATCAACAATTCTCATCGAGGAAACCAAAAAATACAACGTGGGGACTCTTGAAACTCCTCACCACATACATCTGGCATCTCTTTTAACTCTAGAGGAATAACCTAAGTTTGTAGAATTCTTCTAGAAGCGCCAGATTAACTTTGCATGGTCATATGTAGACATGCCTGGGCTTGATCTTGATTTAGTCATGCATCACCTCACCATCGCAGAAGGAGCCAAACCTGTCAAGAAGAAGCTTCACAAGATGCATCCTCAGATTGCAGTACTAGTCAAAGCAAAACTTAAGAAACTCCTAGATGGTTTTATTAGACCAATTGATTATGCAGATTGGATATCCAATATTGTGCCTATCGACAAACCAAATGGGGGCATCCATATCTGTATTGACTTAAGAGATCTAAACAAAGCATGTCCTAAAGATGACTTCCCCCTACCAAACATCAACATAATAGTGGACCTAACAACAGGACATGCCATGCTTTCTCTCATGGATGGCTTTTCAAGGTACAACCAGATAAAGATCGCACCTGAGGATCAACATAAGACGGCCTTCACATGTCCATGGGGCACATATTGCTGGAATGTCATGCCTTTTGGTCTAAAGAATGCAGGAGCGACCTATCAAAGAGCAATGAACACCCTCTTTCATGACATGATGCATACCATATTGGAAGATTATGTTGATGACTTATTGGTAAAATCACTAACAAGAGAAGGTCATCTAGAAATATTAGAGAAAATCTTTGATAGACTAGAACAATATCATGTTCAACTCAACCCAAAGAAATGTCTCTTTGGAGTAACCTCAGGGAAACTTCTAGGATACATTGTCTCAAGTAAAGGTATTGAGGTTGATCCAGCAAAGGTCAAAGAAATCATGGACATGCCACCTCCAAAGAACATCAGCCAGCTAAGGACATTACAAGGGCGACTTCAATCCATCTGAAGATTCATTGCACAACGGGTAGATAAGTGTCACCCCTTTACACACCTGCTACATAAGAACATCCGTTTTCAATGGGATACCAGATGCCAGCAAGCATTCCAAATGCTTAAAGACTATCTCATGAATACACCATTGATGGTCCCACCATATCAAAGTAGGCCTTTACTACTCTATATATCAGCAACAAATACAACATTGGGTGTACTATTGGCACAACACAATGCAGAAGGGAAAGAGTGTGTTGTTTACTACATCTCTCGCACACTGGTTGGCTATGAACTCAATTACACACCTATTGAGTGAGCTTGCCTAGCAGTAATCTTGGCAGCCACTAAACTAAGGCACTATATGTTAACACATAAAGTATAGCTAATTGCAAAGATTAATCCACTCAAATACTTACTCAGTAAAGCAGCATTGATAGGCCGCTTGGCCAAATGGGTGATGATTCTAAGTGAATTTGACATTGAGTATGTGGACAGTAAGGCTATCAAAGGCCAAGTTATTGTAGATCAATTGGCCGATGCTCCCCTCATGGGCGATCATCCTCTCATTTCCAATTTTCCAGATGAAGAGATATTCATGATCACATTAACACAACCATGGAAACTATACTTTGATGGTTCATACACTAGGCATGGCTCGGGGGCAGGCATTCTATTTATCACACCTCAAGGTGATAGTATCCCAAAGTCGTACAGGCTTACATTTACATGCATAAACAACATAGCTGAATATGAGGCCTTGATCATGGGACTCAGGCTAGCCATACAATGGAATTTACAAGAACTACAAGTATATGGCGACTCCCAACTGGTCATTCAACAAGCAACAGATGAATATCAGACCAAGGATGACAAACTCATGCTGTAAAAATAAATGGTGGACAAATTAAAAACATCATTCACTACTATCACCTTTGAGCAGATACCCAGAGATCAAAATCGAGCTGCTGACGCTATGGCTACCATTGCATCTCTCCTAGATCTTCCACAGAATTCAACACGTTATGAGTTCTTTGTCGAACAACTTTGGATTCCAGCTTATGATATCCCCGAGTCCGAGATGATATATCACCTTATCGGTTCTGAATCCCCATTGTACGGTGAGTTCTACACCTATCTCCATGATCACACACTTCCTCCTAACCAATCAAATAACCAACGTAAAACCTTCATTCTCCAAACTGCTCGATATACCATTATTGCTGAAACCCTATACCAACGCAGTCTTGATGGTACTCTTCTTCGATGTCTGGAATAGGATGAGATAACAAAGGCCTTGGAAGAGGTACACGAAGGAATTTGTGGAACTCATGCAAGCGGTCTATCACTAGCCAAGAAACTCATGCACACTGGATACTATTGGCCATCCATGGAAAAAGACTCCTACTACTTTGTCAGAAAGTGCAAGAAATGCCAAGTTCATGGAGACCTGATACATACACCAGCACAAGAATTGCAACCAATCACAGCACCATGGCCTTTTTGTCAATGGGGACTTGACCTTGTGGGTAAAATCCATCCATCTTCATCCAATGGCCACAAATTCATTATTACTGCCACCGAATACTTCACAAAGTGGATCGAAGCTATTCCACTTACCTAAGTCACTGGCAAGCAGATCGCCTCATTCATCCTTAATTACATCATTTGTCGGTATGGTGTACCCATGTCCATCATCACAAATAACGGTCTTCCTTTCAAAAATCAGGATGTCTGTGAATTCTGTGAGAAATTTCACATCCAACACCGCTTTTCCACTCCCTATTACCCACAAGGCAATGGTCAAACCGAAGCATCAAACAAGAACATATTAAGAATCCTCAAGAACACAGTGAATGATGCCAGTCGTGATTGGCACATTCAATTGAATCTAGCACTATGGGCGTATCAAACTAGCATTCGAACCCCTACAGGCGCAACTCCCTACTCACTAGTCTATGGCGCAGAAGCTATCTTACCTATCGAGGTTGAGATACCATCTCTACGGGTTTCCTTGCACAATCTCATCGATGATGAAGCATACAAAGTATCCCATCTCCAAGACTTAGAGCTACTTGATGAGAAATGACAAGCTGCATACAACCACCTCAAAGCCTATCAGCAGCACATGAGCAGGAGCTATAATCACCACGTTAGACCTCGTACATTTTAGGTAGGTGATCTTGTTCTTCAAGAGAATCCTCATAACCAACCAAACCAAGAACATCAGGGGAAGTTTGAATCAAACTGGTTGGGTCCATATGTTATCACTATTGTATTTGGGTCTGGGGCATATCAGTTGGCTACTTCCGAAGGAGAACCACTAGCAGATCCTATCAATAGCATGCACCTCAAACGGTTTTATACATAAGCTGCACAGAGCATCAGGCTCCCATACATACTGGCAAAAACATCAAAAAACATTCAGATAAATGTCCTGAAGAAAATAGAAAAAAAACAAAAAAATCAAAATAGTAAAGAGAAAAATGATGCATCCAAACGGTGAACAAACCACTCCGGTGGCAACTTGGGTAAGTGCAATGGTGAAAACCTGGCAAACAGGCGCCACTCGTAAAGGCTATGGCTCCATTGTCTTTCAGACTTGTTGTGATCACATTCACTACATTCACTCATCCATCCGTCCAAACCATGGCTCATTATTGATCTGCAATTAAGGATAGTACTTCATGCGTCTTGCATCTCGCTTTTTCAGAGTCATGCCTAAAACTGGGGGGCAATACCCTTAACCTATTTGATGGAAGTGGATTCTACATTCCTTGTGATTTATTGATTCTTTGTTCAAAACTATCTCACAAAATCCAAAAACATTCAAAACTATCTCACAAAATCCAAAAGCATTCAAAACCGTCTCTCCAAATACCAAAAACATTGGAAAATTATCTCACAAAATACCAAAAACATTCAAAACAATCATCAAAATACCAAAAAAATTGAAAAACTATCTCACAAAATCCAAAAACCTCAGAAAACATCAAACAAACAAAAACATGGCAACGCTTTGTATATACGAATTTTTCAAAGTAGATACCACACAAACATGGTGAAATAATCAAACGATGACCACTTATCCAATCAACCAAACATTCAACATCAAACACGCAAACTATCTAAACAAGGATGCATCCTTCCTTACCAAAACAAATACAAGATGACATTTTCTTTAACAAGAAAATTTTGTTTAAGCTATCAATTACTTGGTTGATTTGTAGGTTATTCATTCGTTTATATATATCAGGTTCCTACAATATTGTTTGTGTATCTTCTGTGAATTATTTCGATGAATTACTGGGGCATTTACTAATGGTGTCTACATGGGAAGTTCACTAAGCTACATGATCATAGGCAAAATACAGTCATAGATCACTACGACTTGCTGACTACATCGTATACCTCGACCATATGAGCATGAACCATTATCGAGGGTCCATATTCTTTATTCTTTATATATGTTGTTTGCTTATAGGTACAATACTCCATCTTTGGTTCCTACTGCCTCATCCAAGATCGATAATGGTTTTATCTCTTACTACAGTATGAACTTGTCTCAGGATATGATCAGCAAAAGATCAAGGAGGACATTCCAAGTCATGCATGAAAGGAGATAATTCTTGTCTGTTCTGCAAGCAATACTAAGGTCAACTTGATCCATTATATCAAGTTGCTTGTATTAACTTGCTATATCAAAATCCATGAAAGGAATACTCAGGTCATCTTGAATCATTATGTCAAGTTGCTTGTATTTTCTTACAACATTTTAAAGCTTAATGATGAAAAATAAAGCACTATGGATCGTCATTTCATCTCATTTGTATATATTGCATTTTGTTGCATTCCATCCATCCATACATTCATAAATAGTTGCATATCATTCATACATAGTAATGACAATGGATACTCTATTTTCCTCTTCTTCCATAGGAATGAGTCACAGGTCCTCCATTTCTTCTATCTAACATCGAACCCCACCCTCACCCTCCCCATCTTGGTAATCAGCATCACATACCCTACATCATCTCCCATCAACTCAATCAAGCCAATTACTCTGTCTACATAGGCACATCGACTCACACACACCTAGACTATCAAGAAATACTCTGATCAAGTATCTTCGGGTCTCAACAGGTAATCAATTATGGCAAACCTAGACTACAACAAACATTTATCATAATGACCTAGTCTCAACGAGGCTGCTATGATTCACCACAACCATCCATCACACGCACACACTATCAATTGATCAACCAATCAAACACAATCATAACGGATAAATACATCAATTGTCTAAGTCTCAACAAGTATTTTGCTTCAAATACCTTGACTTTATCAGGCAATTACATCAATTGTCTAAGTCACCATCAGGTCACTTTGATTCACTTACTCAGACTTTATCCTGTCTAAGCGAACAATTGACATCAATTGTCATGCTTTGACTCGACTGGGGCAATTAAACCGATTGCATTAGATTGTCCAACCAATTTTGATCATTTGTACAGTATCAATCAAAAGAACAACACCACATTTGCACTGTATCTCCTACATAACCTAGGGTACTCACTGGCTTGCCATTTCTCTGTATTCACTTTGTTTTCTTCCATTCTTTCACCGTTATTGCTAATTTCTTTTATTCTACCTCCCCTCCACTTCTCGTTCTTTTTCGAGAGATCTCCCGATTCTTCAAAAAAAAAAATGGCCCATCTCTCAAGGGGGCATACCACCCACTAAATTAACATTTATGGGGCATATTTCTTTCAACCTATTTTTCTTTCTTTGAAACGACGCAAGAAAATTGCACCGTCTCAAAGAGGGGCAAATGTAGTCACATAAATCTGTGCACTTAATTAAATGAATATTTAGTATTTATTTGATTATTTAACCATCAATCAATAATTAATTAAATTAATATTTAATTAATTCATCTTAACCCTCTTCTCCTATTAATTAAATAAATTATTCAATTTATTTGATTTAATTCACTTAACCAAATTCAGACCATTAATTAAATAAATAAATCATATTTGTTTAATTAAATATTCTCTCACATTTAAATAAATTAATATTTATTTAAATCCCCCAAAATCCCATCTTTCACATTTAAATAAATTAACATTTACATTTATTTAAATCAACTTTATCCTCCATCCACTTGCATTTTCCTACAAATGCAAGTTGCACAACTATATTAAATAAATAAATTATTTATTTAAAATCCTATTTATCCTCACCCACTTGAAACCTTTAATGGTTTCCCTTAAAGTCTTCAAACTTAATGGCTTCCTTCTAGAGTCTTCTCAAGCTTTTAATGGTTTCCCTTAAAGTCTTCAAACTTAATGGCTTCCTT
Source organism: Cryptomeria japonica (assembly GCF_030272615.1). Lineage (NCBI taxonomy): Eukaryota > Viridiplantae > Streptophyta > Pinopsida > Cupressales > Cupressaceae > Cryptomeria > Cryptomeria japonica. The sequence continues at coordinate 28,806,382 of NC_081405.1, read as the reverse complement.
CTAGAATCTTCTCAAGCTTTTAATGGTTTCCCTCAAAGTCTTCAAGCATTTAATGCTTTATCTTCCTTTTTCTCATGTAAATAAATTAAGATTTATTTAAATAAAATCCAAAATTCACATTCACATTTAAATAAATTAATATTTATTTAAATATCTATCCAAATGCAAATTATACCATTTAATTGAAATAAATGATTTTATTTCAACTGAAAATCCCAAAATTCCTCCCACTTGCATTCTCCTACAAAATCCACTTGCATGCCTTAATCCCTTCTAGATTCTTCTAACTCCTTCTAATTAGCATAATCCTATCCTAATCATTGTCACATTCCTAAATAAAAGGAAGTCACTTCTCAAAAACCTCCAAAGTCTTCAATAACCATTAAAGGCTTTATGTCTTCAAATGGTTAACCTCTAAAGTCTTCCAAACCATTAAAGACTATTACATAACCATTTATGGTTAACTCACCTTATACCTTTGGTTAGAGACTTTCCTCTAACTTAACCATCCTTTTGACTCATGGGTCTCTTCAAAGCATTTATTTCTTTGACTAAGGTAACAATTTAACCCTTGCACATTCATTTATCCCTTGGATAAAAGGAATATCCATTAACCTAACCTTAACCCAACCCCCTAGGGTAACCATCACGTCCCCTCAAGCATTCAATGCTCCTTATCTCTCCTCTCAAGCCTCCTCATGGTGACACTTGTCAACATGGGATTGGGTTGAAAGTCTCACATGGATTGAATATCTTTCAATCCTAACCCTTGTTAAGATTGCTCAATCTTAACCCTTCATTTCCCTATTTCTTCTATAAATAGAACCCTTCTCCTCAAGAAAACAAGGAAGCATTAGAGTATTGTTGATATATTGGTATTAGCATAGAGCTTTTTCATAGCATCACTATCTACACTTGCATAGCATTTGTTTATCATTTTCAACCATCTTTAATCTCCATATGGCATCCATGGCTAGTGCTAAAAGCTAAGAGCTACACTCATGTGGAACTTGGAGAGGAGAGGTACAAGGGAGGAGCAACTATGAGCATCTTGATTAGCATTTGGAGGAGTATAGTTTATCTATTCTATAATTATATGCTTTCTATTTCATGCTTAATATCTCTCTTGATATGCCTATTTAGGATAATCTTTTGTTGCTAACACTAACGTTTGTTTCTTGTGCTCTTGTGTGTGTTGCCATCAAACCAGATTTTCTAATCCTTTTTGTAGAGTATCACTATTCATTCATCTAGCTTAATCTTGCATACATTTAACTTATTCTTGTGCTCATATAGATTAAATCTTTCGTCTTGGTGTATTCTAGTCACTGGTATTGCTTATAAAAATTTTAGAGAAAGTCTATGCTTGCATCTTTTAGAAGACAATTGGTCGATTTGTTATGGTTTTTTATATTCATGATTATACATGTCTAACAATGCATGCAATGACTTAGTTGAAGTGTTGTTTCTTACAACTTGCAGGCTTATTCCACTTTTCACACACACATTTTTTGCGCCCATCGTGGGGCTCGAGAATTTCATTTTCGACCTTGCAAGATCTTTATTTTATTTTTCGGATTGTTTTCGTACAGTCTCTGCAAAAGGTTGTATGAGTTTCTGTAACATACAAGGCAAGTTCTGAGATTTGTCATTCAGCTCTGTGGGAGTAATTGTACAAGTAACTGATTTTGTTGTTTGCTTCTGTGTTTACTCGTTCGGTTCGGTGATAATTCTCGTATGGTCAGGTGAGAATACTCGTACGAGTTACTGTTTTATCATATGAAAAAAAGAGAGTTTTGTTTAGGAGTTTTCTTGAAATTAGGCTTGTGGAAGGTCAATATATATGGAATATAATATTTAGGTTATATTCCATATATATTGTCGGGATGTTTGATAGGGGTTTCAAACCTCTAGGAGTTATAATGCAAAATCTAGTTTTTGGAGGATCTTCCAAATTTCAGACTTAGTCAAATTTTAGGGCATTTCCGCATTAGGAGTGAAAAATTTGTAACCGAGATTTGAAATTAGGCTTGTGTAAGCCCACCAAGAGATTTGATATTTCACTAACTTTTTCTTCTTGCAGGTTTCTAATAGTTTCTTGCAAGTTGGAGGAGTTAGATTAGTATTTTTTGAAAAATAAATTACTTTTCAGGGTTTTTCTTAAATTAAATTTTGATGATACTGACGCTAACCCTGAATTGTCTTCTGTCTGCCTGAGATTTTCACAGCCTAACCGGTTTCTTGCAAAATGCTTGTCAAATAATTTATCAATCAAACATATGCATGTCAAAGAATAAAAAACAACATGACTATTGATGCGTTGGTTTTGCAAGTTGCCTAAAGAGAATCAACCAAACATTGTGTATTCTTTAAATTCATTTTTAGGCACTTAAATTTCTATTTGGTTAATGAACAAATCTGTCTTTTATGTTTTAAGAAAAATATAAGAGGCAGGAAAGTATGCTCTTGTCTCCACAGACAATCAGAATTCCAGACCCTCAAAGCTTTTTCTAAGTTTGAGATTTGTGTACCTTTAGCAGACATGTCACAATGGGAAAAAATAATCACCCTATGAGAACAACCCAAGTGAGTATAGCTGGACCTGAGCATTCCAACTCACTATAATAAATAGGCCTTTGGTGATTAAAGTCTCAGAGGATGGGATTATTTGAGTTTTCTCTTTGAGATCTCTCATATCGAGCATTTTTGTAGGGTCTCGCGGTCTCAATCACGTTTACGTGAGTACAACTTGTTTCGATACCTTATTGGGCTATAGGCCTCAATCATGCTTGTGTGACTTCAAGGGGTAATTTCATACGGAATTCCTGACTAAGAACTATAAGATAGAGGCTACCTGATTCACCTCCTAAAGGGGGATAATCTTTGTGCAAGAGAGATAGTAACTCTCCCAAGATACTTGCCATTTTGTGCCCCCATTAGTGTTTGGATTTGGCTAATATGGTGTTGAGAATCAATTGCATGAGACTCAGTGGCCATATTTTGATTAGCTATTGGGTGTGTACCTAAGTCTGCAAGCAAAGATTTTCTTCTCTAAGCCAACTTCTGTAGGGTTAGCATGTTGTGCTTGAAGTCATTATACATCTTGTGCATTTACTATGTTTCCATCCCTGAAACTCAAACTAAAATACTGAAACTAGAGAAAACAATCAACAACTCAGTGATCAAAACTCTGTTCGTGTCAAAAACTAGTCTCTTTTAGTCATCAAAAACTCCGTCCTAGTCAAAATTTGGTCTTTGTCAGTCATCAAAACTATGTCTGTGTCAGAATCTCATCTCTGTCTAGTCCACTATTGTATGAGTCTACTAAGTTATCATCTGGCTATATACGAGTTGTTGTACGAGTCTTAATTGGTCCTGTCAATTTATCGTGTGGCCCTATCACAATTGTCGTCCGAGTATACAAAATTGTCGTGGTGTTACTAGAAAATTGTCATCTGGCCTTTAGCATACTATCATATGAATAATAATCATACTCATCAGATTTTTGTTTGGAGGTTATTAAACTATCATGCGAGTTTAGGTAGCAACTCATATGATAAACTTTCTCTATCATATGGGAACTATTAAATTGTCATCTGGGTCTGAAAACCTCTATCGTACAAATTGTTGATTTTGTCAGTCTAGAAACTTGTTTGTCTACACACTTTTCTAGAACAGTCAAACTTGCCTAATCAGTCTACAACAAACATAAAATTGGTCATCATAATTTTGTGCATAAACAATATTGATAGTGTACCTCTGTCGTTGTGTTGCACGATTTTGTCGATCATCTTTCAGCTAGTTTAATCCACTACTTATCAAACTAAATCAAACTAAGTTACTTAGACCACGTCTTATACAAGATATATCATTCCTGAAACCAGGCTGAGTCTTAGTCACTTCTCTCAAATCACTACGTTAAACAAACAACTAGCTTCAATTTGATCTTGACTTCTGTATCACATCTAGCTCTCGGTCATATCAGTTATAAATGTCTATTCAAACCATAAGTTCTCATAAGAAAGATACCAAAGGTAAAGGATCATCCTTTTCATTAAAAGATAATCCATTCTTCATATAGGACCCTGTCTTCAATAAACCTTCATCATCAAATTTACCAATTTTTGATCAACCCTTGTCTCCTATCATGTCTGGAGAAAGGCAAGAAAGACAAGATGCTAAACACGATACTTATGAAAATCTCAACACCCATGATAATGACAGTGATTCCTCATCTAGCGAGTGTGAAGCCTCTGAACCTACATAATTTGTTATAAATAGCTTTCAAAAGGATAAAGATTTCCAAAAAATGATGAAGATTATCATGGCTAGAGAAAAAGAAGATTATTTTCTGGAGCTAGAAAAACAAGATGCTAAACTTCCTACTAATTATAACATTAAAACCCTTATCACTAAAGAGGAAGAGACACCCTTAGTGCTGGTAAATAAACAATTGCAAGCGTTACAGATTGAAATCATTTAAATGAAAAACAAGGATAAATCATCAAATCAATATTCTCTGGACACGATATGCCTGTTCTCATTTGACAAAAACCTTTACATGCCTCCATTTCCTTCAAGAGTCAAGATTCCTAAGTTTGACAAATATGACGGTAATGTAGATCCTCAAGACCATGTTAGAGAATTTTGTGCTTTATGTATGGAGTTCATGCATGGACAAACATATCTCATGCGCCTTTTCCCAAGGAGTTTTGGAGGACAAGCTATGGAATGGTTTTCAAGCCTACCTATGGGAATTAAAACTTTTGAGGAATTAGTCAAATTGTTTCTCCAACAATACTCCTATAACACTCATCATCTAGTCACTATGATCGAGCTTTGCAATACCAAACAGAAGACAGGAGAACCTTTTCTCACTTTTCTTGAACGTTGGAGAAAGATGTTCTCTAGATATTCATGACCTATTCCAGATTCTGAGAAGATGGATATCTTTGTCAATAACCTAATCCTTGAATTGAAATACAATATCCAAATGAAAGTGTACCCTTCATTCAACAAAATGGTAGATAGTGCCCTCGGAATGGAAGATGTGCTTATAAAGAAAGGAGATATATCACTTTGGAAAGAAACACAACAAGGTTCTAGTTCCAAAGAAAAGAACAAATACTCGAAATATGGCAAAGATAAAAACATAAACTTTGTTAATGATGGAGTGGTAGACACTATTAAAACAAAATCAAAACCCACAATATTTAATCTAGCAAGTGACACACAAGCACTCAAAGCAGCTGAAACTACGACGGAAAACCCTCCGAAGAAATCAAAAGAGTGGTTTAAGGAGAAACCTTGGCTTTCAAAGCCTAAACGCAATTTCACTCCTTTGGAAGAATCATATGAATCAGCTCTTAAAAATTTATTGGCAAATGATCTGATAACATTGCCAGACAACCCTAGACCACATGATCTAGAAGTTAAACCCTAATGGTGGAAGGAAAACGAGTACTGTGAATATCATCGAAACATGGGTCATACAACAAACAATTGCATGAAGCTCAAACATGAGATTCAAGACCTCATCGATGCTAGAAAAATTATTGTTGGAAATCACATGACTAATGTTGATCACAAAGCTTTTAAAGATCCCTTACCTTCTTATGAACAAGGCGATTCCTCAAAATCCAAGGGAGGTGCCAAAGTCAATTACACCTACGCTAACAATGACAATGTGATCAACATGATTGAATCTTCCCAATCTGAGTATTGCAACGTGATCATAATTAAAGATAAACAAAATAAAACACAAACTACAAATACTGTGACCCACACTCAAAAGAAGGTTACTCTCAAAGGAGCTATTTCCTCAACTCTTGATCAAGCAACATCAAACCTACCAACTTATTCAAACAGACAACTAGATACAATCATGGCTAAATCTAAACAACTAGCTTCATCATCCTCTCCCAATTATAGCATTGTTGAACAATTGAAATGAACTACCACTCAAATCTCCATTTTTGAACTACTTAAGATCTCTTCTTCTCATAGAGAGATCCTAGAAAAATCTTTGCTCACGACTAATGTCCCCAAAGATTTAGATGTAGATCAGTTTCAATCTATGGTGGGTCACCTAACTTCGCCTCATTACCTCACATTCTCTGAAGAAGATGACAATTCACTGAATCACCCACATAACTAGTCATTGCACATTGAAGCTATGATCCATAAACACCGAGTCAAACATGTTTTGGTAGATGGAGGCACTGGGTTGAATATCTATACCTACAATCTACTGACACAGTTAGGATTTTCTGAACATGTAATTGATCTAACAAAGAAAATAACAATCAAAGCTTATGATGAAGAAGAAAGAACTTCTAAAGGTCTCATGCTATTACCGATTAGGGTAGGACCTATGGAGAGATGTTATTTTTCAGGTTCTTTATCTTCCTCTTTCATACAACATCTTGTTGGGCAAGCCATGGATTCACGAAATGCAAGTAGTACTGTCTACCTATCATCAATGCTTGAAATTTCCTTATAATGGAGTTGAAGTCAGTATTCCTACTGATACAAGTTACACCTGTAGCGCATTAAAACAGTGTATAGATACCTTTGTCCCTTATAACAGAGCAACCTCTATAGCTGTAAGTTCAAAAAAATTGATGAAACACCTAGAAAAGAAATTGAAAATCATAGACATTAGCATGGATGGATACAAGATAGAACCTGTACTTTCACTAATGTCTCTTCCTCCATCACCAAGATAGTCTAGAAAACCATTAGAGGCTATGAAGGCACAAAATTCAACTCCAAATGTCATTTATGATGATATTTTTGTACAGTCCTCTACTTCCCTTGCAAATGAGGTAGAAGAGGATGTTGTTCTCAAATGGATTTTCAAAGAAGATAGTGAAAACAAAGAAGTACAACACTGTGAAATCTCCCCTGCATAATATGGTCTAGGCTATAAGATGATTCACCACATGGGATATTCAGGTATAGGTCCTCTAGGCAAGCATCAAGAAGGTATTGTTGAACCTATTCAGCTACAAACTAAGTCTACAAATGACAAAGTTGGACTTGGATACCATTTAGAGGAGTCATCAGATCAAAAACATACTTCTCATCATCAATCTAAGTGGAGGAAAAAGATACCACCTTCAACATCATAGGAAATAAATACTCAAAAAACTTAGGAAGTGTATGAAAATGAACAAGAAGAATTGGCAATCAAGAGAGAAGAAGTGGTTGGTAATCAAGTACCAATTGTATCAGCAATAACACTACAAGGAGTAGAAATCCCAGAAGATATGAGAGAAGAAATCGAAGGAATTAAAGAGTTGTTTATACCATTGAACATTCTGGTCACATACACAAGTAGAATGCAAATAGATAATTCAGAAAATGACTCAAATGAGTATGAATGGGGTCCAGATCCTCTCTCGGATACATCTACTGAATAAACTCCTGAAGAACCTAGTGATGCCATAAATGAAGCACAAGAGATAATACGCTTGAAGCTGCAAAAGGAAATAGAGGAAATCAGACTAAAAAGACAAGAAGACTATAAACAACAAGTGAAAGAAGAAAGAGCACAAGAAAATTATTCACCTACTATATCTCCCTCTAATGAGATGGATCCAATCAGCTATGGAACTACAAATGAAGAATTGGAGGCTACAAAAGTAGGGCTGATCATTAGTCTAGAAGATGTGGCATGGAAAAGACGACAAAGACTAACATAGTCATCAAGGTTATGTCAAATACAAGTGATCATTGAACCAAATCATGAAGGAACTTGCAACATCAAAGATGTAGATATTGATACTATACATACTTTCACTAAGCCACTTGAAGAAGAGTAAAAAATTTCATCTTATGACTCTGATCACTGTGACATAAGCTCTATTTATGACAATACCTATTCGACACCAAACTATGACTACTTCGCCATGAATGTCGAGATTCTATCTGCCGACCTTGTTATTGTCAAACCACGATATGTAGTCCATTCCGAAGTAGAAGACGGTGCTAGTGGTAGGTCTGTTGGGTTAGATCCCCTAAATACTAATGTAAAATTTGATAATCGTGTTCTAAATCTTCCTTCTCTCGTGACACTTACGCAAGGTAGTCTTCTAGAACTCAAATTGTTGGTCTGAGGTTGTGATGACAATACTGTGAACTCCCTTGAACCTATTAAATCTTTATTCCTAGTACATCATAAGCTAATTGAGTGTACTCTTCAAGTTCAACCTTTGAATATACCTACCTTTTCCAATGACTATACATTAACCTGCTATCTTAATGCAGTTGAACTAATGGACTCTTCCACCAGTGAACAAAGTGAGAACATGACAGCAGCAAATGTCAAGTATCTTAGTCACAAAAATCAAAAAAGAAAAATAAGAGTTTTGATGGCGAAAATCACACTGTGGCGGTGTCAAAATCAAAAAAAGTAAAAATAAAGGATGTACCTAACAGTGAAAACCTCTCTGAGGTGCTTGAAGGTGAGATACTTGACATTTTTCCTGATCACTTTCAAGAGCGATCATCAATGCTAATTGAACCTACACAACCAGTAAACATTGGAACAAAAGAAGCTCATCACACAATACATGTAGCTCAATCCTTGTCAGTCGAAGAAATAAAAGAATTTGTTGATTTCTTCATGGAAAAGAAGATCAATTTTGCATGGACATATGCTGATAAGCCAGGTTTGGATCCTGACCTCATAATGCATCATATTTCTATCACTCCCGGAGTTAAACCTATTAAGCGCAAACTCTGAAAATTGCATCCTCATGTTGCATTACTTGTTAAGGCTGAATTAGAAAAATTACTAAAAGCTAGATTCATCAGAGCCATTGATTATGCCGAATGGATATCTAATATTGTACCTATTTTCAAACCTGACAAATCAATACGTGTTTGCACAAGTTTCAGAGATTTAAAAAAGCTTGTCCAAAAGATGATTTTCCACTACCCAACATAGACAGGATCATGGACATGACTGCTGGCTATGAAATGTATTCCTTGATGGATGGTTTTTCTAGATACAATCAGATCAAAATTGCACCCGAGGATCAAGAGAAAACAACATTCACCTATGCATGGGGAACCTTCTGCTGGAATGTAATGCCCTTCGATTTAAAGGGTGCATGCACTACTTATCAAAGAGTTGTAACAACAATTTTTCATGACATGATGCACAAAAACATGGAGGATTATGTTGATGATACTCTAGTTAAATATATGAAAAAATCAACACATCTATCAAAACTAGGTCCAATATTAGACAGGATGGAAAAATTCAAACGTAGATTAAATCCAAAGAAATGTGCATTTGGGGTTACATCTGGTAAGCTTCTATGATATATTGTTTTAGCAAAAGGAATTGAAGTGGATCCACAAAAATTTAAGGCTATCATGGAAATGTTGCTATTTACTAAGTTGTCATTAGTTTTATGCCCAAAGTCATTCTATATACTCTAGTTGGTTAATACTACTGAAAAGTCCAGTCGGTAAACACCAAGGTCACCGGTGTCGGTTACAAAAGAAAGACAAGTCACTGAGATGATACACACCGAGCTGTGAACCGAGACATATGCAGACTATCTACCAAGTAAGGTTTATATATTTACCAAGCAACAAAGAAGGTATACCGAGTTAATCTGAACCGAGTGAAAATGTTTTACCAGATTCAATGAACCTAGAGACACATGTGAAACGTGTTACATAATTTGAGAAGATGAAACTGTTACTACATAGGAAATTGCATTTAAAGATTTTGTATGATTTTGAGGAAGAATATCCAATGAATAATTTCAATGTTTATTCATTCAATAAAACATGTTTGTATGATCGAAGTATGAATAGATCATCATCTCAAAGATCTATATAAATAGATGATTTGAGTATATGAGATGATATGATATGTAAAGTCAATCAAGAAAAGAGACACAAAGGAATGACATAGTTCAGTATGAAGAAAGAAGATTGATAGAGATAATCACAGGTTACCGAGAAGATTTCAAAGAACAATTTAAGAGGACAGAGCATACAACAGTGACCGAGTTGATTTATCAATTAGCGAGGAATGCTATGAGCAAGGTAATTTTATATTGAGCACATAGAGTCTGCTATAACATTTCAGATGTGAAGTTGCAAATATTTTGTAAAGATTTTTGACTGAAATTTTAAGTTGTAATAGAAACCTTTAACAGGGTAAAAGACTCTAATAAAGTCTATACATTGTAAAGCCTTTAACTAGGTACAACATTTTGTAGAAGTGTTTGTAAAATCCTTTAGCAAGGTAGATCTAAAGATCTTTATACTCCTAATAGGGTAAGCTATCAGAAATAGCTAAACATGTAGCTCTAACCGAGCAATCTTGATTACTGCAGTAGTGAAGTTGTGGGTGCCATCCCCATCGCATTTTTTCTCTCTAACCAAGAGTTTCTGCGTGACCAAAAATCTTTGTGTTATGGAGTGATATTTTGATGTATGATTATGTTTCAGTATTACTTATCTTTGAGATCAACAATACATAGTTTGTGTTTATCAGTAAAATTGTTTTTCAAGAAAAGTTTTGAAGTACTGATTCACCCCTCTCCTCTCAGTACACTAGCCTTCCAAGTAATACCTAACAATTGGTATCAGAGCCATATTCTTGGTAAAGGGTCTAACAGCCTAAAGAGAAAGACCCTATCAATGGAAGGCTAGAAACAATCTCGCAGGATTGTGAATCTTCAAGAAGAATTGGATGATGCTAATCAAATGATTGCAGATATGCATAGGCAAATTCAGAGATCACTAAAAGTTAGAAGAAGGTTTTTTGATGATTTATAGGACTCACAAGAGTTGGTGGAACAAATAGAGACATCATCTGAGAATAGCATATCAGAAGAATCTGAAGAAATGATTGCAGAACTAAAAGAAAAGAACAAAGCACTTAATGAACAACTAAAAGCAATGAGAAGGGAACATGAGTATTTTAGCACATAGATGACTGAAAATCTTGATGCATTGAGAACAGCTAAAGATAATAACCAAATTATAGAAGGAGAAAAACAACAGCTAGAAGCAATGGTGTCTGCAAAGAATGAGGAAATATCAAGGATGACTGTAGTTCAACATAATCTGTCTGATAAATTGGACTATGCACATCATGAAGCCACACTAAAAGAAAATGAGAACCAAGCATTGAAACTTGAAATATCAAGATTGACCGATGAACTAGAAGTAGAAAAGAAGTAAAAAAAAACATTGAGGAAAAGCCATGAAGCATCAAGAATGTTGGATGGGCAACTGAATATGAGAAAACCCAACAAAAATGCAGGACTCGGTTACAAAGGAAACAACTCTACCAAGAAAAGGATCAACACTACCGAGAAAGGAGAATCATCAAAGCAAGCTGGAAACAAAGAGAACATCAAGGACAAGAAGCCTATTTGCAACTACTATGGAAAACAAGGACATACTGCCAACGTTTGCTGGATCAGAAAAGGTAAGTAACCGGATGTTACTAGGTTTTATGGTTATTGTTACAATTGCAATAAGTATGGTCACACATCTAAGCAATGTAGAATAAAGTCTATCAACAATTATCAAAAGGCAAAATACAAAGGGTTTTGCAAAAATTACAATAGATATGGACACAATATCGAGAAATGTTGGTTTAAGCAGAAAGACAATATGTGGACTCCACACCGAGCAAACACTAGAAGCTACCGAACTTACACAAATCTCAATTGACAATATACTTCAGTACCATGGGATTACAATACAAGATTTTGGTGTGAATGTTGTGGAAGATATGGACATATAAGTGCAAACTATATGATAAGGTTTGGAGTGAACAACCGGAGATCATGGAGAAATCCAGGAATGGCATGTTTTCATTGTCACAAGGTTGGACACATAGCTAAAGACCGCAGAGACCAACCGAGAGGAGATACTGAGGAGATAAGAAGCAAATTGCAGAAATTTTGGAAAAAGAAGGAAAATGTGTCAACTAATGAAGGAAGCACCTTACCTACCGAGTTAGGTGCATCTACTTCGAATTAGTCAATAAAGGTATGGAGGGACTACATTCTCAAAGGTTAGATCTTAATAGGTACTATATATTTATGCACTTAATTCCAAAATTTGCATAGCTAAGATGCAATAGAAAGTTCAAAAAATTATCTAGTCTTTTGATTTACCAGAGAAGTCGGTAAAAGTATTAAACCTGTCTATTCGGTAAAATCATATAAGAGAGTTAGTCGGTAAAGTAAAACCAATTGCATTTAATTCCTATTTAACCTAACCACACGAATCTCGATAAGGTCAAAAGGAGATATTTAAAGTATTGAGCGCGGTCATTTTTTACTTACTAGTTTTCAAAGTGCAGAGCAGAGCGAATCAAAAGGCGATTAAACATTTCCAAGAGTGAATTCAAGGTATTTAGCAAATCTAAAGTCACATTTTTAGCAGTTAACTGATCAAGTCAAGTTGTGAATATTTGCAAAGTATTTACTAAGTTGGAAGCATTTTCTGGTTATTTGAAACCCTAAGCTACTTCATAAGTAGGATTTTAGTTTGAAATGGCCCCCAAAGTTCAGAAACTCGTTGTAGTAGAAACCATTGAGAAGCCTACACTGAAATACACCTTACCTCCCAAAGTGGCTTCCAAGCCTGATGAGAAAACTGCTTTTTCTCTTATTCCGGATAGGGTTCTATTGATAGAAGATGTTAGATTTTATACCAAGTGCAGAGTTGATGAGCTAGGTCATACTAAGATTAAGGATATGTATGATAAATTGTGCACCGATGGAAATTTGGATAGCAAGTTTGAGCATATCAAAGTCAAGGGATTAACCGAAGCCCTATCCTATCCTCGAGTCTTCAAACCCCAATGGGTCAAATTTTTCTTGAGCCGAGTACATGACGATTTTATGTGGCTAGAGGATCAACCTTTCAAGATCACCAAGGAGATTATTCACATAATAGATGGATACCCTATATTTGACCATGCTCGAGCACAAAAGATGATTTCACAAAAGGAATTGATAACATTAACAGGTGTTGAGTCTGATAGCAGAGGTCTTAAGTTGAACAATGTGACAGATGCAAAACTTAATTTTTCTATTAGAGTTATTGGTTATTGTTTCTTCCAGTCGGCAAGAGAAAACAGTGTAGCATGTGCAGCTGTAGATTTGGCCTATAAAATTGTTAAAAAGGGTCTGCAAATTGATTAATGTGAAGTATTGTTGAAGAATATTTTTGAAAATCTAAATACAATAAGGAAATCGAAGAAGAATAATACTGCTAACACACTAAAGTTTGGGTCACTCTTAGTGTGTATGTTCTTCTATTTTCATAAATTCTTTCCATCAGTCGGTAACGTTGTTTGGGAATTACACCGACCTATCACCCATCAAATAAATGATTTCATCAATCAAATAGGTGATAATTTCAATATGATAATGGATGACTACTTCCACAAATTCCAGGAAAAGATGCATAGCAGGTACAAGATTCCACCTCAGCTAGTGGAAAAATACAAGGATACTATATGTTTTGAATTGGATACAGACTACTGTTATGTCAATGTAGTAGAACCTAGGACTCAATCATTACCACCTATGGGTTATGAGATAGATTTTGACATTGCTCAACAACAGATAGATGCCTTTTTAACACTTCCAAGGTATGCTACCGAGAAAAGATATGGCACCTATGAAGAGGTGAAAGAGAAAGTAAAAATGAGCATTGTTGTTCTCGAAGGCTGCCAGAAAAGCCACTAGAATGATCAATGATTTAACTGGAAATTTTGGAGAAGGTTCTACCTCCACTCCTACTAAGAGTGATCAACTTTCAATCGAGGAAGAATCCGAAGCTCAAGAAGCATCAATTACACTGAGCATCGAGTTGCCAAAGGGCAAAATTTTGAAAAGAAAGAAACAGGATGCAACCAAGGTATCACCGACCCCACCAGTGAAGCGACCAAACACTAGATCATCTGTTGTGTCACCCAGTAAGAAGCAAAAGAATGTAGAAATGCCTAAGGTTACCAAAACTTATAGAAAGAAGAACAAAAGACTAATTTTGGAAAGTGACACAAAGTCAGAAGATGTAAATAAACTTCAGATTGTAAAAAGCACAAAGGAAGATGTACATAGTGTCGACAATTTTTGTGCAAAATTGAAGGAATATGGTGGATTTGGGTCATTTAGATATGTAAAATATGATACTAGAACAGATGAAGAGAAGAGGCAAATAGAAGAGACTGTAATTAGTACACTTCTCAAGTTCCAAGTAGTTCCATTGGAAGTGACTGGTTTTCTTCCAGAAGCATTATACTCACATATTGATAATAGATGGAAATATGCTATGGACTCGGAGAAGCAAATAAGAGAAAGAGTTTTGGTACATCTCTTTCCAAAAATGTCGGTATATAAAATAAGAGATCACTTGAAAAACTACCAGACAAATTTTCAAGTAAAACAAAGGGCCTTAAAAATGATGAATGTACTATATCTTGAAGTTGAAAATGAAACCAAAGAGAAATGGAAGAAGACATTCAGGATTCAGACCGAAGAGCCAAAAGGTGAAGAAGAAATAGTTGACATCACCAAGCAAGATCCTGCTTCCACTATTCAGATAGATGAGGATGTCATAGACACTGAAACACGGGAAGGAGAGATGATAGAAGGAAGCACCTATGCCAAACTAGTGACCAGTGAATCCATTTTGGAACAGGTTAAGCCTTATCCTCCGATCACCCAACAAGTCTCAGCCAAGAAACCTCAGGACATAGATGAAGGCACAGAGACTCCAAAGGATAAACAAGAGGAACCTACCTCTCAGGCCACTGACGAGAAAACTTCACAAGTTCCTTCAAGCACCGAGACAATTGCCACTGAAATTCCAAGCAAGGAAACATCGAAGGATACAACAGAGGCTACAGGAACTGACAAAAGTGTTGCCTCTATTGAGCAACATACGGAGGAAGGACAAGTCTCCAAAGCCATTGTACCCATTCAATCGGCAAAGGCATCATCAAAGGAGAAGAAAGAAAAATGACACAATTTTAAGGTAGATCTGTCAAAGCCTATTGTGCTACCGAATGTTGACCTAACAAAATTGAAGGGGCAAGCACTGATAGAATTCAGTGAGCTTTGTAAAGCCAAAGCAGAGCAAGAAAGCCAGATAGCTATTAAACAGAAGAACCGAGTACTTCAGAATGTCAAAACATTATTGACAGAAATGATACCTGAAGCTACAATCAATAAGTATGTTGTCATCCATGTGCAACTAGATGAACTACTCACTCAATTGGAGGAATCTGGAGTAGAACCATCAGAATACCTTAGCAAATTGAAGGAAAAAGAGCTAACTACCAAGATGATTGAAGAAGTGCAGAAAGCAATTGCTATAGGTAAAATAAAGCTTATTGAATTCATTGCTGAGTTGTCCCCTCAACTCAAGCATATTATTTATTTATTCTAGAAGTTATGTACATTTTCATTCTTCATAAAAGATATCAAGAATAAGACTGAAGTCATTGAAAAGGAGATCATTGATCTCTCAAATAAATTGACTATCGAGCCAAATTCTCTTTAGAATTTTTATTCAAGGCTACAAACTCTTATGGCTCAACAGTTAGAACTTTGAAATGAAGAGCATAAAATAAGGATGGATATCATGGCTCTTCAAACATTATTTATTCCCCATTTGGTATCAGTTCAAGATCAGATCAACCGAGCTACACAATTGTCAACTCAAGTTGAGGGAAGCACTTTAGATGGTTTGATCACACTGTCAGCTGATATTACAACTCAGATTACAATATTGGAAAGTGTCAAGGATGCACTTAAGAACACTCTTACAAAAGCTCGTACAAAGTATAAATCTATTTTTGATCAGTTGCCCCCACCAAATGGTAACTAGTTTTGATGTTTGTCAAAAAGGGGGAGTGTACCGAACACATGACCGAGCATGAATATCTAAGTATACAAAGTATCTAAGTGTACAGTTGAAATTGTCAAGGGGGGCATGGAACATTAGGAGCATGTAACATCAAGAGCATGGAAATACAGAGCATGGAACATCAAGTTATGTATAGAATATTGATAAGGGGAGTATGTATTTGAGTATGTATTTGAACATTGTATATATTGACATTTCAGTTTATTTTGCAAGTATATAGATTTTGTATTATGACTTTGAAAGGAGTTTTGCCAAACATACCAAACTAATGTCAAAAGGGGAGATTGTTGCTATTTACTAAGTTGTCATTAGTTTTATGCCCAAAGTCATTCTATATACTCTAGTCAGTTAATACTACTGAAAAGTCTAGTCGGTAAACACCAAAGTCACCGATGTCGGTTTCAGAAGAAAGACAAGCCACTGAGATGATACACACCGAGCTGTGAACCAAGACATATGCAGATTGTCTACCAAGTAAGGTTTATATGTTTACCAAGCAGCAAAGAAGGTATACTGAGTTAATCTGAACCGAGTGAAAATGTGTTACCAGATTCAATGAACCTAGACACACATATGAAACGTGTTACATAATTCGAGAAGATGAAACCGTTACTACATAGGAAATTGCATTTAAATATTTTGTATGATTTTGAGGAAGAATATCCAATGAAATAATTTCTATGTTTATTCATTCAATAAAACATGTTTGGTTTGATTGAAGCATGAACAGATCATCATCTCGGAGATCTATATAAACAGAATGATTTGAGTATATGAGATGATATGATATGTAAAGTCAATCAAGAAAAGAGACACAAAGGAATGACATATTTCAGTATGAAGAAAGAAGATTGATAGAGATAATCACAGCTTACCGAGAAGATTTCAGAGAATAGTTTAAGAGGATAGAGTATACAGAAGTGGTTACCGAGTTGATTTATCAATTACCGAGGAATGCTATGAGCAATCTAATTTTATATTGAGCACATAGAGTCTTCTATAACATTTCAGATGTGAAGTTGCAAATATTTTGTAAAGATTTTTGACTGAAATTTTAAGTTGTAATAAAAACCTTTAACAAGGTAAAAGACTCTAATAAAGTCTATAAATTGTAAAGCCTTTAACCAGGTACAACATTTTGTAGAAGTGTTTGTAAAATCCTTTAGCAAGGTAGATCTAAAGATCTTTATACTCCTAATAGGGTAAGCTATCAGAAATGGCTAAACATGTAGCTCTAACCAAGCAATCTTGATTACTGCAGTAGTGAAGTTGTGGGTGCCATCCCCACTGCAGTTTTTCTCTCTAACCAAGAGTTTCTGCGTGACCAAAAATCTTTGTGTTATGGAGTGATATTTTGATGTATGATTATGTTTTAGTATTACATATCTTTGAGATCAGCAATACATAGTTTGTGTTTATCAGTAAAATTGTTTTTCAAGAAAAGTTTTGAAGTATTGATTCACCCCTCCCCTCTCAGTACATTAGCCTTCCAAGTAAGACCTAATAGGAAATGCCACCTCCAAAGAATGTTAGTCAAATGAGAAGTTTACAAGGGCGGCTCCAATAAATAAGATGCTTTATTTCTCAGCTAGCAGATAAGGCTCAACCATTCACAAAGGCATTACGAAAAGGAGTCAAATACAACTAGGATGAATATTGTGAACAACATCTAAAACAAATCAAAGAATATCTTTCTAATCCACCTATATTGATGCCACCAATTCAAGGCAAGCCCTTGATTCTCTACATATCAGCTATAGATACATCACTGGGGAACTCTTGGCACAACAAGATGAGAATAAAAAGGAAAGAGATATATTATATCAACAGGACCTTGGTGTCCTATGAGATGAACTATACTATCATAGAGAAATAGAAATTAAGACACTACATGTTAGCACATTCTATCAAGCCGGGGGCTAAGATTGATCTGCTTAAATACCTTCTCAGCAAAGCAATGCTTACAGGAAGATTGGCTAAATGGGTCATGGTTCTTACAAAATTTGATATTGAATATATATAACGCAAAGCTATTTGCAGATCAAATTGTTGATGCTCTGCTTGAAGACAATCAAACTTTGCACATAGAATTTCTGGATGAATCCATCATGCACCTTACTCAGTGATCATGGAAAATGTTCTTTGATGGGCCTTTTACTCAACATGGTTATGGTGCTGGAATAATTTTTATCAGTCCTCAAAGATATTCAATCCCAAAGGCTTACAAGATTCTTTTTCCTTGCATAAATAATATTGCAGAATATGAAGCTTTGATAAATGGGATCAAGCTGGCTATCGAATGGAAGGTTGTTGAGTTACACATCTATGGAGACTCTCAGCTGATTATCAACCAAATCAATGATATATATCAGATTCAGGATGAGAAACTGATGCCTTATAAGAGAATGGTTGATGATCTCAAGAAATACTTTACCTTTGTATCATTTCAACAGATTCCCAGATCAGCAAACAGAGTAGAAGATGCTATGGCTACCTTGGTGTCTATACCATAGCTACAAGAATCTGAATTCCGCTTTGAATTCCTTGTAGAAGAATTACGTTATCCTACTTATGATTCCCCTAAGTCCCAGATGGTTTGTTCTATCATTGGACATGATTCGTCTCGCTATAGCCATATTTACTCTTACTTGCATGACCAAATTATTCCTACTAATCTTACCCGTAATGAGAAAAGGAACCTAATCCGAAATGCTTCACGGTATGTCATCATCGCTAACAATCTATATAGGTGAGGGTTGGATAGTACTTTGCTTAGGTGTCTAGAAATTGAAGAGTCCCAACGTGCATTATCCAGAGTCCATGAATGTATTTGTGGATCTCATTCAAACGGTCTTACTTTAGCTCGAAAACTGCTAAGGGTTGGCTACTACTAGCCAGATATGGAGAAAGATGCTATAAAATTTGCTAGAACTTGTGAGAAGTGTCAGCTACATAGGAACCTCATACATGCACCAACAAGGGATCTCATACCTTTCATCACACATTGGCCTTTTCAACAATGGTCGTTTGACCTCATTGGCAAAATATATCCTGCATTATCTAACGGACACAAGTTTATCATAACTGCCACTGAGTACTTCACTAAGTGGGTAGAAGCAGTTCTGCTAATAAAAGCAACCGGTAAACAAGTAACTTTGTTCATCCTTAACTATATCATCTGCAAGTATGGGATACCTTCTTCCATTGTGACTAACAATGGAGGGCAGTTCAAAAACAAAGATCTAGATGAGCTCTATGAAAATTTAAAAATCAAACAACACTGGTCATCCATATACTACCCTCAAGGTAATGGACAAGTTGAAGCATCTAAAAAAAATCTATTGACTATCTTACATAGAACAAATAAATCTAGAAAGGATTGGCATCTGTAGCTCAATCCTGCACTATGGGCTTCTAGAACAAGTATCAGAACACCTACTAGGGCTACACCTTTTTCTTTGGTGTATGGGTCTGAAGCAGTCTTGCCTATTGAGGTGGAAATACCATCTTTAAGAGTTTCTTTGCAAGGCCTTGTTACTGATGAAGACTACAAAATATCTAGATTGCAAGAACTCAAGTTGCTAAGAGCATACAAAAAGAGAATGTCTAGAGGTTATAACAAGAAAGTTGGACAAAGAGAATTTTAGGTTGGTGACCTTGTTTTGAGAGAAAATTCTAAAAATCAACACTTTCAAGACAATAAAGGGAAGTTTGAACCCAACTAGTTGGGCCCCTACACCATTACTGTAGTCTTTGGCTCTGGTGCCTATCAAATCTCAACATCAGAAGGAGAAAAACTCTGTGAACCGATCAACACCATCCACTTGAAGAAATTCTTCACTTAGTATTCTCTGCTCCAAAAACCTATAAATAAAAATAAATAAATCAAATCAAATCAAATGCCTTGGTGAAAACTTCGCAAACAGGCACCTTGGTAAAAAAAAATAAAGGATCTTTGCCAAGCAGGTGAAAACCTCATAAGCAAGCACCTCTTGTACTCAAGCGCTCCATCTATCAACACAAATTTGATATTTCCCATTTTCATTCCTGCTTTCCTGCATCTTTGCTTTTGCTTGTACATATCTTTTAGTCACTTTTGTGACATCTGGTTCTTTTGGAACCCTCATGGCTTGAACCCGATCATCCTAGTCTTAGGGTAATTGACTGATCAATTTACATGTCCTAAGCAGTATCAACCAAGTCATCTTTTTGTCGATAATACCAGGTCATCCAATCCAAGTTAGTCACTTGTCTCCTATCCACTATAGAGTTTTATCACTGAGTAAACAAGCAAAACAAGACTACTGAAAACAATCACAAAATTGTTTGAGATATGCTTGAAATTTTATTTGTGTGATGTCTTTTAAATTGGTTTTCTATTATTATTCCCTCTGAGTAACTCGAAGAAGTCTATCTTGACTAAGAGGAGCAAGGATTGGGGGCATAATACTTTTCTTTGTTTTCTTCTTGTAGGAACGATTCTGATGACTTGGAAACATCTAATCAGCTGGGTGTCTATGATAAGTGCCTTCACATCAAGGTGAAATTGCCACACATACCTCAACTCCACTTATTTGTATGCTATAGGGAGGTTGGAGTCATTTCTTTCTCTGTTTTGAGGGAATTTCTTTAAAGTGCAATCAGGATGCATGCGTAATCTGTCTAGGATATGAACAAAAAAAGGGTCATTGCGGACAAGATAATTAATATTGCATATAAAAAGGAAGGAACTCTATTTTTCCTGTTGTGTTTGTAAAACGCTCAGTAATGAAAATTAAGCATACCAAATCTAGTGACTAGGTTTAGGTTGCATTCATTCTAAATTTTATGCATTTCAATTGATTTCGGCATGATAACAATGATCTCTTTATCTTTTGAATGAGAGTCTGAAGCAATCGTCATTTCTCAGCTAAGTGGTCTCTTTTTCATCATTGTTTCTTCGATCGAGTACTTCTGTATTGAGATGTTAGCTGCATACATAAACATATTATATAGATCCATACATTTCATTATATACTTATTTGCATTCATAGTATTGCATGAAATATAAACATTTGCATTACTAGTTACTCATTTTCATCATTGATTGCATATGAAAAAGAAAAAAAAAGAAAAAAACATCCATATTCATTTGCATTACATACATCCATACTAAAAAGATATGCATGCATATAGCATAAAGCATATAGAACAACATCTCATAATCAATCAAAACAAGTACGATGAAATTAAATCAAGAGCTTGTATATATCGTCATAATCTCAGTGTCTTAGAGTACAAATGATATCAACTGTCATATACAATGTCTCATCGGAGCAAGAATCATATAGGCTACAAAAAATGGGATATATAACAAAATCTAGGAGATATAATAAATCTAGCTCTCTGCCTCTCCCTCATCGTCAAGTGGAGGAGGTTGTGCTTGCTGACCGACGTCTTGTTTGAGTGCCCTGGCTCCCTCAGATAGAGCCATATACTAAGAATACAGAACAACCTGTTGCACTACTAAGCTGTGACATAATAGGTTGCACGACTTGTCTGATGCAAAACCTCTCACTGAAGAGAATCATGCTTTGCTCTTAACCTCTGCAAGCTGTTGATTTTTCTCTGCAAGCTACGTCTGCGCCACTGTCAACTGTGACTACAATCCTGTCGACCTCGATCTCAAAGACTGTACTACATCTAGTACTCCCCACTCTCTCCCGACATCCCCCTCTTCGCCTCCTTGCTCATCTCTCCGCTGCCTAACCTGCCTAGGAGCTTCTTTATCCTCCTCACTACCAACCTCTACTGCCCTAGAACCACTAGCCTCAACCCCAACAGCTCCTAAGGATCCACCCTCCCCTCTCGATTGTTGTCTAACTCCTGCTAGTACCCTACTGCTACTAGCACCAGGATCACCTCCTTCCTGCCTAGGTACATCTGCTCTCTATCCC
Source organism: Cryptomeria japonica (assembly GCF_030272615.1). Classification (NCBI taxonomy): domain Eukaryota; kingdom Viridiplantae; phylum Streptophyta; class Pinopsida; order Cupressales; family Cupressaceae; genus Cryptomeria; species Cryptomeria japonica. Next base: position 28,784,513 of record NC_081405.1, on the reverse strand, counting down.
TATACCTGCCCTCATCCCTATACCTAACCTTCTACTTGTACCTGTGTTGGTGCATCATCCTCAACCTCCTCTATAAGAGGTGCATGCTCTCTAAGATCTGTAAACCGAGGAAAAGGATGCCTCTGGAACCAATCTCTATATTGGGGCAATGCTCCTGTGTCTGCAACATCCTCTAATTAATCCCATCTCTGTAGCTGTAAACCTGCTAACTCCTTCATGCTCAGCACATATGACAGTCTCAGTGCCCATCCTCATCTCTCCTCCTCCCCATATTTAGTGTATGTTGTGAACTCCTGGGATATACTCTACAGTCTCCCATACTATCTCATCACCCTAGATACTACAAATCGCTCAATTATAGACACTAATCTACCAATGAGAGGTCAAGTCATAAACATATTCTTCCTCTGCGCTCTCCAATCATCCCACAACTCTAGACCCCTATACGGTCTCCATACTACAACAATCAAATCATCCAACTGCCTCCTCCAATAGTTAGTCTTGCCCATATGGGTCTGAGTAACATAACCCAAATAACAACAAACAATAGGTTGGTGCGCCTCCCGTGAATCATCTACTATAGGTCTGCATACTGGGATGTGCTCCCATGCCCATATCTGTAGGACTAAAACACCTACTGCCATGCTCTTCCCCTTCCGATATACAATCTTGTGCATCTCATGATACATATGAGAAAGCAAGCATGATCCCCACCCTAATCACACTAGATGAGTCAACAACCTCTTAAGTATTCTTCCCCAACCACATAGAAATCCCTGTTGTCCTCTATCATGCATCACAAAACAACCAATCATACCTACCAAAACACATGCCAGAGGGTACTGCTCACCATATCTGCTCATCAAATCATCCCACGTAATAGCGCAATCAAGAATAGTCTCGTCATGGAATATTCATCTCAATGCCAAAATACTAGGTCGTGGAGTAGAATCATAATCAACCTTGTCTCCAGCGAATGGAATCCTCAAAATCCTATATATATCTTTTGACGTGATAGTCATCTCTCCAACCAGTAAATGAAAGGTGTTATGCTCCAAATGAAAATGCTCGACTAAAGAAGTCAACATACCATGATTCACATGGATATCAAGCATCTATAATAGGTATCTGAATCCACAGAAACCAATATGAGCTCTTTCTGCATCTGATAACTCATGAACAAGCCTCATCATTGGTGGAAATGTACACTGAAAAAGAATATTAGGAAATTGAATTTTCAAACTCGAACATACAAATCGTCAGTACGTGATCCAATTTGAGCTAAGAATGTGATAAAAATGCTATAGAATCCAAATATAGAAGATTCAAAATAAAAAAATGATGTTTACACTCTCAAAAATGCTTGTTGTTTTTTATATGAATTTTCACAGACATGCAGAAACTCGTACGAGCCAAAAATATATGTCAAACGAGTAAAACATCTCATATGACAATCTAATACTGCTTGCACGATAACATAGTCAATCAAGAACATTTTCGTATGATTCATGGGATAACACCAGATGATAAACCCTACTTTCTTAAATGATAAACTACCAAAAGACAGGTACTCGTATGAGAAATAGTATTAACCCGCATGAAAAAATGACACAAACGACTTTGAACGAAATTAAAAATGCAAAAAATTCAACAAAAAATCAAAAATTAAGAAATGCAAAGGCTAAAGATCGACCACTTATTGCTGGGTCGTAGTTCCGCAGTCGATTATGACATCTTTGGCACTCAAATCGATGCTCCTGAATCAAATTGCCATTTCTTTCTTCACAAGAGGTTTTTCAAATTTTAAACTTTGAGAGGTAAAAATGAATTGAAAATGACACATTGAACCCCTTATATAGCCCAAACCGTAAATTTTAAACTTTCTTTGATGGACATAAAACTTGTACCCTAAGCTAAATCGACTATCCTGAGTCCATTTTCGGGATCGAAATTGAAATGTGACGTCATTTCTCTATTCAAAATTTCACGACGTTGACCACTTAGCACTTTCATCCTCAAGTCAATTTTCAAATCATTTTGCACTCACTTCAATTCTAAATCTCATTTTTAAATTCTCAAATCAACTTTGATTTAATCTTCAATATCAATCTTCGTGCTCAAATAATTATCATCGTTACAAATTGCCTAAAATCGTTGTACCCTTTCTATATTTTGATTTCGCTCTCGAGGGGGCATACTCATTGCATCTTTTCAGTGATCATCATCATCAAAAGTCGAGAAATTTTTTCAAATCTTCATCGAAAGTCGAGCAAAAATATTTTTAAACAAAGAAAATCAATTAAACCTCATTACTAGGGGCATCTTAACTAAATCACATCATATCAAGTTGAGATTCTTTGATGTCAAACAAAGCAATCTCTAGGGGCATATCAATCTTTGTCCTTATCTAAATCAATCTTCAAATCGGTGTTCAGTTTCATCCCATCAAATCAAGCTGGACATTTTCTCTTACTAATCGATTCTTGTTCAATCAAGTTCGGAATCGGTTTTATCGCTTTGCTCAGTCGATTTTTGTTCAATCAAGTTCGAAATCGGTTGCGTCTCTCACTCAATCTATTTGATCAAGTTCTAGATCGATGCCTGTTTCTTGATCAATCAAGTTCAAGAACGGTATCTCACTCTTTGTCGATTCTTGTTCAATCAAGTTCAGGATCAGTATCGCTTCAAATCAAGCTGAACATCACACTCTTCATCGGTTTGTGATCCATCAAGTTTAGAACTGATATCTATTTGACATCAACTATTCTTTGAACCAACGCGTTGCTCGCACATTAATTCAAAGAGGGGCAAATGTAATACCCTAAAAATGGTCACCTAAACCATGAGCCCCTAATCTCAACAACATCACCAAAGTCCTAACCAAAGGCAATTAAATCAACCTTGAGCACTTAATTAATTAATTCTTCATTCATTAATGTTACACGGCAAGTTAATCACTCAACATTAATTAAATATTTATTTAATTAATTAAATCATTCCAAGTAAATCATTTTGATCAAGTATCCTATTTATTTAATTAAATATCCTATCATATTTAATTAATAAATAAATTTGTCATTTAATCATAAAAAATGGAATTAATTTACAAAGAGAAATTAATTACAAAAAAATGAATTAATTTACAAAGAGAGATTTATCAAAAAAAGATGAATTAATTTGCCAAAAAAAGAGTTAAATTGAAAACAAAAGAAAACAATATAACTGAGAGAAGAAATCAAACTTAAGATATTTCTTTTTTTCTAAAATTGAGATAATCTAAGAAATCAGAAAAACAATTAAATTGAATAAATCATTTTCTCTAAAATTAAAACTCAAAGCTTTTGAGAAAATAAGTTCAGTTGCATTGAAAAGACTTTTTCTAAATAGAAATCTTGAGCAAATTAAAGAAAAGTGCATGTAATCACCTAATTTTATCTCAAGTGCATGGAATCAACTAAATTTAATCTCCAATGCAAACTCAGACTTATAATCTGAATGCATTCAATCAAGCTATAATTGGAATCTATCTCAAGATTAACTTAATGTGATTTCTCAATTATTTCAATTATCTTGAAGTGTGTTTTTTATTGAGGAATCTCAACCACTCATTGCTAATCGATCTTGACCGTTGGTCTCTCTTTTGAGTCTTTATAAGTTCAGCTTTCATCTCTCATTCAAAACACCCTGGAGATTTATTGTTATTATGCAGTTTTTGCTCTGGAGTCATTGAAGATATTGTGCTTTGAGATTATTGCATCTTAGTTTAGCTTTTTGCATACTTAGTTTAATCGTTATTGCTATTCATTCATCTATCCTAATCTTGCATACATTTAGCTTATTCATGTTCTCATATAGATTAAATCCTTCGTCTTGGTGTAGTCTAGTCACTGGTATTGCTTATACAAATATGAGAGCAAGTCTATACTCGCATCTTTTAGAAGGCAATAGGTCAATTTGTTATGACTTTTTATATTCATGATTATATCTATCTAACCATGCATGCAATGACTTAATTGAAATGTTGTGTCTTACAGCTACACACAAGTACAAACAAAATAAAAGAGATGACTACACATAGAAAGACATAAAAATGGATGATAGAAAGAAAGTACACAAGGAAGAAAAAAATATAGAAAATAATTATGTGTAATAGTTAAATGCTAAAGGAAATATGAATGTAAGAAATGGCTAAAGTTGATCTTATGTCATCTAGATATAATATATGATTTATAGTAAATGTATGATAGCACGAATTGATTAATCTCATATATGATATGTTATAATGTACATTATGATAGTTCATAACTTCAATTTATTATCATATATTGTTTCCTAATATAAACTCTTGTAATTTAATACATTTTAATTCTCTTCTTATCTAGAAACTTGGACTATAATATCCAAGTGAACCATCTCTGATATGCTCTCCCTACTTGCCAGTAATCATACATTGACAAATGAAAGGTGCATCTAATGTTGTGATGGGAATTATTACCTAACAATTTGTGAACACTAGATCAAGGACACGTCTAACAGTTGAGGCTTTGATCTCATGGTATCCTCAACTAACACGGAGATAAGATACTTATTGATACATATTTATAATGTAAAATACCCTCTCATAAGAAAAACAACATGGTGGATGCATTTCATGAATCTTGAATCTTATGCTGCACTCGTATAACGTTACAACACATGAATGATCATATCCAACTGCAGATCTTATCTAAAATTAAACTGTATGGTAGACAAATTCGTTCTTACCTTCACAATATACGTGGAGGCAGACAATTTTTCCTTCTATCAAATCAAATAGAGCAAGATACATTTATTTTATATACGTTGTCTGAATACTCTCAATGACCAGCACATAAATATGACAGCACACCAGCTCTTGATTTGACAACCTGCATGATGTATCATGTCGTCGATAGGACTGGAACTTATGTTTCTTCATATCAAGGCTGTCACAGTCTTGAATGATAGTAGATCTTATTGTTTTAGCATTGTGAAGTGTCAATCTTTTTATAATTTAGTGTATTAATGAATTTTTTAATAAATTTCATAAAGTAGTTGATCTTGATGTTATCGTATGTTTTGCAGTCTAAAATAAAGTGTTTTTTTTCATTTTTAAAATCTTTAAATTCTAATCAATCATAATGTCATTATAGGGTTATTCTAAGAAAGCTCGGAAATTCAATTCAATCATGGCTACCAATTAAAATTTTCGTATGATTTTAGGTCACTAAAGCACCTTGAATTTTAGTTTGCATCTTTTTAAATTAAACTGGCACAAGCAATTGAACAAAAAAAAAAAAAAATTAATTTTAAAAAGATATGAAAAAATGTTTTACTGAAAAAATGATAATAGAAGTATGGCATATATATAATCCCATGAAAGAGCGCCATTAGGAGGATTAAATTGTCTATGTGCTAAACAAATCCCTTAAAACAACTTTTGAAAAAGATCATTGCAAAATCCTATAATAAAATAATCATCGATTCATTTATTAAGAAACACCAAAATACAAATACTATAACAATGAGAGCTTATTGGTTTTAATCATCTTTCCATCGAAATTTTCATACAACACAAATTTAGTAGCAATCACAAAGATAAGCATTTTGACAAGATCGAAATGGTTGAGGACTTTTTTCCCTTTAAGGCCTTGCCACTCTCCTATTAAACCCTCTTTCAATGTTGTGGTGTTAATTGGGCTAGTTAGTAGTTTTATTATCTTAAACCCTAATTCCTAATTTTCCAACCATTGCACATTATTGATGTTGGTAGCAAAAAAAAATTGATCATTTGTTCCAAAACAAAATCAATAGTGAATTTGGACACTCATACAACACAATACCTTAATTTTTTAATTTTAATTAAAGAAAACTTTCTAGTATGGAGGAAACAATGGCATGGTTGTGGCTTGAGAAAATGAAGCAAAAGAGCCTTCAAACTCAAAAGTCTTTAGAAGAGGATTAAGCTCATGAAAATTTAACATCCATTATGCCACAAATACATGACAAAGATACTTTTAATTAATGATAAAATACACAAAAATATTATCAAGCATAAGCATAAGCATCAACTATTGATTACTTGTTGGATAACATCTACCCTAATGGAGATGTTAGCATTAATGAGAGTGTTGATTGTAGTTTTTGCTACACCTATAGATTAGTAGTTTCCAAAGTAATTTAGAAGTAGGGGTAGCATAAATAATAGATTGGAATCAGCTAGCACTCCAAAATAAAGAAGGCCTCGTCCTATGGCACCTCATGAACTCGCATTACACATCTCCAAAATTATATGACCACTACAACAAAAGATCTTGAAGACGATCTTTAATTTTAGATTTTGTATTGTCTCTTCTACAAAGAAGAATGTTGAGTATATCACATGTCGCTTGCTTTTGGTATCCACCCATTTTTGGAAAGCCTTATTGGACTTTCCCATGCTCTAGGCACTAGATTTTATTGTATGACTTAATATTTTGATTCACCAAAATTTATTGTATTAAATCCCAACCTAGGAAGAAATAGCCTATTAGGTAGAATTAATCATGTCTCGACTCTTGTTCTTCATAATAAAATTGAATCCTAGGATTAATTTTGAGCCAGCACCAAAATAGTAGTTCAAATATTTAATAGATGGAATGAACATCACTAGGAAGAACATAATCTTTTTTAAACTCCTCTATTCTATGGAGAAAAGATACTTGTTTATAAATGAGTAGCTTACAACCATATCATAATGGCTACATAGGTGTGTCTTTGACACAGTTAAGGTAGGGAGATCCAATGAAGGACATCCCTGCCTTGCAGCCTATAACACAAAACACCATGCAAGATATCGACAACTGATAACTCAACACAAGCTATAACCGATAAACAGATAAAGAGAAACTCTAACCAGTAGAAGTAACACATGATATAACTGATAACCAGATAAATTAATCATTATAACCATTTAATGAATTACATATGTCTTCAGTGGCTATACATGCTGGATCGCAACCCAGAATTACAAAACAATCCTTACAACACAAATTTGAGATCTGCAGATCTTTTGCTCGACGAATTGGCCTCTGGTAACAGTCTGCATCGTTTTGCACTGATCCAGACCTCAATCCATCTGGACTTCAATCCCCCCGGACCAGAATCTCTCTGGAAACTACATCTTCGCTCGATCTCTTCTTCTTCGGACCTCTGTCCCTTAAAATGATTATCAAAACTTCCCTTTATACCATCCGCAAGCAATAACAACTTGATCAAGTCATCCAAAGACCAACCGGTTCATGATGAAACGTGTAAACAATAACATGGTGGCCCAAATCACCAAGAACATCCCAAAATGCATAAAACTTCACGCAGTCCTCCGGAAACATTGGTCAAGGCCTAAAACAACATCGCTCAATGATCCACAAGTTACGGAAACCACCCGCAACCCGATTCATCTTCGCTCCATACATTGCAAAACCAACTGGTAAGAACATACTAATACCGAACCAATATTGGGATCGATATCTAATCGAAATCAAATCCAAATGTCAGTTTGAAATACTCCTATGCTCCTACATCAGACTCTCGGGGTTAATTAAAAAGTGAGTCCCATTGCTTGATCTAGTTCGGCGAACTGTCAGTAGGTACTTGCAAGTTCCTTAGGGGTTCGACAGTCTGACTATAGGTTCCAGTTGCCTCTCCTCGGTGAATCTGCCGATCCACCCTGCATCCTGCCTCGGTTCGACAATCTATTCAAGTCTCCACCCATTAACTACCTCAAGCTCAAGCTCTAGGTTTGACGGTCTACCTGCAAGCTTTTACTGCCTCATGTTTGGTGATCTGAACAAGTCTACAAGATGCCTCAACTTCCTTTCCAACCAACCAGTACATAACTAGGTCTTCTTCGATCATAGGTTCGCAAACCTACTTTGATACCACTTGAAGCAGTCAAGGTAGGGAGATCCAATGAAGGAAATCCCCACCTTGCTGCCTATAACACAAAACACCATGCAAGATACTGAAAACCAGTAACTCAACACAAGATATAACTGGTAACCATATAAATCAGTCATTATAACTATTTAATGAATTACATATGCCTTCAGTGGCTACACATGCTGGACCACATCCCAGGATTACCAAACAATCCTTACAACACAAATCTGAGATCCGTAGAGCTTCTGCTTGATGAATCAGCCTTCAAATATAGTCTGCATTGTTCTGCACTGATCTAGACCTCAGTCCATCTAAACTTCAGTCCCCCTCGACCAGAATATCTCTGGAAACTACATCTTCACTCAATCTCTTCTTCTTTGGACCTGTGTCCCTTAAAATGATTCTCAAAACTTCCCTTTATCTGCAAGCAATAACAACTCAATCAAGTCAGCCAAAGACCAACCGGTTCATGATGACATGTGTAAACGATAACATGTCAACCCAAATCACAAAGAACATCACAAAATGCATAAAACTTCACGCAGTCCTCTATAAACATCGATCAAGGCCCAAAACAACATCGCTCAACGATCCGCAAGTTACGGAAACCACCCGCAACTCGATTCATCTTCGCTCCATACATTGCAAAACCAACCAGTAAAAACATACCGATACCGGACCAGTACCGAGATCGATATCTCACCGGAATCAAATCCAAATGTTGATTTGAACTACTCTGGTACTCCTGCATCAGTCTTACTGCCTATCACAATGTTTGATTAATCAATGATAATCCCACAATAGCGAGTCCCACATTTTGGTCAAAGTGGGACATTGAAATAAATATTTTTCATTAATCTTCACTTTTTGACACTTATAGTAGCTAAATCATTAATAACTTGAAGATGATCCAAAATAGTTGTACTGTTGTAAATTACACCCTGTGTAATTCTAGGCTACATAAGTGCCTTTTCTTTACTCTGATTAGAGAACTCCCTTCCCCTTTTGTCCTTTTTGTCCACTTGGCTCACTATGTCACCCTTTAGTTTGTCTTTTTTCTGACCTTGTCGACTGTATGGCACACAAACGCCTATGCACCACGGAAATGTTTGCATGTCGCACTAATGTTCCATGAATTTATAGTTCATGGGTGGTCATTTAAGCATTACACTTGCAATTGGCAAAGCTTGTAATGCCTCTTCTCGTGGCCACTGGCATCAGTTTTGATCCCAACATGCATACCTTCCCTATCTAGGTTCCTTACAACATAAATTTGAGATCCGCTAATCTTCTGCTTGACGAATCGGCCTCTGGTAATAGTTTGCACTATTTTGCACTGATCTAGAACTTAGTCCATTTGGACTTCAGTCTCACCAGACCAGAATCTCTCTGGAAATTACATCTTCACTCGATCTCTTCTTCTTTGAACCTCTGTCCCTTAAAATGATTCTCAAAACTTCCCTTTATACCATCTGCAAGCAATAACAACTCAATCAAGTCGGCCAAAGACCAACCGGTTCATGATGAAACATGTAAACGATAACATGTTGACCCAAATCACCAAGAACATCCAAAAATGCATAAAACTTCATGCGGTCCTCCAAAAACATTGGTCAAGGCCCAAAACAACATCGCTCAATGATCCACAAGTTACGGAAACCACTCGCAACCTGATTCATCTTTTCTCCATACATTGCAAAATCAACTGGTAAGAACATACCAATACTAGACCGATACTGGGATCAATATCTCATCGAAATCAAATCCAAATGCCGGTTTGAAATACTCTGGTGCTCTTGCATCAGACTCTCGAGGTTAATTGAAAAGTGAGTCCCATCACTTGATCTAGTTCGACGACCTGTCAGTAGGTACTTGCAAGTGCCTCGGGGGTTCAACAGTCTAACTATAGGTTGTGGTTGCCTCTCCTCAGCAAATCTACCGGTCCACCCTATAGCTTGCCTTGGTTTGACGATTTGTTCAAGTCTCCACCCATTAACTACCTCAAGCTCAATCTTTAGGTTCGACAGTCTTCTTGCAAACTTTTACTGTGTCATGTTCGGCAATCTGAACAAGTCTACAAGCTGCCTCAACTTCCTTTCCAACCAACTAGTACATAACTAGGTCTTCTTCAATCATAGGTTTACAAACCTACTCTGATACCACTTGAATTAGTCAAGGTAGGGAGATCCAATGAAGGAAATCCCCACCTTGCAGCTTATAACACAAAACACCATGCAATATATCAGCAACCGGTAACTCAACACAAGATATAACCAGTAAATAGATAAAGAGCAACCCTAACCAGTAGAAGTAACACATGATATAGCCGATGACCAGATAAATCAATCATTATAACTATTTAATGAATTACATATGCTTTCAATGGCTACACATGTTGGACCACATCCCAAGATTAAAAAACAATCCTTACAACACAAATCTGAGATCCACAGACCTTTTGCTCAATGAATCAACCTCCAAATATAGTCTGTATTGTTCTGCACTGATCCGAACCTCAGTCCATCCGAACTTCAGTACCCCTAGACCAAAATATCTCTAGAAACTACATCTTCGCTTGATATCTTCTTCTTCGGACCTCTATCTCTTAAAATGATTCTCAAAACTTCCCTTTATCTACAAGCAATAATAACTCGATCAAGTCAGCTGAAGACCAATCAGTTCATGATGAAATGTGTAAATGATAACATGTCGGCCCAAATCACCAAGGACATCCTAAAATTCATAAAAATTCACACAATCCTTTGGAAACATTGGTCAAGGCTGAAAACAACATCACTCAACGATCCGCAAGTTACAGAAGCCACCCACAACCCGATTCATCTTTGCTCCATACACTGCAAAACCAACTAGTCAAAACATACCAATACCGGACCAATATCGGGTTCGATATCTCATCGGAATCAAATCCAAATGTCATTTTGAACTACTCTAGTGCTCCTGCATCAGTCTTACTGCCTATCACAATGTTTGATTAATCAACGATAATCCCACAATAGTGAGTCCCACATTTTGGTCAAAGTGGGGCATTGAAATAAATATTTTTAATTAATCTTGACTTTTTGACACTTTAGTAGCTGAACCATGTTAATAATTTGAAGATGATGCAAAATAGTTGTAGTGTTGTAAATTACACCCTGTGTAATTCTAGGCTACATAAGTGCCTTTGCTTTACTCTGATTATAAAACTCCCTTCCCCTTTTGTCCCTTTTGTCCACTTGGCTCACTCTATCACCCTTTAATTTGTCTTTTTTTTTACCTTGTCAACTGTATGGCACACAGACGCCTATGCACCACAAAAGTTTTTGCACACCGCACTAATATTCCACAAATTTATAGTTAATGGGTGGTCATTTGAGCATTACACTTGTGATTGGAAAAGCTTGTAATGCCTCTTCTTGTGGCCACTGGCATCGGTTTCGATCCCAACATGCATATCTTCCCTATCTAGGTTCATTTTGGTAATCTAGAAACTCATTCAAACCTCTCAAACACTCTTTGAGCTTTCTACACAACCTATAGCTTCTTGATCATTGGCCTTTCATTCCACTATTGTTGCATTTCATTCATCTTGTTACCATCATCATAGCTGTGTGTTGGAGGATTGTAAGTGGTCACCTTCACTTTGGCAGGCTCTTGTTCTCTTGTTATTGAAGGGGAGTTTCTCCCTCCTTGTTTTCATTGTAGCATTATATCTCCAATAACATATTATTAATCTTGTTTATCTCATGTTATTGCATATTATCTTCTTTATCCATTATCTATTAGCTTGGCTGTCCATGGAGGTGGAAACACCAAAGCGGGGGTCTGACTATGGTAGACCTCTAAAATACAACCCCAACATTTTATCTTCATGTTTCTTGTGTGCAAGTGATCAAAGGAAGTTTGTGATCTAGCTGGAACCTTCCAATGTGGCACTATTGTGATATTCCTTCTTTTAAGTTTCTTTTCTTTCATTCCTTGTTAGTATTTTTATTTTGTTTACTATCATATCATTAAATCTCAAAGTTTCGTCATTTTGTATTCTCTGCATGAGACTTTGTACTCTATCCATGGCCTACATGTGCATCTTCGGGAAAAGAGAAAGAATAGGTCACTAGAGGGTCTATGTGATATATTGTTTTCGATTTGGTGGTTAATATAGTCTTAATATTATATGTGCTTCTTTTATCTAGTAATTTTTGTTCATAGGTTTGGATAGTTAGTTGTTTATATCTTCCTAGTTCACTAGAGCTTCAGTTTAGTGATGTAGTGAAAGAAGGTTTTCTCCTTGAAGTTTCATTACTTCAAGGGTACTAAATCCCATCTACATTTTGGTGAAGCTGACGTGAATATTTGTCTCATGCGTTTACTTTTAAATATTTAAGCGTCTCTTTTAATAATTATTTCTATATTTGTGTAAGGTTCCTTCTTCACACCTTCTTCGAGTATTGTCGAAGTGTTGTAAGGCTTGTCTATGAGCTTTATGAACTAGACTGCCTCTAGGGTTGTTGTAAGGAGAACTTACTAACTGAGTAGTTCCCCAAACTATTATAGTCCTACCTAACTAGGTCTGATATTTTTAGGTATGACAGATCCGAATGACCCCTTTGCCTCTCATCCCCTTAAGAGTATTATCATTAGTGGATCTTATACAAATAGTTCACAAAATAATTCTCAAAATAATACTCCAACAAGTAGCCCCCCAAGGTCTCCCCCTGTTGTCGATCATGAATATTCTCTTGAGGTTCTATGCAAACAAGTCCACTCCTTAGAGGGGAATTTGAGATAATTCAAGGGTTTCCTTGAATGAGAAATCTCCCCTAGGATAGCTCTATTATTCATAATCTAAAAGATATTCTTATCTCAAACAAGAAATCCCTAGAGGTGTTGAGAGAGGTATCTATGATAGTTAAGATTCATGTACCACTTGCTAAGATCCCTCCACAAGATGACCAATCTAGTTCTACTAGCCTACATATTAGTGTTGATATGCCTAGGCCATCAGTCCACATGGTCGATACTAAGCCTACTTTTGATCTGAATGTTGATAGTGCTACACTTGGCATTAATCTTTCACATATGCCTTTAGGGTATACTAGTATGGCTACCACATCCATGACCTTTGGCATGTTTGTTGGTGCTACTACATGTTTTGGAGCTGGTACTAGTGGTGATTTTGGAGGTGGTACCTACCCTCGTGGATCTATTGCTCTACCTCCACCACCCTCGACTAAAAATCTAGTGTTAAATACAATTATGTAGAATATGGGACAATTATAGAAACAACTTACTACTCTTGCATATGCTACTAATCAATCCTCTTCGTCTACTTATTATTGACCTAGTCCTCTCATTCTAAGCATCTTGAACATGATCACCCCTCAAGGGGTAAAATCGTTAATTTTTTATCGATATAATGGAGGATATCCTAATGTTCATATCAATTCTTTCATGGTTATTTGTAGTGACTACCACAACTTAGACTTTATGTTGTTAAAGTTATTCTCCCAATCCCTTAAAGGAACCGTGCTAGAATGGTATAGATCACATACTAATTAATCTATCAATTTATTTGATCAACTTATGGATGTCTTTCGTATTCGATTTTAGGCGAACAGTGGAAACAAGCTCACTATAACTAACCTTGTTCATTGCAAGAAAAAACCCAACAAGAGTATTATAGAGTTTATCTCTCACTACTATTCAACATATACAAAGATACCTTTTGCCCTTCCTAATAGTGATTTAAAAATAATGTTCATTAGAAATATGTAATCGACACTAAGAGATAAATTGGCTCTTTATCGTTATTCAACTTTACCAATCTATATTCTACACTCACTATATATTGGATCAGCACACAATGAATTAGTTTACGGAATCTTATTCAAACTGTCATGTTGACACATTTGGAGGTGCATCTTCCATGGGAGGGTCTAAAAAGAATAAGGTTGTAGAAAATTTTATTACTATCCCTTAGGCTAATGAGAGGTCTATATATACAAGAACTATAGTGAAATTAGATCTTTAAAAAGTTATCTAATTCTTACTTCAGTATTATGAAAAACCCGTTAAAACATAATCGTATAACCCTCCCTAAGATTGGACTATTGCCTGACAATAGAGCATACTCTCAATGGTATGATGGTTCCAAATTCTATCAGTATCACCATGTTCCTAGACATGATACCGAACGTTGTATTCATCTCAAACATTTAGTCCAAGATTGTAGTGCCCCTACCCTAGTCAACTTTGTAAAACCGGTTTGACCTTGGTTGACTTTTTATGTGGCATTTTTGAATGGTTGATTTACCGTGATGTAATGTTGTAGTCAGATATTATGATTATTGTGCGTACCTGTTACTGTGCTTTCGCATCGATACTTGTGTAAGTTTAATTGTTTCCTTGATTCTTGTTATTGATCTTGAGCTAACACCTTCATTAAATATATATGCTTGTGTGACCCTTGGTTGCAGGAGATTGTAGGTATAGTATCGCCGTGGTGCAAGGTTCATCTTCACCTAGATTCGCAGGGTTGTGCATACCTCTTTCGCCCTTAGAATTTGGGTTACGTGGTCATAAAACCCTCATTTTACCCTAGTCATTCTCAAGTGAGTGTCACCTGTGGTTCGTCAGTTTCCCTTTTCGTTTGGGTTTGCGGGTTGTGTATTTGATTGGATTTCTTGGGTTGCATGCCTTGTGTGTGGTAAAAATTGAGTATTTTATCCTAAGTATTTTATTTGAGTTAATGTGTTCATTTACACATTAGTAATTGAGGAATTAAAAATAAATAGGTTTCTTTTATGTGATTAATCATTAATTAAAAAGATCGCTCTATTTATGTTTGTAGCAAGTTTAAGTATTTAATTCTATTTAAGGTGTTCATTTACACATTAGTAATTGAGGAATTAAAATAAATAGGTTCTTTTATGTGATTAATCATTAATTAAAAAGATCGCTCTATTTATGTTGTAGCAAGTTTAATTTAATGGTTAATTTAAAATCGTGAATTTATTTAGTTTATGCATTTTGAAAAGGGAAGATTTAAAGTTATTCGAGATAGAAATAATTTAATCCCTTTTTGCTTTTTGAAATAGAAAGGTTAATTTTAATTATTTAAGAAAATTAATTTTTATTAGAAAAGCAAGTTTAATTTATATATATATTTGATATAGTGTGAAAGATTGATTTTGGGAATTTAATTTAATTGAAATATTTTACCCTCATCAATATTACGAAATATAAATGTTAGCTTTGTTAATATTGAGAAAATTAAAATTAAATGAGAGAGAAGCATTTTAATTTTAATTAGAAAAGCAAGTTAGATTATTTGAATAGTTGAAAAGAATGATTTTTTTTCATTTTTTATTTAAAAAGTGTTTAAATTCGAAATTAAGAGATTAGGTCAAATTGGATTCCATTTAACCTAGGTTGGAAAATATTTTTGGGGTTGTTGATTTTTTTGGGGGAAAAATATTTTTGGATGGAGAAAATTGGGGATTTTGGGAAGGAAGGATTTCTACAGCTGCAGGTTGGGCTTCTTCAAAATCTTGTCAGGAATGCTAAAAGAGGTAGGATTCTTGTTTACCTTTTTATTTCGTTGTTAAATCAAAAAAAATTGTTTGGTTGTTCTTCAGGAAATTTTGGTTCTAAAAATCCATGAATGTTCTCAGATTTGAGTTTTAGTGTTGGAAAAAAAAAAAAAATTGGTTTGCATTGTTTTTTATTGTGAAAAGATTGTTAAATTAGTTGGATTTCATGCTTGTAGATTAATTAGATTCACTAATTCTACCCTGAGAGGGGGTTATGCTAGCAAAATTTCGCTAGAATGGGTTTGCCTGGGAATGAAAATGTTTGTTTAAGATTGGCTGAATCCATTCTCTGTTTGTCTTAGAAAATTTCCAAGTCTATTTTTTTGGGGGTTTTGTTTTAGATTATCAGAATGCATTCATATGTCTAAGGGTTGGGGGGTTGGGGGGGGGGGCAGCTTGCTACCAACGGTAGCAGAGCTATCGTGCGGTAGCAATGCTACCGTAAGGTAGCATATGCTACCGTAGGGTAGCAATTCTACCATATAGGTAGTAGTGCTACCATGCGGGTAGCAGTGCTACCGTACAACAACATGCTACCTACCAAGCAATATTAAATTGCCTTAACATTTTACATGCCTCCAGCATGTAGTGATTTGTATTTTTTTAATTTATATATATATATTTTGTTATTTATTTCATTATGCGGAAAAAGGTTAAAGTAATATTTTATTTGGAAGATTTTGGAAATAAAATATATTTATTGTTTAGTAAGTTTTAAATAATATATTATTATCTGAGAAATTAGATGATAATAGGTTATCAGGAGATTTTAGAAATGAAATAATATAGTGTATTTAGGTAATTGGAAAATAGGAATATTATATCATTGGGTATTTTGGAAACTTAAATAATATACTATTGGAAATATTGGGAATTAAATAAATTATCATTAGGAAAATTTGGCAAATAAATGAAATTTTCATTTTGTAGAATAAATTGTTAATTTATATTTTTCTCTGAATTGGGGAATAGGCAAGATGTTGGTAATATTGCATTATAACAGACAATGAAATATTGTTGGCATTTCATAAGGATATTGAGAAGGTTGTTGATTATTATAGATATAACTGATTAAGGATGTTTTACTATCTTGATATTATTATTTTGTCATTGATGTCAAGAAATTGATTTTCTAATTTAGTATGATGTTGCCATATCTTGAGAAGTATGATTTGAAGAGTATAAAGATGTCGGTAAAAGACACAGGAAAGAATATGATGAATAAGGGGATGAATAAGGTATTCAATGGGCAACTAGTACCGAGTCAGACAATGATGAGATCATGATGTTTAGATTGTTTTAACATCATACATATGTTGTAAATTGTAAGGTTAATACTATACTATGTTATCAAGCAAAGAACCTAGTCGGTAAACCCTAAGGTTATCAGTATCGGTTAATGAAGGCAAAATGTCTACCGAGTGAAGTTTAGTATTCACCGAGTTGTTACCGAGTTGTAACCGAGCTATAACAGAATGCATTAAATGTTTACATGCCTTATTTAATGAAGGAAGTTGATAAGCTGGAACTGATCAACGATTGGTGAGCCGTGGAAGAAGTTTGTTAACGAATCTAAGGCAATGGAAAGTCGGCATGAAGATCTACAGCTCAGATTGAACCGCAATACCCTGGCACAAGTTCCAAGACTAATATGCAAGTTCCAAGGCGGGATAAAACATTTTCAGATCAAAAGATGCATTGAACCTAGACAAGATAGAAGATCTGATGGCGATGATTGATCATGGGAAATGTGATCAAGAAGATTAAGCGGTTACCTAATTGTTTATAAATAGAAAATTGTTGATAACAGTGTATGCGGGCAAGTGTATGCACAGGGATGCTACATAGTGATTACCGAGCACAGAAGCTTGAAGACCTGTTAGAATAATAGAGTATAGAAGCCCAACAGATAGACAAGATTAGTTCTATGTCTAGATTGTATTGAACAAATAGGAATCTTCTTTAGCATTTTAGATGTGAAGTTGCAGATAGATTTTTAAAGTGACAAAAAATCTCTTAACCAAGTGGATTTAACAGTCTTATTTGTAAAACCCTTTAGCAAGGTGACATTCTGATTGAGTGTTTGAAATCCTTTAACAAGGTCACTTCTAACAAGGTGAAGATCCTAACAGATCTGAGGGAAATCCCTTAACCGGGTCACATCTAGCAATGTGTTTATAATTTTTAACAGGATTTGCTTTTAACCGAGCATACTCTAGAAGAGTATATTTCTTAGTGGGTTCGAAATCCCACAATTGTTTTTCCCTATCTGGGTTTCCACGTTAAATCTGGTGTTATGAGGTTTATGATGTTTATATGCTTTTGAGTTTGCATGTTTGACAGTTTTGGTTTTATTACTGAAGTATATGTTACTGAGGTTGAATCTGATGTTTTTATGGATGATTTGCCCCCCCTCCCCTCTCATCTTGTTGGTTATTGGATCTATACTTATATTAAATATCAGAACTATCAATTGGTATCAGAGCTTTGGACTCCGGAAGGAAAGTTTAAAGGCACTTGAGTTAAAGATCTAAAGATGTATAAGAGGGATACACCGAAGCTGAACAAGTCAAGTTTCTCTACATGGCAGAAAAGGATGAAGCTACATCTATCAGGAGTTGGAGAATATGATGTATACTATCTGGAGAATGATTTTGTCACACCGAGAACCTATCCATTGACTATGGAAGAGATAAAGGAAAAGCAAGAACATATTCAAGCAATGATTGAAATAACATCTGCATTGACTGATTCAGAGTTTAATGATCTAGAAGGCTGCAATGATGCAAAGGCAATGTGGGATAAGCTCATATCAGTATATGGAGGAGATGAACATGTTCAAAGAGCAAAAGTAGATAGTCTAAGAGGACAACTTGAATCTATGAGGATGAATGAAGGTGAGAACATAACTCAGTACAATACAAGACTAAAGGAGATTGTTAATCAAATCAAAGGTGCAGGTGGAACTATTGAAGAAAAGGATATAACAAGTAAGTTGTTAAGAACCCTTCTACTAGCTTATGCAATCCGAGTCTCTACAATCAATGAATTGAGGTCTATACCTAATATGCCAGTTTCTTTAGATGCTACTATTGGTAAGCTACATGCATTTGAGTTAAGTAATTTTGATAACAGTGGATCTTCGGTAAATAAAGTTGAATCTACATTTAGTTCTTTTCATCTTGATGAATCTAATGATTTCAATGAAAGAAAGTATAAGTACTTTGAAGGAGATCACAGTGGAGCAAGTGAAAGATTTCGTAAGAACATGGAAGTAGTACACAAATTATATGAGGAAATCAGAAAGAAAGAAGAGTTTGAAGCACTATTAGCCAAAAGGTTACCGAGAGGCAAAGGTAAGTATTAAGGAAAACTACCTTTGAAAAGTTTCAATTGTGATAAGATAGGACATATGGCTTCTAACTATCCTGACAAATATTTTATTGAAAAGAGAGATTACCGAGATGACAGACAGAAAGATAATCATTACAGAGGACACCGAGACTTTAGAAGAAGAGATAGAAAGACATGCCTAATAGCTGATGAGGAATCTAATGATGATAAATCAGATGAGACTGATACAAAGGAAGTAGTTTATGTGGCTATCAAGGATGGATTAGATGAAGAAAGGTATGAAGAAAAAGCCCTAATATCTCACATAAACACTAATGATTCTAGGATTATAGATAGTGGATGCTCACATCATATGACAGGAGATAAACACAAGTTTGTTATATTAGAAGATTATGATGGAGGCTATGTTAGATTTGGTAATGATGCACCATGTCTGGTGAGAGGTAAAGGATCTATAACACTTCTTGACAATGCAAGATGCAATGATGTTTATTGGGTTGAAGGTTTGAAATACAATTTGTTGAGTGTAGCACAACTAAACAATACAGGTTACCGAATAGAATTTCAGAAAGGAATTGTCAAAGTTCATGACAAAAATGGAAAGTTAGCTGCTACCGGGACACAAACAAAAGGTAACACATTTCACCTTGACTCAACTCGGAATAAGTGTTTGCATGCAAAGTTAGATGATACCTGGTTATGGCATAAAAGGTTTTGTCATGTAAATTTTCATAATCTGATCAAAATAAGCAAGAAGCATCGAGTAAGAGGTCTATTGAGTCTTGAAAAACCTGAGAATACAATGTGCCGAGGATGCGAGATGGATAAGATGACAAGATCAAGCTTTACAAGTAAGTCTTACACTTCTAAGGAAATTTTAGATCTAGTGCACACTGATCTTTGTGATCTTATGAAAGTTCAAAGTTATTATGGTGATAAATATTTCAGATTATTTGTGGATGACTATTCAAGGATGATGTCAGTAATGTTTTTAAAAGAAAAATCAGAAGTTTTTCAAATGTTTAAATGGTACAAGGCAAGAGTTGAAAATGAAACAGGAAGACAACTTAAATGTCTTAGATCAGATAGAGGAGGAGAGTTCACATCTGATGAGTTCAACTTATTTTGCAAAGATAATGGTATTAAAAGACAAGTCTCTGCACCAAGAACTCCACAACAGAATGGAATAGCTGAAAGAAGAAACAGATCTATTGTGGATTGTGCTAGAACACTAATGATTGAAAAGAAGGTGACACAAACATTTTGGAGAGAAGCAATAAGCATAGCAGTTTACACCTTGAACCCAATTCAATTGAAGAAAGGTACTTTGAAGACACCATATGAAATCTGGTATGATAAGAAACCCAATGTAAGTTATTTTAAAATCTTTGGAAGTAGATGCTATGTTCACAAAGATGATAGAAATGACAAATTTGATCAGAAAAGTGAAGAAGGAACGTTTCTAGGTTATTCTTCTAGAAGCAAAGCATTTAAATGTCTGATCAAATCATCTAACAAAATAGTAAAAAGTGCAAATGTGAAAATTGATGAATTTTCAGAAAGAAATGATGAAGGAAATTCCAAGGAACCAGAAGACTATGATGAATTTGTCTATGTTCAACTGAGAAGTCTTACTGAGAAGACTGTTGAAGAAAATGAAGAGAATATCCAGTTACCGAGTGATGAAGAAGATCATACAGAGCCTACCATGCCTGTATTAGCCAAGTATGTTAGAAGACATCATGCACCAAGTCAGATTATAGGAGATAAGGATGATCCAGTGATGACAAGTAACAAACTGAGACAGAATACATGTTTGATATCTAAATTTGAACCGAGAATAGTGAAAGAGGCATTTAACAGTGAAGATTGGATAAATGCTATGACAGAAGAGATTGATAAAATCAAGAAGAATGACACATGGACACTAATCCCAAGACCAAAGGACAAAAATGTAATCGATACAAAGTGGATTTTTAGAAACAAGCTAAATGAAAAGGGAGAGGTCATTCGAAACAAAGCAAGACTAGTTTGCAAAGGTTATGCTCAAGAAGAAGGAATTGATTATGGTGAAACTTTTACACCTATTGCTAGACTTGAAGGAGTAAGAGCATTGTTGGCCTATGCTGCTTTCAAAAATTTTAAGGTATATCAAATGGATGTCAAATCTGCATTTCTGAATGGAATATTAGAAGAAGTTTTTATTGAACAACCTGAAGGATTTGTTGAAGACAATAATAAAGATCAGGTATGTAAATTAAACAAAGCTTTATATGGTTTGAAACAAGCACCAAGAGAATGGTATGAAAGATTGCACTCTTATTTGATTAAGATTGGTTTTATAAGAACAAGTGAGAACAACAACATGTACATGAAGAATCATGAATTTGGAATACTGATCTCAACCATATTTGTTGATGATATTATATTTTGTGGCAATGACTCTTTATGCAAGAACTTTGGAAATGAAATGAGCAAAGAATTTGAGATGTCATTAATTGGTGAGATAAAGTATTTTATAGGTTTACAGATACTACAAATGAAAAATGAGATTTTCATTACTCAATCCAAGTACATAAAGGAAATCTTGAAGAAATTTGGAATGGAGGATTCAAAACCAGTAAGTACTCCTATGACTACCAACTGTAAATTATCAAAGAATGATGAATTTGCATATATTGATGAGACATTTTACCGATCCATGATTGGAAAGCTACAATATGTTGTTCATAGCAGACTAGATATAGCACATGCAGTAGGTATAGTTGCAAGATTCTCTGCAGATCCTAAAGAAACACACATGACAACAATCAAAAGAATTTTTAGATACTTGAAAGGCACTGAGGATTATGGCTTAGTATATCAGAAAGGCAATAATTTTGATTTAACAGTTTATACTGATGCTGATTGGGCAGACAACATTAATGACAAAAAAAGCACAAGTGGAGGAGCTTTCTTTTTAGGAGAAAGACTAGTGAGTTGGCTTAGCAAGAAACAAGGATGTGTTTCACAGTCAACAACAAAAGCTGAATACGTTGTTGCACTGAATTGTACCAACATTGCATGGATCAAACAATTGTTGGAAGGTATAAATTAGAAAGTTACCGAGCCAGTAACTATATTCTGTGACAATACTAGTGCCATTAATATTTCAAAGAATCCTATTATGCACTCTAAGACAAAGCACATATCTATCAAATATCATTATCTTAGAGAAGAAGATCAAGAGAAGGAAGTGGTGTTGGAGTATGTTAGCACAAAGGAACAAATAGTAGATATCTTCACCAAGCCACTACCAAGGGACATTTTTGAATATCTCAGAAGTAAGTCAAGGGTCCTACCCCTATCTTCTGCTCATTGACTGAGTTCGGTGAAAGCATCAATCCGATGACTCTATCGAATATCTTTTGGGAGTTGATGCTGATTTATACACTTTAGGATTTTTTCTAAAGGTGTACATGAAATATTAAAGGGAACAGGAATTGAAGAAAAATGCTCTAACTGAGACTTAGTTGATACACAACAACAGGAAGTCACTTCTTCCAGAAAGTAATTATGTTTTAGTTCTTTACTTTTTGGCATTGTTGTCAAAGGGGGAGAAGACATACAAAGAGGGAGAAGACTAATATAGAGGAAGAAGACCTATTAGGGGAGAAGACTAAAAGAAAACTAAGCAGACTATAGATTAGAAAGAAGACTCAAAACAGGAGAAGTCTAATGTATGGGGAAGAGCATTTCAGCATTTCAGAATCAAAGCAATCCGAATCTTTTAAGGTCAAATCAATTGGTTTTGCCATCAATGCCAAAGGGGGATATTGTTGGCAATATTGCATTATAACAGACAATGAAAGATTGTTGGCATTTCATAAGGATATTGAGAAGGTTGTTGATGATTATGGATATAATTGATTAAGGATGTTTTACTGTCTTGATATTATTATTTTGTCATTGATGTCAAGAAATTGATTTTCTAATTTAGTATGATGTTGCCATATCTTGAGAAGTATGATTTGAAGAGTATAAAAATATCGGTAAAAGACACAGGAAAGAATATGATGAATAAGGGGATGAATAAGGTATTTAATGGGCAACTAGTACCGAGTCAGACAATGATGATATCATGATGTTTAGATTGTTTTAACATCATACATATGTTGTAAATTGTAAGGTTAATACTATACTATGTTATTAAGCAAGGAACCTAGTCGGTAAACCCTAAGGACCTAGTCAGTAAACCCTAAGGTTATTGGTATCGGTTAATGAAGGCGGAATGTCTACCGAGTGAAGTTTAGTATTCACCGAGTTGTTACCGAGTTGTAACCAAGCTATAACAAAATGCATTAAATGTTTACATGCATTGTTTAATGAAGGAAGCTGATGAGCTGGAACTGATCAATGATTGGTGAGCCATGGAAGAAGTTTGTTAACGAATCTAAGGCAATGGAAAGTCGACATGAAGATCTACAACTCAGATTGAACCGCAATACCCTGGCACAAGTTCCAAGACTAATATGCAAGTTCCAAGATGGGGTAAAACATTTTCAGATTGAAAGATGCATTGAACCTAGACAAGATAGAAGATCTGATGGCTATGATTGATCATGGGAAATGTGATCAAGGAGATTAGGCAGTTACCTAATTGTTTATAAATAGGAAACTGTTGATAAACAATGTATGCGGGCAAGTGCATGCACAGGGATGCTACATAGTGATTATCGAGCACAGAAGCTTGAAGACCTGTTAGAATAATAGAGTATAGAAGCCCAACAGATAGACAAGATTAGTTCTATGTCTATATTGTATTGAACAAATAGGAATCTGCTTTAGCATTTTAGATGTGAAGTTGCAGATAGATTTTTATTACTGTTATTTTGCGAAAGTGATAGAAAATCTCTTAACCGAGTGGACTTAACAATCTTATTTGTAAAACCCTCTAGCAAGGTGACATTCTAATTGAGTGTTTGAAATCTTTTAACAAGGTCACTTCTAACAAGGTGAAGATCCTAATAGATCTAAGGGAAATCCCTTAACCGGGTCACATCTAGCAATGTGTTTGTAATCTTTAACACGATTTTCTTTTAACTAAGCATACTCTAGAAGAGTATATTTCTTAGTGGGTCCGAAATCCCACAATGGTTTTTCCCTATTTAGGTTTCCACATTAAATCTGGTGTTATGAAGTTTATGATGTTTATATGCTTTTGAGTTTGCATGTTTGACAGTTTCGGTTTTATTACTGAATTATATGTTACCGAGGTTGAATCTGATGTTTTTATGGATGATTCACCCCCCCCCTCTCATCTTGTTGGTTATTGGATCTGTACTTATATTAAGTATTAGAACTATCACAAGATTGTACTAGTGCAATTGTGGTATTGAATTTACCTAGTAATGGTGTTTTGTTTTCTGTTATTGTATTTTGAGAACTTAGATCATTTAGAAAACATGGTCAACATTTAGTGTTTAACTCAATATGGGAAAAGATTGCCTCTACCGGTTAATGCCCATGCAAGTTTAATTTCTATACTTAGTTTTTCTTAAGTAACGACAAGACTTGATATGTTTGTTTGGACCCTATTGTTTGGTTGATTTGGGGTACCTATTTATATCAACGGTCTCTAATTCGGTTGTTGCCTTTTGATGATGTTATAATTGGTCTTGTACTTTATTGCGGGAGTAGTGTGTTGATTTGTGGTTGACCATAGTTGGTCAAGTCTCTAGTTAGAGTACCGTCAGGCAGTGAACCTTTGAATTTGCTTTTAATATGTTCAGTTGGATCCGTTTCTATGTAGGGATTGTCTATGTATTTATTGACCGATGTGGTCGTTTGTATATTGGTTATGTTCGCCTTGATGACAAGATTGTAAATAATGTGAACCTTATGTATGCTTAACTTATTTAAATGATCACAGGGGTCTTGCAGTTGAGCAGACCCAGAGATGTAGCCCTTTAGGGGTGAACTTTGATATCAATTTGGTGTTATGTGATTCTTTTGTTCTTATGTTTCATGTTTAGTGTTAGCATGTATGGATGGCATTTTGATAGAATGTATAAGTGGATTAGATGAAATTAATCGTAAATGCATGTATGTAGTTGTCTTAATTAAATGCAGGAATATGGATCATGAAAGGATCTTTATTTGAATAATAGAATGTAACCAATTTCAGTTATTGATAATACAATTGAGTGTGCACGGAAAGAACTCACTAGGTTATGATGAAATTAAAGCATGTAATGAAATTAGATGCATGGTATATGGTTAAGGAAAAGTTTTAACGAAATGACTGGATAACCATTGTTGGACCTAACTCATAATTCAAATAGATGAACTCATTTATGTTATTTACATTTTAACTTTAATATGTGAACTTCATCTTATTAGCTATATTTTAACTCTAATGGATGAACCTCCACATGTTATCTATGTTTTAACTTTAATGGGTAAATTTCCTCATGTTAGTCTCATCTTCAACCCTAAAGGATGAACGCATCCTATTATCTATAATTTTAATTTACTAAACAAATTATATCCATGTTTTAAGTAATAACGTGTAATTAAGATAACCTGCTTAATTGGATCAAATGTTGCCAATTAAGTTAGGTGTTAAGTTACATAATCACGTTGGGAAACTCCTTAGGTTTGTTTAGTCTTCCGTTGTGTTATCAAAGCTTTAGATAACTCAATGTATCTTAATGTTGTGTCGTATAAAAAAAAATATATTTGCACTCCATTTGTGTGTTTTAGCTTTATCCCTTTGGGGTTCCTAGTGGGGCATTACATTTGGTATCAGAGCCCATGTTGCAACACTAGGATCTCTGGTTTCGCTTGTGCCCTTAGTTGGTGTGAGGTGTATTGACCTTATGTTGTATGCTTGTCCCCCTTGTTGTATGAGTGTGATTGAGCAGACCCTAACTTGTGTGTAACATGTGTGTTCACACCCTATTTTCACCTTCTTGATGCAGGTGCTTTGGAGTGATTATATGTGCTTTGTTTGCTTATTGGTGTCTTGGTCTATGATTACTAATATTCTAAAAGAGAGTCGTATGTACCTTCCTTTTTGATTCGTTGTACTCTTTTGACTAATCCATTTGGGTTGGTTAGTGTCGTCTTGAATCTGAAAGTATGAAATGTGCTTGTTTATGGTTATGATCTAGCTTAGTGTTGTTCGCTTGAAAGACTAGTGTGGTAGATATTGAATGCTTATTATGAAGAAAATTGAATAATTATCACTCTCCCTCCTCTCTCTCTCTCTAGAAATTTAAAATGCTTTTGATATGTGTAATTGTCTTTTATTTGAGTTTTCTTTTGCGAGAGAAGGTTGCGACTTCTTGAGCCCTTGTGTGAGCTTATAACACTTATGCGTTTTTAGATTATAAAAGGGCTTCGGATGAAAGTTCATATTGGTTATTGAGAAAAATTGTATGTTTACATTAAAGAATTCTCCATCTGTCTCATAGGAGTACTGTAATTAAATTCGATCTTAAGTAATGTGCATTAATATGTGAATTGTTGTTATGTGAAATTACCTTGTTTGTAAAAGAAGTATCAAAAGGGAACATGTTATAGTAGCTTTGAGAGTGTATTAATGTGTTCCATGAAAGATTGTTTTATGTGCTTCTTTAAACCAGTTTGATTGAGGAACTATTTTAGCAATGCTCCATTGAACTTGCTTTTGGATATATGTAATTACCTTATTATGATTAGAAAGTGCAAATGAAAGGCTTGTTTGATGTGCATGCATGATATGTATTATTTGGTTGATAACTCCTCATTTACCTTCTTATCGTATTTTGATTTTCAATGATAGGTTGCAGATTATGATATGTTTTTGCATTGAATTAAGAATAGTGAGTGTTCTCAAGAGGTCTTGTATTATCGAAAGATTGTCTATCTTGATTTCTTGTTTGGAAAACTACAACATTTTGTTGCAACCATAATGGTTGGAAATGTCATGGCATCCTCCTGAAACAGTGGCGAAATGAAAACCATGCAATTAAAATGATAAGACTTATAGTGAAAAATTTTAGCTTGTGGTGTGATCTTGTTGATCTTGTGTCCTTGTAGGAAATAGTTTGATTATCAAACTCTCTTTTCCTTCTCTTTGCCTAAATCATAAGATTTTTAGAAATGCTACTAAGAATGCATTGATTTAAGAGGAATTTTTTTTTATATAAAACGCATGTGAAATAGTATGTTTGCTTTTGGGCTTCTTATGGAAAATTGAAAGTCTTAAACATCAGAAAGGAAATTGCCTAGTAAGTAATGGGAATTCGAATGCTTAGTCGAATTAGAAAAATCTATAGGAATGATGTTATTTCCTTATGTAATGGTGAATTGTTAAGAATTTTAGTACTTGTACCTAGAATAAAATTTATTTAGTGATTCATGTGGAAAGCATAGGTAAAACCTTTCTTGACTAGATGATAGCGTATTGAAAAGTACGCCCCGTAAATGTGACTAAACCAGTAATGGTGTTATTCCTTGTGTATTGTAAGAAACCCATGCTTTCTTTGTGTACCCATGGGATGGTGAAGTAATCAACCATGGAGGATATGTTTACTTATGAGTATGGGAAACTATACTGTTTATGTGATGTTGCTTATTTATTTCCTTACTAAGTGCCAACCCACGAGTTGTTGATGAGTCAGTATGTGAAGGGGTAGTATTAGAAGTCACCATTCCTTGAATAGTATGGAACGACGTACAAGTAATATCAGCGTGAAGCGACTTTAGCTTCTCTATTTCAAGGAAAAATATAGTTATATAATGAAACTGTATTATAGGTGTACTCAATACTTTCCCTTATGATGAACCGATTCATAAGGTTCATGTGTGCCAGCCTATTCCTATCCTTTATTTGAGCATATTGATGTAAGTTCTTGAGTAGAATAATACTTTACAAAGACATTGAAGATGACACACAAGATCACATCAGTCTACCATGTGAGAAATATGGCAAAGGCTTCAAAATTCTATAGAAATTCAGGTATGATGGAAAAAGCCCTCTTGGGTTACGAAAGGAAGGCATCATTGAACCTTTACAACCTGAATTGACATTTAAAAAGGAACGCTCGAAAGGACTTGGTTTCCTGACTACCAAGGTCCACACTCAGAGGACAGAAGAAGCCTTACAAATCAAAGCTACCAAAATTCAACAAGAGGATCACTATTCCACAGACTCTAACGAATGGGAATGGGGTTCAGATAAGTCCTCCAGTGACTATGAGCTTACCAAGACATTCAGAGAGCCAGATGAACCCACAGAAGAAGAGGAATTTTATAACAAGTTTAGAGTTGGTCAAGAAATAACCCATGAGGATTCCACACAATCCTTGTCTCAAGGTTCTAGGTTGAAATCACATAGGATGAGAACACCTGTCCTAGAATGCGCTACTAGTGATGATAATTTGGATTTGCTCGTGATCGAGACTAATGAAGAGAGTGCCATCGATGACCTCGATAATTACCTTGACATACCCGAATATAACTGCATCTTCACTCTTAGCCCCGCTAACTTTGAAGACATTGAAGGCCTTCCCCTTGTTCCCCACCAACTCATTGACTGGGATCATGAAGGACCTGCACAGTTTGACACATTCCAAAATGATGAAGCTTTTATTGAGTATCTTGGCATACGAGACGATCTCCCCCCTAGGGACCATAAAGAGAGATACACTATAGAACTCAATAGTGTGGCATATTTTGGTGAGGGTGTCGGACCTTCCAGTCACAAAAATGTAAAAATAAGAACAAACCAAGGGTCTTATGGCGAAAACCACACTATGGCGTTGTCTGACCCCAAAAAAGTAAAAAGAAAGGATGTATCTAAGGGAGAAAACCTCTCTGAGGTACCCGAAGATGGAAGGCTCGACATTCTCCCAGCATCATATGAGGAAAAGTCATCCATGTTGGTAGAGGATACTATCAAAACAAACATTGGTACAGAAGAGGTTCCACACAACATATTCCTGGCTCAATCATTAACGGAGTCAGAAAGGTCAAAATTCATAAGTTTCTTCAAAGATCGACAAATCAACTTTGCATGGTCATACGCTGATATGCCTGGATTAGATCCAGATTTGGTAATACATCATTTGACAGTTAAACCGGGGGCAAAACTAGTGAAACAAAAAATAAGAAAAATGCATCCACAAGTGGCATTACTAGTCAAAGTAGAACTTGAGAAATTATTGGATGTCAGATTCATACGCCTAATTGATTATCCTGAATGGATCTCCAACTTGGTGCCAGTCAGTAAACCAGATCGCAGCATCAGAATATGTACAGATTTCAGAGACATCAACACAGCTTGTCCAAAGGATGACTTCCCATTACCAAATATTGATGTGATTGTTGATCTCACAGCAGGTCATGAGATGTTATAATTAATGGATGGATTCTCTAGTTATAATCAAATAAGGATCGCACCCGAGGATCAACACAAAACATCATTCACTTGTCCTTGGGGAACATTCTACTAGAATGTCATGCCCTTCGGGCTAAAAAATGCAGGTGCTACATATCAAAGAGCCATGACTACTATCTTTCATGATCTCAAGCACGTAACCATGGAAGATTATGTCGATGACCTCTTGGGAAAATCAATAGACAGAAATGCACATTTGGACATACTTTCAGTCGTCTTTGATCAGTTCAAAAAATACAAAGTAAGATTAAACCCCAAGAAATGTGTCTTTGGAGTAACCTCCGGGAAGCTCCTAGGATTCATTGTATCCAAAAGAGGAATCGAAGCTGATCCAGCAAAAGTCAAAGCTATCTTGGAGATGCAACCACCAAGAAATATCAGTCAACTTTGATCTTTACAAGGCAGACTCTAGTCTATACGAAAATTCATAGCGCAACTTGCAGATAAGTGTAATCCTTTTCAGCACCTGCTACATAAAAACATCAAATTCAAATGGGATGATAACTATCAACAGGATTTCCAGATGCTCAAAGATTATCTTCTAAATCCGCCAGTTCTGATGCCACCAGCTCCAAATCAACCTCTGTTACTATACATATCAACTACTCCAACAACACTGGGGGCACTCTTAGCACAACAAATTGCTGAGGGCAAGAAAAAAGCAGTATACTATATCAGTCGCACATTGGGGGGATATGAGCTAAACTACACACCAATTAAGCGTGCATGTCTCGTCGTGGTCTTTGCTTCACATAAATTACGACATTACATGCTCACTCATAAGACTAAGTTGGTTGCAAGAATCGATCTATTGAAATACCTTCTCAATAAAGCAACACTTATTGGGCGACTGGTCAAATGGGTAATGATCCTGAGTGAATTCAACATTGAGTATGTGGACAGAAAAGCAATAAAAGGACAAGCCATCACAGATCAATTAGCAGATGCTCCCATGATAGATGATGTTCCTCTAAGTTCAAAATTTCCAGATGAATCCATTTTAACAATGTCACATGCAAAGCCATGGCAACTGTACTTCAACGGGTCATACACACAGCATGGGGCAGGAGCTGGCATCCTCTTTATAACTCCTCAAGGGGATTCTATACCAAAATCATACTGCTTATCATTTCCTTGCACTAACAATATAGCGGAATATGAGGCATTAACAATTGGATTATGGATCGCAGTTCAGTGGAAGATCCAGGAACTTCATGTTTTGGGGGACTCTCAACTTGTCATCCGTCAAGTAACTGATGATTACCAAAAAAAAGATGAAAAATTAATGCCTTACAAACAAATGGTGGATGACCTGAAACAACACTCCACAAAGATAGATTTTGAGCAGATACCAAGATAACAGAATCGCACTGCAGATGCCATGGCTACAATTGCTTCACTGATCGATCTACCTCCAAATGAGACCCGCTATGAGTTCTTGGTGGATAACCTTTTGGTTCCTTCATATGAGATTATACCTACTGAGACGATATGTGTTGTCGGTCCCGAGTCCCAGTTATATGGTTCCATTTTCACATACCTTCGTGACAATACACTACCTCCTGATCTATCAAATAACCAACGTTACACTTTCATTCGCCAATCCTCTCAATATGTCATTTTAGCTGATATCCTATACCAGCGAGGTCTAGATGGCACTCTTCTTCAATTTTTAGAAAGCGATGAAGCTCAGATTGCATTACAGGAAGTGTATGAAGGGATATGTGGTCCACATGCTAGTGGTCCTACCTTGGCCAAGAAACTCATCAGGACTGGATATTACTGGCCCAATATGGAAAAAGACTCATATTAGTTAGTCAATAAATGTAAGCAATGTCAAATTCACGGAGACCTCATACATGTGCCAGCACAAGAACTTCAACCAATTGCGTCTCCTGAGCCCTTTTGTTAGTGGGGACTCGATCTCATAGGCAAGATTCACCCTCCTTCTTCCAATGGTCATAAATTCATTATCACTGCCATAGAGTATTTTACAAAATGGATTGAAGCTGTGCCTCTCAGACAAGTCACTGGAAAACAGATTGCTATGTTCATCCTCAATTATATCATTTGCCGATACGGTATTCCTGTTTCCATTATCACTGATAATGAGCGTCCCTTCAAAAATCAGGATGTTCATGAACTCTGTGACCGCTTCCATATTTCCCATCGTTTCTCCACACCATATTACCCCCAAGGTAATGGTCAAGCTAAGGCATCTAATAAAACAATCCTTAAAATCTTCAAAAAGATAGTCGACGACGCTGGCCGTAATTGGCATATCCAACTTAATCCTGCACTTTGGGCCTACCGCACAAGTGTTCGCACACCTACAGGAGCTACACCCTATTCACTTGTCTACGGCGCTAAAGTCATCTTGCCTATTGAGGTCAAGCTACCCTCTTTACGAGTCTCTTTGCAAAACATTATCAGTGATGAAGACTATAGGGTTTCTCGCTTACAAGAATTGGAACTACTGGATGAACGAAGACAAACTGCTTTTAATCATCTCAAGGCTTACCAACAATGAATGAGTCGCAACTAAAATCACAAGGTCAAGCCTCATACGATTGAGGTAGGTGATTTGGTTCTCAGAGAAAATCCTAAAAATCAGCAAGACAGAGAGAAGAAGGGCAAGTTCGAACCAAATTGGCTTGGTCCTTACATCATTACAACAGCATATGGATCTGGGGCATATCAGCTCTCAACTACAGAAGGTGAGCCTTTGGAGGATCCTATCAACAACATGCACCTTCGCAGGTTTTACACATAGCTCTTTGGAATATCCTAATTCAAAAATACAAAAAAAATCAAAAAATTCAAAAATACAAAAAAATTATAAAAACATAAAAATCGTTACTTGGTGAAAACCTTGCAAATAGGTGCCTTGTGACACAAAAAACATTGAAAAATTGAAAAAAGTAAAGAGAAATAATTTCATCCAATGGTGAAAACCACTTCGGTGGCGCCCTAGGCAAGTACCATGGTGAAAACTGGGTCACCAGCACCATGTGTAGAGACATTGCTCCTCCCTCCTTCAGGATTCACTTTCATTACTTCACTTTGCACACACTCACAACCTATTCATTCATAATAAACTTACCCATTCCCATCATGGCTTGTTATTGATCTACACAAGATTGGTTAGCCATTCATAATAAACCTCCCTTTTCACCTCCCTTTCCATCCATAATAAATTAGCTCCTATCTATGGCTAAGGCAAATCCTATGTCTAGTGATGGGTGTGGAACTAAGAACATCACATGTTTCGAGGAGTATAGTTTCTTCCCGCTTCCTTCAGTCTATCCGCGCACAATCCACAATAAAGCAACATTTGCATCATAGATCCGCAATAAAGTTCCATCTTCTTCGCAATAAAGTATCAGTTTCATGGATTCATTCAGTTTCAGATGAGATACAGCAGCAACAATGGGCTTCAACAAATCAAATCTTTCAACAGACTCAGACAACATATGGTTCAGTGCTATCTATCCTTTCTGTGAAAGTAAACATTGTCACCACAATCAAATAAGACTTATACAAGTGACAAGAGACACTAAACTTGAGGACTACAGTGGATGTTGGTGTCAAGTCTTGGTTTTCTTTTGATTTCATCTTTTTTGGTGACATGTCTTTTAGCTTTTCTAGGATGCTTCTAACTAGAGATTCTATCTCCAGGATGTCTTTGACTAGAAAGGCGAGGATGGGGTATCATCACCTATTTGTATTTGCTGTCTGTGGATTGTCTCTTAGTAATGCTATGACTTGTCCAAGGATATGAGGACACTGTGAGTCTAGTATGAACTGGGGCATTCCTTGTTTGTGACTGTCTTATCTCCATGTAAATAGATACAATGACTTTCTAGGTCAAACATATGCCTCGATTGTCATAACCTACTTGCCATAATAAAGCTCAATGATGATAACGCACAAGAAGAACTTTCACTTTCATATCTTCTATCTTTCATCCCCCTTTCTTGATTGACTTCCATCGTCCTTCTTGAGTCCGTGTAGCCTGCTATCACATGACTAAGTATAATGACACACCAAAAACATTTGCATTTCATGTAGTTGCACCTACATTACCACATATAAGCATTTCATACATACATATAGATATCACAATTGCATCACATCCTACACACAACATGTGTTAGCACATTTTGCATTCTCATCATGTAAATAATTATTCACATTATCATATTCATCTGCATTACATACATTTACATTTGCATCATGCATACACATATAAAAGAACAAAAATATTGCATTGCATCATATACATATTTGCATCCATATCATAAGCATCACATAAGAACATCTCATCACATAGGTACACATGCATATAGCTGCCGCAAAGATGAATCATCTCATATATACACAATCATAAGTGTCATGATACAATGATGTCAAAATCATATGGCTATAATCACCCACAGGTGTCTACATCATCATACAAAAATGGTACAATACTGATACATAGGGAGCCCTCTACGGCTATGATGAATTCCCTCCCTCAGAGCTGCCTAGCCTCAATGGAATCTGAGCCCCTAAAGGACCCACACCAGGATCATCCCTCCTGTCCCCTCTATCTGGTGGTGGTGGAGGACCCATAACCCCACCACTAGATGCCTGTCTCCTTCGGCTCCCTCCCGTAGCTATTGCTGTCCGCGATGGTCTATGGAAGCTCCTTGCCCATTGATCCGCTGGCATTGCACCATAATAAAGATATCGCCAGTAGGCAATCTCCTCCCCTGTCCGCAGGACGTAGGCATATCCGGCCCCTATGTCCTCTGCTGCCTGCCTCCCAGCCCTTAGTGCTGTCTTAGCCTCTGTATAGCGCTAAATGGCCTGATCCCACTCCCACTCAGTATCTCTGAGCCACCTCCTAAGCCTATCCCTCTCCCTCTCCAGGTCCTGGATCTCATCTGCCTATCCCTGGCAGATCTCCCTCAGCTCCGTCAGGTCATCCTCCTCTGCCTCAGCCCCTTGTGGCTCCCCCTGTACGGGTGCCTGCCCTTATGCCTGTGCCTATACTGGTACCTATACTAGTGCCTGTACTAATGCCTGTACTGGTACCTATCCCTATATCTGTCCCTGTACCTATCCCTATACCTACACCTATCTGGGACCCTATGCTGCTGGCGTAGCGACAATCCACTGCGACCCCTCACCACCCGAGCCTGTCTGTCCTCTCCACCCTCCCTCCACAGTGCAAACCTCCTCTCTCCAACTGCTCCCCTCCTCCTCTGCAGCCTCTGCCACCATCATTTCCATCATCATCCCCATCCCCACCACCATCTCCATCTAGTAGCTCTCCTGGATCCGTTAGGCATGGGAATGGATGCTCGACCCAGTATGTTGTGTACTTGGCTTCCATGCCGGCATCCTCAATCTCTGACCACATGTCCCAGGGTAGGGGCATCATCTCTACAAGCTATGTAATAGCCTGATCATATGATAATAGGGGCCCAAACTGCGCCTAATCTCTCATAGTCTGTGCATACATGCCTGAACCCCGTGGCATCCGCCAAATCCTGCCGAACTGCCTGCTAACCCTATCTACTAGCTGCCTCTCTAGCACATAGGGCATACGCCCAATCAGGTACCTGCTCTGGAAGGTGTAGGGCAGCTCTACTATATCATCCTCCCACTGCTCACATCCTAGGTATGGCCTCCATATGACCACATCAATGTCATCAATCACCCGTCGCCAATGCTCCAACCTGCCAATCTGTGGCTGCGACATGATCATGTCATACAAGTGAACAAAATTGCATCCATGACCTCTACCTCTGAAGTGTATTGGTCTCATCACTGGTAGATGCTCATAGGCCCACACCTGTAACAATGTCACCCCATAGCCCAATCCCACTGATCCGTGGTATACAAACTGATGTATCTCAGAGTAGAGGTGTGCCAGCACACATGGTCCCCAAGCATATCTGGTGTGTTGTGTCACCAGTGTCTCCAGTGCACCTCCCTAGCCTACAGCCAACCCTCGTGTCGCTCTATCAGGACACAAGAACCCACTGATCGCTCCTCCTATCACTGCTGGCAACGCTAATCTTGTAGCTGTCATAGTGTCCCACGCCACATGTCCAACCCTCATCTCCAATCTTGGGTCCTAGAACACTCATCTCAAGGCCTCCCTATCTCCATCTCGATCGTAGGGTATCAACTCCTCATCGATCGGTATCCTCAAAATCCTATATACATCCTTGAGGGTGACTATCATCTCCCCCATCGGAAAATGAAATGTACAAGTCTCGGAGTGCCACCTCTTCACCAGTGCAGTCAGCAATCCCATGTTCGCCTGAAACTCAGGCACATACAGCACATGTCTCAATCCCATAGCCTCGATCGCAGCTCGGTCCTCGGCTGTCAACTCAGGTCACAACCTCTAAGTCAATGGGAATCTCTCCCGTGACTCCAGCATAGGCAAATACTCCTACAGTCAAGCAAATCAATCATGTCAGTCATCGTGGTATTCACTGTTCATCATAAAATGCTATTTTTTATCCAAATGCATATTGCTATCTACCCTAGTGACACTCACTGTTCATCACAAAGTGTTACTTCTATTCTAGTGGTACTCCTTGTTCATCACAAAGTGTTGCTTCTATCCTAGTTGTACTCCCTATTCATCACAAAGTACTACGTGTTTTGCACTCACTGTTCATCACAAAGTGCTGCTCTTTTTAGTACTCCCTGTTCATCACAAAGTACTATATCTTGGTACTCACTGTTCATCACAAAGTGCCTTGATCTATCCTATCCTAGGGCCTCTGCTTGAGTGAATCTTCTTGAGTAGTTTCCTAATTGGCAACGTATGTTCTATCACAGAATTGTCAAATCCTAGCCCTATTTGCAATCCTAGTCTTCCCTAGAGGACCTGCTTGAGTGTATCCTCTCAGCAGCTTATGCAATCGACAATGTATGTTCATCACAGAACTACTGATTTGACCTAGAAGACGCAAATTCACATTTTTTGGACACAAATGCACTTTCCTGACATAAACGCGCTTGAAGACTGGACAGACGCGCCTAAAAAACACAGACGTGCCTATGCTCTGCACAGATGCACCTAGGCGACACAGACGTGCCTTCTTGGCATAGATGTGCCTACACATCACAGACGCGGCCGCATTCATCATAGACACGTTTTCCAACATAGACGTGCCTGACACAAACATAGACATGCCTCTCGAGCATAGACGCGCCTGGCACCAACACAGATGCGCTGGACTTTTTTTGACATTTTTTGGACCCTATTCTAAGCACATTTATTTCCCTATCTACCATGCATTAATGACAACAATAAATGCATCAAAGTACAAGGAGGTTTGGTGGTACTTACAGGCTCTCATGCCTCTGCTGGCCTCTGGAATCGGCAAACATGGTCGAATCTGTGAATGAAGGCCATCACTGCTGATTGCTACTGCTCTATTCTCTCTCTGCACTCTACTCTCATGGATGTATAGATGACAATGAGGATGTATTTCCCCCGTGGTCTATCTTATAGACTACCCTAGCCCTAGCTCTTGTTTCCCGAGTCAGTCTTCATTATCCCGTGACTCTGTCACCTTATCCGATCAGTCCATTCTAGCCTTTCTTTCTTATCGAGAGATTGTCTACGATCTTTTCAGATATTTTCATCCAATCTCTCGAGGGGGCATATCATTCCCATCTTGGGGCAACTCTGTATCAGTTCATCTTATCTTCTTTGAAACAATGCGACAAGCCGCATTGTCTCAAAGAGGGGCAAAATGTAGACACCCAAAATTGTCCAGTCTAAATAAATAATATTTTATTTATTTAATTATCTAAGCTTAATTCTTCTATTAATTAAATAAATCTTTATTTATTTAATTAATTCATTTATCCTCTTCTAGCCTTATTTCTCATTTAAATAAAGACATTTATTTATTTAAATTATCCTTTTCCTAAATTAAATAAATATCTTATTTATTTAATTGATCTCACTTCTTCTATTAATTAAATAAATCTTTATTTATTTAATTAATTCATTAACCTTTTCTACCCATGACACATGTCATTCATCTCTTAATTCATACACTACCTACCCCTTTCATTATTTTATTATTTCTTTTACCTACCCTCTAATCATAGCCGACCTCCTTTTACACCTCTTAATCTTATCCCTCCATTTCATATGGTGTCTTCTATATAAGGAGATGCTTCCTTCATTATCAAACCCTAACTAATGAACTACTTGATCAATTGAATACACTAAGATCCTACTTGCAACCACATTCCATTCTTTGTTGAGCTCTTGTGCACATAAAATCTGAGAGCAAATATATCAAGCAAAATCAATGGAGATAGGAAGAATGGAGATAAAAACCCTATTGGACATGTGATGGTATAATCTTTGTGATTTTGTTTGATTTGCATTGTCTTAGGTAATCATCATATGTTATGGTGGATCTTTGTTGTTGTTAGGCTAGGGTTTTGTGGTTGAATTCATTTAGCCTTTCAATATCGTTATTATTGTTATCCATTTTCACCATAAACAATAGGTTATCAGGAGATTTTAGAAATGAAATAATATAGTGTATTTGGGTAATTGGAAAATAGGAATATTATATCATTGGGTATTTTGGAAACTTAAATAATAAACTATTGGAAATATTGGGAATTAAATAAAGTATCATTAGGAAAATTTGGCAAATAAATGAAATTTTCATTTAGTAGAATAAATTGTTAATTTATATTTTTCTCTGAATTGAGGAATAGGCAAGATTGTACTAGTGCAATTGTGGTATTGAATTTACTTAGTAATGATGTTTTATTTTCTGTTATTGTATTTTGAGAACTTAGATCATTTAGAAAACTTGATCGACATTTAGTGTTTAAATCAATATGGGAAAAGATTGCCTCTACCGGTTAATGCCTATGAAAGTTTAATTTCTATACTTGCTTTTGCTTAAGTAATGACAAGACTTGATATGTTTGTTTGGACCCTATCATGTGGTTGATTTGGGGTACCTATTTATATCAACGGTCTCTAATTCGGTTATTGCCTTGTGATGATGTTATAATTGGTCTTGTCCTTTAATGCGGGAGTAGTGTGTTGATTTGTGGTTCACCATAGTTGGTCAGGTCTCTAGTTAGAGTACCGTTAGGCAGTGGACCTTTGAATTTTCTTTTAATATGTTTATTTGGATCCGTTTCTATAGGGATTGTCTATGTATTTATTGACCGATGTGGTCCTTTGTATATTGGTTATGTTCGCCTTGATGACAAGATTGTAAATAATGTGAACCTTATGTATGCTTAACTTATTTAAATGATCACAGGGGTCTTGCAGTTGAGCAGACCCGGAGATGTAGCCCTTTAGGGGTGAACTTTGATATCAATTTGGTGTTATGTGATTCTTTTGTTCTTATGTTTCATGTTTAGTGTTAGCATGTATGGATGGCATTTTGATAGAATGTATAAGAGGATTAGATGAAAGTAATCGTAAATGCATGTATGCAGTTGTCCTAATTAAATGTAGGAATGTGGATCATGAAAGGATGTATATTTGAATAATAGAATGTAACCAATTTCAGTTATTGATAATACAATTAAGTATGCATGGAAAGAACTCACTAGGTTATGATGAAATTAAAGCATGTAATGAAATTACATGCATGGTATATGGTTAAGGAAAAGTTTGAACGAAATGATTAGATAACAATTGTTGGATGAACTCGTCATATTACCTAAATCATAATTCAAATAGATGAACTCATTTATGTTATTTACATTTTAACTTTAATATGTGAACTTCATCTTATTAGCTATATTTTAACTCTAATGGATGAACCTCCACATGTTATCTATGTTTTTAACTTTAATGGGTAAATTTCCTCATGTTAGCCTCATCTTCAACCTTAATGGATGAACGCATCCTATTATCTATAATTTTAATTTACTGAATAAACTATGTCCATGTTTTAAGTAATAACATGTAATTAAGATAACCTACTTAATTGGACCAAATGTCGCGAATTGAGTTAGGTGTTAAGTTACGTAATCACGTTGGGAAACTCCTTAGGTTTGTTTAGTCTTCCACTGTGTTATCTAAGATTTAGATAACTCAATGTATCTTAATGTTGTGTCTTATAAAAAAAAAAATATTTGCACTCCATTTGTGTGTTTTAGCTTTATCCCTTTGGGGTTCCTGGCGGGGCATTACATTTGGTATCAGAGCCCATGTTGCAACACTAGGATCTTTGGTTTCGCTTGTGCCCTTAGTTGGTGTGAGGTGTATTGACCTTATGGTGTATGCTTGTCCCCCTTGTTGTATGAGTGTGATTGAGCAGACCCTAACTTGTGTGTAACATGTGTATTCACACCCTATTTTCACCTTCTTGATGCAGGTGCTTTGGAGTGATTATATGTGGTTTTTTTGCTTATTGATGTCTTGGTCTACGATTACTCATATTCTGAAAGAGAGTCGTATGTACCTTCCTTTTTGATTCGTTGTACTCTTTTGACTAATCCATTTGGGTTGGTTAGTGTCATCTTGAATCTAAAAGTACAAAATGTGCTTGTTTATGGTTATGATCTTGCTTAGTGTTGTTCGCTTGAAGGACTAGTGTGGTAGATATTGAATGCTTATTATGTACCAAACTGAATAATTATCACTCTCCCTCCTCTCTCTCTCTAGAAATTTAAAATGTTTTTGATATGTGTAATTGTCTTATATTTGAGTTTTCTTTTGCGAGAGAAGGTTGCGACTTCTTGAGCCCTTGTGTGAGCTTATAACACTTATGTGTTTTTAGATTATAAAAGGGCTTAGGATGAAAGTTCATATTGGTTATTGAGAAAAATTGTATGTTTACATTAAAGAATTCTCCATGTGTCTCATAAAGTAACATAATTAAATTTGATCTTAAGTAATGTGCATTAATATGTGAATTGTTGTTATGTGAAATTACCTTGTTTGTAAAAGAATTATCAAAAGAGAACATGTTACAGTAGCTTCAAGAGTGTATTAATGTGTTCCACGAAAGATTGTTTTATGTGCTTCTTTAAACTAGTTTGATTGAGAAACTATTTTAGCAATGCTCCATTGAACTTGCTTTTGGATATATGTAATTACCTTATTATGATTAGAAAGTGCAAATGAAAGGCTTGTTTGATGTCCATGCATGATATGTATTATTTGGTTGATACCTCCTCATTTACCTTCTTATCGTATTTTGATTTTCAATGATAGGTTGCAGATTATGATATGTTTTTGTATTGAATTAAGAATGGTGAGTGTTCTCAAGAGGTCTTGTATTATCGAAAGATTGTCTGTCTTGATTTCTTGTTCAAAAAAATAGAACATTTTATTGCAACCATAATGATTGGAAATGTCATGGCATCCTCCTAAAATAGTGGCAAAATGAAAACCGTGCAATTAAAATGATAAGACTTATAGTGAAAATTTTTAGCTTGTGGTGTGATCTTGTTGATCTTGTGTCCTTGTAGGAAATAGTTTGATTGTCAAACTCTCTTTTCCTTCTCTTTGCCTAAATCACAAGATTTTTAGAAATGCTACTAAGAATGCATTGATTTAAGAGGATTTTTTTTTATATATAAAACACATGTGAAATTGTGTGTTTGCTTTTGGGCTTCTTATGAAAATTGAAAGTCTTAAGCTTCAAAAATGAAATTGCATAGTTAGTAATGGGAATTCGAATGCTTAGTGGAATTAGAAAAATATATAGGAATGATGTTATTTCCTTATGTAATGGTGAATTGTTAAGAATTTCAATACTTGTACCTAGAATAAACTTTATTTAGTGATTCATGTGGAAAGAATAGGTAAAACCTTTCTTGAGTAGATGATAGCGTATTGAAAAGTACCCCTTGTAAATGTGACCAAACCAGTAATGGTGCTATTCCTTGTGTATTGTAAGAAACCTGTGCTTTCTATGTGTACCCATGGGATGGTGAAGTAATCAACCATGGAGGATATGTTTACTTATGAGTACGGGAAACCATACTGTTTATGTGATGTTGCTTATTTATTTCCTTACTGAGTGCCAACCCATGGGTTGTTGATAAGTTAGTATGTGAAGGGGTAGTATTAGAAGTCACCATTCCTTGAATAGTATGGAACGACGTACAAGAAATATCGATGCAAAGCGACTTTAGCTTCTCTATTTCGAGGAAAAATATAGTTATATAATGAAACTGTATTATAGGTGTACTCAATACTGTCCCTTATGATGAACCGATTCACAAGGTTCATGTGTGCTAGCCTATTCCTGTCCTTTATTTGAGCATATTGATGTCAGTTTTTGTGCAGAATGATGGGTTTTATTGGAGGATCTTTTGCCTTGTCTTCATGAAAGGTATGTTATTTTTCACATGAGATACCAATTGACTAGCATTGCTAGACTTGTGGGTAGATTTTAGCCATGTATACCTCTGGCTTACAGCGAGTATCTTGAGAGGTACATCTCTATGTGGTGTGTGACCTATGCGTGCCCTTTTATGTGAGGTACACTGCCATGCGAGATACGTCCATTACGTCCCCTTTCCGCTTGGAGTATTACCATGTCATGCTGAGACACAATACGAGATGTAGTAGACATTGCCATGTGGCCTATCGACAGGTTTAGGGTAGAGCCATGTCGTGTGACGACGTGATGCAGGGTGATGTCAAGGTGCACACTGCCATGCCATGTGGATGTGTGACTAGGCCACACCACATGATGAGCTATTGCGATAGCTAGATGATTGTTCCTTCCTTACTCGTTGGTGGCTAGATGCTAGTCACATAGTGATGTTATGTGCACTTATGATATTTTTTATTTATTTCCTTGTGGGCCAGCAATTTATTTTGACCTTGAAGGTTTATCCATGATCTTACGATCTTTTGCTTACTTGATTTGGTGTTGCAATTCCAGAATTATTTTCTTACCTTACTGTTGGAATTGATGATTACTATCTTTATTCTTCTATACTTTAATGGCTAAACTGGTTTATCCTTGTTGTTTTCATATGCTGGTCTTGTGTTGAAATGTGAATTCCTCTCCAAGAATGTAAGAGACAGTTTTGGTTGAGTGTATACAAGGAAGTAGACATAGGGAACCTTGAGGATTGGGGTATGTGAGGCTATGAGACAGTTAGGATCCACTACCTACCTATGAGTGGTGACTATCTCTTGGAGGCTAAACACCTTACCGAACAAGGGATGTTCACGAGGGTCTTGCATGGAAGGTAGCACCACTATGGTGTGCCCTAGCACCATCAAGCCCTTGAGTGAGATGTTGGATATTTATGATCATGTTATTTGTTAGGAGATCGGGCATAGAGATGTTGATCATGCATGTTATCTTTGACCAAGAATTAGACATGCTCACATGTGGCCTTTTGTGTTGTGCATTCTAGTTATGTGGATGGTTATTATATGTAATCATGGATTAAATGGTGTTAACTTGTCACTATGTTATGGGACATAGTCATTGGAAAGGTTCTTTGATGCCTAGAAAGTGTAAAAACAATTGAGTTATTTGTGTTGCTCTTATTTATTGAAAGTTAACTTGGTTGTAGAAATTGATATTTGAAGCTAGTTCTATGCGATAAAGTTTTGTAAAAAGATGTACTGGTAAAAGAAATTGATTATGATGGAAGGCTTTCTTGTCATGTTTGATAGATGAGTATGGTAATTGCTGCGTATCTCTTTCAATGCTTTAATTTGGTGTAATGCAAGGAAGAAATTTTTTGTATCTCTACTATGATTATTGATAAATCCCCAGAATGTTATAAGAAATGTAGGGATTTAGATGTATCTTGTCAATGGATAATGACATTTGTAGAGGATTCAACAATAATATTCCAAATGTTTGTGAAAAGATTCATATGTGCAAATTGATAATTGTTAATTGAGTTTTAGGGCTAATACATGTTTCATGAGTTCCACTTAGCCTTACGACTTTTGGGAGTAAGTCGGAGCCTAGGGGGGAGAATGTAGTGCCCCTACCCTAGTCAGCTTTGTAAAACTGATTTGACCTTGGTTGACTTTTTATGTGGCATTCTTGAATGGTTGATTTACCGTGATGTAATGTTGTAGTTAGATATTATGATTATTGTGCGTACCTATTGATGTGCTTTCACATCAATTCTTATGTAAGTTTAATTATTTCCCTGATTCTTGTTGTTTATGGTGAAAATGGATAATAAATAACAAAATTGAAAGGCTAAATGAATTCAACCACCAAACCCTAGCCTAACAATGAACAAAGATCCACCATAACATATGAAGATTACCTAAGACAATGCAAATAACTCAAAATCACAAAGATTATACCATCACATGTCCAATAGGGTTTTGATCTCCATTCTTCCTATCTCCATTGATCTTGCTTGATATATTTGCTCTCAGATTTTTATATGCACAAGAGCTCAACAAAGAACGGAATGTGGTTGCAAGTAGGATCGTAATGTAGCCAAGTACTCCAAAATCAGTTATTAACATGTGTCATTAGGGTTTGACAATGAAGAAAGCATCTCCTTAAATAGAAGACACAATAAGAAATGGAGGGTTAAGATTGAGAGGTGTAAAAAGAGAGGTCGGCTAAGATTAGAGGGTAGGTAAAAGAAATACCAAAATAATGAAAGAGGTAGGTAGTGTAGAAATTAAGAGATGAATGACATGTGTCATGTGTAGAAAAAGATAATGAATTAATTAAATAAATAAAGATTTATTTAATTAATAGAAGAAGTAGGACAATTAAATAAATAAAATATTTATTTAATTTAGGAAAGGGATAATTTAAATAAATAAATGTATTTATTTAAATGAGAAATAAGGCTAGAAGAGGATAAATGAATTAATTAAATAAATAAAAATTTATTTAATTAATAGAAGAATTAGGCTTAGATAATTAAATAAATAAAATATTTATTTAATTAGATATGACAATTTTGAGTGTCTACATTTTGCCCCTCTTTGAGACAATGCGGCTTGTCGCGTTGTTTCAAAGAAGATAAGATGAACTGATACAGAGTTGCCCCAAGATGGGAATTATATGCCCCCTCGAGAGATTGGATGAAAATGTCTGAAAAGATTGCAGACAATCTCTCGATAAGAAAGAAAGGCTAGAATGGACTGATCGAATGAAGTGACAAAGTCACAGGATGAAAAATACTGACTCGGGAAATGAGGGCAAAGGCTAGGGTAGGCTATAAGATAGACCACGGGCAAAAGACATCCTCATTGTCATCTACACCCTTACAAGATCACAGTGCAGAGCGAGAAAAGAGCAGCAGTAGTCAGCAGCGATGGCCTTCGTACATAGATTCGACCGCGTTCGTCGATT
The DNA here is from genome assembly GCF_030272615.1 of Cryptomeria japonica. Taxonomy (NCBI): domain Eukaryota; kingdom Viridiplantae; phylum Streptophyta; class Pinopsida; order Cupressales; family Cupressaceae; genus Cryptomeria; species Cryptomeria japonica. Next base: position 28,739,871 of record NC_081405.1, on the reverse strand, counting down.
CCAGAGACCAGCAGATGCAGGAGAGCCGGTAAGTACCAGAAAACCTCCTCGTACTTTCACGCATTTCAAGTTTTGTCATTAATGCTCAATAGGTAGCAATAAATGCGCTAGGAATAGGGTAGTTAAAAAAATGCAAAAACGCGCAACCGTGTCTGTGTCTGTGCCAGGCGCGTCTGTGTCCAACAGGCGTGTCTGTGTCAGGTCCAGGCGCGTCTATGCCTGGGACCGCGTTTGCGAGTAATGCGAGCGTGTTTGCGAATTCCAGACGCGTTTGTGACCTTTAGGGGCGTCTGTGTTCCCTGGCCGCGTTTATGAAGGATTTAGGCACGTATGTGTTCAGAAAGCGCGTCTGTGTTGCAGAAGCGCGTTTGTGCAGTCTATAAGCACGTGTATGAGTTTAAAGTGCGTTTGTGAGTTTAAAATGCATAGTTTAAGTCTTCTAGGTCAAATCGGCAGTTCTGTGATGAACATACGCTGTCGATTGGATAAGCTGCTGAGAGGATACACTCAAGCAGGTCCTCTAGGAAGACTAGGATAGATCAAGGCACTTTGTGATGAACAGGGAGCACCAAGATAGGCAGCACTTTGTAATGAACAGGGAGTGCAAATGTGAGTAACACTTTGTGATGAACAGGGAATGTCACACACGTAGTACTTTGTGATGAACAGGGAGCACTACTAGGGTAGATAGCAACACTTTGTGATGAACAGTGAGTGTCACTAGGATAGATAACCAGATGCATTTAGATAGCAAGTAGCATTTTGTGATGAACAGTGAATGCCACGATAACTGACATGATTGATTGGTTGACTGCAGGAGTATCTGCCTATGCTGGAGTCACGGGAGAGATTCCTGTCGACACAGAGATTGCGACCAGAGTTGTCGATTCAGGACAGGATTGCGATTGAGGAGATGGGCCTCAGACATGTGCTATATGTGCCCGAGTTTCGGGCAAACATGGGTTTGTTGACTGCACTGGCAGAGAGATGGCACTCCGAGACTTGCACGTTTCACTTGCCTATGGGGGAGATGACAGTGACCCTCGAGGATGTGTACAGGATACTGCATATACTGATCGATGGAGAGTTGATTCCATATGATCGAGATGGAGACAAGGAGGCACTAAGATGAGTATTCCAGGATCCGGGTTTGGAGATGAGAGCAGGGCACGTGGCATGGGATACCATGACCGCGACAGGGTTAGCGCTGCTAGCTGTTATTGGAGGAGCCATCAGTGGTTTCTTATGTCCTGACAGGGCTACCCGGGGATTGGCAGTGGGCTAGGGAGAAGCACTGGAGACACTGGTGACTGAGCACACCAGATATGCCTGGGGGCCATGTGTCCTGGCACATTTGTACTATGAGCTGCATCAGTTTGTCTATCACGGATCAGTGGGCTTGGGCTACGGAGTGACACTGCTACAGGTGTGGGCATATGAGCACCTTCCTATCACATGACCTATCCACTTCAGAGGCAGAGGACATGGACAGAGTTTTGTACACCTGTACGATATGATTACGTCACAGCCTCGGATTGGCCGGCTGGAGCACTGGAGGCGGGTCATAGATGACATTGATATGGTTATCTGGAGGCCGTACCTGGGGTGCGAGGAGTGGGAGGATGATGCCGTGGAGCTGCCATACACATTTAGGAGCAGATATCTGATTGGGCATACGCCCTACATATTGGAGAGGCAGCTGGTTGACAGGGTTGGGAGACAGTTCGGCAGGATCCAGAGGATGCCGCGAGGCTCGGGCATGTATGCCCGCACAGTCAGGGATCAGGCACAGTTCGGGCCATTGTTATCGTATGATTAGGCCGTCACACAGCTGGCTGAGATGATGCCACTACCTTGGGATATGTGGCCAGAGGTGGAGGATGCAGGGATGGACGCAGAGTATGCTGCATATTGGGCAGAGCATCCGTTTCTGAGGTTGACAGATCCTGAAGAGCTGCTGGAGGGAGAGGTTGGAGGGGATGATGATGATGATGGTGGAGGGGATGGAGGTAGGGGCCGACGGAGGCGGAGGGGAGTAGTGGGGGAGAGGCGGGTAGCACCTCAGAGAGAGGGAGGATAGGAGGGAGCAGTCCAGGTGGTGAGGGGTCGAGGTGGATTGCCCCTACAGGTACCAGCAGCACAGGGTCCTAGAGCACAGGGACCAAGACAGGGACAGGCATATGTACAGAGACAGGTACAGGTTCCCTAGCATGTACAGAGACAGGCTCCAGTTCAGGCACCTAGATAGGTACAGGGGGAGGCACAGGTACAGGCACCTGCAGAGGGGGAGCCACAGGTAGATGCTGAGGGTGGAGATCCTGAGGAGGATGAGCTGCTAGAGCTGAGAGAGATCTGCTAGGGCCAGGCAGATGATATCGCGGAGTTGGAGCGGGAGAGGGATCGTCTCAGGATCAGGCTCCGAGATATAGAGCGAGAGAGGGACCAAGCCATCTAGCGATATACTGAGGCCGAGACAGCTCTGAGGGTAGGGAGGCAGGCGGCAGAGGATGCAGGGGCAGGCTACGCATATGTGCTGCGAGCCGGAGAGGAGATTGGGTATTGGAGGGACCTATACTATGGTGTCGTGCCAGCGGATCAGCGGGCGAGGAGCTTCCATAGACCATCGCGTACAGCGACGGCTACGGGAGGGAGTCGTAGGAGGCAGGCATCCAGCGGTGGGGTCATGGGTCCTCCACCACCACCAGACAGGCAGGGTGATCCCGGAGCGGGTCCATCCAGAGCTCAGACTCCGTCGAGGCCAGGCGGCTCCGAGGGAGGGAGTTCATCATAGCCATAGAGGGCTCCCCTTTGTATCAGTATATGTATCATTTTTGTATTGTAGACACCTGCAAGTGATTTTGTAGCCATATGATTTTGACATCATTGTATCATGACACTTTATATATATATGAGATGATTCATCTTTGCGGCATCTATATGCATGTGTACCTATGTGATGAGATGTTCTTATGTGATGCTTATGATATGGATGCAAATATGTATATGATGCAATGCAATATATTTTTTTGTTCTTTTATGTTTTATATGTGTATGCATGATGCAAATATGAATGTAAGTAATGCAGATGAATATGATAATGCAAATGTAAATTGTGCTAACAGGCGTTGTGTGCAGGATGTGATGCAGTTGTGATATCTATATGTAAGTATGAAATACTTATATGTGGTAATGTAGGTGTAGCTACATGAAATGCAAATGTTTTTGGTGTCATTATACTCAGTCATGTGATAGCAGGCTACGCGGACTCGAGAAGGATGATGGAAGTCAATCAAGAAAGGGGGATGGAAGACAGAAGATATGAAAGTGAAAGAGCTTCTTGTGCGTTATCATCATTGAGCTTTATTATGGCAGAATAGGTTATGACAATCGAGGCATTTGTTCGGCCCAGAAAGTCATTGTACCTGTTTGCATGGAGATAAGACAGTCACAAACAAGGAATGCCCCAGTTCATACTAGACTCACAGTGTCCTCATATCCTTGGACAAGTCATAGCATTACTAAGAGACAATCTGCAGACAGCAAAGAAAGATAGGTGACGATACCCCATCCTCGCCTTTCTAGTCAAAGACATCCTAGAGATAGAATCTCTAGTCAGAGACATCCTGGAAAAGCTAAAAGGCATGTCACCAAAAAGATAAAATCAAAAGAAAACCAAGACTCGATACCAACATCCACTGTAGTCCTCAAGTTTAGTGTCTCTTGTCACTTGTATAAGTCTTATTTGATTATGGTCACAATGTTCAGTTTCACAAAAAGGATAGATAGCACTGAACCATATGTTGTCTGAGTCTGTTGAAAGATTTGATTTTGTTGAAGCTCACTGTTGCTGCCGTGTCTCATCTGAAACTGACTGAATCCATGAAACTGATACTTTATTACGGAGAAGATGAAACTTTATTGCAGATCTGTGATGCAAATGTTGCTTTATTGTGGATTGTGCGCGGATAGACTTGAAGGAAGCTGGAAGAAACTGTACTCCTCGAAACATGTGATGTTCTCAGTTCCACACCCATTACTAGACGTAGGAATTTGCCTTAGCCACAGATAGGATCTGATTTATTATGGATGGAAAGGGAGTGAAAAGGGAGGGTTATGGATGGCTAACCAATCTTAGGTAGATCAATAACAAGCCATGATGGGAATAGGTAAGTTTATTGTGAGTGAATAGGTTGTGAGTGTGTGCAAAGTGAAAGATGAAAGAGAATCTTGAAAGAGGGAGGAGCAAAGTCTCTACGCATGGCGCTGGTGACCCAGTTTTCACCATGGTACTTGCCCAGGGTGCCACCGAAGTGGTTTTCACCGTTGGACGAAATTATTTCTCTTTACTTTTTTGATTTTTTCAATGTTTTTTTTTTTTTTTTTGTTTTATAATTTTGTTTATATTTTTGAAATTTTTTGATTTTTTTGTATTTTTGAATTAAGATATTCCAATGAGCTATGTGTAGAACCTGCGAAGGTGCATGCTGTTGATAGGATCCTCCAAAGATTCACCTTCTGTAGTTGAAAGCTGATATGCCCCAGATGCATATACCGCTGTGATGATGTAAGGACCAAGCCAGTTTGGTTCGAACTTGCCTTTCTTATCCCTGTCTTGCTGATTCTTGGGGTTCTCTCTGAGGACTAAGTCACCTACCTCAAATATGCGAGGCTTGACTTTGTGATTGTAGCTGCGACTCATTCTTTGTTGGTAAGCCTTGAGATGATTGAAAGCAGTGTGTCTTCGTTCCTCCAGCAGTTCTAGTTCTTGTAAGCGAGAGACCCTGTAGTCTTCATCATTGATTATGCTTCTCAAGGAGACCCGTAGAGAAGACAACTCAACCTCAATAGGCAAGATGGCTTCAGCGCCGTAGACAAGTGAGTATGGTGTAGCTCCTATAGGTGTGCGGACAATTGTGCGGTAGGCCCAAAGTGCAGGATTAAGTTGGATATGCCAGTTATGGCCAGCGTCATCGACTGTCTTTTTGAGGATTTTAAGAATTGTTTTGTTAGACGCCTCAGCTTGGCCATTACCTTGGGGGTAATATGGTGTGGAGAAATGATGAGAGATATGGAAGCGGTCACAGAGTTCACGAACATCCTGATTTTTGAAGGGACGCCCGTTATCAGTAATAATGGAAGTAGGAATCCCGTATCGGCAAATGATGTAGTTCAAAATGAAGGTAGCGATTTGTTTCCCTATAACTTGTGTGAGAGGCACGGCTTCAATCCACTTTGTGAAATACTCTGTGGCTGTGATAATGAATTTATGACCGTTGGAAGAAGGAGGGTGAATCTTGCCTATGAGATCGAGTCCCCACTGACAAAAGAGCCAAGGAGATGCAAGTGGTTGTAGTTCCTGTGCTGGTGCATGTATGAGGTCTCCATGAATTTGACACTGCTTACATTTCTTGACAAACTGATATGCATCTTTTTCCATAGTAGGCCAGTAATATCTAGTCCTGATGAGTTTCTTGGCCAAGGTAGGACCACTAGTATGCGGACCACATATCCCTTCATGCACTTCTCATAACGCAATCTGAGCTTCGTCACTCTCTAAACATCTAAGAAGGGTTCCATCTAGACCTCGTCGGTATAAGATATTAGCTAAAATGACGTATCGAGAGGATTGGTGAATGAAAGTGCGGCGTTGATTGTTCGATAGATCGGGAGGTAAGATATTGTCGCGAAGGTATGTGAATATGGAACCATATAACTAGGATTCAGGACCAACAACACATATCATTTCTAGAGGAGTGATCTCATATGAGGGAACCAACAGGTTGTCTGCCAGGAACTCATAGCAGGTCTCATTTTGTGGTAGATCAATGAGCGAAGCAATTGTAGCCATGGCATCTGCAGCACGATTCTGTTCTCTTGGTATCTGCTCAAACTCTATCTTTGCGAAGTGTTGTTTCAGATCATCTACCAGTTGTTTGTAAGGCATTAGTTTTTCATCTTTTGTTTGGTAATCATCAGTTGCTTGACGGATGACAAGTTGAGAATCCCCAAAAACCCAAAGTTCCTAGATCTTCCATTGAACTGCAATTCGTAATCCTGTTGTTAATGCCTCATATTCCGCTATATTGTTGGTGCAAGGAAATGATAAGCGGTATGATTTTGGTATAGAATCGCCTTGAGGAGTTATAAAGAGTATACCCGCTCTTGCCCCATGCTGTGTGTAAGAGCCGTCAAAGTATAATTGCCATGGCTTTGCAGGTGATATTGTTAGAATGGACTCATCTGGAAATTCTGACTGTAGAGGAACATCATATATCATGGGAGCATCTGCCAATTGATCTGCAATTGCTTGTCCTTTGATTGCTTTCCTGTCCATGTACTCGATGTCAAATTCACTCAAAATCATTACCCACTTGGCCAGCCGCCCAGTAAGTGTAGCTTTGTTGAGAAGATATTTTAGTGGATCGATTCTGGCAATCAACTTAGTCTTGTGAGTGAGCATATAATTTCGTAACTTCTGTGAAGCAAAGACCATAGCGAGACATGCACGTTCGATTGGTGTGTAGTTTAGCTCATATCCCACCAATGTGCGACTGATATAGTATACTGCTTTTTCCTTGCCGTCAGGTATTTGTTGTGCTAGGAGTGCCCCCAGTGCCGTTGGAGTAGCTGATATGTAAAGTAGCAATGGTTGATCTGGAATGGGTGGCATTAAGACTGGTGGGTTCAAAAGATAGTCTTTGAGCGCCTGAAAAGCCTGTTGACAGTTCTCATCCCATTTGAACTTGATGTTTTTGTGTAGCAGGTGCTGGAAAGGATTACACTTATCTGCAAGTTGTGCTATGAATCTTCGTATGGATTGGAGTCTCCCTTATAAAGACCGAAGTTGACTGATATTCTTGGGTGGCGGCATGTCTAAGATAGCCTTGACCTTTGCTGGATCGGCTTCGATTCCTCTTTTAGACACAATGAATCCTAGGAGCTTCCCGGAGGTTACTCCAAAGACACATTTCTTTGGATTTAGTCTCACCTTGTATTTTTCCAGCCGATCAAAGACAACTGAAAGTATGTCCAAGTGTGTATCTCTGTCTATTGACTTTCCCAAAAGATCATCAACATAATCTTCCACGGTTATGTGCATGAGATCATGAAAGATAATAGTCATCGCTCTTTGATACGTGGCGCCTGCATTTTTCAGCCCAAAGGGCATGACGTTCCAACAGAAGGTTCCCCATGGACAAGTGAATGATGTTTTATGTTGATCTTCAGGTGCAATCCTGATTTGATTATATCCAGAAAATCCATCCATTAAGGATAACATTTCATGACCTGCTGTGAGATCAACGATCAAGTCTATGTTTGGTAATGGGAAATCATCCTTTGGACAAGCTTTGTTGATATCTTTGAAGTCTGTACATATTCGGATACTGCGATCTAGTTTGCTAACAGGTACTAGATTGGAGATCCATTCGGGATAATCAATTGGGCGTATGAATCCGACATCCAGTAATTTCTCCAGCTCTGCTTTGACTAGTAATGCCACTTGTGGGTGCATTTTCCTTAATTTCTGTTTTACCAGCTTTGCCCCCGGTTTGACTATCAAATGATGCATTACCAAATCCGGATCTAGTCCAGGCATATCAGCGTATGACCATGCAAAGTTGACTTGTCGTTCCTTGAAGAAGCTTATGAATTTTGCCCTTTCGGCCTCTGTCAATGATTGCGCCAAGAATATGTTGTGTGGAACCTCTTCTGTACCAATATTTGTCTTTATAGTCTCCTCTACCAACATGGATGATTTTTCCTCATATGATGCTGGGAGAATGTCGAGCCTTCCATCTTCAGGTGCCTCAGAGAGGTTTTCGCCCTCAGATACGTCCTTTCTTTTTACTTTTTTGGGGTCAGACAGCGCCACAGTGTGGTTTTCGCCATAAGACCCTTGTTTTGTTTTTATTTTCACATTTTTGCGACTGGAAGGTCCGACACCCTCACCGAAGTATGCCATGTTGTTGAGTTCTATGGCGTATCCTGCTTTATGGTCTCCAGGGGGAAGATCATCTCGAATGCCAAGATAGTCGACAATAGCTTCATCATTTTGAAATGTATCAAATTGTGCTGGTCCTTCATGATCCCATTCAATGAGTTGGGGATGAACAAGGGGAAGGTCCTTAGTGTTTTCAGAATTTGCTGGACTAATAGTGAAGATGTGGTTATATTCAGGTATGTCAAGGCAATCGTCGAGGTCATCGATGGCACTCTCCTCATCAGTTTCGATCGTGAGCGAATCCAAATTGTCATCACTAGTAGCGCCTTCTGGGACAGGTGTCCTCATCCTATGTGATTTCAACCTAGGGCCTTGAAACGAAGAATGTGCGGGATCCTTATGGGTTGGTTCTTGACCAACTCTGAACTTTTTGTAAAATTCCTCTTCCTCTGTGGGTTCATCTGGCTCTCTGAATGTTTCGGCGAGCTCATAATCACTGGAGGATTTGTCTGAACCCCATTCCCACTTATTAGAATCTGTGGAAGGATAATCCTCTTGTTGAACGTCGGCAACTTTGATTCGCCATACCTCTTTTGTTCTTTTATTGTGAATCTTGGAATTCAGAAAACCAAGTCCCTTGGAGCGTTCTCTTCTTGTAGTTAGCTCAGGTTGTAAGGGCTCCATGACACCTTCTTTGCGTAACCCAAGAGGGCTTTTTCCATCATACCCAAATTTTTGTAGAATTTTAAAGCCTTTGCCATAGTTCTCACAGGGTATAATAGTCTGATCATGTGCGTCCTCTTCAATATCTTTATAAAGCATTTTGTATAAATTTTCTTCTTCTAGTTCGCCCCACCTTTGAAAGATGGTAGGATCCCATTTGAGTATCATGATGGAGATTTGCTTGTTAGGATGTGGCCTCCCATATTCTTTTGGAGAGCTCAGGACTTGTCGTAAAAACATTGTCTGATTCAGAGTGTATTCTCCCATGCCTTTGTCTTGAAACTTGCCTCTAAGTTCACCTTGTTTGGATGTCGAGGGTTTTAATGACTCAGGATCAATGTATGCCGAAGAAGGAGTAGCCTCATGATTACTGGGAATGATAGTTTCAGTATGTGACCTCAAGTTATTGCAATATATGAATGGATTTGGATCACCATTGACTATTACCTCGACTCCATTATGAGGAAACTTAATGCATTGATGGTATGTTGATGGGACTACCCTCATTTCATGAATCCACGGACATCCTAGCAATATGTTATACGTGAGATCTAGATCTAGGACTTGAAAAACCACATCCTTTGTGATTGGCCCTATTCTTAGCGGTAAGGTGACTGTGCCCTTGGACGAGCGCTCTTCATCATCATAAGCCTTGATGGTGATTTGGTTTGTAGAATTCACAGCTTTGTCAGAATATCCCAATTGTCTAATAGTGCTCAAAGTACAAATGTTTAGACCTGCTCCTCCATCTATCAGGACTCGTTTGATTCTATGTTTGTGTATGAAGGCTTCAATGTGTAAAGGTGCATTATGTGGCTGACTTACGGAGGCGTCATCGGCTTCTGTGAATGTAAGGGAGTGTGGAATGGAAAGGTATCCCACCATGGCTTGAAACTGGCCCACGTTCAGATCAGTAGGAACGGTAGTGTCTCTCAAGATTTTGTCAAGGATAGCTTTATGAGCGGGGGATATGCGTAAGAGCTCAAGAATGGAGATGAGCGCGGGCGTCTTCCCTAATTGTTCTACAAGGTCATACTCAAGCTTGGTAGATGAAGGATTGGTATTCTTAGTGGAGGTATCTGGAAATGTAATCTTACCTCGACGGGTTGTAACATGACATTTAGAGGTAGATTCAGAGGAAGATCCCACACCTTTTAGGACAATCTTGGGTCTCTGAGAAGGGTTCTCAGGATTTTTGTTTTTGATAGTGATAGTAGAAATATGATTGTCCATCGAGATGTGATTGATAGTAGAATCATAATTGTAAGGTGCTCTAGTGTAATTGGCTTGATCATCTATGACTTTGCCTTTTCCTTTGTCATGTTTTGGGAATGGTTCCTTAAACATCTCATGCTCTTGATTAGATGAATGTCCCTCAATCTCGATGTCGCCTCTATCAATGAGATCTTGCACAAAATCGATGGCAATTACTTGTCTTATGACCTTTGCTCTTATGAAACTCACAAAACTCATCATCATTCCACCAATTTGGTTTGACCTTTGGTTCATATGGAGGAAAATCTGGAACTGTGATCACTTTGTTTGCCACAAGCTTTTTGAATACTAATTCAAGTGGTTCTCCCAATGGAGTGTACTTCCTTCGTGGTCTAGAAGTTGTTTGAGTGTTCACCTGATTGTTGGTAGAACTTGATCCAGAAAAGACGAACTTGGGTCTCACTATGTTGGCATCAACAACACCATCATTAACTGTGTTCTTGTTCTTGTTCCAAAATTTTGGTTTGTCCTTTCCTTTAAAGTCCTCTTTGTTTTCTTTGAATAGCTTGATAACTCCTTGTTCAATTAAGACTCTTTCTGTTGCTAGGCCCTTTTCAATAACATCTTTGAATGTAGACAAACAAGCTTTTTTGAGATCATAGCCAATAGCCTTGTTAACATTTTGTGTGAACATTTCTACCATTTGTTTCTGCGGGATTTCGCAAGAGCATCTGCTAGCTAAGTTTCTCCATCTCTGTAAAAATGTTGCGAAAGATTCTCCTTCCTTTTGTTTCATATTGCACAAGGTAGTAACTGAGACATCTGTTTCAATGTTGTAAGAGAAATGTTGAATGAATGCCTCTGCTAAATCGCCCCATGACTTAATACCAGGAGGTAGTTGAGAAAACTATTCCATAGCTTGGTCGCCTAAGCTCTGTGGAAACAACCTCATCAAGTATGTTTCTTCTGCCGCTACCTCAATGCAAGCTGTGAAGAATTGTCTTATATGCGCCTTGGGGTCTCCTCTCCCTCTATATTTGTCAAATTTTGGTGTCACAAAGTGTGGAGGAAATGGAGGCATTGGAATGCTCTTATCGAAGGGATAAGGACATATATCTCTCATAGTGTATGTAGGTTTTGATGTACTCACGTCCTCCACTTTTTTTTGTAAATCTCTTATTTGTTGCTCCAAATTGTTCTTGGGAGGAGATTGATTTCTTGTAGCATACCCCATGTTTGAAACACCCATTTGAGGATGAGCTTGTTGCATGTATGGATGATACTGATCGTAGACATGTCCATATGGAGGTCGATATTGTTGCGACATATATGGAGCACTTGGCATAACTTCATGTTGAGGGACCCCATATCTGTTTTGTGTGTATAAACCATATTCAATAGGCCTTTCATTTTCCATTGTGTTGCCCCCAATTTTGACATGAGGTCTCTTTGTGTCAAAATTTTGAGGATGTCCTTGAGTATCCACTTGTCTTGATTGATCCATACCTTGAGCATGTGTTTGAGCATAAGGCCTCCATGATGGTCTTTGAGTGTAAGTATCATATGTTTGAGCTTGTGTATGTGGGATTGCTGGTTTTTGAAGCAAAACTGATGGTGACTCAGGCATCATATTCGGTCCTCTATTTCCTCCACTATTTGGTCTCCTTTGATCCATGTTGAGTTGAGTTTGCTGTGAGGGTCGACTTTCCATAAGTTGAGATAAGTCAAAATCATGCGGTATTTTAGCTCCACTATGTGCCATCATGTTTAAAAAGTACTGTCGATCTCTCCTCATTATCTCTTCAGCCAATCTATTGAATTGAGGATTCATTATGGATTCTTCTATGTCTGCTGATAGTATTGAAGAATTGTCAACATTGTCATTGTGCGTAGCATTGTTGTTTATAGTGTTTGCGCTTTCCAAATTTGGATTGTGTCTATAAACATTCATGTCTGGTAATGTAGTGTGCTCAGGATTGTAGAATAGATCATTGTCATACTCATAAGAACTCATGTTTACGGATTCTTGAGCTTCTTTAGCTATTCTCCTAGATTTTTGAAGGCGGGTTTCAACCATGAACTAGGTGTTAGACCAAGATGTGAAAGACTAGATGAAAAGTGAAAAGAGTATGGAAGACCAAGAGTTGTATGGAGTGTAAATGAATCTTGAGGTGTACTTGCAATGTCCAAAGTGTAAGACCAAGTATGTAAGTAGTAGAGTAGGTGTGACTTCCAAAGAGAGGATCGTTTCTCTTGATGAGGTAAGATGACCTTGACTCTAAGTAAGACCAAATGAGACCCAAAGGTAAGAAACCTTGATGAGGGACCACTTAGCAAAGTGTAGTTGTATGTAGTGTGTTGAAAAAGTATAGTGAGGACAAGCAAGTGACCTTTTTGACTCAAGTTTAGACAATTGTGAATGTAAAATGAGATGTGAAGCAATGATGGGCTATGTGAGACCCAAGGACAGGTTGAATGCTAGATGAAACCTGAAGAAACAACCTAGGAAGCTCAAGTATGCCGAAACTGATTTCCTTTGTTTGCTTGACTGTTAAAGTTCTCAATTCCTGACACAGACACCTCTGTATACTTCACAGACGCGTTTCCCAGACACAGATGCTTCTCTGTTTGACACAGACGCTGATAAAAACATAGACGCTATTCTGTCCTTCACAGACGCGCTTATATGACGCAGACGCGGTTAAAACAGACACAGACGCATTTCTGTAAACTTAGTGCAATTTTTCCGATCTGTGAAATTGTTTTGTTGTGACCAAATCTGACTGTTTGACTGTTTTTCATGACAAGAGGACACAATATTGATGACTCAATGTTTGCAAACTGTTTAGACTCCAAAGTGTGTTGTTTGATGTAAAAAATTTTGCATACACTTGAAGACACAAAAGACACAATGTTTTGTTATTTTGTCTTGAATGTTTGAGTGTTTAGCATAAGACAAGCACAAATCTTAGGGCTGGCCAAGACAATAGTTGTTGATCCCACATAGGGTTTTACCCCCGAGGCTACGCTATTCAAAGCGGATACTTAGATGCTTGACCTCACTGGCTCCACCCTCGGCACTCACTTCTCGGGTCAGCCAAGCATCAGTCCCCATGAAAACTCCCCATGGCGAACTTTGTATCTCTACTAAGAACCGTATGTGTGTGGGCCGCTACTAGAGGTCCGACCTCCTGCCCCAACAACTAGAAGGATTTGGGCTTCTAAAACAAAAAGGTGCTAGTAAGGGCATCCGCTCGTGTGGCCATACATGCGGCACTTTCAGCTCTATAAATACAGAAGGCTCCCAGCCGGTAGGGGTTACGCCCTACAAATGATCAAATAAATTTGATCAAACGGGTTTATGAGGAGACATAGTGTCGGTATGAACTAATCAGCACACGTTATCCATATTTTTCACCATGAATACATTTGATTATAGTGGTTCGGAAGAGGTGGGTTTTCCTCGCTACCACTTGGGTTGTTCTCTTCTCACTAGTAGTCCTAATGACCACACGGGAAGACAGGCCCTCTAAAGATTAAACAAAAAGAGCCTATTGCTCAAGACACAAAAGACAATGATTCAATTTTAGTGCACCAATGGAAGTGTTTGCTAAGCTATGAAAACAAGGCACACAACAAAATTACAAAACCCTAGCCAAGGCCCTGCAACAAAATTGTTAGTAGTTTGGGTTGTTTCAAATGATAACCCCTTCCTGCAAGCACACAAGTTGGGTAAATTTTAGAAAACCCAAAAGACTTTGTGAAAAGGGGCCTTCAACAAAAACGTTTTTGCCTCCAAAGCAAGCTGCACAAACCAGGTTAGCTAGATCTGCAAGGGTTAGCCGAAAATAAACCAGATCCGAAACCCTAAGTATGAAATCCGAAAACCCGAATCAAAGAAAAATTAAAAATTGCAAAACAGAAAGCACAGATGCTTCTATACCAGACGCAGACGCGTCTGTATTACACAGACGCTATTCTATGATGCACAGACGCGATCAGAGGTCACAGATGCTGTTAAGTGACGCAGACGCGATCTGATTCAGTGCAGACGCGGTTTGGAATCATAGACGCAGCTTTCGGAAACCTGCAAAACAAAAATTGGCAAAAACACAGACGCGATTCCAGAGTATACAGACGCTTTTGAAACACAAAAACGCGATCCGAACGCTCGCAGACGCGAAAAAAACCTAAAATGTCATCGAAAATAGTCCGATCTGCAACTTCAAAAATGTCAAATCTGCAATAAAAATGTTAAATGCAAAGGGACAAGAGTCCCACCGGGCGTGCCAAAATGTTTATGGTGAAAATGGATAACAAATAACAAAATTGAAAGGCTAAATGAATTCAACCACCAAACCCTAGCCTAACAATGAACAAAGATCCACCATAACATATGAAGATTACCTAAGACAATGCAAATAACTCAAAATCACAAAGATTATACCATCACATGTCCAATAGGGTTTTGATCTCCATTCTTCCTATCTCCATTGATCTTGCTTGATATATTTGCTCTCAGATTTTTATATGCACAAGAGCTCAACAAAGAACGGAATGTGGTTGCAAGTAGGATCGTAATGTAGCCAAGTACTCCAAAATCAGTTATTAACATGTGTCATTAGGGTTTGACAATGAAGAAAGCATCTCCTTAAATAGAAGACACAATAAGAAATGGAGGGTTAAGATTGAGAGGTGTAAAAAGAGAGGTCGGCTAAGATTAGAGGGTAGGTAAAAGAAATACCAAAATAATGAAAGAGGTAGGTAGTGTAGGAATTAAGAGATGAATGACATGTGTCATGTGTAGAAAAAGATAATGAATTAATTAAATAAATAGTACTCCAAAATCAGTTATTAACATGTGTCATTAGGGTTTGACAATGAAGAAAGCATCTCCTTAAATAGAAGACACAATAAGAAATGGAGGGTTAAGATTGAGAGGTGTAAAAAGAGAGGTCGGCTAAGATTAGAGGGTAGGTAAAAGAAATACCAAAATAATGAAAGAGGTAGGTAGTGTAGGAATTAAGAGATGAATGACATGTGTCATGTGTAGAAAAAGATAATGAATTAATTAAATAAATAAAGATTTATTTAATTAATAGAAGAAGTAGGACAATTAAATAAATAAAATATTTATTTAATTTAGGAAAGGGATAATTTAAATAAATAAATGTATTTATTTAAATGAGAAATAAGGCTAGAAGAGGATAAATGAATTAATTAAATAAATAAAAATTTATTTAATTAATAGAAGAATTAGGCTTAGATAATTAAATAAATAAAATATTTATTTAATTAGACATGACAATTTTGAGTGTCTACACTTGTCATTGGTCTCGAGCTAACACCTTCATTAAAAATATATATATGTATGCTTGTGTGACTCTTGGTTGCATGAGATTGCAAGTACAGTACCACCTGTTGGCATATGCACACTCCAATGAGACATTGTATATAATTGAAGGTTTTGTCATTGATGGCAACCTTGCAATCCTATGGCATCGGCAAAGACATTATACCGGCATCAGCAGATCACACTCAACACCGACACTCAGGACACCGACACCGACACAGAAGAAAAGAAGTATATCAGCACAAAGGCCGATAGGATTTTTGTTATATAATATTTTGTTTATTATTGTAAGCTGACTTGGCAAATTGTAAAATGACTCTTTTATATAAAGGAGATCATTGTAGATATTTGTAGGAGTGATGTAGAAGTAAAAAGGAAAATATTAGGCAGACCTAATGTGCAAAATATAGGTCAAAGGGTATATGTAAAGAACAGAGCAGGAACCAGTACTGAATCTGGCATTGAAGATGCTATTGT
Organism: Cryptomeria japonica; assembly: GCF_030272615.1. Lineage (NCBI taxonomy): Eukaryota > Viridiplantae > Streptophyta > Pinopsida > Cupressales > Cupressaceae > Cryptomeria > Cryptomeria japonica. Next base: position 28,724,161 of record NC_081405.1, on the reverse strand, counting down.
AAAGTAGTACAAGATATTGGATTTGTATAATCCTTATTGTAAGTCAATGAGACTTTCCATTGAGCAGTGAGCTCTAGGGAGTTGGCCTTCCTGCATGTGCAGGCCCCTATTGTAAGTAATATTCTCTTATTGGCCAGTGAGTGAATATTGTGGGTCACAAATCCCACCAAGGTTTTTCCCACACTGGGTTTCCTCGTTAAAATCCTGTGTTATGGTGTACTTTTCATGTGGATGTTCTTGATTCTATTTATTTCATTATTTCTTGCATACCGGTACACTGTTATATTATATTATGCATGTTTTAAGTTAAGAAATTCTAATTACCGATCAGATACTAATTCATCCCCCCTCTTAGTATTTGTGGGACCCCTAACAATTGGTATGAGAGCCTGGTCCTCTATTTTCAGAAGCCTAATAGCTTGAGGAAGATCTTGACACCAGTAAAGATGGAAAATCTGATGAAGCAATTTGAAGGAGCTCTTACAGACTATGATGCAGAGAAACTGAAAAATATCAAACTAGAAGATGATTTAAGGGCAGCTCAGGATATCATTCAGGCACTTCAAGAAAATTTTACTGTTGCAAGAAATAAGAGAAGAGAACTTTGTGAAAAACTGCAAAATGAGAATGATGAAAAAGAATCACTTAATGATATGATAAGCAAGTTGAAACAAGAGATCATGACAACCAAAAATGAAATGCAGGATATGACTATGAGATTTTGCAAAGAGATTGAGGATAGGAAGAATAATGAAGAAGAATTGACCAGAAGACTAAGTGATGTAGCAAATGAGAACACAAGACTTAGCTATGAAAATGACATGTTGAAGACAGATCTGATGCATACTCAAAATGACTCAAATGAACTGATGAGACAGAAAGAAATCCTAGAAAGAGAACTGGAAACTGCAAATCAACACAAAGAAAAATTCAAGAAAAGCTCAGAGAAACTTGGCACCTTGCTGAAGAATCAAAGACCTAAAGGTGACACTTCTGGAATTGGCTTTGAAGTTAGTGAAAGCTCCGGTATTGCAAATACTCAGGATCATAGCAAACTGGTAAGAAAACCTAATGCTTATAAATTCAATGGAAAATTCTTTAACTGTAATAAGTATGGTTATAGAGCAAATGAATGTAAATCTAGAAATTATCAGAATATCAACACACCCACCGGTCAATGTTCTAAATGCAACAAAGTTGGTCACAACTCTGAAAACTGCAAAATGAATGTGAGATGTTATGTTTGTGGAAGATTTGGACATTTATCTAATCAATGTAGAACACAAATCGGCATAGGTTATGGGAAAGCTATTCAAAAGAATAATATAACTTGTTATGCATGTAACAAGATTGGGCATATTGCTAAATTCTATAGAAGTAAAGGAACACTAGTAGATAAAAAAAGTTCTAGCTTGAAAGGTAAAGAAAAAGTTGAAGAGGTTAAGCAAGAATTCTCAAAACAATGGACTAGAAAAGCTAATCTAAATATTGGGAATACTCCTCCACCGGTAGAACAAACCAATGCTTCACCAGCAGGATAGAGTGATGCTTCATCAAAAGGATAGAGTAGTGCTCCACTGGCAAGAAGTTCTTCATCTAATTGAAGAAAATTTCCTTGAGGGTTTGGCAATCCATTGATACATGTGCTAATTATTCTCTCGATTAGAGATAAGAAGTTGAAAATTACTTATTACCGGCAAACAATGTTAAGTGAATACTTAACTGGCATGCAATTAATGTGGTAGATGGCGAAAAGATACTATAAAGTTAAGGTTTTGGCTCCATTTCTTTTCATCAAGATTTCAAATTTTCAGAGAGCGCGAAGACTCTAAGCTAAGGCATTTCAAGCAAGAAGCAAGCACACTCCAAGCAATCATGCATCCAAGGCAGTAAAAGGTATTTAATCATGGCATCCACCTCTGCAATTGAATACATAGCAAACCCTACTGTTGTTGAAGTAATAAAAAGACCTAGGCCCGTATTTCAGTTAGTTCCTGAGATAGCAAAGAAGGATGATACCTTAGGTGCTTTTTCTCAAATTCCTAAGGGAGTTGTATATGCTAAAGACCCCAGAACGTACATCCACTGCAACATTGAAGAGTTAGGAGATGAGGAAATTAAAACCATGTATAAAACCATGATATGTGATAATACCGACAATGTTAAAGATGAACATAAAATCATTGAGACCTTAGGATTTACAGAGATCCTTAGCATTCCTGAATTTCCAAAGGATGTGATTAGGATATTTTTAAGCAGGGTACATGGAGAGTTTTTCTAGTTAGATGCAATCCATAAGATCACCAAGGAAGCTGTGAAAGCTGTCATATGGTTATCGACCACCAGTAAGAGACTAGATAAAACCAAGAAGGTTTCCAATGACCTAGTTATAAACCTAACTGGTGCAACATTTGACAAAAAGTCTCTAAGGTTTAATGATGTAATAGATATCAATGTGAGATTCATCAGTATGATACTAGGTTATAAAGCTACTCATGCTAATAGACTTAATTTAGTTTCAAGTTTATGCATTAAGAGTGCTTATGACATGGTCACAGATAATGCAAAAATTGACATATGTGGGTGGTTAAAGGATGAACTAATTGACAACCTTGGAAAGATCAAGAAGGACAAGAAAGGAACTTTCAGATTTGGAAATTTGTTGGTATGCCTAATGCTACACATAACAAAATAGGTTCCCAGTATAGGTTACAAAGAACTTGGATATGACATACCGGTAGGAAAACAATTGACTAAACTATTCAATAACATGGGTGAAAACAAGGAAAACAATATTCATGACTTTTTCCAAGCATTAAAGACCAAAATGAAGGAAAGAGTAAGGTTATCTCAGAAAATTGTAGACAAATACAAAGATGATATATGCTTTGTCATCAAGAAAGATGAAATCTGGATGGAAGCAGTCATCCCAAGGATAGTTTGGGTAACCGAGATGGGATATGAAACAGATGATCACATAGTTGAAACATATGCCAAAGCACTTCTGGAAGCCCCCAGAGAGCCAAAGGAAGAAGTATTTGGTAGTGTAGAGAATATTGAAAGACAAATTCAATCAAAGAAAAGGGTGAAAAAGGTTGAGGCAGTTGTAAGGAAAGGGTCCAGACAAGCAAAAGCCATTAAGGAAGATGTATTGAAAAAAACCGGCATAACAGAAGATGAGTTAGCAGCTCCACAACCTGAAACTCACCTATCACCGGTAGGTACTTCTTCAGGAAGTGACATGCCTGCAACTTTTAAAAGAGTTGTAAGAAAAAGAGATCCCTCACCGGCAACCACACCTTCACCTAGGAGGACAAGGCAAAAGCAACAAGTTGTGAGATCTCTGGTAAGAAAGGCCACACCAAAGAGAAACTGACACCCAAGAAGAAGAAAAGGACAAACACAGACTTGGCCCCTCTTGATGTATTGCTGAATGAAATCATAGAGGAAGGTAAACTGAAGAACATAGAGAAAATATATGACACTCTAACAGCTGATGAAAAAGAGCAAGTTGAAAATAGTGTTATATTACATATGGATATGTACAAGAAATTTTTGATGGAAGTAGTCAATGAAATTCTTGATGAATTATTCAAAAGACTTGAGGCGAGAAGACAAGCAGTGATAGAATTGGATAAGAAAATAAAAATTGAGAAGCTACTTGTTGTATATCTGATAAACTCTCCACAATAAATTGATGATTTAATTGCTCAAGCAAACCGGTCAGTATTCTCTACTGCACACTAGCATATTTCACTAATGGCAGGAAGAGTTAATGAAGTGACAAAGGAAACAGAAGATGGATGGGATATATTCCTAGTTAAGAAAGAAAAACAAGAAGAGTACAAGAACCCTAAACCTATAAAGGTTTATTAGAAAGACAGAGACAAAGGGAAAGGAAAAGTTGGTGGACCACCAAGCATCAAAGTTAAAGACAACTTACCCCCACCTTCTTTAAATACTCCACCGGTGAAAACAACAACTACTGAAGATCAACCGACAACTGAGAGTATGAATGTAGAGGATAATAATCCTAATTTTGAAGTCCTATACACTGTGGATGTTGATACTCAAAAGATCAACATAGTAGTAGACAAAGACATAATTGATAAGTCAGATATGGCTAATGAGCCTCCGATAGCAGGGGAAACTAAGAAACTGACAGAAGATAAAGAGAAAAAGGTAGAGACTGAGTCACAGACTGAGGCAATACAACATACAAAGAAACAAACAAAGCTAAAGGGTCCGGAACAACATCAACTAGAATAGGTACATAAGGAAACAATGCCACCGACAACTAGTGAAGTAGGAAAACCAGTGCTTAAAGAAATGCAGACACAAACTGACCTACCAGAGGTCAATACAAGCTTGGTTACTTCCACCAGTACTTAGATTGTTGGATCATCATCAGCATACAAATCAACAAATGTGACTGAGGTGTTATTAGATTCTATCAAGAAAATAATCGACTGCAACTCACAAGCTTACAAAGCAATTGATAATTCCATACCAATTTTGAAGGTAATTGCTCCCAACTATAATATAGATAATAAGGATTCTTTAGGAAAATTGGATACATTGTGTAAATATATCTCAGAAAACATTGAGAAAATAAAGGAAGAGTCAGTAAAGGATAAGGTAGAAATTGAAAAACAAAAATTCTTTGATGAGGAAATAAAGAAGTGTAATAGAGATTTTGACACACTTCTATCAGAACTATGTAATTTATTGAAAGAGTACAAAAATTTGTACAAAGATACCTGTAAAACAAACTTTTTGACTGTAGATATTAACAAGAAAATGAGCAAGGTATAGGATGAGATCAATAAACTTGCAGTTAGTTTTGTCAACTCACCTAATACACTATCAGTTTTTGAAGAGAAGATAGAAAATTTTGAGGAAGAACTACTCAAATTGGAAAAAGAGAAAGAAAGAATAATAAATAAGGCAAAACATTTGAGATCTAAACTAAGTCCAAGATTGGACAATCTAGCATCTCTACGGAAGGAAATTTCTGAGGCATTAACACAGGGAAGCAAAACACCGGCAAAGCATTTGCAGCATCTCACCAGTACAGTGAAGAGAACAGAGACAACAATAAAGGATGGTAAGAAGTTTATGGATAGTATAAACTTGATTTTGGGAGATCTTTTTCAGATTATAACTACCCAGCTACAGGGTTGAGGTTATGGATAGTTGAAACTACAAACTCTATTGACATCTTGACAACCTTTGTCATTGATGCCAAAGGGGGAGTAGTGGGATGAGAAAATTCAAAACACAAGAATCATATGCTCAGGGGGAGCTCTAACATTTTTGGTAACATTTTTGGATACTTTTTGAAATTTCTCATGAGTGTTGCCATCAATGCCAAAGGGGGAGATTGTTGGCATATGCACACTCCAATGAGACATTGTATGTGATTGAAGGTTTTGTCATTGATGGCACCCTTGCAATCCTATGGCACTGGCAAAGACATTATACTGGCATCACCATAGCACACTCAACACTGGCACTTAGGACACTGACACCGGCATAGAAGAAAAGAAGTATACCGGCACAAAGGCTGACAGGATTTTTGTTATATAATATTTTGTTTATTATTGTAAGCCGACTTGGGAAATTGTAAAATGACTCTTATATATAAAGGAGATCATTGTAGACATTTGTAGGAGTGATGTAGAAGTAAAAAGGAAAATATTAGGTAGAACTAATGTGCAAAATATAGGTCAAAGGGTATATGTAAAGAACAGAGCAGGAACCGGTACTGAATTTGGCATTGAAGATGCTATTGTAAAGCAGTACAAGATATTGGATTTGTATAATCCTTATTGTAAGTTAGTGAGACTTCCCATTGATTAGTGAGCTCTAAGCAGTTGGCCTTCCTGCATGTGCAGGCCCCTATTGTAAGTAATATTCTCTTATTGGCCAGTGAGTGAATATTGTGGGTCAAAAATCCCACCTAGGTTTTTCCCACACTGGGTTTCCTTGTTAAAATCCTGTGTTATGGTGTACTTTTCATGTGGATGTTCTTGATTTTGTTTATTGCATTATTTCTTCCATACCGGTACACTGTTATATTATGTTCTGCGTGTTTTAAGTTAAGAAATTCTAATTACCAGTCAGATACTGATTCACCCCCCCTCTTAGTATCTGTGGGACCCCTAACACTGCCGTCGTGCAAGGTTCATCTTCACCTAGATTCGCAGGGTTGAGTATACCTCTTTTGCCCTTAAAATTTGGGTTAGGTGGTCATAAAACCCTCATTTTACCCTAGTCATGCTCAAGTGAGCATCACCTATGGTTCGTTAGTTTCCCTTTTCATTTGGGTTTGCGGGTCATGTATTTGGTTGGATTTCTTGGGTTGCATGCCTTGTGTGTGGTAAAAATTGAGTATTTTATCCTAAGTATTTAATTTGAGTTAATGTGTTCATTTACGCATTAGTAATTGAGGAATTAAAAATAAATAGGTTTCTTTTATGTGATTAATCATTAATTAAAAAGATCGCTCTATTTATGTTTGTAGCAAGTTTAAGTATTTAATTCGATTTAAGGTGTTCATTTACGCATTAGTAATTGAGGAATTAAAATAAATAGGTTCTTTTATGTGATTAATCATTAATTAAAAAGATCGCTCTATTTATGTTGTAGCAAGTTTAATTTAATGGTTAATTTAAAATTGTGAATTTATTTAGTTTATGCATTTTGAAAAGGGAAGATTTAAAGTTATTCGAGAGAGAAATAATTTAATCCCTTTTTGCTTTTTGAAATAGAAAGGTTAATTTTAATTATTTAAGAAAATCATTTTTTATTAGAAAAGCAAGTTTAATTTATATATATATGATATAATGTGAAAGATTGATTTTAGGAATTTAATTTAATTAAAATATTTTACCCTCATCAATATTACAAAATATAAATGTTAGCTTTGTTAATATTGAGAAAATGAAAATTAAATGAAAGAGAACCATTTTAATTTTAGTTAGAAAAGCAAGTTAGATTATTTGAATAGTTGAAAAGAATGATTTTTTTCATTTTTTATTTAAAAAGTGTTCAAATTCGAAATTAGGAGATTAAGTCAAATTGGATTCCATTTAATCTAGGTTGGAAAATATTTTTGGGGTTGTTGATTTTTTTGGGGGGGAAATATTTTTGGATGGAGAAAATTGGGGATTTTGGGAAGGAAGGATTTCTACAGCTGCAGGTTGGGCTTCTTCAAAATCTTGTCACGAATGCTAAAAGTGGTAGGATTCTTGTTTACCTTTTTATTTCGTTGTTAAATCAAAAAAATTTGTTTGGTTGTTCTTTAGGAAATTCTGGTTTTAAAATCCCATGAATGTTCTCAGATTTGAGTTTTAGTGTTGGAAAAAAAAAAAATGGTTTGCATTGTTTTGTATTGTGAAAAGATTGTTAAATTAGTTGGATGTCAAGATAACATTGTTTCAAAGATTAAATCAAGTCTCGATAATGCGCCCGATGAAGATGAAAATCCTGATTGTGTGCCTCCTCAGGAGATTAATCATGAAATTGTTGAAAACTTTGGTTTGAACGATTGATCTCATGATAATTGATAAAAAATCTGTCAATTAAATTAATTTGTAAAAAAATAAATTAAATTGCCCCATTGAGTAGCATTAATTACTCTTCAAATAGTAAATATAAAATTAACCAAGGCTAATTTTAACTTCATTTTATCCTTGTCAGCTTTGTGAAGAAAATATTCTTGGTGAGGTGGCGAAATGGTGATTCCTGTGGAGAACCATCATTTTGAGCATGTTCGACAATATCAACGACCTCCCGAGTATGGGTATCCGGTATGTATCTTATCTTGAGCTTTGTTTTCAACTTGTCGTGCAACTTTTCATGTTTTAGGCAAGTTTTTGTGAATTTTTGAATTTTTTTGCGATTTTCAATATTAGGTTAGCGCATTTGTATTTTTATTTAGTGCATATGCAATTTGGGTTAGTGCATATGCATAGAATAGCACTTATGATCATTTTTTTAGTGCACATGTTAAGTATGATAGCGCTTCTGCTTTGTTTGTTTGTGCTTTTGTAGCTAAAGTTAGCATTTTTTCTTTGTTTTGCACATATGTTCATAGGGTTAGCGCTTTTGATCAAAAAGATAGTGCATATGCTTTTGTTTAGCACTTTTGCTCAATAGGATAGCGCAAATGTTGTAGTTTAGCACTTTTGCTCAAAATTGATGTTTTTGATAAGTGCAAAAGCTAAAAATTACTTTGATGATTAGATTTAACATGTTTGATGCGCATGTATGATGAATAGGGACTTGATTGATTGATTTATGTTGTTGGATAGATTGATTTGATTTGTTTTGATATAGTAGCTCTAAGAAACTGATTTAGTGTCTGATGCAAGAGCTTAGCAGAGTTTTGATTGAACTCAGTGATTAATAGAAAACCATGATTGATAGGTTTTAAAATGATTTGATAGCTTAAGTTGCTTGAATTTGACTTCATAGATTGATAGCATAAGTTGGCTTGAGTTTGATTTGATAGATTGATAGCGTAAGTTGGCTTGAGTTTGATTTGATAGATTGATAGTTGATGATTGATTGAATTCTATTGATAAATAGGAGAAACTTGATGTTCTCCAGTGTTGGGAGAAATTACTGACAGTACGTCATTTAGTGCCAGAGCTGACATAAGCTGAGGTTAGACATATAGATGCTTGTGGTTTACACCATCTGTTGTATATGCCTGAGATTACGCATAATAAAGGATTGTTGATGATGTTAGCCAAGAGATGGAATAGTGAGCATAACACTTTCCACTTGCCCACTAGTGAGATTAGTGTGACACTCGAGGATGTGTATAGGATTCTGCACATCCCAGTGACTGGCAAGTTAGTGTAGTATGATTTTCAGGATCGTGTTGGGACAAAGGCTTACAGAGCCATGTTTGCTGATGATAGCATTGTTAGAGGAGAGATCTGATGGGAGGATATGGTGATGTATTACGAGACTTTCTCTGTGATTCTTGCTGGTTTGATTGGAGGATTTATTTGTCTTGATAGGCAATCATGAGGTTTTTCTGTTGGATGGGGTGAGATTCTCTTGAGCATGATGCAACATTGTACTCAATATGCTTGGGGTGTTTGTATGTTGGCACATTTATATCATGATCTTCATCAGGTGGTGTATGATGAGAGTGCTAGTTTGTCTACAAGATACACTTTATTGCAAATCTGGTGCTGGGAGCACATTGCTATTATTCAGCCTATCCATCACAGAGTTTGTGGAGAGAGGCAACCATATGTGTATTTTTATGTAGGTATCCTTACTCAGCATAAGCTAGGTATGATGGAGTATTGGCGTTGGGTGCTTGATTCATTGGATAGCATTACTTGGAGACCATATGTTGATTGTGAGCCATGGATGTATGATGCACAGACATTACCATTTATCATGCAAAGTAGATATCTCATGGGTAGGACTCCTTACATTGTTGAGCGATAGTTGATTAGTTGCATTCTTAGATAGTTTGGTATCATCCAACCTATGCCTACTAGTGTGATGATATATGCTCGACGATACAGAGATAGATGAGATTGGGGACCTTCCTTGTCATTTGACATTGCTCGCACAAAGTTTCTTGCTACTCTAAGAGTGGCTTATGATATGAGATTACACATTCTTGATCTTGGGGTTACTATAGATTATGCTTAGTACATACTATCTCATCCATTTCCTCATATTACTGATCCAGCAGATCCTCCTCCCAGCTCAGGAGATGAGGATGATGATTCAGATGATCCAAGTGTTAGGAGACGTAGATGGAGATGAGAGCTCAGAGATGCTCAGGAGGTTGGGGGAGGTGGAGATGAGGGTGGGGATGGAGGTGGTGGTGGTAGGAGACCTGGATGGAGGGGAGGTCGATTGAGAGTCTGTGGAGGACCATTTAGACAGGTTGGCAGGATTGGGAGACCACGTCCTATGGGTGGGAGGGATGTTGGAGGGATTGGGAGGGAGCATGGCAGGGTAGGTATGAGATCACTAAGAGGGTTGCTATTGAAAGGAGGAGGCAGGGCGACTGGAATGGATGGGGGTTGCGAGAGAGGCATTGATTTTGGTCAAATTCAGCCAGACCCTAGGGTTATTGCAGCTCATGGTGGAGATGATGAGGATCCAAAGGATCATGTTCCCCTTATTAGATGATGGATTGTGAGAGATACTCAAGTGAAGATTCTAGTAGTTAGATAGAGTGGTGATGAGGAGGGGATTGGGGTTCATGCACCACAATAGGATTTTCCATTGCAGGATTTACTCGTGCATGATATGCTAGAGCAGGATGCACCAGAGCATGATATGCCAGAGCAAGAGACCATTGATAGTCTTAGAGCATAAATTGATCAGCTTTGAGCACAAGTGTAGACTCTTATGGCTGAGAGGGATAGAGTTGTTAGGAGACAACAGGATACTTAGGGCCTTCTTGATCATATTTAGCAGGTTGGATCAGGTACTCTCTCAACTGACACTATTACAGCATTAGTTCGGGCTAGGAAGGAGACTTCCCACTGGTGATGATAATATGAGGAGGCAGTTGTAGAGAGCCAGAGAGAAGGTAGTTGTCATACCACCGCGTTCATGGATACTAGCAGTGGTGGGGTCATGAGACCTCCTTAGAGGAGTGATGATCATGGGAGACAGGCATCTGGAGGATCTTCTCACCCATAGCCACAGAGATGGATAGAGTTAGGTGGTAGTGGTATAGGACAGTCATGACTTGATTTGGAGGCACTTGTACTGTTTATTTGATATCATTATATACTTGGAATTTTATTGTTTTTATGATGATCTATATGCAGACATGGATTCTATATGATGACAATCTTTATTATGCATGTTACTCTATTTGATGATGATGCTTTATATGATGATTATATGGATGCATGTTTAGATGGATAATGATATTTATGCATGTTACTCTTTTTGATGACGATTCTTTATATGATGATGCAATGATAAATTCTTTTGTTGACTTTTGATTTTGATGATCTTGGATGCAAATGAAAATGATTACTAACTTAAATGATATGTAAATGATGCAAATGCAATGCTATATATGGAAATGCAAATGAATGATTGCTTTAATTCTTATGATGATGCAAATGATCTATATGAAATGTTTTTGATTTTATATGTAATGTTTATGAATCTAAGTGCAAAGATGCAACTAAATGATCGTTAATGGAATGATAATGCAAATTAATGTAATGATGTATATATACAACTAAATGAAAATGGATGATGATTAAAATGATTCTAAAAATGAATGCACCTACAATGATTAAATGCAAATTGTTTTTGTTTGTCCAAGTATACTCAATCTTTATTTATGACTGTTGATCTATTAAAGAAATGAAATGCTTATAATGTAACTGACAATGAATGCTTATAATGTAGACAAATAATGAGCTAATGAAATGATCTAACTAGAAATGATATTGCCATTCTTCATATGCGATCTTTGTAACAGTGCTTTGATTTCATCATTGAGCTTTAAAATGTTGTAAGAAAATACAACCAACTTGACATAATGATTCAAGATGACCTAATTATTCCTTACATGGATTTTGATATAGAAAGTTAATACAAGCAACTTGATATAATGGATCAAGTTGACCTGAGTATTGCTTGTAGAACAGACAAGGATTATCTCCTTTCATGCATGACTTGGAACGTCCTCTGTCATGCCCAAACTTTTGGGCAAAACACAACCAACAATTTTTTATTTTTAAAAAACCAAATTTTTAAAACACTAAAGTTACACACAACCGTTGCTTTAATAGTTGAGACATCTTAACAAGTTGTTCCAAGCGAAATCTTAAATGATATTAAATGCTATCATGATAATTCCTATTAACAAGTGGAACGAACAAATGTTATAAGAGTAATAATAATTTCACTCAAAAATCCTTATCATTTAAGTTGTGTCTATTAGTACTTAATTAGATCCATTTCCACTAAATAGACATTAATAAAATTACCTGGTTCGATACCAATTTTTTAATAAATATCAAGTTCCCATCATCTTGTTAATACATCCTTTCTTAATAATTTAATTTAATTGTGGAATATTAAATAAGTTAATTTATTAACTCATCAAATTTAGTCAATAGAGTGATTAAATCAACATTCTCTAAAATAATTGACAAAGGTATAATTAATCTCCAATAATCATTAATTGCTTTTAGGAGCTAATTAATTTAGTCCTAGCACTTAGTATTATAAGTGTTGATATTTTACTTAACAATAGTTAAATAGTAGATTAAACTAAACCAACAAATAGGGTCAATTTTATTCACAAATGAATATTTCTCTACCAGGTTGAACCACATGCATCTATGTTAAGGAGAGTAAAAAATTAAACCCTTTAGATCAATAAAAATAAAACTCCCTTATTGTTTAATTTGAATCATCTAAATTTAATAAATTAAAATTAAATAGTTTAATCCATAACACTTTTAAACTATTTAAAATTTAAAATTAAATATTATCTTTACTAATATTTAATTTGGGACAACTCCACCTATATATATATATATATATATAATTATAGAACACAATATATTTATACAACTATATATATATATATATATATATATATATATATATATATATATATATATATATATATATATATATATATATATATATATATATATATATATAAAATTATTACTATATTTTTAAGCTTTAGGGTTCTACCCATGCAAACCCTAATCGTCATTTTATATTATAAAATAAGTCTTCTATTTTTTGCAGGGGGCCGAATGGTAACAATGGCAAAGGCGATCTTTTTTTACACAGGGGGCAGAGGTGTAAAGGCTACAGGTGGCGACCTCGGGGCGACTCTGCTACCACAGTGGCAGTGACCACTGCGGACGCCCATAGTGGCGGCCCTCGGGTCGTTCACTGCAGATGGCCGCAATGGCGACGCCCACTGTGGTCGCCCATAGTGGCAGCCCTTGGGCCATCCACTGTGGATGCTCACAGTGGCGTCGGCCAAGGCCGCCCACTGTGTCGTGCACAATGTTCGGCCCCCACCGTCCACTATGCATTGCACAGTGGTTCGGCCTGAGCTGACCCCCCCTTATTATATTATTTATTTATTTATTTAAAAAAAAAAATATGACTTATTTAATTCTTTTTTTTTGTTTATTTAAAAGAGCTAAATTATATATATATATATATATAAAGAGATAAGTATTTGTATATAAATATTTTAAACAACAAGTTTATTTGTTTAACTTTAAGAAATGAATTCCTTTGTGCATTTGTGCATGCATATAAATTAGTTGAAGGCATATTTATTTATATTTATATATATAAATATTATAATATTGAGTCTAGGGCAATTTCTTTTCATGCAATTATTTTTATTCCGAACAAATGAAACAGATTAGATATTTTTTGCAAATTAAATCATATAAATCATTTCCTTTTTAATAATATCCTATTTGCCAAAAAGAAATAGTTAGGCTATCTAGATATGGCTTTCCTATCTGCAAAAATAGAGTAATTAATCAATTTAAAAAAAACTTAACACAACACCTATTTAATTATGGAAATCTAAAATTTATCTTTAGAGATGACTATAATAAACGTTATATTTCTATTTTCTGCAAGTTAATAAAATGACAGATTTAGATAAAATTCCAAGAGCACTTTATTTATCAAGATTCCTTTAACTTTAACCATGCAATCAGGAATTACTGAAACATTTATATTCAAGCAACATACATGCAATCCTTACATCATTTCTTTATTTCCTTGATTTATTTCACATGCATTTAAGAAATAAAATAAATTTATTGCTTTTTCCAAAATATTATCTATTCAACAAATATTAAAGTTCAGAAAAACTTTAGGACTAAATCTAGATTTATTCATTTCATTTTCTTGCAATAGCAATAACATATTTCATTTCAAGACACTATCATTATTTTACAATTGGGTCTCTCAATATTAAAAATGGGGACTTTTATAACAAAATAATAAAATATTCCAAATCAAATTTTTGCAACAAATAACTCCATCGAATTTTCCACTTGTCCTAATCCTTTCCTTCTAACATCCTACAAATAAAATCAAGAATATGATCATGGAGTGCTCACCTCCCAGCCTAGGCTAACTAGTAGCCACCCCCGAGCTCAGAGAACCAAGCCCTAGACAAGTAACGCACATGCAAACTCAAATAAACAAGGGAAAATGACCACAATCACATTCCCAACCAAGGCTACACTGCACCACATTGTGATGTCTTTTCAAGGTTGGTAGTGGACCAAGTACCCTGAGGAGACTGCAAGTATGGTAAAACAAATAGCCACCTCATGGTGAACCAAAATGTATAGCCACCTCATGGCAAACCAATTACACCAAGTGTAACAACCCCACATTCCTTATGCCCCCCAAGGCATTCATGCCTTATTTCCCTCCTTATGACTCCCAATGCATAAACAAGCCATGCAGCAAGGGTCACATAGAATCCCTTGTGATCACTCTCATAACGAGAGCCTCTCACTCGAGGGCTATCACTTCTACCACCCACAAGACCCTCCTCTCTCCCAAGAGTTGGAGGTCTTGATTACTCCCAAAACACATACATGGCATAAGCATAAAACACCAAATAAATTTCCAAGAAATACATGCACGAAAAACAATCTTTTACACAACATTTCTTTCAAACCACATGCATTAAGAAAACATTATAAACAAAATAGAACCAACCTTAAACTGCCCAAAGGTATGTTAGTTTTGTTGAGGATGAGCAGCCCAATTCCACGGTTCTTCTCTTTCTACCCTTAGCCAAATTCTCAATCCAAAAATCTATCTTTTTTTTTGTAAAATTCTTTTGTCTCCAAAAATGGAGAGTGGGTGATTACCCCCAAAATCTCTCTTTCTTTCTTAAGAAGACACTAATGTGAGTTCTCTCAAGTTTCTAAAACTGAAAAGGAAAGTAAGGTAAAATGGGAAAGGTAACTCTCATTTGAAAAGGAAGGTCTTCAACTTAGTTCAAGTTTTCTAGTTCAATTTTCGCACAACTTAGAAAAGTCACTTTTTAGGGTGTCTAAAAGGTCACATGGGAGTAGAAACTTGCCTAAAATTACCCCTAACCCTTAGGTATACCTTATGGGCTTTAGGAAACCCTATTAAACTACTCCCAGGTGTCTATTTAACCCTTTTTTAACCCCTCTGAAGTTTATTTTCGGGTCAAACCTATGTTGACCATCCCAAAGATTCTTTACCCAAGACATTTGTGGAAATCACATCACATTAATTGAAAAAGCTATAGTTAAACAATTCCCACCAAGAGACAAATTTAAAAATTCAAACATAAATCCACACATGTCAAGTGACACAAAGAAAATACTTTTACAAATTTATACATGAAATCATGTCTCTTGTGGATTTTACGTAAATCAATTAAATAACACTTAACACACATGCATCATTTACTGTTATGAATAAAATACAACACAAACAGGGTGTTGTCTCTCCAAATAGACGAACGCTGGTTTTACGAACATACATAGGTCTAGGTTTGGTTCTCCATAATATTTCCATGGTCACATGAATATCATTTCCTGCGCCACTCAAATACACATTAGTAATTTTCCAATAACCTCGTATAATATTAAACACATGAATTAGAATACACATCAAACACTTCGCATACAATTTACATTTGAACAATTCAATATATCTCATATCCAATTAAATCCACATAAGCAATTATCACAATTCTCATAATTTTGGTCCACACATAAAACATACATCTTAATTTTATCATCATAATAAAGTCCTGCAAATCCAATAATGACATACATCATCTCCAATTTATCCTATTCTAGAATCATATAGAGTTCTGTTAGGGTTCCCACAGATACTGAGAGGGGGGGGTGAATCAGTATCTGACCGATAGTCAAATTTCCTTAAGTTAAAACATACAGAACATAAAGTAGCAGTATACCAGTATGCAAGAATTAATGTAATAAACAAAATCAAAAACATCCACATGAAAAGAACACCATAACACAAGACGTTTAATGAGGAAACCCAGTGTGGGAAAAACCTTGGTGGGATTTGTGACCCACAATATTCACTTACTGGCCAATAAGAGAATATTACTTACAATAGGGGCCTGCACATGCAAGAAGGCCAATTGCCTAGAGCTCGCTGCTCAATGAGAAGTCACACTGACTTACAATAAGGATTATAATAATCCAATGACTTGTACTGCTTTACAATAGCATCTCCAATGCCAGATTCAGTACCGGTTCTTGCTCTGTTCTTTACATATACCCTTAACCTATATTTCGCACATTAGGTCTGCCTAATAATTTTCCTTTTTGTTTGCTTCCTTACCTTTTAAAATGTCTACAATGATCTCTTTTATATACAAGAGTCATTTTACAATTTGCCAAGTCGGCTTGCAATAATAATCAAAATATTACATATCAAAAATCCTATAGGCCTTTGTGTCGGTATACATCTTTTCTTTAGTGCCAGTGCCAGTGCTGGTGCCGGTGTAGAGTGATCTTGTTGATGCCAATGCACTATCTTGCTTGAATAGTGCTTTGTTGGTATGATGTCTTGTCGGTGCCATAGGATTGCAAGGTTGCCATCAATGACAAAACCTTCAATCACACGCAATGTCTCATTGGAGTGTCCATATGCCAACAATCTCCCCCTTTGGCATTGATGGCAACACTCACCCCCTTTGGCATTGATGGCAACACTCATGAGAAATTTCAAAAAGGTGTCCAAAAATGTGTAGACCAAAAAATTTACCAAAAATATGAGGGGCTCCCCCTGAGCATATGATTCCTATCTTTGAATTTTCTCATCCTACTACTCCCCCTTTGGCATCAATGACAAAGGTTTAGTAGAGTTTGTAGTTATACCGGTCCATATCCTCAACCTTGTAGTTGGGTAGTTATTATTTGAAAAAGATCGCCCAAAATTAAGTTTATACTATCCATAAACTTTTTGCTATCTTTTATTGCTGTTTCAGTCCTCTTCACAGTGTCGGTGAGATGCTGCAATTGTTCTGCTGGTGTTTTACTTTCCGGTGTTAATGCCTCTGAGATTTCCTTCCGTAGAGATGCTAGATAGTCCAATCTTGGACTTGGTTTAGATCTCAAGTGTTTTGCCTTATTTATTATTGTCTCTTTCTCTTTCTCCTGTTTAAGTAATTCTGCCTCAAAATTTGCTAACTTATCTTCAAAAACAGATAGTGAATCCGGTGAGTTGACAAAATTGTCTGCAAGCTTGTTTATCTCTTCTTGTGTCTTGCTTATTTTCTTGTCTATATCTATAGTCAGGAAGTTTGTTTTGCATGTGTCTTTGTACAAGTTTTTGTACTCTTTTAACAAACTACACAGTTCTGGTAGAAGTGTGTCAAATTCTTTGTTACACTTCTTAATTTCTTCCTCAAAGAATTTATGTTTCTCCTTTTCTACAATGTCCTTTACAGATTCTACCTTTATTTTCTCAATATTTCCAGAGATGTATTTACATAATGTATCCAACTGTCCTAAAGAATCTTTATTATCTATATTACAATCAGGAGTGATTATCTTCAAAATTGGTATTGAATCATCTATTGCTTTGTAAGCTTGTGAACTATAGTCAGTTATTTTCTTGATGGATTCAAGTAATACCTCAGTCACATTTGTTGACTTTGATGGTGATCCAACAAACTGAGTACTGGTGGAAGTGACCATGCTTGTATTGACCTTTGGCAGGTCAGTTTGTGTCTGCATTTCCTTTAGCACTAGTTTTCTTCTTCATTGCTTACCGATGGCATCTATTCTGGAGCCTTTAGCTCTGTCGGTTTCTCTGATTGTGCCTCAGATTCCATCTTTTTCTTTGTATCCTCTACTGGTTGCTCTATATTTCCTGTTACTGGAGGCTCTTTAGCCATATCTGATTTTTCACTTAAGTCTTTATCAATTGTTATGTTGATCTTTTGGGTATCAACATTTATAGTGAATAGGACTTCAGGATTTGTATTGCTATCCTCTGCATCCATGCTTTCAGTGCCGGTTGGTTTTCAGGGATTGTAATTTTTACAGGTGGAGGTAGGTTATCTTTAACCTTTATGCTTGGAGGTCCACCACTTTTCCCTTTCCCTTTGTCCTTATCCTTCTGATATACCTTAATAGGCTTGGGATTCCTATATTCTTCTTGTTTCTCTTTTTCAACCAAAAATATGTCCCAACCATCTTCTATTTCCTCTGAAACCTCTGTAACTCTACCTGGCAATAGTGAAATATGCCGGTGTGTAGTGGAAAAAACTGTCCGATTGGCCTGAGCTATCAGATCATCAATTTCTTTTGGGGAGTTTACCGGATACACAGCAAGTAGTTTTTCTATTTTTATTTTCTTGTCTAGTTCAATTACTCCTTGCCTTCTGGCCTCAAGTCTTTTGTATAAGTCATCAGGAATTTAATTTATGACTTCCATCAAAAAAATTTTAAACTTGTCCATGTGTAGTATTACACTCTCCTCAACTTGCCCTTTCTCATCAACTGATAGGGTGTCATAAATTTTCCCTATGTTCTTCAGTTTTCCTTCCTCTGTGATCTCATTTAACAAAATGTCTAGAGGTGCCAAGTCAGTTTTTGCCTTTTTCTTTTTCTTAGGAGTTAGCTTCTTTTTAGGTGTGACCTTTCTGACCAGAGATCTCACAGCTTGTTGCCTCTGCCTTGTCCTTCTAGGTGAAGGAGTGGTTGCTAGTGAGAGATCTCTTTTCCTAGCAACTCTTTTAAAGGTTGCTAGTATGTCTCCTTCTGAAGAAGTACCTACCGGTGATAGATGAGCTTCAGGTTGTGGAGCTACCAACTCATCTTCAGTTATGCTAGTTTTCTTTAATACATCTTCCTTAATGGCTTATGCTTGTCTGGATCCTTTTCTCACAAATGCTTCTACCTTCTTCACTCTTTTCTTGGACTTTATTTGTTTTTCTGTTGTTTCAGCACTACCAAATGCTTCCTCCTTAGGTTCATTTGGGGCTTCCAGAAGTGCTTTGGCATAAGTTTCAACTATGTGGTCATCTATTTCATAGCCCATTTCTGTTACCCAGATTGTCCTAAGGATGATTGCTTCCATCCATATTTCATCCTTTTTGATAACAAAGCATATATCATCTTTGTATTTATCTATAATTTCTTGAGATAACCTTGTCCTTTTCTTCATTTTCGTCTTTAGTGCTTGGAAAAAGTCATGAATGTTGTTTTCCTTATTCTCACCCATGGTATTGAACAGTTCTGTCAGTTGCTTTCCTACCGGTTGTAAAGCGGAAAAATCGAACCCTAGTTGTTCTCCCCTCCCCACCTCCAAGGAGAGAGAAGCGAGAGTCACTAGGGTTGATGGTTTTCACTTAGGGGAGACTTTACATTCAAAAGAGGGGTTGAAACCCACAAGATCCAATCCCATGCAATGCAAGATTGGATTCTAAATGAGTTTCAAGGGTTGTGATAGCAAGGATACCCAATTTTGTAAAGAATGTAGATAGAAAGATTGAACTAGGAATGCATGTAGAAGCAAGAAAGATTCACTTATAAACAGAGATAGGGATATGGGATGAAGCTGTGGACCTGAAATTAGTAGTAAAATGTTGAGACGGTGTTGTTCTGCAAATTTGAGTGAAATTTGATGGGACGATGGCGGCCGTTGTGCACTCGGTCCTCCGAAAAATCCGTGAAATGAAGGTGGATTTGTTCGTCTCTACACAAGGATTCCAGATCTTCAATTACAGCTGCATACCTGCAACCTACACATAGAAAAGAGAAGATGATTGGGGGGTTAGGGATGAGGGGTTTGCCTTTAGGTCAAACCCCGGTTTTGGAATTAACCAAGAAATGATAATGTTGTAAATGTAAATGTTTGTAATGTAAACAAGTACTGATACCTTGTTGTAAGAATATTTGTATTCTTACATGCAAAGGTGTAATGTATGTAGTATGTTGTATGTTGTATGTGATCTCATCTTCAATGATTGAATCCTTGTCTTGAATGCAACACTTAGCCTTGAATGGAGACTTAGAATGCTCAATTGCTTGAAGGAATGCTTGAATGCTTGAATGTTTGAATATCGCTTCCGTGTCTTATTCTTGCTTATTTTCTTCCTCCCCTTTCTAGGAGAGGAAAAGTAGTTTATATACTTGTCAATTAGGGTTGATAGACTAATTTTTCTGACCTTAGGCCAACCAGGAAACATTATTTCCCGAATTGCAAACTTAAAGACCCGATGCCCAAAAGAGAACGGGCCCAAAATAGGGCTAGGGACCAGGGCGCTGGGCGCCATGGTCCTGGGGGACCAGGGTGCTGGGCACCCTAGTCCTGAAGGACCAGGGCGCTGGGCACCATGGTCCCACCTCCTGGGACAGCAGGGTGCAAGGAGTGATCAGGCCAGGGTGCAGAAAAATGCAGTTTTTGGTGTTGTAAACAGGTTTCGGGGTCTCCATTTAGGTTCAACGTTGTGCCGCCATCGTGAAGAACCAAATGCAGTCAAAATTGCAAGTGTCACAATTTTAGGATGCTACATTTAGCCCCCACTTTAGCGGGAGTATAAGCGTACGCTCATACTTTCGGTAAAGTACAAGGAAACAACATTGAAAAACTTTCACCACGTCAAGGAGGCAAGATACACCAAGCCCCCAGTGGACTAAGGATCTTACAACTTCGATTAACAAAGTAAAAGGGAAGATCACGAGGGAGAACCATGACCGTCAGTAGTAAGGTTCCCTCACTATGAGTCATGCAAGAAAGATATCAAAAATTTTCAAGGCAAAGCTAAATTTGTCAAGAAATTTTGAAGTATCTTGAAAAGATATGAATGGGATGTATGCCCCCCTACGTTAAAGCGATCGCACACGCCTCACTGGGGGTGATTGCTTTCAGGTAGTGATACATATAAGAAATGAGAAAGGAGCAAATTATTACAAGGATTTAGCCCCCAAGTGTGAGATAAGCCCAAGGATAATAGACACAAAACACAAAGCACAAGGTGACTTTGCTTTCCTCAGGGTCAGTATGCTGTATGATAATTCATGTATATCATATGTATGTATGCATAATTGTTCTTCATTCCCCAATCAAGGAAGGTCACCTAGAAGAAGGGAACACATGTGTCTTTTGAGTCAACATGAGAGAGACCAAAAGAGATCTCAATGTTTTGCATCGTCCTCAAGTAGACAACACTAAGGACAACAAATAGAAGAATGATAATAACACATAGAAGAAGTAACAAAAGAGATCACGAGAGGAGGAGAGAGTCTGCTATGCTAATGAAACTAGTCTAGCACGTCATCTACCCCCCGATCTTGCTGATCAATATTTCGGGAAGGCAGGAAACACGCTAGAGGAGGAACATCCAACACAGCAGATGGAGCTATCACAAGATCCAAACAAGGGCTATGTTCATGTTCCGAGCCACATTGTTCTTATCTAGGAGCTAGGATAAGTGCTTTAGAAAATTCGTTAGATAAATGGTTATCAACATCAACATATTCATATTCACTATTAGAATGGAGAGGAGTAACATTTTCATCATGAATAATATTTTCATCTATATCATCATCAAGATCTATAAAAATAGGATCTTTAACTCGCACAGGATCAAGATCATCATGCATCTTATGTTTAGGAGATTTCGGCTCAATCGTCGGCTGAGGAGAAAATGGAATAATACTAGCTGAAGGTGTTTTTGGGGATTGCAAAGTTTGAGAAGTAGCTGCCTGAGCTCCAAGACGACGCTTTCGTCGATGTTCATGTGCAGAATGATTCCGTCTAGTCTTAGTAGGAAGTTGAGAAGATTGAGGAGGAGGAATGTTCTCATCCTTATCACTTGGGTGTTTAGGTTGTGGTCTCTTAGGTTGAACAATAGAAGAAGAGGAAGGTCTCTTCTCTCCATAAGAGGAAGGAGGAGGAACTGCTCCATACAAAGGAGGAATATTCGGTTTAGGAAGGAGACCAAGTCCATCATGATGAGGAGGTATAGGTCTACTTTAGGAAGTTTATTAGATATAGGCATAATCACATTCATAGGGATGGGTTGGGAATCTTCTTGAGGAAAGACATTAGTTTTATCTTTCAAAGGAAGAACTTCCTTCTCAAGAATGATAGGAATGTCAAGTTTGGGTGTTCTAGGTTCACTTAGAGATAGGATCATATCTTTCTTCCACTTTTGATAAGATTTGAAAAGATGATCACTTCGCGGAGGAAGAGATTGGAATTGTTTAGGCCAAAAATAATCAATAGGAATGCTAGAAGTTCTTTCAGCTAGTTTAAAGAGACTATGATTGACAGTAACAACTTCACCATTATGGAGAAATTTCAAACACTTGTGAATAGGAGAAGCAATAGCTTTCATGGAAGATAGCCAAGGATAGCCTAGCTTCACACGAAATTGTTCGGATGATGGAATAATAGAAAAGTCCACATCAAGGGATTTGTTATAGACCTCAATAGGTAATGTAATAGAACCAATTGCAGGAGAAGAAAATGCATCAAATAATTTCACAACCACATTTGTTTCATCATAGATCACTTGATTTAATTGCAAAGTAAAAATAAATTCTTCAGTAATGATATTAACCATACAAGAAGGATCAATAAGCACTCCATGGCAAGGTGTATTCTTGACTTTTGCAACTATATATAAAGGACCATCAGGTGCCCTGATAGTTTCACTGGAATCAAATGTGATGGAAGGTTCTTTAGGGATTTTCTGCTATTCCACAAAGTTAATCACATTCGGAGTCATAGACACAAGATCATCAGGTGAGACAGAGGAATCATTAGTATCAATCGCATTAGAGGTATGAGAAGGTAATGGATCAATAAAAATTTGAAGATTTTGGTTAGGAGGAGCTACAGATGTGTTGCCTTTATCATTCACACCAGAAATAGAGATAGTATTATTATCAATTAGATCTTGAATTTTACCCTTTAAAGCAAAACATTTTTCAGTATCATGCCCAGGATGACGATGAAATTGACAAAAAGATTTGTTATCAAAATTGGGTGAATTAATCTTTGCAGGATCTATTTGCTTTATAGGAAGAAGAGTAAGCACATTTTGTTCCAATAACTTATTCATAATACTATGCAATGATTCATTCAAAGGAGTAAACTTTCTTTCTTTCTTGAAAAACTTAGAAATAGGAGGCACACTTGATGCCGCATTCACATTGTTGTTGATGATGTTTTCATTGAATTTAATGGACTCTCTGTTCGGTTTAAACTTCCCAAATGGTTGTTGACTACTATCACCCTTATCACTCGGATCCATAGGATTTGCTTGTTCCATTTAACTCACAGTCAATTGATAATTGTGAAGAGTTGCGCACAACTGTTGGAAAGAAGTAAACTCAGAAAATAGAAGTTTTTCTCTAATATCTTTTTGTAAATTAGAAATAAAGATTCTTTGAATATCATTGTCAGGTACTGGAAAGGAAATTTGAGCATACAAATGCTTATATCTACCAATGAAATCGGTCACTTTTTCTTTAACACCTTGTTTACAATACATTAAATCAATCAAAGTAACTTTAGGACTTATATTGTTTTGAAATTGTTGAATAAAAGCATTTGCAAGTTGTTCGAAAGAAGTAATAGAATAGGAAGGCAATGAGCAATACCATTGTAGGGCTTTATCTCTTAATGTTCTAGTAAACAGTTTTGCAAGCAACCTTTGGTCATAAGAAAAATCGGTACATATTGTTTGAAAGGTCTTAACATGTGTTAGAGGATCACCCTTACCATTATAAAGCTCCAAATGCGGAATTTCAACATGTTTAGGGGGGATAGCTCGAACAATGTCAAGAGAAAGTGGGCTCGCAACATCAAATGTGGGCACACTAAACTTAGATTGATTCATAGAGGCAATTTGTTGCTGTAAAGAAGAGACAGTTTGTGCAAGATTGTTAATGGTCTCTTCAGTCGAAGAGTTCATATTAGATGTGTTAGATTGTGATGGAGGTATTATGTTATTGAAAGAAGGTAGAGAGTAAGGTGGTGGGACACTATGATAGTTAGTCATAGGAGATGATTGGAAAGGAGGAATACTACAAGGAGGAATGGAAGGGTTAAATGAATTACCCCCTTGCGTCATGTTCATTTGTGGAGATATAATAGGGACACTCATTGAAGGAATGAATGAAGAAGTCAGATTGAATGAAGGAAGAGGGTTGATTGAAGAAGAGGGATTGCCCCCATGACTGGTGATCATAGGCGGAATGTCTTGTATTGAAGTAGTCATTATGTTTGATGTAAAAGTAGGTATACTAGCAATAGAAGTTGTCAAAGGAATAGAATGATTAACTTGAGTAGGAGGTTGTGTATAACCTAAGGTTTCGGCACAACTTTTCATCGGCATCACATTCGAATCCACAATGTGTGCAATACCACACAAAATATCAATTCCATTCTTATCACTTTGAACCATACGTTTTAGACCCTCAATTAATGAAAGAGCTTCACTATCGGGGTATTCTTGAGACATCCATTGTCGAAAATCATCAAATTGGTTATCCAATTTCGAAAGTTTTTCTACAGAAACCTCATGGAGAGCTTCTTCATCATTAAGAGGATTAGAGGAATTACCCATGTCCTCGTTAAAAAGGCCATTCAAATTAGGTTCCATCTCCTCGGTAATTACACCTTGGAAAGACTTAATTCTAAGGCTTCGTCTAACGGGAATAGTGTAAGTAGGGCTTATTGTTGTAAATTTCATGCACTAAAGAGAGAGAGAGAAGATTTTGAATTTTAGAGGTAGCAAATTTCAATAAAATCAGCCAATCTCCTAGATTTAAGCTGTTAAATGCAATCAGGACAATCTCCCGAAATTTCGAAAAAAATGTCCGGGACCATGGCGAACGGAGTGCACACGGTCCTCGCAACTTTTTTCAAAATTTTCAGGGATGATAGTTATGATGATTTTAAAGCTAATCTGAAAAAATTGAGTGATTTTACAATCTGTAGATAGGCCAAATTAAAGTTGCAATCTCAAAATTGAACCCTACCAAGATTGTTGAAAAATGTAAAATTTGAATCTTGAAAAAGAGGGGGAAACTGAAATTTTGAATTTTATGATTTTAGAGGGAATACTAAAAGCAATGCAAGTTTTGAAATTTAAAAGTTGACTCGATTTCACACAAAATTCAATTTTGAAAGTGGAAATCAAGGTTGTTGCAATTAAACACTTAATTTCGAAAGTCACAAACTGCAAAAATTTGAATAAAGCACTGAAATTTCGAATGAATGCTAACACACTTTTCAGATTTAGGACTGTAAGAAACACAATTTTGATATGAATTTCAATTTCAACAATTTTTGAATGATTAGAAGCCTCAATCCAAGCAATCGCTAGACCAACTTTGACTTTAATTTTGAAAGTGTTAAAATTGATAAAATCAGCCAAAATTTTGGATTTTAGCAGAAAAATACAGTAAGATCTAGCTCCTGAAATTTCAGAAAAAATGTCGGGGACGAGGGCGCTCGGGGTGCACACGGTCCTCGCAACTTTTTTCCAAATTTTCAGGGATGACAGATATTGTGATTTTATTGTGGAATCCAAAGTTACAATTGATTTGGAGGTGTTTTGATTAGTGAAATTATCAGTCAAAGGTTGAATCAAGAAGGTTTTAAAAATTAGGGTTTTGACATTTAACCACTTAATTTTCAAAATTAAAGCACAAATATGAATTGACAATTTGCAATAGAAGGGTAGATCTGAAACAAGCATTAACAATTAAACATTTCACAAGCTCAATTACTAAAAAGAAAATTTTAGGGTTTTTATGCAATCAACCTCTAAAATTTGCAAAAGATCAAACATGGAAATGTAATTAAGGAAGAAAAATTTTCAGATCTAACCATGAATAATCAGAATGAGGATGTTCACGTCGGGTTCACCAAAATGTAAAGCGGAAAAATCAAACCCTAGTTGTTCTCCCCTCCCCACCTCCAAGGAGAGAGAAGGGAGAGTCACTAGGGTTGATGGTTTTCACTTAGAGGAGACTTTACATTCAAAAGAGGGGTTGAAACCCACAAGATCCAATCCCATGCAATGCAAGATTGGATTCTAAATGATTTTCAAGGGTTGTGATAGCAAGGATACCCTCTTTTGTAAAGAATGTAGATAGAAAGATTGAACTAGGAATGCATGTAGAAGCAAGAAAGATTCACTTATAAACAGAGATAGGGATATGGGATGAAGCTGCAGACCTGAAATTAGTAGTAAAATGTTGAGACGGTGTTGTTCTGCAAATTTGAGTGAAAGTTGACGGGACGATGGCGCCCGGCATGCACACGGTCCTCCGAAAAATCTGTGAAACGAAGGTGGATCTGTTCGTCTCTGCACAAGGATTCCAGATCTTCAATTACAGTTGCGTACCTGCAACCTACACATAGAAAAGAGAAGATGATTGGGGGGTTAGGGATGAGGGGTTTGCCTTTAGGTCAAACCCTGGTTTTGGAATTAACCAAGAAATGATAATGTTGTAAATGTAAATGTTTGTAATGTAAACAAGTACTGATACCTTGTTGTAAGAATGTTTGTATTCTTACATGCGAAGGTGTAATGTATGTAGTATGTTGTATGTTGTATGTGATCTCCTCTTCAATGGTTGAATCCTTGTCTTGAATGCAACACTTAGCCTTGAATGAAGACTTAGAATGCTCAATTGCTTGAAGGAATGCTTGAATGCTTGAATGCTTGAATGTTTGAATATCGCTTTTGCGTCTTGTTCTTGCTTATTTTCTTCCTCACCTTTCTAGGAGAGGAAAAGTAGTTTATATACTTGTCAATTAGGGTTGATAGACTGATTTTTCTGACCTTAGGCCGACCAGGAAACATTATTTCCCGAATTGCAAACTTAAAGACTCGATGCCCAAAAGAGACCAGGCCCAAAATAGGGCCAGGGACCAGGTCGCTGGGCGCCATGGTCCTGGGGGACCAGGGCACTGGGCACCCTAGTCCTGAAGGACCAGGGCGCTGGGCGCCATGGTCCCACCTCCCGGGACAGCAGGGTGCAAGGAGAGATCAGGCCAGGGTGCAAAAAAATGCAGTTTTTGGTGTTGTAAACAGGTTTCGGGGTCTCCATTCAGGTTCAACATTGCGCCGCCATCGTGAAGACCCAAATGCAGTCGAAATTGCAAGTGTCACAATTTTAGGATGCTACACCGGTATGTCATATCCAAATTCTTTATATCCTATACCGGGAACTTGTTTTGTTATATGAAGCATTAGACACACTAACAGATTTCCAAATCTGAAGGTTCCTTTCTTATCCTTCTTTATCTTTCCAAGGTTGTCTATCAGTTCATCCTTTAACCATTCACAGATGTCAATTTTTGCATTGTCTGTTATCATGTCATAAGCACTCTTAATGCATAGATTTGAGACTGAGTTAAGTCTATTGGCATGAGTGGCTTTGTAACCTAATATCATGCTTATGAATCTTACATTTGTATCCTTTACATCATTAACCCTTAAAAATCTTTTATCAAATGTTGCACCGGTTAGGTCTATGACTAAATCATTTGAAACTTTCTTGTTTTTGTCTGGTCTTTTACCGGTGGTCGGTAACCCTGTGACAGCCTTTACTGCTTGCTTGGTGATCTTATGAATTGCATCTAACCAGAAAAATTCTCCATGAACTCTGCTTAACACTATCCTAATCACATCCTTAGGAAATTCAAGAATACTAAGGATTTCTGTGAATCCTAGGGTTTCAATGATTTTGTGTTCAGTTTTGATATTGCCGGTATCATCACATATCTCAGTTTTGTACATGATTTTGATTTCCTCATCTCCTAGCTCTTCAATATTGTAGTGAATATACATTCTAGGGTCTTCAGCATATACAACACCTTTAGGGATTTGAGAGAATGCACCTAAGGTATCATCCTTCTTTGCTATTTTGGGGACCAATTGAAATATGGGCCTAGGTCTTTTAATTACTTCCGCAATGGTAGGGTTCACTATGTATTCAATTGTAGAGGTGGATGCCATGATAAAATACATTTTTCTGTCTTGGATGAATGATTTCCTGGACTGTGCTTGCTTCTTTCTTGAAATGCCTTAGCTCGAAAATATTCGTGCTCTCTGAAAGTTTGAAATCACAGTGAAATGAAATGGAGCCAAAACCTTATTTTATAAAGTCTTTTTCGCTACCTACCACATTAATTGCATGCCAGTTATGTATTCACTTAACTTTATTTGCCAATAATAAGTGATTTTCAACTTCTTTTCTCTAACCGAGGGAATAATAGCACATGTGCCATTAGATTGCCAAACCCTCAAGACAATTTTCTTCAATTAGATGAAGAACTTCCTACCAGTGGAGCATCACTTTATCCTGCCGGTGGAACATTTGTTGGTTCTACTGGTGAAGGAGTATTCCCAATATTTAATTAGCTTTTCTAATCCATTGCTTTGAGAATTCTTGCTTAACATCTTCAACTTTTTCTTTACCTTTCAAGCTAGCATTTTTGTTGTCTACCAGTGTACCTTTACTTCTACAAAATTTAGCAATATGCCCAATCTTGTTACATGCATAACAAGTTACATTATTTTTCTAAATAGCTTTCCCATAACCTATGCTGGTTTGTTTTCTGCATTGATTTGATAGATGTCCAAATCTTCCACAAACATAACATCTTACATTCATTCTGCAGTTTTCAGAGTTATGGCCAATTTTGTTGCATTTGGAGCATTGACCGGTGGGAGGATTGATGTTCTAATAATTCCTAGATCTACATTCATTTTCCCTATGACCATATTTATTACAGTTAAAGCATTTTCCATTGAATTTATAAGTATTAGGTGGTCTTACCGATTTGTTGTGATCCTGAGTATTTGCAATACCGGAACTTTCTCCAACTTCAAATCCAATTCCAGAAGTGTCACCTTTGGGTTTTTGATTCTTCAATAAGGTACCAAGTTCTTCTGAGCTTTTCTTGAATTTTTCTTTATGTTGATTTGTAGTTTTCTAATTCCCTTTCCAAGATTTCTTTTTGTCTCATTAGTTCCTTTGAGTCATTCTGAGTATGCATCAGATCCGTCTTCAACATGTCATTTTCATAGCTAAGTCTTGTGTTCTCATTTGCTGCATCACTTAGTCTTTTGGCCAATTCTTCTTCATTCTTCTTTCTGTCCTCGATCTCTTTGCAAAATCTAATAGTCATATCCTACATTTCATGTTTTGTTGTCATGATCTCTTGTTTCAACTTGCTTATCATATCATTAAGTGATTCCTTTTCATCATTCTCATTTTGCAATTTTTCACAAAGTTCTCTTCTCTTATTTCTTGTAATAGTAATATTTTCTTGAAGTGCCTAAATGATATCCTGAGCTGCTCTTAAATCATCTTCTAATTTGATATTTTTCAACTTCTCTACATCATAGTCAGTAAGAGCTCCTTCAAGTTGCTTCATCAGATTTTCCATCTTTATCGGTGTCAAGATCTTCCTCAAGCTGTTAGGCTTCTGAAAATAGAGGACCAAGCTCTGATACCAATTGTTAGGGTTCCCACAGATACTGAGAGGGGGGGGGGTGAATCAGTATCTGACCCGTAGTCAAATTTTCTTAAGTTAAAACATACAGAACATAAAGTAGCAGTGTACCAGTATGCAAGAATTAATGTAATAAATAGAATCAAAAACATCCACATGAAAAGAACACCATAACACAAGATGTTTAATGAGGAAACCCAGTGTGGGAAAAACCTCGGTGGGATTTGTGACCCACAATATTCACTTACTGGCCAATAAGAGAATATTACTTACAATAGGGGCCTGCACATGCAGGAAGGCCAATTGCCTAGAGCTCACTACTCAATGAGAATTCACACTGACTTACAATAAGGATTATACTAATCCAATGACTTGTACTACTTTACAATAGCATCTCCAATGCCAGATTCAGTACTGGTTCTTGCTCTAATCTTTACATATACCTTTAACCTATATTTCGCACATTAGGTCTGCCTAATAATTTTCCTTTTTGTTCGCTTCCTTACCTTTTAAAATGTCTACAATGATCTCTTTTATATACAAGAGTCATTTTACAATTTGCCAAGTTGGCTTGCAATAATAATCAAAATATTACATATCAAAAATCTTGTCGGCCTTTGTACTGGTATACATCTTTTCTTCTATGTCGGTGCCGGTGCCGGTGTAGAGTGATCTTGTTGATGCTGGTGCACTGTCTTGCTTGAATAATGCTTTGCCGGTATGATGTCTTGCTGGTGCCATAGGATTGCAAGGTTGCCATCAATGACCAAACCTTCAATCACACACAATGTCTCATTGGAGTGTCCATATGCCAACAAGTTCTTTATCATAAAGAATATAAATGAAGCATCAACATTCATCAATGTTATCAAATCACGAAATCATATACGTTCTACATCCAAACATAGCTGACATACGTTAAATCAAGATTATCCAATCAATGGATCTTTTAGGTTTTCAAATTCATAACATATCAAAATGTACACCATAAGGTGCAATAACTCTATAACTTGGTTCAATTACCTTTCTCACCAATCTATCTATCTAACATAGTCCATTCTATTGAATTATAAAGAATTTATTAATAGGTCAAAACATGGTCAACTAAGTTAATCAAAGCTTGGTTTGGGGAAGGCCTTATATCCTCTTTGATCTTTTGTTGATCATATCCTGAGACAAGTTCATACCGTGGTAAGAGATAAACCACAAACATCAATGAAAGAAAAATAATCATGCCCCATCATAGCTTCTCTAGTCATGGACATCCTTGAGTCACATAGAGTACATGATTAGCAATAAAATCAAGATATAAACAATGAATCTTGCATGTCATTCACATGTTCTTATGGTCATTAACTGATATAATCATCTTGATGAAAGATCTTTGATAATCCTTCATTACTTGTTGATCGATTCTTCATTTTCCTGAGTTTCATAATTCAGTTATTGATTAAAATGCCTTGATTGATTTGTTGCTTTGTTGCTCTTTATCTATTTCAAAATCCTAGGTGTTTTTGGTTTTTCTAAGTTTTTCGAATGTTTTGGGATTTTCAAAGATTCAAAAGATCACCTTGGCAAAAGGAATTAGGATTTTGCCCCCAATGGAAACAAAATTATTATGGATGTATGAATTGATCAAGATCCAAACCATGGAGGGATACAAATGCAGATATGATTGATTTTGATAAAATCTAAGACAGTGACTACAACAAGTATGTCAAAGATTGATAATTGTTGGTAAGATGCATATTTCTTGCTAAATGGTTTAGAGAAAATGGATGTGAAAGATGGAATGGATAAGTTAAGATATATGGAAGTGATAGATGCGATAGGATGGAGTAGATAGGTGCACAAAGCGATCTTATAGATGGAGGAACTTACTTCTTAGATAGCACCTATTTACCAAGTTTTCACTATCTAAATTTATTGCATTTTTTCCATATTATGATTTTTTAGGACTTTATATGCTTTTTGTTGATTTTTTCAGGACTTTATATCTCAAGCATAGAATTTATTGAGATGGATAGAATTGATAGGTTTATCAAACCAATCACCTTTAGGGGTAGATAACTTGTATGCTCTTGATCCATATGTTGCTACTATGACAAAATGTCCTAGCCAATTTGGTTCAAATTTTCCCTTCTTTTCTCGATCTTGCTGATTTATTGGATTCTCCCTTAGAACTATATCTCCAATCTAAAAAATTCATGGCTTGACTCTATGGTTATAGCTTCTTTCCATTCTTTGTTGATATACTTTCAAATGATCTATTCCATTTTGGCAAAGTTCATGAATCAGTTCTAGTTCCCGGAGTCGAGAGATTCGTTCTTCTTCTTCTGGTATAAGACCTTGCAAGGATACTCGTAGAGAAGGTATCTCTACTTCTATAGGTAATAAGACTTCTGATCCATAGACCAAAAAATATGGAGTTTCCCCTATTGGAGTTCAGATACTAGTTCGGTATGCCCAAAGAACAGGATTTAGCTGAATGTGCCAGTCTTTTCCAGCTTCATTGACTATTTTCTTCAATATTTTCAAAATAGTTTTGTTTGATGCCTCAGCTTGACCATTTCCCTTGTTATCACTGTTTTAAAATTGGGTTCTTCTTTCCCCATAATTGGCTGTGGTACCTTGAAATTTTTCGAATAGGGTGTAGTCCCAAGTGCTTCAGCTTTATTCTAAACCTAGAGGGTTTAAGGGTTTTTTAAGTTTTAGACCTTATCTTTTTATTTTAAACCCTCTGGTTTCTATTTTGCCGTTACTTTATTTCACTTAGGTCATGGGTCGTGGGGTCGTAGGAAGTGTCCCCCCTTGTTATTAACCTAGGTGGTTACGTTGATTATTTGAAAAAATTTCACCTTGTATTATTTCATTCTAAAGTGTCGGGCCCAATAAACGTCGATCAACTTGAGAAAAGATCCGATGGTTGGCGCTATTTCGCAAGGGTAAAATGCTTCCCCTTTACGGCCGTGAAACAGTGAGAATGAATGTCAGCCGTCCATGTGTCATGATGGAGGAAGTAAAGGATGTGGTTGTCAAAGAAAGTGGGGCCCCCGTGGTTTTCTTCTGGCGTATTAAAAGGTAGCACGTGGCACAAGTCACCACAGTCAACGGGTTAGGATTAAAGGTCCAAAAGTGGGCCCCAAAGATGAGTCAGGTCGCAGGTGGAGATGACCTGGCAGGGACAACTCTTAACAATTTATTGAGACCCCGTGGCTCCTTCTAGCAAATGACAGAATGACAAGTCAGATCCGAAAGTGACGAGGCGCCAGGTGTCCATTACGTGTCTGCGGGTCCACCTCTTCTGAAAACCTTTAAAAGGGTTTAAATGCTGATCAATTTGAAATATGATCTAATGGCCCGTGCTATTTCGGAAAGGTAAAGTGCTCACTTCTTAAGGCCGAAAAATAGCGAAAATGAACAAGGACCGTCCACGTGTCTCGATGACATGCGGTCTAAAAATAAACTGTTGATCCCTATGGTTCCAGCTTGACAAATGAGAAATCGACAAGTCAGATCTGAAAGTGACAAGGCGCCATATGTCCATGACGTGTCCGTGGGCCCACCATTTCTAAGAGCCTTTTCGAAGGGTTAAATACCGATCGACTGCAGAGATGATCTGACGGTCGGCACTATTTCGCAAGGGTAAAGTGCTCACCCTTTAAGGCCGCAAAATAGAGAGAATGAGTGTCAGCCGTCCATGTGTCTTGATGATGACATGGGAGATAGACCTATTGAAACGAAAGTGGAGCCCCCATGGTTTTTCTTCTGGCAAGTGACAGAGTGACAAATCAGCACAGCAGGTGACTAGGTGCCAGGTGTTAGTGACGACTCAGCAGGCCCACCATTTCTGAGAACCTTTTCAAAGGATTAATTAGTGATCAACTTAAAGGAGGATCCAACGGCCCGCGCTATTTCACAAGGGTAAAGTGCTCACCCTTTAAGCCCACGAAATAGCAAGAGTTAACGAGGGTCGTCCACGTGTCATGATGATGACATGGCCAAAAGGGAAAAATGTGGGCCCGTCACAGTATAAAGGGAGGCATTCGGCCAGTATCAAAACGGAATGCGAAGGGATTTTCTAAGCCAATGGTCGGATGCCGCATGGTATTATGTAGCCAATAGAATAACGGGACCCAGACTAAAGACAAAGCCGTCAAAATGAAATTAACAGTGAGACACTTGCAGGAAGGTTGCGACTCGTTGGAGCTAAAATATGAATTCTCATATGAATTCGATTTTAAAGGGACGGCCGAAGCATGCGGAATCAATGTTATAGTTAAGGCCCAGAGTACAAGCATTTGATTTCCTAAAAACCAAGTAAAGATATCTTTTAAAAGATTTTTGCAGAAGAGCAGATGTAGAGTTATCCTTTTCCGAAACAGAGCAAGCGGTTCAGTTGCAGAGCAATTTCCTTCAAGCAAGCATCAGGTTCTCTCATGTTTTGAAGCAATTCTTGTGTGGCTTTTAGATAAAATCATTCTCGTATTGCAGGATTGTTTAAGAGTGTATTCATTTTCTTGTATTTTCCAATGGCTCCTAAAAGGGAATTTTCTGGCAAGGTTGATTATCTAGAAATAAGTGTATGTGATGATTTTTTAAAACAGTTGACGTCGTCAACTAACTAGGCATCAAAGGCTAAAGAGTTAGTGCCCAGGGCTCCCCGTCTAAAGATAGGAGAAGGATTATATGACAAGGGTAATTGGTTAAGAGACCCACAGGTTGGACTGTCTGGGTTGGGGCTGTTCAGAATCGGATTTGGAGTGAGGAATTCTCCTGTTCCTCAAAATAGCATTTGGGAACTAGATGTCGGGAAATTGGTAGTCCCAGGGGTGTTCATGGATACAGACTTGTTAACCCAAATGGCATTGAACTCTGATTCAGTCACGAGATGCATCTGGGATGTTAATGGAAAAACCCTTGTGGAAATCAATGCAGAGGAATTGAGAACAACGTTTGGGCTCAATGAGTTCACAAACTTCCTAGAACCCATAAATTTCACACAATTAGCCCAAGTGTACAGTGCACAGAGGGGTCATCTTAGGAATGGGCCTCTTAAAGAACTTTTCCTAAAAATAGGAGGGTTAGCAGTTGTAGGGCCCAACACACAAGAGCCTTTTTCATTGAGTATGTTTACCTTAAGGGCTAAAGACATGTATTGGGCACTTTGCCAAGTTCTAGGAGAGGATGCTGAAGCAAATATGCCAAATCATTACTTGTTAATGATTGTTCAGATTTTGAATCCTTCTCTTGCTATCACATTTGATTATGCTTCTTATATTGCCGATGCTATCCATGGAGGGTTGATAGGAATAAAAAATGGGAAGGTGGATAGGCCATTCGGATGGTACTCACTCTTGATGCACCTTTTCCTCTTCAAAGGTGGTGATTATTTCGCCAATGGAATGGACCTGGTAAAAGAGAAGGAAGGAGAGAAGATGCCAGTACAACTATGGAGCACTGTGTTGTCATGGGACAGAGAGGATGCTAGTTTCCTAAAGTTCGATAAATATTTTGCATCCAAAATAAGGACTCTCCTTTGCTCTGATAACCCAAGAGTCCCCAAGGTTCTTCTGGAATTCCTAAGGCCAAAAGAATTCGCAGAGAACATCAAAATTGTTCATAACTAGGGTGACATGTACTTATATCCAGTCTCCACGGTTTTCAGAGTTTTTGGTTTTAGAGGCACCCCATTTTTGTTACCATACCAGGTCCCTCTCAAAGTGGGAATAGCTGAGATCCTTAGACAAATTGGTGGCCTACAAGAGGCAGAGCTAACAGGCAGAGGTAAAGGGACTATTTTCCCTACAGCTACAATAGCCCACCAATTTGTAATTACAAAGGGAGGCTGGAATTGTTTTGAGGATTTCCTCAAACCCTACTATTTATCCACTACAGAGTCCAGATGTGCTGATCCAAAGGACTTCTACAATGGTGTGTTCAGGAAGAAGGTAGCATGTAGAGGTAGGCCTCATCAATTCCACTTTCCTGAAGACCTCATCAGGAATGAATTTGATTTAGATGAACAGGAGTTGAGGAAAGAAAAATGGGTGGCTTACAAGAAAGCCTTGGATTTTGTGCATCAATTTGATGCTAGCTATGACCCATTGTCTAGCTTCTTGCCATTGGAAGAAAAAATAAAATTTTTGATTGTTTGCTTCGAAGATGTGATGCAAACACTAAAGGAAAAGAGGGAAGCTGTAATTAAGAGCAACCTTGAAAAGGCTAGAATGATTTTGGGCAAGTCAGCTTCCACTAAAGCAATCCCTCCTAGTGACTACACCCTGCATAAGAAATCAGGTTACAGTGTGTTGGTGCCTACAATAGGGGAGCCCTCTTCATCCAAAGGAAAGAGGAAGGTGCAAGATGTCATTGACATCCAGGACAGCCCAAAGAAGAAAAGGGTGGGGAAGGAAGTGCAATCAGATACACCCTTGTATTCCCCATCCCAATCCCCTATCCACATAGGAGATGAACAAGCAGCAACTGAATACCTCTCGCAGTTGGGCAGCTTGGGGGAAATTGCATACACTTATGATGAAGTGGAAGAAGGGATGCCAGAAGAGCCCACTAAAGCACAAATGGACATCACCTCAACTGAACATAAGGGCCAAGAGTGGGATCCTAACATAAAAAAGGCCAGTAGTGCCTTTTTAGCTGATGATACCTTTGTTACATCTGAAGCATTCATGCAATTTGTCTGGAAGCAGCATATAGATACATTTAATGCTAGATGTAAAACAATAAAGGCAAAGCAGCCTAACAAAGATCCAGCCTCAGTGGAAGAAGAAATAAAACAGGAGATGATGGAAGAATTCAAAACCATCACTCCTGAACAGGGAAGGGATCTAGTAGCACAAGCTGGAGTGCTCATTTTACCAGAATGGAATATTGTTGATGCTCTGGTGCTAGATGCAGTAAGAAAAGAGACTAAACCCATGGAACGGGTTACATTCAGTAAGGAAAATGCTGCACTAGTTATGTGGTCCCTCAAAAGAAATGAAGACAAGAAAAGTAAAGACACTTCAGGGTCAAGTCACCTTGGTGGATTGATGGTCAAAAGAGTACAGATTACAGGGGTAGTAGAGGCTGCTAGCACTGTGCTAGAAACTGCAAAATTTAGTGTTGCAGTGGCTGAGAAGGAAGCCAAAGAAAAGGAGGCCCTCCGAATTAAATTGGAAACAGTTTTGAAGGCCTATGACAGTGCCAAGGAGGAGGTAAGAGGCAAGGATAGCATCATTGCCAAATTGCAGAGCCAGCTGATGGGACAACACCAACAAGGTGAGTCTTCAACATTGATGATTGCCTCTTCTCCTGCAAGACTTCCACCTACTAGCCCCATTATTGAGCTCCCACCATCTCCTGCACCTTCCAGCTCCCAAATGATTGAGATAACTCCCCAAGAATTGGAGAACCTAAAGCAAGCTCAGGCCTTTTATGCAGGGAAGTATGAGGAGAAAATAAAAGCCACAATCTCCAGTTTTGTAGATAATATAAATGCCTCACTGCTTCACAATAGTGTGGGAAAGGTCATGGAGATATGGAATGAATTAAGGAGAGATAAGGCCATTTTGACACCAATTTTTGATAGATGGAGGCCTAGGGAGCAAGATTTAGAGTTCATGTGTGTTTCCTGTGATGAAGCAAGGGCCAATCCCATTATAAAATCTACCTCTGATGTTGCTAAAGTTTTAATGCAATTGGCTGTAGATGTAGACAATGTGGATAGGAAGGTCAATTTATGTAAAAAGGAATACACTGATCAGGTTTTTGAGTTGCTCCCAGGAATTTTTGCCAATCCGGATCAGCTGAAAGATAAGCAAATATGGCTTAATGAGATAAAAGCCAAGTTGTCAGCAAGGGTCAAGGGAATCATCGATCTTGATGATACCTCTTTCTTTGTTATAACCATATAGGAAATAGAAAGAATTAAATCACATTATAGTTTTCTTAATTCAGAAGTCAACAAACTGAGAAATTCTTGGAAAAGGTTGACTAAAGTTAAAAATGATGTGATTAATTTTTCATGGCCGACAGAAGAGACATACAATGAGTGGGGTGTTAAATATTCCACCCATGATCCGGAGCAGTTGGAGAGTGCCCCTGAAAAGCCAGAAGAGGTTGCAACCAAACAACCTGTTGAACAGACTGCAGAGGCTGAAAAGAGCGCATAACTGCTTTTACGTAAAAATTGTAATCACATCAATTTCAGAAGTAATTGTAACAAACTCTCCTCAAGAAGTCCGAATCTTTGTGCATCCATGTTGTTATAAATGGATACCAGGACTAGAGGGAAAGGGATCACAAAATTTTGTAAGAAAGCGCTGCAGAAAATTATCTGAGCTTTTTCAAAGTTTAATGGAGAAATAGAATTTTTGTAAAATCTCTTCAAATGAATATCAATATATAGGCCATCGGTTTTGAGTAAAACTCTGTGTTGTCTTCAAGTTTGTTCACAATTTGATTTACTGATTTCATTCTGAACAATCCAAGATTTTTCTATTTGATTGAAATTGCAAAGCAATCTCAGTATGAGTGTTTTTTAGCTTTTCTTTTTAGGAAGGAAATTAAATATGCAGGATCACTCACACCGGTGAATTCTTTGGAATGAACTTTGAATTTTGAGGACCATAGTTTAGTTTGAAGTGATTGAATTCTTGTAAGTGTTAGGCATATGCAAGGATTAGCGGAAACCAAGTTGATGGGAGGCATAAAGATATTCTTTTTCAGGAGTTTTATTTGAGTTTAAATGACTCTGTAGCCTTGGATAAAGCACTGGTATTAATCGAAGCTGTTTGTTGCATGCTTTGTTGATCAAAAATGCTGAAGTTCAGTATTGTTCCATTCTTTGTTTTCAGTTGATTTCAAGGTGAATAAATTCACTAGTTTTTTGGACTGGTTTGCTGTGGATTTATTGTTTAAATGGTGAAGTTACTTCATGAAGGTATACCCCCCTGGGCTCCAAGGATGCCTGAAGTGTAGAAGGTTAAATCAAACCTTGTCATATGTTGTCTCTGAGATTTCCTTATCTTTTGATGTCTCTTCTACACCCAATTTTAATACTCTAAGGACATTGAAGGGAATCAGATTTTGAGGACAACAAAAGTGGCGACTCTGTTGGGGACCAGTTATAACAAAGATAAAGATACAGATCTGCGCCGAGACTTGTGGAGAGTATTGTTGTGTTGTGAGTAAGACTGCTTGTTTTTATTTTTCCCATAGTTTTGTGGGTGGTGACTTTGTTACTTTTCAACCAGTCCTTGTGAGACATAAATTTTCTAAAAGAAAGACAAGCAAGATGCAAGGAAATAAGAACACAAGATCATTCATGAAGAAACATCCTCGTGAAACCTTGCAAGAAGGTTTGCCAGAGCAGTCACGAAGAGGCCAGAAGAGATCTATGATGCATGAGCCATCAAATGTTGCGTGGGTGCAGAAAAGCAACAATACCGGTAAGATGCCTGATCGACCTGTCTATGCAAAGTCAAATTCATCTTCTAGAGATTCAGAGCATGATATTTTAGGTTTCCATTCAGGATTGTTTGGAAATATTGATGATGCACCTATTTTAAGTCGAGACCTATCTCATGTTAGTGTTTCTGCAAAAGATAGAACCAGTTCAAATGCAATTAGGCACTCTGTTCCTAGGACAGTAGATGGGAACATTAGTCTGATTGACATAGATCAAATTAATGCATCAGACTCTGAAGAAAATTATCTTGATGAGGATAAAATGTCTCAAGAGATTGAAGAGTTAAAAAAAAGAGTTCATCATTTAATATCCCTGAGAACCCAAAAAGAGGCAAATAAGGAAAAGGAAGTTAAAGCCAAAATAATGGAGAGAGATAGGCTTCTTAGACAGATAGCTGATCTTGAAGTGCTTGCTAAGGAAAAGGAAAAGGGTGATGAGGAAGGCCTAGTAATTAGGGAGATCCTAATCCCTAAGATTAGACTAGCTTCTAAGTCAGTAGCCCAGCAAAGTAAGGAAGTATCTAATGACTCCCAGCTTCCTAAAGTTAGTTTAGACAAAGGAAAACAGATATGGGTAGATGATGAAGTAGAGTCTAAAACTGCAGAAGGGATTTCTCATAGGATCCTAGCACATGAGAGAGAGATGGAAAGGATGAGAAAGGAAAAGGAAGACCTCCAAATGGAATTGGAAAAGGCTGAGTTAGAAGCAGCAAATCAGGAAGTTAAAAGAAAGATAAACTACTTAAAATCTCCCCCTATTACATTCCCATCGGAAGATCTTAGCAAGCCTAATCCCCAACACATCTCTTTTCCTCAGGTCAATACTCAACCTACAGTACATACTAACATTGCCTCAGCAAGTCAGATACCTTCAAATAAACAGTACACCCAAACATCTCAATCCCCAATCCCAAAAGCTAAAATTATCATGAGAAATAATAGTACTGTTTCCCCTTTTCAAAGAAGGCCAATTAATCTAGAACAATATAGGCAATTGTTTTTTGATGGGATCCCAGGGTATCCAAATCATGTTCCCACTGAGCTAAGAGACAAACTCCATAAGTTTGCTGGGAACAATGCAGTCAGTGCTGAGGAACATCTGAAATATTTTGGGGATCTGATAAATGATTATGAGATAGCAGATGAAGATGTCATTATGAAACTGTTTGTTCAATCCCTGGTTGATGATGCAAGAGATTGGTACAGAGGTCTTCCAGTAGCTAGTATAGGTTCATGGGAAGAGTTTAAAAATTGCTTTCAAGAATAGTATGGTGATAAGACTAATGTGAGTTTCATGCTGAATGAATTCAATAACATTAGAAAATCTGAAAATGAAATAGTCACTGATTTCAACGCTAGATTCCAGAAAGCTATGCATAGATTGTATCAGGTAATGAGGCTAGATGACAATATGTGCCTTAATACATATTATAATGCATTTGATTCCAAGATGGCTTATATCTTGAGAGATAAAAATCCTCATAACCTCAGGGATGCTTTTAGAATAGAAAGGCATCTGGAAAATTAGGAAGAAGGACAGATGGAAGATTATGGCATGAAACCAAACAGCAACCTAACAAAGTTGCTAAAGAGGAGGATAAAATAGAAAAACTGGTTACTGCTATGAAAGATTTGACTGCTAAGATCAACAAAAATGATAAGCCCCACTATAACTGGCAGGATAGACCTCCTAGATTACATGATATGCCATACAATACAAATTGGAAGGATGGTAAGCCTCAAGTTGAGAAGCCTAAAATTGCCCAAAGTCAAGATACACCAGATCCCTTAAAAGGAAAAACTATTAATAATATAGAAAATATTCCCTGGTGTATTGCTTGTGATGGACCACATTCTCCCCATCAGTGTGCAGTGGCCCAAGCTCTGGAAGAATCCATGAGACCAGAAGCAGAGCCTGACATTAATATGTTTGAAGCTATCATAGAAAGTGATGAGGAATCTGTGCAAAGTGAATACAGTGATGTGCTGGATAATGAAAGGTTAGTGCAAGGACAGTTAGCCTTAGGTTGGCATCCTACATTGAATGTGGTAACAATTGAAGATGAAGAAGTTTATCTTAGGAGGCCTAGTGAAGAAGAAGTTAAAAATCTCACTAAGGCTGCAATCGCCAAAGCAAAACATAACTACAATTTGAGAAGCACCAAGAGAGACATTGATCAAGGTGAACTAGGTTCTATGTTTGTAAAAGAAGTCACAAAGAAAGGGGCATCAAGCAATGTTACTGCTACTCTTAGAGCTGGTCAAGAGAAGGAGGAACAAGTTAAGGACTTACCTAGAAGCATAGAGGTCAAAAATGTTGGTGATGTACAAAAGTCAGAAATAGTGAAAAAGGCCAATCAACTCAAAGCAGAAAAGATTAAGGCTAATACTGAAAGATGTAATAGTTCTACATTTGATATGGCCCAAGCTTTAACCCAAATGAAAGTCACTGTCCCATTAATAGAATTACTAAAGATTAAAGAACACAAGGATGCAGCTTTGTCTCTATTCTCTGGTATATCTGATGGTGACTCAGTATTACCCGCTGATTCAGATAGAGTTGGAAAGGGTCAAGAGTTCCAAACTCCAGAGGTATATGTTGGAACCACTATCACTCAGGAGCCTTCTCAGGTGGATCCCTTCTATGTTACTTTGCTAGTCAATAACCGGTTAATTAAAAACTGCATGATAGATTCAGGAGCAGTTGCTAATGTAATGCCCTATGGTGTTATGAAAGAATTAGGATTGTTAGTAACTACTGTGTATGGGAAATGTTATGCCATGGATAACAGAGAAGTGCCTGTGATAGGTACAATGAAAGATGTAGAAATAAAAATAGCTGCATTTCCTGAAGCTACTTATAAAATGGATGTTATTGTCACTGATACTAAACCCCACTATGGCATGTTGCTTTCTAGGTAGTGGGCAGCAGCAATGGGGGGAAATATTCAACTGGACTTGTCTTATGCTACTATTTCAATTGGTGGCAATCAGGTCAAACTATATAGGGAGCCACGAGCTCCTAAGGTAATTGAAAATGTGGACCCTAGTATGCTTAATTGTATGATTGATGTGGATTTAGATAATTTCAGACTTCAGCCAGTATCACCTCAGTTGAAGAACACTGACCCAATTGTAGTCGAGTTATAAGCACAGCAGTATGGGTTGTGGCAGATGTATTTTGATGGAGCTTGCTCCAAAGAAGGATCTGGAGCAGGGGTTCTTTTTGTATCCCCATCAGGTATAACTTTTAAATATTCATTCTTATTGGCATTCCAGTGCACAAATAATACTGCAGAGTATGAAGCCCTGTTATTAGGACTTGAGGTTGCAAAAAAGCATGGAATCCGACTGTTGAAAGTGATGGGCGATTCAGAGCTGGTTGTCTTTCAGGTAAGATCTAAATATGCATCCAAGAATGATAAATTGAAGCAATATAA
Source organism: Cryptomeria japonica (assembly GCF_030272615.1). Taxonomy (NCBI): domain Eukaryota; kingdom Viridiplantae; phylum Streptophyta; class Pinopsida; order Cupressales; family Cupressaceae; genus Cryptomeria; species Cryptomeria japonica. The sequence goes on along the minus strand of NC_081405.1, from coordinate 28,681,700 downwards.
GCATGCTGTTTGGGATGTTATTGAATATTTTGATGCCTTTTCTATCAATTGGATAGAGCGAACAAAAAATATTATGGCAGATTTCCTAGCTAATGTTGCTTTAAAAAATGATGATGCAACACTAACTGGTATTTCCACTGTGGAAATAAAAGCTAGGCCCGCTATCCCTGATAATGTATATAATTGGCAAGTTTTTGCTGATGATGAAGATATTCTTAGGTTCATCCAATGTGTTGATGATTATGATGGACAAAAAATTGATTGCAATGCATTGGTGGAAGTGGTGGATGACAGAGAGACAGTGTTTGGAAATGATATTGTCCAGTTGGAAACTAACGAGATACCTAAAGGGTTGGTGGAGTTAGAAAGTATGTTTACTTATAATGATAGTCATTTACACCAACAATCTACCACCAAGTTAGAAGAGTTGGAGGAGGTCAACCTGGGGACAGAATCATCCCCCAAGTTGGTATATATTGGAAAGAAGCTACCCCCTCATGTTAGGACTAACCTTATCAATTTACTGAAAAGGTATAAGCATGTTTTTGCTTGGTCTTATGAAGACCTAAAGGCGTATAGACAAGATCTTTTTCAGCATGAAGTTCCCTTACTTCCAGATGCTAAGCCTTTTAGACAGAAACAGAGACCTATTAACCCCTTGTTAGAAACTAAAATGCAACAGGAGTTGACTAAATTGAGAGAAGGGGGGATTATCAAACCAATAAGACATTCTTCATGGGTCTCTAATCTGGTCCCAGTAAGAAAAAAGAACGGAGACATCAGATTGTGTGTTGATTTTAGGAATCTTAATGTTGCTTCTTTAAAAGATAATTATTCATCCCCGAATATGGAAGCAATGCTACAAAGAGTGACAGGATGTGATCTTTTATCCATGATGGATGGTTTCTCAGGATATAATCAAGTGTTGGTAAAGGAGTCTGAATAGTTTAAAATAGCTTTCACTACTCCATGGGGAACCTATGTATATGTGAGAATGCCATTTGGATTAAAAAATGCAGGAGCTACATTTCAGAGAGCTATGGATGTGGCTTTTAAGGAATTCATAAATATCATTATGGTGGTTTACCAAGATGATTTAACTTGTTTCTCAAAGAAAGCTGATGATCATTGTGGACATCTAGAGAAGGTGTTTGATAAAGCTTTGGAATTTGGTGTATCATTGAATCCCAAGAAATGTCATTTTGGGGTCACTGAAGGAAAGTTATTGGGCCACATAGTTTCTAAGGAAGGGATAAGAATAGACCCTGAAAGAATTGAAGCAATCAACAGAGTGTCTGAACCTAGAAATGTGAAAGGAATCCAGTCTTTTTTAGGCAAAGTGAATTTTGTCAGGAGGTTTATTGCAAACTTTGCGGAGATAGTGAAGCCTATTGTCAAGTTGCTCAAGAAGGACGCAAAGTTTCATTGGGATCAAGAAGCTTCAAAAGCTTTTGATGAGATTAAGAAGGCAATCCAGGAAGCACCAGTGTTGAAATCCCCGGATTATGGTAAGCCTTTTTCTCTGTTTTCCTTTGCCTCATATCACACGGTGGCTGCAGTATTACTACAAAAGGACAATGAAGGATATGAACATCCCATAGCTTTCTATAGTAAATCTTTGCAAGCAGCAGAACTAAAATATGAAACCATGGAGAAACAAGCTTATGCCTTGGTTAAAGCTGTTAAAGCTTTTAGGCCATATCTAGTGAATGCAAATGTTATTGCTTATGTTCCACATGCTGCAGTTAAAGATATTTTGTCTCAGTCCGAGGTTACTGGGAAGAGATGTAGATGGATCAATAGAATTCAAGAGTTGAATTTGGAAATAAAGATCACTAAATTGGTGAGAGGGTTAGGTTTGGCTAAGCTCATGACTGAGTCAAATCTCATGAATGTAGAGGTACACAATGTTGAGGTTAAAGATACTTTGGTTACTAGTATTGAGAAACAACCATGGTACACAGAGATAATCTAAGTATTGAAAGGTAACATACTACCAGAAGAAATGACACACAACCAGAAGAGAACTTTAAAGCTCAAGTCTCAAAAGTATGTGCTCATCCAGGGTGATCTTTTCTGGAGAAAAAGAGATGGAGAATTGCTAATGTGTTTGGATGATTTCCAAGTTAAATAGGTGTTGATTGAAATGCATGATGGAGTATGTGGAGGTCACTATTCTGCTAAGACTACTGCTAGTAAGATAATACGAGCTGGGTATTATTGGCCTACCTTATTTAAAGATACCCATGCATATGTTCAAAGATGTGATCCATGTCAAATATTTTCTTCTAAGCTCAAGTATGAAGGAGCCTTACCCCTAAATCCAGTCTCTGTAGAAGCTCCTTTTGTCTAATGGGGCATTGATTTTATTAGAGAAATTGCTAAGAAGTCAGGAAGAGGTCATGGATGGATTATAGTGGCCACAAATTATTTTACCAAATGGATAGAAGCTATTCCTACAAGAAGAGCTACTAGTAAAATTGTCATTGATTTCCTGATGGATAATATTGTGACTAGATTTGGAACACCTGCAAAATTGGTAATAGATAATGCTATGTGTTTTAGATCAGAAGAATTTGTAGGTTTTTGCAATAGTCATGGTATACTCATGTCATACTCATCACCTTATCACCCTCAGGGGAATGGACAAGCAGAATCCAGCAACAAAAGCTTGTTAAATATCATCAATAAAATCTTAGAAGAAAACAAGAGGTCTTGGGATCAAAAGTTGAAGTTAGCCTTGTGGGCAGATAGGATAACAGTTAAAAAATCCATTGGAATGTCACCTTTTGAGTTGGTTTATGGTACCCAAGCCAGACTACCAATAAATAACTTTCTTCCAGTGTATAAGTTTTTGCAGGAAGAGAACATGAAAATATCTCAACCAATGGAGAATATGAATGATGAAATGCAGGAATTTCCAGTGCATGGGCAATTCCTGAAGCATTATTTCTCTTAATGTCCATGCACGGTAGGTCCTTTGTTTGTATATATTTTGTTTTCTTTCCTGCTTTCCTGGTTTTGGTCTATGTTTTGGTCTGTTTCTCCAGAGATTCTGAGTTTTCTTGTGTTGATCTCGCAATCAACCATCCCCAGTCAGAGCCGCTGTTATCACTGTTTTAAAATTGGGTTCTTCTTTCCCCATAATTGGCTGTGGTACCTTGAAAATTTTTGAATAGGGTGTAGTCCCAAGTGCTTCAGCTTTATTCTAAACCTAGAGGGTTTAAGGGTTTTTTAAGTTTTAGACCTTATCTTTTTATTTTAAACCCTCTGGTTTCTATTTTGCCGTTACTTTATTTCACTTAGGTCATGGGTCGTGGGGTCGTAGGAAGTGTCCCCTCTTGTTATTAACCTAGGCAGTTACGTTGATTATTTGAAAAAATTTCGCCTTGTATTATTTCATTCTAAAGTGTCAGGCCCAGTAAATGTCGATCAACTTGAGAAAGGATCCGACGGTTGGCGCTATTTCGTAAGGGTAAAATGCTTCCCCTTTAAGGCCGCAAAATAGCGAGAATGAATGTCAGCCATGCATGTGTCATGACGGAGGAAGTAAAGGATGTGGCTATCAAAGAAAGTGGGGCCCCCGTGGTTTTCTTCTGGTGTATTAAAAGGTAGCACGTGGCACAAGTCACCATAGTCAGCGGGTCAGGATTAAAGGTTCAAAAGTGGGCCCCAAAGATGAGTCGGGTCGCAGGTGGAGATGACCTGGCAGGGACAGCTCTTAACAATTTATTGAGACCCCGTGGCTCCTTCCAGCAAATGACAGAATGACAAGTCAGATCCGAAAGTGACGAGGCGCCAGGTGTCCATTACGTGTCCGCGGGTCCACCTCTTCTGAAAACCTTTAAAAGGGTTTAAATGCTGATCAATTTGAAATATGATCTAACGGCCTGCGCTATTTCACAAAGGTAAAGTGCTCACTTCTTAAGGCCGCAAAATAGCGAAAATGAACAAGGACCATCCACGTGCCTCGATGACACACGGTCTAAAAGGAAACTGTGGGTCCCTATGGTTCCTGCTTGACAAATGAGAAATCGACAAGTCAGATCCGAAAGTGACAAGGCACCATATGTCCGTGGGCCCACCATTTCTGAGAGCCTTTTCGAAGAGTTAAATACCGATCGACTGCAGAGATGATCTGACGGTCGGCGCTATTTCGCAAGGGTAAAGTGCTCACCCTTTAAGGCCGTGAAATAGCGAGAATGAGTGTCAGCCATCCACGTGTCTTGATGATGACGTGGGAGATAGACCTGTTGAAACAAAAGTGGAGCCCCCATGGTTTTTCTTCTGGCAAGTGACAGAGTGACAAATCAGCGCAGCAGGTGATTAGGTGCCAGGTGTTAGTGACGACTCAGCGGGCCCACCATTTCTGAGAACCTTTTCAAAGGATTAATTAGTGATCAACTTAAAAGATGATCCAATGGCCCGCGCTATTTCGAAAGGGTAAAGTGCTCACCCTTTAAGCCCACGAAATAGCGAGAGTTAACGAGGGCCGTCCACGTGTCATGATGATGACATGGCCAAAAGGGAAAAATGTGGGCCCGTCACAGTATAAAGGGAGGCATTCGGCCAGTATCAAAATGGAATGCGAAGGGATTTTCTAAGCCAATGGTCAAATGCCGCGTGGTATTATGTAGCCAAATAGAATAATGGGACCCAGACTAAAGACAAAGCCGTCAAAATGAAATTAACAGTGAGACACTTGCAGGAAGGTTGCGACCCGTTGGAGCTAAAATATGAATTCTCGTATGAATTCGATTTTGAAGGGATGGCCAAAGCATGCAAAATAAATGTTATAGTTAAGGCCCAGAGTACAAGCATTTGATTTCCTAACAACCAAGTAAGGATATCTTTTAAAAGATTTTTGCAGAAGAGCAGACGTAGAGTTATCCTTTTTCAAAACAGAGCAAGCGGTTCAGTTGCAGAGCAATTTCCTTCAAGCAAGCATCAGGTTCTCTCATGTTTTGAAGCAATTCTTGTGTGGTTTTTAGATAAAATCATTCTCGTATTGCAGGATTGTTTAAGAGTGTATTCATTTTCTTGTATTTTCCAATGGCTCCTAAAAGGGAATTTTCTGGCAAGGTTGATTATCTAGAAATAAGTGTATGTGATGATTTTTTAAAACAGTTGACGTCGTCAACTAACCAGACATCAAAGGCCAAAGAGTTAGTGCCCAGGGCTCCCCGTCTGAAGATAGGAGAAGGATTATATGACAAGGGTAATTGGTTAAGAGACCCACAGGTTGGACTGTCTGGGTTGGGGCTGTTCAGAGTCGGATTTGGAATGAGGAATTCTCCTGTTCCTCAAAATAGCATTTGGGAACTAGATGTCGGGAAATTGGTAGTCCCAGGGGTGTTCATGGATACAGAATTGTTAACCCAAATGGCATTGAACTATGATTCAGTCACGAGATGCATCCGGGATGTTAATGGAAAAACCCTTGTGGAAATCAATGCAGAGGAATTGAGAACAGCGTTTGGGCTCAATGAGTTCACAAACTTCCTGGAACCCATAAATTTCACACAATTAGCCCAAGTGTACAATGCACAGAGGGGTCATCTTAGGATTGGGCCTCTTAAAGAACTTTTCCTAAAAATAGGAGGGTTAGCAGTTGTAGGGCCCAACACACAAGAGCCTTTTTCATTGAGTATATTTACCTTAAGGGCTAAAGGCATGTATTGGGCACTTTGCCAAGTTCTAGCAGAGGATGCTGAAGCAAATATGCCAAATCATTACTTGTTAATGATTGTTCAGATTTGAATCCTTCTCTTGCTATCACATTTGATTATGCTTCTTATATTGCCGATGCTATCCATGGAGGGTTGATAGGAATAAAAAATGGGAAGGTGGATAGGCCATTTGGATGGTACTCACTCTTGATGCACCTTTTCCTCTTCAAAGGTGGTGATTATTTCGCCAATGGAATGGACCTGGTGAAAGAGAAGGAAGGAGAGAAGATGCCAGTACAACTATGGAGCACTGTGTTGTCATGGGACAGAGAGGATGCTAGTTTCCTAAAGTTCGATAAATATTTTGCATCCAAAATAAGGACTCTCCTTTGCTCTGATAACCCAAGAGTCCCCAAGGTTCTTCTGGAATTCCTAAGGCCAAAAGAATTTGCAGAGAACATCAAAATTGTTCATAACTGGGGTGACATGTACTTATATCCAGTCTCCACAGTTTTTCGAGTTTTTGGTTTCAAAGGCACCCCATTTTTGTTACCATACCAGGTCCCTCTCAAAGTGGGAATAGCTGAGATCCTTAGACAAATTGGTGGCCTACAAGAGGCAGAGCTAACAGGCAGAGGTAAAGGGACTATTTTCCCTACAGCTACAATAGCCCACCAATTTGTAATTACAAAGGGAGGCTGGAATTGTTTTGAGGATTTCCTCAAACCCTACTATTTATCCACTACAGAGTCCAGATGTGCTGATCCAAAGGACTTCTACAATGGTGTGTTCAGGAAGAAGGTAGCATGTAGAGGTAGGCCTCATCAATTCCACTTTCCTGAAGACCTCATCAGGAATGAATTTGATTTAGATGAACAGGAGTTGAGGAAAGAAAAATGGGTGGCTTACAAGAAAGCCTTGGATTTTGTGCATCAATTTGATGCTAGCTATGACCCATTGTCTAGCTTCTTGCCATTGGAAGAAAAAATAAAATTTTTGATTGTTTGCTTCGAAGATGTGATGCAAACACTAAAGGAAAAGAGGGAAGCTGTAATTAAGAGCAACCTTGAAAAGGCTAGAATGATTTTGGGCAAGTCAGCTTCCACTAAAGCAATCCCTCCTAGTGACTACACCCTGCATAAGAAATCAGGTTACAGTGTGTTGGTGCCTACAATAGGGGAGCCCTCTTCATCCAAAGGAAAGAGGAAGGTGCAAGATGTCATTGACATCCAGGACAGCCCAAAGAAGAAAAGGGTGGGGAAGGAAGTGCAATCAGATACACCCTTGTATTCCCCATCCCAATCCCCTATCCACATAGGAGATGAACAAGCAGCAACTGAATACCTCTCGCAGTTGGGCAGCTTGGGGGAAATTGCATACACTTATGATGAAGTGGAAGAAGGGATGCCAGAAGAGCCCACTGAAGCACAAATGGACATCACCTCAACTGAACATAAGGGCCAAGAGTGGGATCCTAACATAAAAAAGGCCAGTAGTGCCTTTTTAGCTGATGATACCTTTGTTACATCTGAAGCATTCATGCAATTTGTCTGGAAGCAGCATATAGATACATTTAATGCTAGATGTAAAACAATAAAGGCAAAGCAGCCTAACAAAGATCCAGCCTCAGTGGAAGAAGAAATAAAACAAGAGATGATGGAAGAATTCAAAACCATCACTGCTAAACAGGGAAGGGATCTAGTAGCACAAGCTGGAGTGCTCATTTTACCAGAATGGAATATTGTTGATGCTCTGGTGCTAGATGCAGTAAGAAAAGAGACTAAACCCATGGAAGGGGTTACATTCAGTAAGGACAATACTGCACTAGTTATGTGGTCCCTCAAAATAAATTAGGACAAGAAAGGTAAAGACACTTCAGGGTCAAGTCACCTTGGTGGATTGATGGTCAAAAGAGTACAGAGTACAGGGGTAGTAGAGGCTGCTAGCACTGTGCTAGAAACTACAAAATTTAGTGTTGCAGTGGCTGAGAAGGAAGCCAAAGAAAAGGAGGCCCTCTAGATTAAATTGGAAACAGTTTTGAAGGCCTATGACAGTGCCAAGGAGGAGGTAAGAGGCAAGGATAGCATCATTGCCAAATTGCAGAGCCAGCTGATGGGACAACAACAACAAGGTGAGTCTTCAACATTGATGATTGCCTCTTCTCCTGCAAGACCTCCACCTACTAGCCCCATTATTGAGCTCCCACCATCTCCTGCGCCTTCCAGCTCCCAAATGATTGAGATAACTCCCCAAGAATTGGAGAACCTAAAGCAAGCTCAGGCCTTTTATGCAGGGAAGTATGAGGAGAAAATAAAAGCCATAATCTCCAGTTTTGCAGATACTATAAATGCCTCACTGCTTCACAATAGTGTGAGAAAGGTCATGGAGATATGGAATGAATTAAGGAGAGATAAGGCCATTTTGACACCCATTTTTGATAGATGGAGGCCTAGGGAGCAAGATTTAGATTTCATGTGTGTTTCCTGTGATGAAGCAAGGGCCAATCCCATTATAAAATCTACCTCTGATGTTGCTAAAGTTTTAATGCAATTGGCTGTAGATGTAGACAATGTGGATAGGAAGGTCAATTTATGTAAGAAGGAATACACTGATCAGGTTTTTGAGTTGCTCCCAGGAATTTTTGCCAATTCGGATCAGCTGAAAGATAAGCAAATATGGCTTAATGAGATAAAAGCCAAGTTGTCAGCAAGGGTCAAGGGAATCATCGATCTTGATGATACCTCTTTCTTTGTTATAACCATACAAAAAATAGAAAGAATTAAATCACATTATAGTTTTCTTAACTCAGAAGTCAACAAACTGAGAAATTCTTGGAAAAGGTTGACTAAAGTTAAAAATGATGTGATTAGTTTTTCATGGCCGACAGAAGAGACATACAATGAGTGGGGAGTTAAATATTCCACCCATGATCCGGAGCAGTTGGAGAGCGCCCCTGAAAAGCCATAAGAGGTTGCAACCGAACAACATGTTGAACAGACTGCAGAGGCTGAAAAGAGTGCATAACTGCTTTTACGTAAAAATTGTAATCACATCAATTTCGGAAGTAATTGTAACAAACTCTCCTCGAGAAGTCCGAATCTTTGTGCATCCATGTTGTTATAAATGGATACTAGGACTAGAGGGAAAGGGATCACAAATTTTTTAAAGAAAACGCTGCAGAAAATTATCTGAGCTTTTTCAATGTTTAATGGAGAAATAGAACTTTTGTAAAATCTCTTCAAATGAATATCAATATGCAGGCCATCGGTTTTGAGTAAAACTCTGTGTTGTCTTCAAGTTTGTTCACAATTTGATTTACTGATTTCATTCTAAACAATCCCAGATTTTTCTGTTTGATTGAAATTGCAAAGCAATCTCAGTATGAGTGTTTTTTAGCTTTTCTTTTTAGGAAGGAAATTAAATATGCAGGATCACTCACACCAGTGAATTCTTTGGAATGAACTTTGAATTTTGAGGACCATAGTTTAGTTTGAAGTGATTGAATTCTTGTAAGTGTTAGGCATATGCAAGGATTAGCGGAAACCAAGCTGATGGGAGGCATAAAAATATTCTATTTCGGGAGTTTTATTTGAGTTTAAATGACTCTGTAGCCTTGGATAGAGCACTGGTATTAATCGAAGCTATTTGTTGCATGCTTTGTTGATAAAAAATGTTGAAGTTTAGTATTGTTCCATTCTTTGTTTTCAGTTGATTTCAAGGTGAATAAATTCACTGGTTTTCTGGACTGGTTTGTTGTGGATTTATTGTTTAAATGGTGAAGTTACTTCACGAAGGTATACCCGCCTGGGCTCCAAGGATGCCTGAAGTGTAGAAGGTTAAATCAAACCTTGTCATATGTTGTCTCTGAGATTTCCTTATCTTTTGATGTCTCTTCTGCACCCAGTTTTAATACTCTAAGGATATTGAAGGGAATCAGATTTTGAGGACAACATCCCTATTGATAATATGGAGTAGAAAACATATGTTGGATATGAAATTGTTCACATAGGTCCTTCACATCTTGATTTTTGAATGGTCTTCCATTATAAGTGATAATGGTCATACGAACTCCATAGCGACAGATTATATAATTTAAGATAAATGATGATATTTGTTTTCTTGTCACTATTGTTACAGGCACTGCTACAATCCATTTAGTAAAATATTCAGTAGCTATCAAAATAAAGTTATGTCCATTAGAAGATGAGGGATTTATCTTTCCTACCAAATCAAGGCCCCATTGCGAAAATGGCCATGATCCTATCATAGGATATAATTCTTGTGTTGGTGCATGAATGAGACTCCCATGGATCTGACATTGTTTGCATTTTCTAGTATATGTGAATGAATCTCTCTCCATAGTAGGCCAAAATTAACCCATACAAAGAAGTTTCTTAGCCAAAGTTAAACCACTTGAGTGTGTGCCACAAATACCTGCATGAACTTCGTTAAGAACTTTCTTAGATTCTTCTTGTTCAAGACATCTTAACAAAGTACCATCTAGACCACACCTATATAGGATATCAGAAATTATAGTATAGTAAGAGGAATAGCGGATAAAATTCCTTCTCTGATAATGAGATAAGTCAAGAGCAAGGATATGTTCTTTTAAATACTGATAAGTTTGATCGTATGAGGATTGATTGGTCCCTGATATATGGCAAATTTGATAGGTATGATGGGATTGAATGGTAGGGGTTAAGATATCTTCCATGAGAAATTCATAACATTGTTGATTCTCCTTATTTTACAAGAGAGATGCTATTGTAGCCATTGCATCTGCTACTTTGTTATCATTTCTTGGAATCTGGGTGAATGATATCTCTTTAAAGTGTCCTTTAAACTCCTCCACCAGTTGTTTGTAAGGCATAAGCTTATCATCCTTTGTTTGATATTCATCATTTACTTGGTTGATGATAAGTTGTGAATCACCATAGACATGTAGTTCTTTGACATTCTATTCAATAGCCATTTTAAGCCCAATAGCCAATGCTTCATACTCTGCAGTATTATTAGTGCATGGAAACCGCAGTCTATATGATTTGGGAATTCTGTGTCCTTGAGGTGTGATAAAAAGATGCCTGCGTCTAATCCATATTGTGTATAAAAACCATCAAAGTAAAATTCCCAAAAGTTTGTACTTACTGTCAAGATATCTACATCTGGAAATTCGATGTGCAAAGGCATGCTATTTTGTAAAGGTGCATCAGCCAGTTGATCAGTGATAACTTGTCCCTTGATAGCTTTCCGATCAACATACTCTATATCAAATTCACTCAGTATCATAACCCATTTGGCTAGTCTCCCTGTCAATGTTGACTTGCTCAACAAATATTTGAGAGGATCTATCTTTGCTATTATTTTTACAGAATGAATCAACATATAATGTCGCATCTTTTGAGTTGCAAATACAACTACTAGACATGTCTTTTCTATTGAGGAATAATTTAATTCATAGCCAACAAGCATTCTACTAATATAATAAACTTCTCTTTCTTTTCCTTCATCATCATGTTGGGCTAGGAGGGCTCCTAATGATACATTTGTTGTTGAGATATAGAGCAACAATGGTTTCCCTTTGGTTGGTGATATTAGTACTGGAGGACTCATAAGATATTCTTTTATTTGCAAAAAAGATTCTTCACATTTTAGATCCCATTTGAATGGAGCATTTTTATGTAGAATATGGGTAAATGGAAGACATATATCTACTAACTGAGAAACAAATCTCCTGATTGATTGCAATCTTCTTTGTAAACATTGCAATTGACTTATGTTCCTAGGTGACTCCATCTCCATGATAGCTTTGACTTTTTTAGGATCTACTTCAATTACATGAGCTGATATAATGTAGCCAAGGAGTTTTCTAGAGGTTACCCCAAATGCACATTTCTTTGGATTTAATCTCAATTGATATCTTTCCAACCTGTCAAAAATATTGCTTAAAATGTTCAAATGTTCTTGTCTTGTATGAGATTTTGCAAGTATGTCATCGACATAATCTTCCATAAATGTATGCATCATATCATAGAAAACTATTGTCATAGCCCTTTGATAAGTTGCTCTTGCATTCTTAAGCCCAAATGGCATAACATTCCAGCAATATGTTCCCCATGCATAGGTGAAAGCTGTCTTTTCTTGATCTTCAGGTGCAATTCTTATTTGATTATATCCTAAGAAGCCATCCATTAATGAAAACATCTCATCCCCTACTGATAAGTCCACTATGATATCAATGTTTGGTAGTAGGAAATCATCTTTTGGACATGCTTTATTCAGATCTCTGAAATCTATACAGACCCTTATGCTTTTATCTGGTTTTGATACTGGTACAATACTTGAAACCCATTCTGGATAAGCAACAGGTCTTACAAAACCCACTTCTAATAATTTCTTCAGCTCGGTTTTTACAAGAAGAGCAATGTGCGGATGCATCTTTCTTATCTTCTACTTAACTGGTTTTGCTTTTAAAATCTGCATTAAGATGATGCATGATAAGATTTGGATTAAGTCTTGGCATATCTGCATAGAACAAAGAAAAATTTATTTGTCTTTGCTTAAAGAATTTCATGTATTCATTCCTCTCTTTTTCTGATAATGAGGTAGCATAATGAAGTATTTTAGGATCCTTTTATGTACCAATGTTTACTGCTTCTATTGGTTCTATTAGGATAGTAGATCTCTCCTAAAAATATGTAGGAAGAATGTCAAACTTTCCATATTCTGGTGCCTCAAAGAGGTTTTCACCATCATATATGTCATTTGTTTTCTCTTTTGATTGATCTAGTGTTGCCATGAAATGGCTTTCAACAATAGGTCTCTTTCCTTGCTTTATTTCACTTTTGCGACTGGAAAGTTTGGCATTCTCCTGACTATGAGAAATATCACTTGATTCTGCAATGTAAGATATCTTAGGTGGGATGGGTTCAACAAGATTAAGGTACACTGCTAAGTCATGATCATTGGAAAAGACATTCAGTTCAGGGTTGTCTAAATTATCCCAATCAATTAGTTTAGGATGAAGGGGTAAATCATAATCACTGTCATCATTAGGTGTTTCAACGTTCATGATATAATGATCCTAACTTGGCATAGAATAGGTTTATAGGATTCCCAAAGATACTGAGAGGGGGGGGGGGTGAATCAGTATCTAACTGGTTTATTAATTTACTTGAATTAAAACATGTAAAGCATGTCAATACAGTGTACCGGTAAATCAAAAGTAATGCAGTAAACAAGAAAAACAATAATCACATGAAGAGCACACCATAACACAGTAGTTTAATGAGGAAACCCGATGTGGGAAAAACCTCAGTGGGATTTGTCACCCACAATATTCACTTACTGGCCAATAAGGGAATATTACTGCTACAATAGGGGCCTGCACATGCAGGAAGGCCAAGTGCCTAGAGCTTACTGCTCAATTACAAAAGGAAGTCACACTGACTTACAAAAATGGATTATAATAATCCAATGTCTTGTACTGCTTCAAAATAGCATCTACTATGTCAGATCCAGTACTGGTTTTAGCTCTGCTGCATACATAAACCCTTAACTTAAAACTCACATATTAGGTCTACATTATTTCACCTATCTCCTTATTACAAAATGTTCTACAATGATCTCATACATATATGAGTCATATTACAACTCGCCATGTCGGCTTACAATGATTTTACAATTAATTATAAAATATATTATCAACAAAATTCTTGTTGGCCTGGGTGTCGATATGCTTCCTTTCACTGCTAGTGTAGAGTTGGTCTTTGTCGATACCAGTATAATTGTCTTGCTGGTATCATATGATTGCAAGGTTTCCATTAATGACAAAACCTTCAATCACCTACAATTTCTCATTGGAGTGTGCATTTGCCAACAATCTCCCCCTTTGGCATTGATGGCAACACTCATGAGAAAAATCCAAAAAGTGTCGTCCAAAAAGAATCTACCAAAATTGTCTTACCAAAAACTATCTTACCAAAAACTGTGTGCCAAATCATATGTGCTCCCCCTGAGTTGATGGTGTCTTCTGCTAATCATTTTTCTTATTACCACTACTCCCCCTTTGGCATCAATGACAAAGGTTGTCAAGGTGTCAACCAAGTGTGGTTTCCAACATCATCCCTATAATCGGTTGGTTACAATATGAAAAGGTCTGCTAATACCAGATTCAGGCTCTTGGTGAAGCATTCACTGTCCTTTATTGCGGCCTCTATCCTCTAAATTGTACTGATGAGGTGTTGCATTTGTTGTTTCGGTGTCTTCTATCCTTGAACCAATGCCTCATATATCTCTTTTCTCAAGGAGGCGAGGTAGTCCAATTTTGGACTAAGTCTCCATTTCAGATCTTTTGCCTTTCCTTTTATTCTTTCTTTCTCTTTTTCAAATTTCTGAAGTTCCTCCTCAAAACCTGTTATTTTCTACTAAAAAACTGATAATGGTTTAGATGAATTAATGAAATTGTCAGCTAATTTATTTATTTCTTCATGTACCATATTGATCTTCTTGTCTATATCTACTGTCAAAAAGTTTGTTTTACATGTATCTCTGTACAACTATTTATATTCTTTTAATGTTTTACATAGTGCCGGTAAAAGAGTGTCAAATTGTCTCATACACTTCTTTATTTCTCCTTCAAAGAATTTATGTTTTTCTTTCTCAATTTTCTCTTTGAATTCTTCCTCATTTATTTGTTCAACTCTCACAATGTTGTCAGTAATGTACTTGGATAATGTTTCAAGTTGATTTAGAGAATCTTTATTATCCACATTACACTTGGGTGCTATCATTTTCAAAATTGGGATTGCATCATCAATAGCTTTATATGCTTGTGCACTGCACTCTGTTATTTTCTTGATTGAATCCAATAGAACTTCTGTCACATTTGTTGGTTTGAATTCTGCCATGGAAGAACCAACAATCTGTATTCTGCCAGTGTGAGTAACTTCTTTTCTTGTAGTGACCTCTAGTAGGTCAGTTTGTGTTTACATTTCTTTAAGCAAAGGTTTGGATTTCTCAGCTGTTGCTGGTTGCACTGTCTCTGCATGAACCTGTTCATGTGAGGGAGCCTGTTGCTCTACATGTTTCTTAGTGTTGTCCATTGCCAGTTTTTCTTCTGTACTGCCATTTGCTGGTGGCTCGGTAGATGAATCATTATGTACATCTATGGTCTTTGTCTTTCCAGTATCTGGAGTCATTGTAATGTTTTCTGTCGGTGGCTCTGTTGCCACATCTGATTTTCTAGTTGATTCTTTATCCACCACAATATTGACTTTCTAAGTGTCAATGTTCATTGTATATAACACCTCAGAATCAGGATTTGTATCCTCATGTGGTGTGTCCATACTCTCAGTAGTCGGTTGATTATCAGTAGTAACTACTAGTGGATTATCTAAAGGTGGTGGGGATAAGTTGTCTATTTTTTTTATACTAGGTGGTCCACCAACTTTACCTTTTCCCTTATCCTTTTGATATACCTTGATGGGTTTAGGGCTTTGATACTCTTCCTATTTCTCCTTCTCTACAAGGAATATATCCCATGCATCAGTTGTTTCTTCTGTTACCTCATTCACTCTACCTACCATCACTGCTACATGCCGGTGAGCAGTTGAAAATACTGACTGGTTAGCCTCAGAGATTAATTGATCTATCTCATCAAGTGAGTTGACAGGATGTACAACGAGTAGTTTTTCAATCTTTATTTTCTTATCAAGCTCAATAATAGCTTGTCTTCTAGCTTCTAGTCTATTATAAAGATCTGTCAATATTTCATCAACAACTTGCATCAAAAATTTCTTGTAAATATCTAAGTGTAAGATTACACTATTCTCTACTTTCTCCTTGTCATCAGCCGATAGTGTGTCATATAATTTGTTAATATTTTTCAGCTTTCCATACTCTATTATTTCATTGAGAAGTTTATCAATGGGAGCAATAGTTTGTTGAGTCTTTTTCTTTGGGGTCATCTTCTTTTTCTTTGGAGTCGGTTTCTTTGCTGGGGGCC
This sequence comes from Cryptomeria japonica, assembly GCF_030272615.1. Classification (NCBI taxonomy): domain Eukaryota; kingdom Viridiplantae; phylum Streptophyta; class Pinopsida; order Cupressales; family Cupressaceae; genus Cryptomeria; species Cryptomeria japonica. The sequence continues at coordinate 28,666,028 of NC_081405.1, read as the reverse complement.
TCACTGCTTGTTGCTTCTGTCTTGTTTTCCTAGGAGAAGATGAGGGTACCAGTGAAGTTTTTCTCTTCCTTTTAACTCTTTTGAATTTACTCGGTATGTCACTCTTAGAGGAAGTTGCAACCGGTGACAGATGAATTTCTAGTTGAAGTTCTTCCAGTTCACTCTCTTTAATACTAGTTTGTCTTAATACATCTTCCATAATAGCTTGTGCCTGTCGGGTTCCTTTTCTAACAGTTGCCTCAACCTTCTTAACCCTTTTTCTTGATTGAATTTGGCTTTCTATTGTTTCAGCACTGCCAAAAACTTTTTCTTCAGGTTCCTTTGGAGCTTCTAGGAGGGCTTTTGCATACGTTTCTATTATGTTATCATCAGTTTCATACCCCATTTCAGTTACCCAGATGGTTCTAGGAATAACTGCCTCCATCCAAATTTCATCCTTCTTTATCACAAAATATATTTCATCCTTGTATTTTTTCACAATTGTTTGTGACAATCTAACTCTAGTTTTCATTCAGGCCTTCAATGCCTGAAAATACTCATTTAAGTTCTTTTCCTTGTTCTCTCCCATGTTGTTTAGTAAATCTAACAATTGTTTGCCTACTGGTATATCAAAACCAAAATTTCTAATACCAATACTGGGTACTTGTTTGGTTATGTATAGGATCAGACAAACAAGTAGGTTTCCAAATCTGAATGTTCCCTTTTTGTCTTTCTTTATCATTCCCAAATTATCAATCAGTTCATCTTTAAGCCATTCACATATGTCTATCCTTGCATTATCATTTACCATATCATAGGCACTTTTAATGCATAGGATAGAAACTGAGTTTAACCTATTTGCATGTGTAGTTTTGTAGCCTAAGATCATACTAATAAATTTGACATTGATATCTGTTACATCATTTACCCTCAGTCATCTCTTGTCAAATGCTGCACCAGTTAGGTCTATCATTGTGTCATTTGAGACTCTCTTGGTTTTGTCAGGTCTGTTACCAGTGGAAGGTAACCCTATTATTGCTTTGACAACTTCCTTAGTAATCTTGTGAATAGATTCCAACCAAAAGAATTCACCATGAACCCTACTTAGCACAATTCTTATGATATCCTTGGGAAAATCTGGGATACTAAGAATTTCTGTAAAACCTAGGGTTTCTATTATCTTGTGTTCAGTTTTGACATTTCCAGATTCATCACAAATTATAGATTTATACATGTTTTTGATTTCATCATCACCCAATTCCTCTATATGACAATGTATATACATTCTAGGGTCTTCAACATAAACTACTCCTTTAGGGATTTGGGAGAATGCACCTAAGTCATCATCTTTCTTAGCAATTTCAGGAACCAATTTGAAGATGGGTCTAGGGCGCTTAACTACCTCAACAACAATAGGGTTTGCAATGAATTCAGGAGTAGATGAAGAAGCCATGGATATAAATACCTTTATCTGCCTTAGGAACGATTTATTGATGAATTTCTTCACTAAGGGTGCCTTCGCTTGGAAATTTTTGCGCTCTCAAAAGTTTGAATGCTCAGTGAATGAAAAATGGAGCCAAAACACTTTCTTTATAATGTCATTTTCTCCAACTACCACATTTAATGCTTGTTAGTTAAGTAACGACTTAACTTATCTACCGGTATAGAAGTAATTTCAACTTCTTACCATCAACCAAGGGAATAATAGCATGTTTCTCATTTAGTTTCTAAACCCTCAAAGGATTTTCCTTCAGTTAGATGAAGAGTCTCCTGCCGGTAAAGTGTTACTCTATTCTGCTAGTGGAGGAGTATTCAAATCAACATTCTGATCTAACTTTCTAATCCATTGTTTTGAGAATTCTTTCTTTACCTCTTCAACCTTTTCTTTACCTTTCAAACTAGGACCTTTGTTATTTGTTGGTGAGGTCTTGCTTCTACAAAACTTAGCAATGTGTCCAATCTTGTTACAGGCATAACAAGTCACATTATTTTTCTGAATAGCTTTCCCATATCCTATGTCAGTATGTGCTCTGCATTGATTAGATAAATGTCCAAATCTTCCACAAACATAACATCTTACATTCATTCTGCAATTTTCTTAATTATGACCAACTTTGTTTCATTTAGAACATTGATTGGTGGGTGTATTAGTGTTCTGATAATTTCTAGATCTACACTAATTTTCTCTATGACCATACTTGTTACAGTTAAAGCATTTGCCATTAAATTTGTAAGCAGTAGGTTGTCTTACCAGTTTGCTATGATCATGATTGTTTGTAGTACCAGAGCTTTCACCAACTTCAAACCCAAGCCCATTTGTATCACCATTAGGTTTCTGATTCTTCAGCATGTCACCAAGTTCTTCTGAACTTTTCTTGAATTTTTCTTTGTGATGATTTGCAGCAATTAGTTCACTTTCCAAGATTCCTTTCTGTCTTACGAGTTCAATTCTGTCATTTTGTGTGTGCATTAAATATGTATTCAACATATCATTTTCATGATTAAGTCTTGTGTTCTCATTTCCAGTATCATTTAGTCTTCTGGCCAAATATTCTTCATTTTTCTTCCTATCTTCAATTTCTTTACAAAATCTCATAGTCATATCCTGCATCTCATTCTGTGTTGTACTGATCTCTTGTCTTAGCTTGTTTATCAGATCATTAAGAGTTTCCTTTTCATCATTCTCATTCTACATTTTTTCACAAAGTTCTCTTCTCTTATTTCTTGCAATGGTAAGATTTTCTTGAAGTGCTAGAATGATATCTTGAGTAGCCTTTAGATCATCTTCAAGTTTGATATTCTTCACCTTTTCTGCATCATAGTCTGAAAGAGTTGTTTTCAATTGTTCTCTTAAGTTTTCCATCTCTACTGGTGTCAAGATCTTCCTCAAGTTGTTAGACTTCTGAAAATAGAGGACCAGACTCTAATACCAATTTTTAGGATTCCCAAAAATACTGAGAGGGGGGGTGAATCAGTATCTAACCGATTTATTAATTTACTTGAATTAAAGCATGTAAAGCATGTCAATTCAGTGTATGGGTAAATCAAAAGTAATGCACTAAACAAGAAAAACAATAACCACATGAAGAGCACACCATAATGTAGTAGTTTAACAAGGAAACCCGATGTGGGAAAAACCTCAGTGGGATTTGTGACCCACAATATTCACTTACTGGCCAATACAGGAATATTATTGCTACAATAGGGGCCTACGCATGCAGGAAGGCCAAGTGCCTAGAGCTCACTGCTCAATTACAAAAGGAAGTCACACTAACTTATAGAAATGGATTATAATAATCCAATGTCTTGTATTGCTTCAAAATAGCATCTACTATGTCAAATCCAGTACCGGTTTTAGCTCTGCTGCATACATAAACCCTTAACTTAAAATTCCCATATTAGGTATGCATTATTTCACCTATCTCCTTATTACAGAATGTTCTACAATGATCTCATACATATATGAGTCATATTACAATGCGCCATGTCGTCTTACAATGATTTTACAATTAATTACAAAATATATTATCAACAAAATTCTTGTCAGCCTGGGTGCCGGTATGCTTCCTTTCACTGCCGGTTTAGAGTTTGTCATTGCTGGTGCCAGTATAATTGTCTTGCCAGTATCATATGATTGCAAGGTTTCCATCAATGACAAAACCTTCAATAACCTACAATTTCTCATTGGAGTGTGCATTTGCCAACATAGGTACTTTCATAGATTAAATGTTTTTGAGAATTGTCTTTCTCAAGCATCTCCGAATTAGTTCTAACAAAATCAATATTAGCATTTTGTAGTTCACACTCAAGTGGTTCTTCAACTAACGTTTGTCCCTTAAATGAATGGATTATATCAACACACATGTCTTTAATACTGCAAATTCCTTCTTGATTGACCTCATTTGCATTTTGGAGTTGACATACTTGTGTACATGATAAAGAGAATTCTTTTTCTAGATTTCGTCTTCTTTCAAACTCAACTTCTTCTGGACTAAAAGTCAATCCAACTTGACTATCTCTTAATTCTTCTATGGTTCTGCCATATCCGGATACATCTTGTTCCTCTTTTGATGAAAATCTTTTCTTGATCTATCCTTGTTTGTACTTCTTGTGGCATTACTTCTTTATCTTTGTCATTCCCTTTCCTTTTTGCATATGCCTTTTTTCTCTAAATTCTAAGTTTTTCTTGTCTAGTTTCTAACTCCATCTTTTGTTTTGCAATAGACAAGTCTTGTTTTGTGATAGCTTCTTGGTCTTCATTGTGTTCCTTACTTGATGTAGTAGATAAGACATATGGACCCCATTTATACTCATTTGAATCTGTCTCTGAATCATGATCTAGGACTACTCCACTATACCATACAGGAATGTTGTCTGGCGCAAAAAGTTCCTTGATTTCGGTCATCTCTATTTTTACTGCTTCTGGAATATCTTGTTTAGATTTTGCATTTTTTTGTATTTCCAGAACTTGTTGACAAGATTTTTCTTTACCCTTGATGGTAATCTCCTTGTCTTGCTTTTCATGTTCTTCTTGCTCCTTTTGTTTATTTGTTACTATTTATGCTACTTGATGTAGCTTTTCTTGCCAATTTTCTTCTTTAGAAACTAATTTCTTTTTCCACTTTTGTTGTGGATGATTATGTTACTTTTGATTGGATTTTAGACATCCAAGCCCAGATTTATCTTCTTTGGATTGTGAGTGTGGACAAATAGGTTCTGAAATACCTTGATGTCGCTTACCAATTGGTCATTTTCCTTCATATCTCATTTTTTGCATGATTTCATAACCTTTGCCATATTATTTTATGGGAATATTGAATTTTGCTGCTATTGCTATAGTTTTATCTTCATCCTTGTACAACCAACCAAGAATGTCTTTGTCTTCATTTTCTTCTTCAAGAGTTCCAGCACTAACAAATGTCCCTTTAAACATATGTTTTGATTTTTCTGATGTCTTTAATTGAATATCTGTAGGCTTTCCATATGACTTAGGGGAAAGTGGAAATTATGCAAAGAATATTTTCCCATTTCTTCATCATTTAATTTGAGCTTTTCCTCAAAAGTTTCTCATAACTTTGTTTGAATTTCTTTGGTAGGATATACTGATTCTCTCTTATATGGAACTATTGTATCTTGTGTTGGCTTCAAATTATTGCAATATTGACTAGAATCTGCAATTATAGTGATCTCTTGTCCTTCATAAGGAATTTTCACACATTGATGATATGTAGAAGGAACTGCTTGCATCTTGTGAATCCATGGTCATCCTAGAAGAATGTTGTAAGAGAGGTTCAAATCTAAAACCTGACACAATGTATCCCTTTCCACAAGTCCTATTTTTATTGGTAGCACAACGGTTCCTTTAGAAGAACATTCCGCTTCATCATAAGCCTTGATGGTTATTTTCTTTTTTGGGTCCACTGCATTTTTTGAATATCCCAAAGCTTTTATCAAACTTAATGCACAAATGTTTAAGTCGTCTCCTCCATCTATGAGTGCATGTTTGACATGAGTTTTATTAATGGAGACTTCAACATGTAAGGGAGCATTGTGAGGATGTTGTAAGGATGCGTCATCATTTTCAGAAAATGATAAGCAATGAGGAGCTATAAGGTGTCCTACCATGTTTTGGAATTGATCTATATCCAAATCTTTTAAAACTGTTGTTTCCACTAAAGCTTTCTCCAAAATTTTCTTATGCATAGGTGAAACCTTGAGAAGTTCCAGAATTGATATTTGAGCGGGTATTCTTTGTAATTGCTCTACTAAATTGTATTGTTGTGAAGTAAATGTTGGATCTTTTGCTATACCTGAAAAGGTAACCTTTGCTTTGCTTCTAGTAATAAAATTGATTAGCTCTGAAGATGGATTATCTTTAACAATGATCACATTTACCACATCATCATATGTATAAGTGTAATTCACTTTGGCTTTTCCTTTGTCATCTTTTAATTGTGATGGTTCACCTTTATCATAATTTGGAAGTGGAGTTTTGAAAGCTAGGTGTGATTCATTTGTCTTATGGCTATCCACTGTGATGGTTCCATTATCGATTAGATCTTGGATAAGGTGTTTCAATCTTTGACAATCATTTGTTAGGTGTCCTTTATTCCGATGGTAATTTAAAAAATGATTGTCATTCCACCAATTTGGCTTGACTGGTGGTTCATAACTTCTCGCTTCTGGTAAAACAATCAATTTATTGGCAAGCAAAGTTTTTAGAGCTGATTCCAAAGGTTCTCCAATGTTTGTGAATTTCCTCCAAGGATTGGAGAAAAAGGACTTGGCTTTATTTTTGTATGGATTATTATTGCTTGGGATTTGGCTTGATATATTAAAAATTGGTTGTTGTTTTGTAGTACTATTATCGTCATTTCCTTCATTGCTGACATTCCTATTCTTTGACTAGAACTTGGGTTTGTCATTGTTATTGTTGTTATTGTTGTTATTGTTGTTGTATGAATAATTGTAAAATTTTAGTTCTCCTTTCTTTACCATTGCGTTCTCTATTTTCAAACCATTCTCAATCATTTTGGCAAAAGAGGGAGGACATTGCATTCTTAATCGATAACTCATTTCACTGATAATATTATCAATGAATATGTCCATTTTTTCTTGATCAGGTACATCTCAAGGATACCTATTAAACATGTGTTTCCATTATTGTAAGAAGATCATAAAAGATTCACCATTATTTTGTTTAACATTGCAGAGATCCAGCATCATTATCTCATTCCTTATATTGTAGGAGTATTGTGAAATAAATCTATTCACAAGTTCTTCAAAAGATTTGATTCTCGATGGTAATCTTGAAAACCACTCCATTGACTGTCCATTTAAACTCCTAGAAAAAAGATGCATAAGGTAAGTTTCATCATGAGAAAATTCCATGCTCATAGTACAAAACTCCCTAATGTGATCCTCAGGATCAGATTTTCCATCATATTTGTCATATTTAGGAATCTCGCAATGTTACAGAAATGGTATCATATTCAAATTCTCATCGAAAGGATATGGGCATATATCTTCTAATGAATACGTTCTTTTCTTGTGTCATCCCTTTCTTTCCTTGTTTCTTCATGACTTTCTTTGTTCATATCTTCATTATTTGGATCATCTGTGTTTTGGGTGTCACTTGCCTCTACATCTTGTTTCAAGCTTTCTATGTTAAAGTCTTGTGGTAGTTTAGCTCTAGATTTTGGCAACAGCAAGAGATATTTCTCTTTTTGTTTTGCCAACAATTTTTCCATTAGCCTATCAAATTTGAAATCTTTCTCGAGGTCTCTAATGGTGCTATTGATTGCTTCTTCATCAATAGTGGTAAACTCAAAAGTTTGGAATACAGGATTATCTTCTTCCTCCATTTGTTGTTGTTTTCAAAGTTGTTCGTATTGGGCTCTAGTCCAAACTAGCATGTGATTATTTCAAAGTTGTTGAAATTTCCAATGGACAAAGTCAAAAGGTGATTATTGGTTTAGGAAGATATGCTTTGTTGATTTAACTTCTATTGTTTGTTTGTTGTGATAAAGCATCTCTTTGTTGAAAAGCATGTCTTTGCAAAATTTCACCATCAAACTCTGTACCGCAGCCACGTAAGTAGTGACAAAAATGGTGTAGGAATGTCCTATGTTTTAATAAGATCTTCCGATTGATATACAAGAATCTTATTCTTTTCTGAGTAGCTTTATAACTGGTTTTTCTTTTCTTAAGGTGATACTTAAAAGTCATATAAGCATTTGACAATTTACAAGTTTATTTGATTCCAATGTTGGTGCAATTTTGATTTTGATATAACCTAGGTTCAAAATAGGAAAGATATATCCAAGATTATGAACCTAGTATAGATTGATCAAGCTTCGTGATAGAGGATTTGATTATCCTGATGAGAGACTTGACAATGATGTTGATTTTTTTGCACTTAAGATGTTTGAATAAATAGCTTATCGAATGTTGATGTTTATAGAAACCTCTTGGGAATAATCTGTTGGATTAGTGACCTAGCTGTTGAGCTAGTTTGAAAATACGTGATGGTTTAGAGACAAACCTACTTCAAGAAGTATTTTGATACTGACGTTTTGACACTTTGGTTTTGATCTAGTGTTTGAAGTGTTGGAAAGCTTTCGTATTACCCTTTTGATCAAACTTTTTCAGCAATTTGTTGGATTTTTGCTCACTCATAGATGATAATTTTCTTCAAATTTTTTTTTTGACCATTTGGAACATATAACAGACATAGAAGACACAATGTCTAATAAACAAAATTCACAAGCAAGTACAAATCTTATGGCAGGCTAAGACAATAGTTGTTGAATCTCACATGGGGTTTCCCCCGAGGCTACGCTATTCAAAGCGGATATTTAGATGCTTGACCCCACTAGATCCATCCTTGGCTCTCACTTCTTTGAGGCAGCCAAGCACCAGTTTCCATGAAAAACTCCCCATGGCAAACTTTATATCTCTACTAGGAACCGTATGTGTGTGAGCTGTCAGAGGTTCGACCTCCTATGCCAACAACTAGAAGGATTTTGGCAACTAGTACAAGTGGTTTTTATTAAAGGCTTCTAGTCATGTGTCCATACATGCGGTACTTTCAACTCTGTAAATACAGAAGGTTCCCAGCCTATAGAGGTTGCGCTCCATAGGGTTTATGGGGAAACATAGTGTCGGTATGAACTTATCAGCACATGTTGTTTGGGACTTTCATCACAAACATGATTTATTTATAATGGATTGGAAGGACTCGGTATTAGCCCGTTTCCACTTTAGGTCATTCCCCTCTCACTGGCCCCCTCAAGGCAGCTTGGGAAGGCAGGCCCTCTAAAAGATTTAATTGCTTGAAAGTAAAGAAAGCATAAAAGAGTGGGTTTGGCTTTTTGGTCACCCAATTAAAGGGAGAGCATATACCTACCACTTTCAAGACATGAAATATAAGTGTTCTTTTTAACCTTTTCAAAGCAATTGTTGGCTAAGTCTTATTTGGAGATGTTGCTCCAACAAGGAAGGTGTTTATTTTAGCCTTTTTAGAAGTCTATGTGCAACTACTTTAGAGAAGTTACTAAAAATGCAAGTTGAATGTTGTCAATTTATCCTCTTAGTTAGACTAAATGAACAAGACATGATATGTTACTTCCCAAAAATAAGTCCTTTAATTAACTAAATGAAGAAATGCATAAAATTTGCCTTAAACACCATCCTACACATGCATGTTAGTAGTTTGAAAAATCTAATTTCTTGGACATTCAGGCCTGCACGAAATTTTTGTTAGTTGGAAACAAAAGCGCTATTCTAACACATGCGCTATCTTTCTCCTCAAAAGTGCTAACCTAGACTACAAAAGCACTGCTCTGTGGATATGAAAGAGTGATTTCTTTAATAAATGCACTAATCTAGAGGACAAAAGCACTAACCTAGAAGACAAAAGTGCTAACCGATGATGCTAATGTGTAGATTTCAGACAAAAGCACTAACCTGCATGGCATATACGCTAACTTGTGATGTAAATGCGCTAACCTATGAGAAAAAGCGTTGTCAGAATTCACATTTGTGTGAATCTACATTACAAATATGTTAATTTTACTTTTTACGAGATTTTAAAAGGTATATGCGAGGTCCATGAGCCCCATGGTGGGCGCCAAAATGTGTCGACTTGAATTTCATCCTCAAAATGCTACCTGCAACAAGTTAGTTTCACAAAATACCAATAGAAATGCTACAGGAAATCCAAACTCAACCAATGAAACTACATGAAATACATATGAAATAGAAATACTAATATTACCTTCATGGTTTATGTCTCATTGTGTCCTAACTCCACTGTTCCTGGTTGTAGATGGTGTGCTCTCAGACAATGCACTGATAGCTTCCAAGATGGCATATGAAGAATGGACTGATAATTGATAGTTAACAAATTCTATGATATGAAATACTACATAATTATGCTAAAATGATTATGCTATATGATAATTGCTATTTACTTCAAGATTAAAACTCATGGATGCCTAAGTTTCACAAATGATTTTCTTAAAAATGAACTTGAAGTCTAACTCTCTCTCAACTGAAGCTCTTGATTTTATACAATTTGAGAGGATGAGATGATGTGGTCTAGATCAACGATCATGATCAAATCTGTAGATTTAGATGGCTATGAGCAAAGGTGAAGGTTTAGAGAAAGGGGGAAGGAGAAGACAAGTGTCACTCATCTCACCTTGACTAGGTGGTTGACTGAGGGAATCTAGGGATGGTTAGAGAAGATTTAGGCATGATAGGACAAGTGGACTCAAGTCCTTCCTAAGATGTAGGGGGTGTTGGAGAGAATATAGAAGATGGTTATGAAATATGTGTATGTACACAATATTCATTAAGTTTGGAGGTTGGAGATAAATGATGAATTAATATTTAAGAAATATTAATTTCCTTAGCCACATGTTTGATGAGTTGGCAAAGGGAAGATGAGGTGGAGATGGAAGAATGAGTTGGAAAAGAAAGATTAAATAATTTAGGAAATTATTTCACATTTGAGACTATAGGATAGGAGAATAACTATTAAATATTAGATATTTAATTGTTTGGAGACGATAATTAAATATTAGATATTTAATTAACTTGGTTAGAGGAATAATTAAATATTAGATATTTAATTAATTAGAAGAATATGATTAATGAATTAATTAATAAAATATTAATTAATAGAAAGACACGAAAATGAATTAAATAAATTAATATTTTCAAATTAACTATTTCATAGAAGAATAAACATTAAATAAATATATAATATTTATTTAATCACTCATAGCCAATTTTATGTGTATACAAAAAATATGTCCAATTTCATTGCATGCACAACATGTAACATTGTTCTTCTGAATTGCTTTGCTAAAACCGGTTATTGCTTGACTTGCACTGATTAGCCATATGTCCAAATTTTATACAAGCATAGCATTTTACATTCATTCTACAATCTTATGTCTTATGACCAAACTTAATGCATTTAGAACATTTACTAGGAGCAAAATCAGGGTTCTGATTTGCTCTGTTTCTACATTGCCTAGCCATGTGACCAAATCTATTGCAAACAAAACATCTACCATTGAATTTATAAGCATTGAATTGTCTTACTAGTGCCTTATGGTTTTGATCTTCATTAGTAGTACCAGAACTCTGTCCTTGCTCAAATCCAAGTCCACTGGAATCTCCAATCTGCCTCTGTCTCTTCAATAACTCATCAAGTTGTGATGTGTTGATCTTGAATTTTTCTTTGTACTCACCTGCCGTAGTTAAATCTTCTCTTAGTATTATCATTTGTTTCTCAATCTCTTTCTCATTACTCTGGGATTGTACCAAATCAGTTCTTAACATATCATTTTTATGAACCAATCTACCACATTCTTCAAACTTGTTCTTTAGGGATACATCAAGATTTTCTTCATTTTCTTTCTGTCCTTAATCTCCTTAGACATCCTCATAGTTATAGCTTTCATTTCATTCTTCATAACCATGTTCTCCTGACTCAATTTCTGACATTGTTCCTTTAAGTGCTTTTTTCTCTTCATCATCCTAATTTTGCAAAAGTTCCTTCCTCCTAGCTTGAACAGATGATAGCCTCTCTTGTAGGACAAGGATGAACTCCTTGGTAGAATTCAACTCATCTTGTAGCTTTAAGTTCTTCAATCTTTCAGCATCATAATCTTCAAGTTCCATCTCAAGCTACTTCTCCAAAGTCATATTCAATTATTTTGGTTTCAGGATCTTCCTCAAGCTGTTAAACTTCCTCTGAGGCACAAGGCTTTGATACCAATTGTTGGAAACCAATAATACTAAGAGGGGGGGTGAATTAGTGTTATACCAAAATAGTATATTTTAGCCTTAACAAAACATTCATGCACCAACTGGTATACCGGTATAAACAGAATTGAAATAAGTAAAGCAACCAATAAGCCAAACACATAAATGAGAACCATAACACAAAGATTTATACGTGGAAAACCTCAATGAGGAAAAACCACTGTGGAATTTGTGACCCACAATATCACTTCACTGGCCATATGAAGAGATATTACAATATATGATGAGCCTGCACTTGCAGGAAGGCTTACAGCCTACAACACACTGCTCAATCACAATAGGAGCCTCACTGACTACATAAAATTACAGATAACAATCCAGAGAAATGTAAACTACTAAGATAGCATCTTCTATGCCAAAATATAGTTCTGGTTGAAACCCTAAACCCTTTTACCTGAATAACCCTTACAATAAATTCCTCACATACATAATCTCTCTAAATAATTACATTCACATATCCATCGCCATATTCCTATTTCCTTATTACAAAATGATCTAATCAATTTGCCCTATATACCCTATACAAATGTATGCCTTATGTCATCTTACAAAGATATATACAATATCATATTACATGTCGGCCAGATAATATATATGAATAAACATTAAAACAATTTGTTGATGTCGGATCCAAGATAGGCCGGCCTCTAATACCGATAAACCTTTTCTATACCATGTCGGCCTGCATTGTTAGTGATACAAGAAATCTTTTTGTCCTACCAGTGTCTGTGCCGGTGTAGAATCTGTGAAGTGTTTGTCGGTACACCATATGAAGCCGGAACCCAAAATCATGTTGCCATCAATGAAAACATAGTGAAACCAACCAATAGAGTGTCAATTGCCAACATAGTATAATTGAGAGACATTACTAGTGAAGATCAGAAGAGTTCAGAAGCAAAAGATTTTGCAAATCACATGGCAACATTGCATATTCAGGTTAGATAGCATTTGGAAGACATGAATATAAAATATAAGGAGAAGGCAAATGAGAAGAGGAGACATAAGGAATTTGAAGTTGGCGATGAAGTGATGGTATACTTGAGGAAAGAGAGATTTCCGGTTGGAACTTATAATAAGTTGCAGATGAAGAAGTTTGGACCCTGTAAGATTTTGAGAAAGTTTAGTTATGGAAATGCATATGAAGTGGAGCTACTAGATAGTCTAAGTATTTCACCTATATTCAGCATTGCAGATCTTCATGAGTACCATGAACCACAATTCAGTAAGGACAGTGTGTTGGCATATGATGAACCGGTATGATAATATGATAATAATATATGTTGTCATTGATGTCAATAAGTATAGGTCAACCTATATGAAGATTGGAAGAAGTTATTATTGATGATAAAGTTGGAGAACTGGTATGAAGAGATGTAGTGAACCAGCGTCAAGGTTTCACTAAGTGTGACTATCGATTGGTAGTCCCGGCTCTAGGGTTTCCAGTTTAGCAATCTAGCTTGTGTGATGCAACTGATGATATTGTGTGATGAGTTAGCTAAGAAATAAGGATGAGATCGATATGACATATCAATTTTGTGCACGTGAAGGATTTCCTTGAGGATCTTGCATATGAAGATCGACTGCATTAAATGTGTACCTCGGGAATGAACATTCTTCTTAGCGGTATGAGAAGAAAGCGTGATGGGTTACTAATTTCTATGTGCAGTGAAGAATGGATGATGCAGAATGTCTTGTGATCTGTTTGAGATTGTTTCATTCTATGAAAAGTGTTTGGACAGCTAGGATTGGACTGCTTGTAATTGTAAACCTAAGATGCTTAGGGTTTAGGGTTTATGTTACCAACCTAATTATTGTCTATAAGGTCGATGATGTTTGTTATTGTAAGTTGTTGGCAAAAGTTGTGTGTGTATCCGAGTGATGAGATACTTGCCAGACTAGTGAGTGAAAACTTCAGAGTATGATTGCAAAGTAGAGGAACTAAAAAGGATCTGCCTTAGCATATAGTGTTGTTATCAAAATCAAAGTTTTTACCTATTATCTTCTAACCATTTCAAAAGAAGGAAAATCCCTTTGTCAGGTAGCTTTAACAAGCTTATTGTAAAACCTCTAACCAGGTGAGTCAAGTTCATTGAGTTCTTTAAATCCTCTAGCAAGGTAACCTTTAACAGGGTTTCAACCTTTAACAGGGTATATAGCCATCCCTTAACCAGGTGATCTTTAACAGGATTGATTCCTAGCAGAACCTTATTGTAAAGTCTTTAACCGGACTAGGCTCCTAACAGAGCGAGATTCAAAAGAGTTCAAAACAAGCTTGTGGGTATTCATCCCCACCATGGTTTTTTCCATTTGGGTTTCCACGTGAAAAATCTATGTGTTATGAGTTGTGCATTTTTCATGTGATGATTAAGCATTCTTTGTTTAAGTGATTATGCATGCAGAGCTAATGGTTATGGTATTGCTGACATACCACATGCATGTGTTTATGGGTGAAGTAGTTATCAAGTATTGAATGTATTTGAAGTGTTCAGTTTTACTGGTTTATGTTGTCTAAAGTCTTACTGTGTTTAACTAGTATTGCCATGGTTAAGTTCAATAATGAAGACAACCGGTTAGCATTGTTTTAACTTGATAAGTTGTGGAGAAGTTTTTGTATGTACTGATTCACCCCCCCTCTCAATACCAGTTAGGGTATTTATTGTTCATCATTATTCACCACAATGTTGCAAACCTTGAGAAACACTTGCCCCGGAAGGAACCAGATCAGATTGAAGAATTTTTGGACAGTAGGATTGGGCGTAGTACCCGAAATAGTCAGTACAAAGAATATCTTGTGAAGTGGAAGAGCAGACCAGTTGAAGATTCATCTTGGATTTCTCAGATAGAGGTAGACCACCTTGGTTTCCCTTTGACCCCAGCAAAGTGAGAGGCTCACTTTTTCATTAACCTTGGATGTCTGATGTAGGAGCATCCTCAGTTCACAGCAATCTTGCATCAACAAAAAACATTTTATTTTATGTTTTGTTTTCTATTTGCAGTTTCAGTTTTCCTTTATGTGTGTCCTAGTTTTGGCTCACCAGATCCTGTGGAGTTGGATTCTACTTGAAGACTTGATCATATTTCTTTCTTTCAAACTGCATCTCATTAGGATCACTTTCCAACAAGATATCGCTATCGACTTCCATGACAGTTTCTTGTTACTAGTTGTTCCTTTGTTACCGGTTGCCTGAGACCTATTCTAGTGATCTACCAGAACCCATTCCGAAGCTTTCGGAGCCTTGGACATGGATCTCGATATTTCTTGGCATGTGGCCAACCTTCTACATTTCATCCTTAGGATTTTTTGGAGGAATCTCTTGGCAGAGGCTGACCTCGTTCATTTTGCATGTTAGGTCTTGTTTTTCAGGTTTTGATCCTTTTGGGGCTGACCGGATCCTTTGGAATGATATATATTTGTAATCACGCTTTAGAATGTAAGAAATTGGAGAATCAAGGAGTATCAAATAGATAGACTACACCTAGAAGATAGATCTTTTGATTCAAGGTCTCAATGTGACCTATTCTACCAGGCCTGTGTGTCGGTATGTTGTAAACTGGTTGTTATCGATTGGATGTAATCACATTTCATGCAATAAAACTATATGTTCTACATTGCCTCCATCATCTCTGTGTGTTTCTATTGTGTTTACTCTTGCTGACTGGTTTGGACTGATCTCCTTGAGGACCCTCCTCACTGGTGACTGCTTCACAAAATTTGTAGCAGATGGGTCGATTGATAAGTATAAGGCTCACTTGGTAGCAAAAGGATTTTCACAAGTTTTAGAGATTAATTGCTCTAACTATTTTTCTCCAATTGCCAAGATGAATTCCATCTAACTTGTCCTTGATATGGTTGTAGCTCATCATTGGGAAGTTTATCAGATGGATGTGAAGAGTGCATTTCTTCATGGTAACCTTCAAGAGGAAATCTACATGGAGCATCCACAGGGGTTTGTTCAGGATCCCTCACTTGTGTGTCAACTTCAAAAGTCTCCCTATGGCCTTAAAGAGGTTCCTCAAGCTTGGTATGCCAAGATGGACTCATTCCTTCTAACAGTTGGTTTTAATCAATGACATTTTGATCCGAACGTATACATACTACAACAAGATGATACTCTCACATTTTTGGTTCTCTATGTTCATGACTTGTTGATCACAGGGAGTCACTCATCCACCATAAAGGCAGTGAAAACTGCTCTACATGATAGATTTATAATGTTAGACTTGGGTCTTTTTCATTACTTCTTGGGGATTGAGATCACTCAGTCATCTTCAGGTATCTTGCAATAAGTAGTCTGCAATTTCTCTTCCATCAACAGATGTTGAGTATCAAGGGATAGTCAATGCCACCACTTAGGCTATTTGGCTTTAGAGTATTCTCACTGAGTTTGGTATTCCAATTAGAAAGCATACCATCATCTTTTGTGATAATCAGAGTGCTCTATAGATCTCAAGAAATCTAGTTCATCACCAGTGGATGAAAGACATTGAGATACATATGCACTACATTTGGGAGTTGATTCAGGAAGGCATCATTGATCTTAAGTATTGTTCTCCATCAGAGCAGACTACAGACATCTTCACCAAACCCTTCATTGAAAGAAAGTTCCTTCATTTGCAATCTTTGCTTGGGGTGTGATAGGTGTCTACTTCAAGAGGGGCTTCTTAGTCCTTCATTATTTCTCTCTCTATTTAGGGGGGGTGGGGGGGGGGGGGATTCTTCTTTTGGGGGGATATCTATGTACATGGGTACCTAGCATTGCCTCATTTGTCAGGACTCATCTTTTCACCCTCCTAAGCTACGCTTAAGGGGGGGTGTTAGTGTAGGTTTTTTATTTTCCTTGTGTTAGGGGGTATTTATTTTTCCTACACATATTTTATTAAGCTTGCTTAGGTTATTAAGAGTGGTTAATATGAGGACACGTGGCAAAATACTTTAGCTACATGTGTAGCTCTCTACCTCACATGGGTAGTTGATTTACACAACCTCTTGTGGCTTGTTGTGCCACCTTTCATAACCACTATTTTGTCATTTCCTATGTGGGTTATGGGGTAGTTGGGTTTCTCACCCTCTTTTGGCCTTATGTACCAACTTTCTCAACTCCTTTCTTGTCTTCATGTAAGGAGGTTATGCCACATGTTTTGGCATTTATCGAGAAGGTAAAACCTCCCACTTTTTATGGGGATTAGGAGTTAATGCACCCCTTAGATGAATATGCTATTATTTTCCTATATAATAAGAACTATACTCTCGCCTTCACTAGTCCAGTGATAGCTTGGTGAGCGTCTTCTCCAAATTCTCTTCTTTGTCTCTAATTTTCTCTCATATCAAATTTATCTTCATTAAACTATTTTGATCTTCAATCATCTATTGCTTGGAGTTGCATGTGATCTACGACCCACATCAAATCCTAGATCGGTTCTCACTTCTTGCAGAATCTAACAGAAACTAAGGAAATAGATGAAGATAAATTAAAAAAAGTTAAAGGAAGAATTTCCCTCTACTAAAAGTAGATCTATAGTTGTTATACTTGAAGGCTCCACTCATCTATCTAAGCTATTCTTATTAACCCAATTAGAACATCAATAGTTTCTTTAACTAGCACATGAACCATGCCATCATCAAGGATGGTTACACCACCCTTACAAAAGAATATTAAGGGTTTATTACCTACCAAGTACTTATAGATAAAGGTGTAGCAAAGGTTGTTGCTATAGAACAAGCTAAGGGGCATGTTTTATCATCACCAATAGTTCCATCCACCTCATAGCCTAAATCTCAAGAATCAAGAGGTCAAGGTTAAAAATAAAATACCAAAGGAATTCCTTTTAGATATGAACGGATAAGTCACCCTAACTACACAAGAAAAACATAATTTGATCAAGTTTAAGAAATAAAAAAGAGAGGTTTAGAAGGAAAAAGAGCAAGTGTGAAAATATCGATTTACCCTCTCAAAATTTATTGATATAATTTAAATGTTGAGGAGATGAAAATAGATATGGGATTGCTCCTAGGACTCCACATTGTACATTCCCAATTATTTTAGTAAATATAGGAAATAAATAATGATTTTATTATATATTTATTTTCTCTGTTTTATTGAACATAGATTTTCTACTAAACATCAAGTTCCCTTATCTAAATATGCAAAAAATTAAAAAATTGTGATTTTTTTTGAAACATATTCATGTTGGTATTGATGTCCTTGTTTCAACAAAAAAGGAAAAAATGAATTTTGATCCATAAAAAAATGTTATTCATTATGGCATACATCTATATCCAAATAATGATCACTCTAACTTCAAAAATTAATAAATGAAAAATTATAAATATTTTTTCATGTACCACATAATGGTGTTACAAATCTATATTTTAAAAATTAGAATGTTGTTTTTTTCATTCAAAACGTTATGTTAGGACATAAGCGTCACTTTTTAAAAATATTGTTTACTATATAAAATAAATTATTAAAAGTTATGTAAAATAATCACAATTTATTTTTATTTTTTAAAATATATATTTAAAATCTATACATAAAATCTCACAACTCAGTATTGTAGAGGAGGGGATTCTCTATGCTCAAAGTGATGAAATCTCAAGGAGCAAACCTTCCTTCACTACCTCACTAAATTGGGGCTTTGGTGAGCCAAAAAGATAAAAAAAACTAACTATTCAAACCTATGAATAAAAATTATTGGACAGAAGAAGCACATATAATATTAAGACTATATTAACCACCAAATCTAAAAGAATAGGTCACAAAAACCCTCTGGTGACCTCTGATTGCTCTCTACTCAAGGATGCATGCATGGGTCATGGAAAAAATAATGAAGCACTGGCATCCTGTATGGACAAAGTATAGAGTCTCACAGAGAGGATGAAAAATGACCAGACTTCAGGATTCTCTTATATTCTTAATGATATGATAGTAAATGAAATAACAATACTAGCAACGAATGAAAGAAAATAAACTTCAAGGAAGGAAGCTCACAAAAGTCCCATGTTTGAAGCTTCCAACTAGCTCATGAACTTCATTTGATAACCTACACACAAGAAAGAGAAATATGAAATGTTGGGGCTATGTTTTAGAGGTCTTCCATAGTCAAACCCCTGCTTTGTTATTTCCACCTCCATAGATAGCCAAGATAATAGATAATGGACAAAGAAGACATGTGTGATAAAATGAAATAAATGAGATGTATAATATGCTATTTGAGATATAATGCTACAATTGAAACAAAGAGGAAGGGACTACCCTTCAACACCAAGAGAACACGATCCTATTGGAGTGAAGGTGAGCACCAATAATCCTCCAATATACCACTGTAATGATGCTGACAAGATGAATGAAAAACAAAAATGGTAGAATGCAAGGCTAATGATCAAGAAGTTGCAGGTTGTGTAGAAATCTCAAAGAGTGTCCAAGAGGTTTGAATGAGTTGTTAGAGTGGCAAAATGAAACCAAAGAGGGAAGATATCAATTATTGGAGTGAAATCGATGTTGGTATCCATGAGAAGAGGCATTACAAGATTTTCTATTCATAGGCGTAATACTCAAATGACCACTGGCGGATTGCAGATTCATAGGATGTTGGTGTGCAAATGTCTCTGTGGTGCACATGCATCTATGAACCATGCAATAAACAAGGTTAGAAAAAGGAAAAACCGAAGGGTGATGAAGCAATCTAAGTAGACAAAGGGACAAAAGGGGAAGGGAGTTCTCCAATTAGTGTATAGAAAAGGCACTTATGTAGCATGGAATTACACAGGATGCAATTTGCAACACTACATTTTGCTCCCACTTTAGCGAGCATATCATTATCGTGAGATGTGAAGCTAAAGTAGAGATAAAAAGTTAAAATAATTTTACTAATTTTACCAAGATGTGAAGTGGAAGCAAAATCCTCTAACTGTGTAGTGTTTCCCCTAGGGAAGAGACCTAAGGCTTCATAAGATACTACTGAGTTG
Source organism: Cryptomeria japonica (assembly GCF_030272615.1). Classification (NCBI taxonomy): domain Eukaryota; kingdom Viridiplantae; phylum Streptophyta; class Pinopsida; order Cupressales; family Cupressaceae; genus Cryptomeria; species Cryptomeria japonica. The sequence goes on along the minus strand of NC_081405.1, from coordinate 28,646,242 downwards.
TCTCATCACAAACATGTTACCTATAGACAAACATTTCAGAAAATAAAGTAGAAATTGAGACACTGAGGTAACAAGATAGTGATCATCAAGATAAAAATATTTTGTTGGTATGGGTGGTAAATTGTGTTATGCTAGATAGCTATACAATAGGGTAATCATAGATTGATTTGATAGATAGTGGATTGGCCCCCAGAAAGGTGATAAATTATAAGATCAAGTGGACTGGCCCCTAAAAAGGCAAAATATCAAGTGGTTTGGCCCCCACAAAGGTAGTAGATAATAAGATCATTAGATAAATAAATGTTGAGACACACAAGATGCAAATGCAGATATGCAGAAATAAAAATATATGATAGCCTCCCCTTACAATGGTATGTGTGAAACACATACCATTATAAGGAGAAGAGATGGTGTGGCACTTTAGTATAGTGATATCTTTTTGTTGAGAATGCCACCTTAGAATAGATGACACATAAGACCCAAACCATCAACAAGACACAAATGAATAGGGGGATCCACAGATTCAGCATCAGAATAACTCGCGCCAGTGAAATTTAGATAATGCATATGGTTACATACAAGTTACTCATCATCGTACTGAAGTGTGCAGAGCTAAAGAAGGCACATGAAAACAATGATAAATTAAAAATTTAGGTCAACATGGAAGAGAGCCTAAATACCCCCAACACTTTGTATTGTCCCCAAAAATGAAAATCAAGATATGATAAATAGAAGAAGAGCGATTAACAAATAGGAGAAAGTCACAAAAAATAATTCCCTATTTCAAATCACCTACAAAGTAATTTGGTTCCTCTAGGAGAGCATAAAACACATAAAGACGGTCATCACCCCTATTTCCAAGTACCAATAGAGTAACTTGTGTCCTTTAGAGGAGCATAAAACATAACAAGCAAGCACATGGGAACACAATTAGGCACACCCTAATCTATAAGATAAAGGAAAAGAGGGGCAACACCAAGTGTAGTGCCAACAATAAGAGCTAAGGATGATGCAACTTCCATATTCTCATCCAGAAGCTTCTGAGAGGCAAGGGTCAATGACCGTGTGAAGATCGTAGACATTTTTAGGATATCCTTTAAAGAGTCAAACAAATGCCCCTTAGCAAAAGAGGCAGGTGACTCAGCTTGAGGTGGTGAAGAAGGAGACAAGCCATTGACCTCTGGAAGAGGGATGGAGACAAAATATGAAGAAGGTGGACCTTTCTAAAAAAATGTAAATAGAGAAACATGCATCAAAATAGACAAATAAACTGAAATAGAGGTTGTTGGAGCTTGTTTCTAACAAAAAACTCAGGTATGGGGCCGTGCTTTATTATTTTCTTCGGTTTCTATGGATGTGAAGGCCTTTGATCAACTATAGTGGACTCAAGTACCCTAAGATAGTTATGATGCAAAAGAGGCGACAAAGAAGGCAAAGCAAACAAGGCCACACTAGACAACACCTGCGTATGCAACATGTCCACACGTTGTGAGAATGAAGGAACATCGACCAAGGTGGTGATAAGGGGTGGCTCTAAGAAGGGAGTGATAAAGACCTGTACCCTTTTAGGGTGAGGTTCATCAGTAGTCCCTTGAGCAGCTAGCAACAACAATGAAGATAGAGCAAGTGGAGAGGCAGTAGGAGAAATAGGGTAGGAGGAAGCACATAAATAACAGATGTAGAGGTGGACACCAATGACTCACTTGCAACCTTCAAGGTGGTCTCACTCTCTCAGGCCATCATCCATGATGACACTTATGCTCATGTGCAAGTTGGTTGTGGTGTAAATAAGGACCAAGTATGGAAGCCTAAGAAGGCTCAATGACATCATGCTCCAATATAGGAGAGGCCTTTGGAGCTTTTATTAGTAAAGAAGAAGGACCAGCCGATGGAGTAGGAGGTGCTACTAAAACAAGTCCTATAGACACAATCATATGTGCCCTTCCTCATTTTCCTCAATGAACGAGCTTGAGGTGAATTTTTTCCCTTACACTATCAAGAAGGATGAGGGATATTAACCATGATCCAAAGCTCAAATGGATAGAAGACTATGAACTTGGCAACATAGGTATCTTTCTTTTGTTTGCACTAGGTACAATTGCAAGAATAGAAGACACTAATGGAGGCTAGGTAGTCCTAGGCAAGTGAGGAAGTCTACCTTGAGGAGTAAGTCCAACCTTAGCCCCCAACAAGGAAGGGACAGAAGATATGACCCACTACAACACATGGGCGAACAAGGAAGGAGGAGCAAAAAATAATGTGAGGGAAGAAAAAGAAATCGTAAGCTAGACCAATGTAGAGGCCAACTCCCTTGTTTTATACTTTTAATAAGCTTTGTATAGTAGATCTTTGTAGGGAAGCATAGTCCCAATTGGAGGAGGTCGAAATTGATCCAATGAAAAGCCTTCACGGGAAATGAGTAGTTGGATACTAGTGTCTTAGACAACATCCATTGTGCCTTTGTGATGAAATTTTAAACACTTATACACAATTGAAGGAACTGCTCACATGGCGATCAACCAGGAGATACCCATCTTAACTTAAAATAGGTCTTATTTGGGAATAACAATAAAGGTAGTCAACAGTACCTTGGGTCCCACAAGGACCATCAAAGTGGTGTTTCCAAGAGGAGGAATAGAGTGCCCATCATGCCAGTGAACAAAGGCATGACGCTCATCATATCTCACCCTATGCATACCATTAATGACTAAGGCCTCCTCCATGATGACATCGATGCAGTTTGTGGGATCTACCATCACAAATATGACAGTGTGACAATTTATCTTAGCAGAAATGAACAATCGGGAAATCTCTACACTATAAGGAGCATCCAAAGGTTTAAAAGATATGTCATTATTTTTCAACCTTTGCCTAGCGGGCGAGATTATAGTGATCGTGACCATGTTAATAAATGGACCATCACTCAACTCAGGGTATGATGAAGTAGACATGAATTTTGATTATTGAGGTGGGAAATGATTAATATAGATTTGAAGCTCACTATTGGTTTTATCAACAAAGTTGTTAGATTTATATTTATGCTCACCAACCTGGTTGGCACCACTGTCTATATAATCTTTGTAATGCCCCACTAGGAACCCTGAAGGGACAAAGCTAAAACACACAAATGGAGTGCAAATATTTTTTTTTTTATAAGACGGAACATTAAGATACATTAAGTTATCTAAAGCTTCGATAACACAGTGGAATACTAAACAAACCTAAGGAGTTTCCCAACGTGATTACATAACTTAACACCTAACTCAATTCGCGACATTTGATCCAATTAAGTAGGTTATCTTAATTACATGTTATTACTTAAAACATGGATATAGTTTGTTTAGTAAATTAAAATTATAGATAATAGGATGCCTTCATCCATTAAGGTTGAAGATGAGGCTAACATGAGGAAATTTACCCATTAAAGTTAAAACATAGATAACATGTAGAGGTGCATCCATTAGAGTTAAAATATAGCTAATAAGATGAAGTTCACATATTAAGGTTAAAATGTAAATAACATAAATGAGTTCATCCATTTGAATTATGATTTAGGTAATATAACGAGATCATCCAACAATGGTTATCCAATCATTTCGTTCAAACTTTTCCTTAACCATATACCAAGCATCTAATTTTATTACATGCTTTAATTTCATCATAACCTAGTGAGTTCTTTCCATGCATACTTAATTGCATTACAAATAACTGAAATTGGTTAAATTCTATTATTCAAATCTACATCCTTTCATGATCCACATTCCTGCATTTAACTAAGACAACTGCATACATGCATTTACAATTAATTTCATCTAATCCACTTATACATTCTATCAAAATGCCATCCATGCATGCTAACACTAAACATGAAACATAAGAACAAAAACATCACATAACACCAAATTGATATCGGAGTTCACCCCTAAAGGGCTACATCTCCAGGTTTGGTCAACTACAAGACCCCTCTGATCATTTAAATAAGTTAAGGATACATAAGGTTCACATTATTTACAATCATGCCATCAAGGCAAACATAACCAATATACAAACGACCACATCGGTCAATAAATACATAGACAATCCCTACATAGAAATGGATCCAACTGAACATATTAAAAGCAAATTCAAAGGTCCACTGCCTGACGGTACTCTAACTAGAGACCTGACCAACTATGGTGAACCACAAATCAACACACTACTCCCGCATTAAAGGACAAGACCAATTATAACATCATCACAAGGCAACAACCAAATTAGAGACCATTGATATAAATAGGTACCCCAAATCAACCAAACAACAGGGTCCAAACAAACATATCAAGTCTTGTCGTTACTTAAGCAAAAGTGAGTATAGAAATTAAACTTGCATAGGCATTAACCGGTAGAGGCAATCTTTTCCCATATTGATTTAAATACTAAATGTCGACCAAGTTTTCTAAATGATCTAAGTTCTCAAAATACAATAACAGAAAACAAAACATCATTACTAGGTAAATTGAATACCACAATTGCACTAGTACAATCTTGCCTATTCCCCAATTCACAGAAAAATATAAATTAACAATTTATTTTATTAAATGAAAATTTCATTTATTTGCCAAATTTTCCTAACGATACTTTATTTAATTCCCAATATTTCCAATAGTATATTATTTAAGTTTTCAAAATACCCAATGATATAATATTCCTATTTTCCAATTACCCAAATGCACTATATTATTTCATTTCTAAAATCTCCTGATAACCTATTATCGTCTAATTTCTTAGATAATAATATATTATTTAAAATTACCAAACAATAAATATATTTATTTCCAAAATCTTCCAAATAAAATATTACTTTAACCTTTTTCCACATAATGAAATAAATAACAAACTATATATATATATTCATAAATTAAAAAAATACAAATCACTACACACTGGCGGCATGTAAAATGTTAAGGCAATTTAATATTGCTTGGTAGCTTTGCTACCATAAGCTAGCATGCTGTCGTATGGTAGCACTGCTACCCGTATGGTAGAATTGCTACCCTACGGTAGCATTGGTACTGCACAGTAGTTCTGCTACCCTACAGTAGCACTGCTACCACCGGTAGTACTTGCTACCGTCGGTAGCAAGCTACCCCCCCCCCCCCCCCATTTATTTTATATTATTTATTTTTTTTATTATTTTTATTTTTAAAATTTTATTTACTGTGACATACCAAGCCAAAAAGAAAACCAGTCTCACAGAGACAAAGAAAATAATTATTTTTCCAGAAAGACCAAGAATACTAAAATTGATTTTAAAACTAAATCAACAAACCCATAAAATAAAAATAACTAAAAACCCCAATTTGCAGTCTCAGATTCAAAAATCTCTGAGAAATAAATCTCATTATCAAGCCCTCAGACATATGAATGCATTCTGATAATCTAAAACAAAACCCCCAAAAAAATACACTCAGAAATTTTCTGAGACAAACAGAGAATGGATTCAACCAATCTTAAACAAACATTTTCATTCCCAGGAAAGCCCATTCTGGTGAAATTTCGCCAGCATACCCCCCTCTCAGGGTAGAATTAGTGAATCTACTTAATCTACAAGGATGAAATCCATTTCAAAGAGGGGCAAAATGTGTACACGTAAAATTGGCTATGAGTGATTAAATAAATATTATATATTATTTAATGTTTATTCTTCTATTAAATAGTTAATTTGAAAAGATTAATTTATTTAATTCATTTTCGTGTCTTTCTATTAATTAATATTTTATTAATTAATTCATTAATCATATTCTTCTAATTAATTAAATATCTAATATTTAATTATTCCTCTAACCAAGTTAATTAAATATCTAATATTTAATTATCTTCTCCAAACAATTAAATATCTAATATTTAATAGTTATTCTCCTATCCTATAGTCTCAAATATTAAATAATTTCCTAAATTATTTAATCTTTCTTTTCCAACTCATTCTTCCATCTCCACTTCATCTTCCCTTTTCCAACTCATCAAACATATGGCTAAGGAAATTAATATTTCTTAAATATTAATTCATCATTTATCTCCAACCTCCAAACTTAATGAATATTGTGTACGTACACATATTTCATAACCATCTTCTATATTCTCTCCAACACCCCCTACATCTTAGGGAGGACTTGAGTCCACTTGTCCTATCATGCCTAAATCTTCTCCAACCATCCCTAGATTCCCTCAGCCAACAACCCAGTCAAGGTGAGATGATTGATAACTCAATGATGAACAGATAGTACCAAACCGGTACTGAGGGGGGGGGGGGGTGAATTAGTACAGACAAAAACACACTCTTAAACCAGTTTGTCAGAAGACATTGTGCATTGACAGACAAATAGTAACACCGGTCCTTAAACAGAGTACAACTGGCAAAAACCAGAATAACTGAGACAAGCATAAACTGGTTGACACTTATCTTCTCATATAATCTAACACTTCATTTCTATTTCACCCTAATGCATGAACATGAAATCTACCATCAAAGATATACATATAAGCAACTAGATCAACATGATTCACTGCTTGACAGAAAACAACATAGCATCACATGAAGAAGACATCACACATGACACACATATTTTTCATGTGGAAACCCAACTGGGAAAAACCACGGTGGGGATGAATACTCGCAAGCTTGTTTTTGAACTCTTTAGAAGTCTGCTCTGTTAGGAGCCTTGTCCTGTTAAAGACTAATACAATAGGTTGTGTTAGGAACCGATCCTGTTAGGGATCACCCGGTTAAGGGTTAAACCCTATTAAAGGTTACCTTGTTAGAGGATTTCAAGAACTCAATGGTTTTGAGTCACCCTGTTAAAGGATTTACAACAAGCTGGTTAAGGCTACCCTATTAAGAGATTTTCCAACTGTTGAGGTGGTTAGAGATCAACAGGTATTATAATGATCTGGTAACAACACTCAATGCCAATGTAGATTCGCTTAAGCTCCTCTTCACCTTCTGCATTTACACTTTGTAGGTATCACTTCTCTCCTCTGGTCTGGCAAGAATCACGTATCCCTTCTCTTGGATACACACACAACTTTTGTCAATAACCTTAGAAAGAGACACAACAGATAGGTTAGTAGCATAAACCATAAACCCTAAACCTATTAGGTTAAGGAATTCAAACGGTTCAATCTTGACCATTGAGCATACTGCATTAAATGTAACAGTTCTTGATCCAATCTCAAGAGTTTCTCCATCGCCCATTTTCCATCGATTTCATGGCAGCTGATAACCCATCACATGTTATCACCATTTACAGACTTCATACATTCCCAAGGTAGATAGGAACAATCTCCTTCATGCAAGATCCTTCATGTGCACAAGGCTTATGTGGCAACATGATCTGTTCTTCATTACCATGCTAACTCATCACACAAAGTCACTGGTTGAGCCACACAGGCTTGAAGCACTTCAACCGGAAACCCTGAAGTTGAAACTACCAACCGGTAGTCATACAACACTTCCATGTGCCGGTTCTTATAACTATATGCCGGTTCACCTTGAACAAACATACCGCTTCAATTTGGCACAAATGTTGGTTCACAGTGTTATACCGGTTCTCACATATATTGGTTCTCACCTCTTCAACATATTGACATCAATGACAACATACAATATCATTATGTCCTCATACCAGTTCACATAATGCCAACAATCTCCCCCTTTGGCATTGATGGCAATATACAAAGATATCTCTCCGCTTCACATCTTCTCCCCCATTTCTACAGATATCTTCTTTGCTTCACATCTTCTCCCCCTTTGACAACAAAGCCAAAGTGGAGGCACAAGCGTCCTTGTTCCATTATGTTGTTCCCCTTGAGGAGTAGCATCCTTCAACACATCAATCCTGAAGAAAAATTTGACTATTCAATACCTGACTGATGTGGAGCATATACCTTTAGTTTACCTCCTGAAGGGGCAACACCCCTAATTCACCTCTTAAGTACATAAATGTAGCCTTTGGGAGAGGCTTGGTGAATATGCCTGCTAACTGCTCCTGACTAGAAACCTGTTCCAGTGCAATCTCTTTGTTCTGAACCTTTTCCCTCAAGAAATGATACTTAAGCTCAAAGTTTTTGGTTCTAGAATGTAAAACCGGATTCTTGGAGATGTTAATTGCACTAGTATTGTCACAAAATATACTTACCGGTTCAGATACAGGAAATTTGAAGCCATTTAATACATGTTTCATCCAAATTGTCTAAGTGCAGTTCATGAAAGCTGCAACATACTCTGCTTCCATTGTAGACTGAGAGATACAGCTCTACTTCTTACTCATCCATGAGACCAGTCTACCACCGAGAAAGAATGCACCACCGGTTGTGCTTTTCTGGTCATCTACATTGCCTACCCAATCAACATCTGTGTATACTTTCAAGTTGAAATCCTTGCTATATGGATACCATAATCCATAGTCAACAATTCCCTTCAGATACCTAAGAATCTGCTTGACTGCAACCAAGTGGGATTTGTAGTCACATAAATCTGTCCACTTAATTAAATGAATACTTAGTATTTATTTGATTATTTAACTATCAATTAATAATTAATTAAATTAATATTTAATTAATTCATCTTAACCCTATTCCCCTATTAATTAAATAAATTATTCAATTTATTTGATTTAATTCACTTAACCAAATTCAGACCATTAATTAAATAAATAAATTATATTTATTTAATTAAATATTCTCTCACATTTAAATAAATTAATATTTATTTAAATCCCCCAAAATCCCACCTCTCACATTTAAATAAATAAATCATTTATTTAAATCACCTTTATCCTCCACCCACTTGTATTTTCCTACAAATGCAAGTTGCACAATTATTTTAAATAAATAATTTATTTAAAATCACCTTTATCCTCCACCCACTTGTATTTTCCTACAAAAGCAAGTTGCACAACTATTTTAAATAAATTATTTATTTAAAATCCTATTTATCCTCACCCACTTGAAACCTTTAATGGTTTCCCTTAAAGTATTCAAACTTGATGGCTTTAAAGTCTTCAAACTTGATGGCTTCCTTCTATAATCTTCTTAAGACTTTAATGGTTTTCCTTAAAGTCTTCAAGCCTTTAATGGTTTCCCTCAAAGTCTTCAAGCATTTTAAATGCTTTATCTTCTTTTTCTCATTTAAATAAATTAATATTTATTTAAATATTTATCCAAATTCAACTTACACCATTTAATTGAAATAAATGATTTTATTTTAATTGAAAATACCAAAATTTCTCCCACTTGCATTTTCCTACAAAATCCACTTGTATGCCTAAACCCCTTCTAGATTCTTCTAAACCCTTCCTAATTAGCCTAATCCATCCCCTAAATATTGTCACATTCCTAAGCAAATTGGAGTCACTTCTCAAAGACTCCAAAGTCTTTGAAAAGCAATTAATGCTTTGTGTGTTCAACAAATTAACCCTCAAAGTCTTGGATAACCTTTGAAAGCTTCCAACCTTCAACCACTAAATGGCTCAAAGTCTTGGATAACCTTTGAAAGCTTTCAACCTTCAACCACTTAATCCCCAAAGTCTCCAATAACCATTAATGGTTAATTCAACCCTCCCACATGGTTAAAACATTTGTTTTGACTCAACCTCTACCCAACCCAAAGGTCTCATCAGGCCATTAATGCTTTGACCATGATTATCTCTTAAACATTTGCACAAAGGTTTATCCTTGGATTAACTCTTTATCGAATGGGTAATCTTAATTTAGACTTGACCCTTACCTTCTAGATAACCATGAGGTCTTCTCAGGCCTTTAATGCCTCCAACCTCTTCTCTCAACCCAATCCTATGTTGACACTTGTCACCATTTTATTGGTGCCAATTGTGCACATGGATCCCCAACTTTCAAACTTGGCCCTTGATTAAACCATTCAATCTTAACCCTTCATTTCCCCATTTCTTCTATAAATAGAACCCTTCTCCTCAAGCAAAAGGAAGCATTTTAGAGTATTGTTGTTATACTGGCATTAGCATAGAGCTTTTTCATAGCATCACTATCTACTCTTGCATAGTATTTGCTTATCATATTCAACCATCTTGAATCTCCATATGGCATCCATGGCTAGTGCTAAAAGCTGAGAGCTACACTCATTTGGGACTTGGAGAGGAGAGAAACAAGGGAGAAGCATCAAAAGGCATCATGGAAGCATCTTAGGGAGGCTCTTCTCCTTTCTTTTATTTTGTTAAACTTCTTTCATGCTTTTTGAAATCTCTCTTGATATGTTTGGAATGGTTTTTAGTTCTTTGTTTTGTTTTTATGGTTGAAACTAACTTATTAACATTGAACTTTGTTGTTGCCTTGTCCCCATTTCCATGACATCATTTGGTGAACCCGACGTGAATCCAAACACCAAAAAGATCAACTTTTTTTTTTTTTTTTAACCAATAACATGTTTGAATGTTGAAAATGTCACACAGGTTGCGCTTTTGACACTGTTTTGGTGCATTTGACATTATTTTGGCACTATTCACCCTGTTTCAGTGCTTTTTCCTTCTCTGTCTTTCCCTTTCTTTTAGTGCGTTTGTGTTAAATAGTGCCTCTGTTCAAACGCAGACTAGCACTATTGTAACAAAACGTTGTACAAATCACCTTGTAACCAAAAAAAAAAAATTAGGCTTGTAGAAGCCCACCAAATAGGCGGATTTTACTAACTATTTTTCTCTTTTGTGCAAATTTAAATTAGATTAAAAAGTAGATTTATATTTTTTTACTAACTTGTTTTTTGAAGTTGGTTTTAAAAATGAATTCACTTTTTATTTTGGTTTAAAATTAACTTCACATTTCAACTTTGGGCTTTTAAAAAAAGAATCACATATTTGTTTGGGGCTCTTAAAAAGAATTTCATTGTTCCAAGGTAAAAAGAACCACAAACTTATACAAAAACAACTTTATTTTTTTGCAAGTTAGGAAACAAACTTCGTTTTGGTGCTTAAAATAAACAAGGCAAAATTTATTTCTTGCATCAAGATAAAACTCACAATCCACACTTCCATTTTTGGTGCAAATAAAATTCACAATCAACTTGTCTCATTTTTAAAGCAATTTTACTTCATGCAAACGTGTTTTTCATTAAGTTGACCAGGATTTTCAAATTCTAGTTTACTCCAACAATTGCCTTTGAAAATTAAAAAGAACACCATGATTGTTGGAGCAACATCTCCAAATAGATAGAAAATCATTGCGATGACAAATTAAAAGGAACAAGTGAATTTTGTGTTTGGCACACTTGTGCAAAAGAGTTGGTCGAGTGGTCCTACCTCTAACACACACTATCCTCTCCCTTGGCTCTCGTGGTCCTAGGTGCAAGAGAAAAGTGTTAGTAACGCTCAAATTTTATCTTTTTAAGAGAGGCCTGCCAAGGGATCGATACTCTTGGGAACGACCTCGAGCGGTAAATCCTTCGAGCCGCTATAGAAATCAGGTGAGAGCGAAAGCTGTAGCCTTGGGTATAGTTGTTCCTACAGTGTAACTGGCCGAAAGGACAAATGGGCCCCACCACCAGTTACAAGGCTCTTAAGTGAGTCACAGCAGAATGAACTTATGTCCAAAAATATCGAACATGACTAAACACCTTTAAGTAGTAGCCCACCCGTTCTATTGATTGAGGATATTTGAGATATAATTTAGTGCAAGAGCATAGATGGTTTTGCTCCCAAGATACTCACCATACATATTTCCTTGAGTAGAAACATAGCTTTTTGAAAAGTCACTTGTGGCTTGATAAAAGTGGTGACTCCCCCATCATAGGGATCATCTATTTGTTATGCTCGTGCAAGACTTAGTATATCACATCCTTACCTGCCACGGCGGGATTCATAAGGTATGTAGTACCAAAGTTGAAGAAATATCAAGATGTGGGCTAAATTTATCACAACTGGCCATTTGACCTTAGGGATAAAAAGTGTTTGAAGTGTGTTCATTTTACAGACCTAGTGCAAATTGAGCTGACTTCAGGCTTTGGAAATACACTTTAAAATAAATCTAAAGGAAGGGTCATATACAAGTCCAAAGATTGGGTTGATCTAGACCCATACTCATTTGTGCCTTTGGGGGCAACATTCTTGTGTTTGTGTGCTTGCTTTGTTTTCTTGTCAAAGAAAAATCAGCAAATCACTTTCAAAAACAAAGTACTCATCCAACATTTCTCAAAAACAACCAAACACATCAAAAACAAAGTACAAACAACAAAGAGTCAAATTTTATGACCATTCTTCACATCTTGCGAAAGAAGTGTCATCAGAATATCAACTTAAGAAGGAGACCATTAAGCTCAAAGGCTTTGATCAAAAGGAGGAAATTCTTCTATCTCAATAGACAAATCTTTGTCTCACATAGAGTCTTTCTACGTCGCATGCGTCTCTATCTTCAAGGTAAAACAAACGAGTTTGATTCTGAATCATTAAACCGCAGAGCTTTTATGCAATATAGAGCTCTGAGTTATCACAAAAATCAAGGAGGAAAGATTAATCCCAATTTCTTCCCAAACATCTGTATCACCTACAACACAGCTCGAGAAGTGCCACCAACGTCTGAAAGGGAAGAAGAAGAGTTTGTCCCATTTGTGACACAAAGTTTTTATTGAAAGTTGAAAACATTTTCATCCATCATCCCACTCATACATCATCACTTCATCATCAATCCATCCCAACTCTCAAAACATTAAGAGGTTCTTGTCCCACGATTCCTTTTTAGATATTGCTTGAAATCAAACACATCACATCACTTTTAGATTGTTTCTACATCTAGGATAAGCTCATCCTAAGAGACACATCTACGCAGGTTAAAACTAGTTCATGAGTGAATCCTCTCATTACTAGGTAGTCAAAATCTGTAACACATCTCAGATTTCTCTGCACCTTATCACATCCAATCTTATCCAAAACAAGCAAGCAATTTAAAGAAGGAATTTGGGTTACATTTACCTTAGAGTGATAGGGACCTACATACAACACAATCCACCAAACATCATCCATCCTTCATCAAACAACTCATCATCATCTTCAATCAACTTCAAAACAAACTTGCAAACAAAATGGCTCAAACCCGATCACGATCAAGGCAACGAGAAATAGAAATTGAGGAAGAAGAGGACAACCTCAATGAATTTCAAGAAGCACTTGGAGGAAATGTGAATGATGAAAACCCAAGTACTCCCACTCCTTCAACAATCGAAAGGGTTCAGTATAACCCTCATTTTAACAGATTATTTGATGAAATATTAAGGAGCAATGCGGATGCTCACTTTTTAAGACTCGCTCAAGAAGGAGCCAAACTCCCCTCAGACTTTGATCTTGCCCAATTAAGACAAGCATCAGAAAGACAAAGTCACCATGAGGAGGAAAGAGGTAGAAATCACATCAGATATAACATCCCTCGAGGTAACCCACCACCTCCTCCTCCAAATGAAATGGAGATGTTGCGGCAACAAGTCAAGAATCTCGCCCAACAACTTCATAGTGGTGTTAAGACCAATCAATTCTCACTTAACGACATCTGTCCCTATCCGTTTGATAGGAATCTTTATATGCCACCCTTTCCACGCGGGTTTGAAACACCCAAATTTGAAAAATATAGAGGAAAGGGGGATCCCCGTGATCATGTCCGAGAATTTCATTCTGCTTGTCTTGAAGTGGCTTATGAGGACACATACCTAATGCGCCTTTTTCCCCAAAGCTTGGGAGGAACAACCACATCATGGTTTTCCTGACTTCCAAGTGGCATTAGAACATTTGAGGAACTCATCCAGAAGTTCCTATCTCATTACTCTTATAACATTGAACGCAACATCACCATGGCTGATCTGTGCAATACCAAACAAAAACCAGGTGAATTATTCTCAGTATTCCTGCAACGATGGCGCCAAATGTCTAGCAGACGTTCTCTTCAGTTACCTGAATGAGAACTAGTGGAAATTTTCATTTCCAACTTAAACGAAGAAATGGAATTTCACCTGGATGTCAAAGACACAGACTCTTTTAACGATATGATCACCAAGGGTATAAAATGTGAAAGGGCACTCATCAAAAAAGGACTCATCAAAATCTTTAATGAACCAAAAGATGCTCCTCGCCCGCGCTTCAATAGCGATAAACCGAACTTCTGGAACAAGAATAAGAATATTGTCAATGATGGAGTTGTGGATGCCAGGACTGTCCAAAATGCACAACCTGTGGTTCGGTTTGCAGGACAAAATCCTCCACCTCAAAATAATACACATGGTCCTCCTAATCAAGGTCGCATCACATCTCAGGATGAACCAAGACCTCGTCCACAAAAACAAAAATGCACTTACACTCCCTTAGGGGAACCCATTGAAACAGTGTTGCGACAACTCCTCTCTCAAAATTTGGTCACTCTACCTAAGCTATCAAACTATGAGCCTCAAGTCAAACCAGCATGGTGGAAAGATACTGAACACTGTGAGTTCCATCAAGGAAGAGGACACAAGACAAGTAATTGTCACCGATTGAAAGATCTCATTCAAGATCTTATTGATCGAGGAGAAATTGAGATTGAAGGACATGATCCAAAAACGACAAATAATGATCACCTGATGTTCAAGAATCCACTTCCATCACAAGATCAAAGGGGTCCTTCCACTTCCAGGTGAGGCACCGATACCACTGACTATACGCAGGCTGCGTATAACTACACTGTAAATCACCTATATGATGCCAGTGAACAAATTGCAACTATAACCTTCAAAAATCCCACCTCAAATTGCAATGTTGTTACACGTCACGGCAAAGTTACCATAAAGGCAGCTCCACAGGGCACCACCTCTGTCCCGAAGCAATACAATCTTGTGGAACACTTAGATAAAATGCCTGCACTTATATCCATTTTAGAACTATTGCGCCTATCGCCATCTCATAAAACAATCTTGGATCAAGCACTCCAAGAGGCGTCAGTCCCTGCAAACCTGAATACGGACCAGTTTCAAGCCATGGTTGGAAATCTAAAGTCATCACCTTGTCTCACTTTTTCCGAAAGTGACAACTCTTCTTTCCAACAACCTCATAATGCTTCACTACACATTGAAGGCTTTGTCAACCAACATAGGATCAAGCGAGTCTTGATTGATAATGGAGCAGGCCTAAACATTTGTACACTACAGTTGGTCACAACATTGGGATATGCAATAGAATCAGTGGATCCTCGCAAGAAGATCACCATCAAGGCCTATGATGATGCAGAGCATTCATCCAAAGGAGCTGTGGTACTACCAATCCAAGTAGGCCCCATGGTAAAACACATAATTTGTTAGGTTCTGGACCTTCCTCTTCCATACAATCTATTATTAGGGAGACCTTGGATACATGCCATGCAAGCCGTTCCATCTACCTACCATCAATGTATCAAGTTCCCACATAATGGTGTAGAGATCACAATCCTGGGTTATGCAAATCCTTTTGCGTATTGCCATAATATCAACCATCAACCAGAGATTACTATTCCTAATAATAGAGAAGCCATTTCCTCTACGTCATATATAAGCCCAATCTCTCTTGCCAGTTCAAACACCACTATACCTACGCAAGAAAAGCTGAAAATGAAAGTAGCAGAGGAAGGTCCTGGGGAATACAACTTGAGTCAACTCTTTTGTGTGGGACAAATGCCCACTTCTCCTAAAACACATGGTAAACCACAACAGTTACTCCAGCAACGACTAATCACGCCAGCATGTGCTTGGATGCCTTTCATCCTTGGAAGGAGTCAAGAGGAAGAAACACAAGATGAGGACCTAGCGGACTGGATCTATAAAGATCCCATCACCACTGACATACCGCGAGTTACACTTCCTACAGAACAGTATGGCAAAGGCCTCCTCATTATGCAAAGAATGGGATATGATGGTCAGAGTGCTTTGGGATACTGCAAACAAGGACGACATGAACCGCTGCTGCCAGAGTTCAAGCCCAAAGGTAATACAGGCCTAGGCTTTGAAAAAGAGATCCTTCCTAAACTCAGATTTAAAGGAAAACTTAGCAAACCATTTTGCCCACCTACTGTAAAGAGGACACCTTTCATAATCAAAGCACCATCAAGCAATATTGCCACTGCCCCATCGAGGCTCACAACCCCACCGCAACCGTCATCAGTGCCAAAAATCCCACCAATCGAACTAGTAATCCCATCCACAGCAGTCATCACATCAATAAAACCATTCATAGCAGCAACTATATTGGAACCCGTAGCAGCATCTATGGCACCAGCCGTTCCAATAGAAGCCACTAAATCAACACTGTCGATACTTCCAGTGACAAAACCTTTAAACCCCATCACAGTTCCTGCAGCACCGATCACTACAAAGATACATAAACCAATCACACCTGCCGTGTTTAACTCCAAAGACATCCCAGTATGGTATAGCAATCGGATGCTGGAGAGTGATTCAAAGACCGACTCACATGAGTGGGAATTTGATTCTGTACAGCTTAACACTTCAGATGAGGAAGACACGTCACCACCTCCGCCATGCAAAGACATTCCTGTTTACGGAGAAGCACAGATAAAGACCACTTGGGTACCTGAGCTGGAAACATCTTCCACAGACCCTACGTCTCATCCTACGCCGGATTCTGATAGGGAGAGTACCATCAACGACCTTCACCACACTGTCTTAACCCTCACTGATACATCTCCCGCACTTAACTTAATCGATGAAGTAATGCCCATTATCCACCCTGAACTCATCGAATGGAACCAACCAAATCCCCCATGTCTTGACCTCTTCCAAAAAGATGAGGCTATCATTGACTTTTTGGAATTAAGGGATAATCTACCAAGCGGGGATCACAAAGCTGGATTTGCCATTGAACTTAATAGCGCAGCATACTTCGGGGCGGATGCCAAACCCTTCAGCTACAAAAATATAACATTAAAACATGGATCTTCCAGTGAAAACCACACTGTGGCACTGTTTGATCCAACAAAAGTAAAAAGAAAGAGCGTATCCAACGGTGAAAACCTCTTTGAGGCACTTGAGGATGAAGGGTTTGACATTCTCCCTGCTAGTACACAACAGGAACGATCGACGATTCTCATTGAGGAGACTAAAGAATACAATGTGGGGACTCCTGAAAAACCCTCATATCATACATCTGGCATCTCTTCTCACTCCAGAGGAACAGCCTCAATTTATAGAGTTCTTCCAACAGCGTCAGATCAACTTTGCATGGTCATATGCAGACATGCCTGGGCTTGATCCAGATTTAGTCATGCATCATCTCACAGTAGCAAAAGGAGCCAAACCTGTCAAGCAGAAGCTTCGTAAGATGCATCCTCAGATTGCCGTGCTAGTCAAAACAGAACTCAAGAAACTCCTAGATGTTGGTTTCATTAGACCAATTGATTACGCAGAATGGATCTCCAATATTGTGCCAGTCGGCAAACCAAAAGGGGGCATCCGCATTTGTATAGACTTCAGAGATCTGAATAAGGCATGTCCTAAGGATGACTTTCCCCTACCAAATATCGACATCATAGTAGATTTGACAGTAGGACATGCCATGCTTTCACTCATGGATGGCTTTTTAGGATACAATCAAATAAAGATCGCACCAGAGGACCAACATAAGACAGCCTTCACATGTCCATGGGGCACATACTGCTGGAATGTAATGCCTTTTGGTCTAAAGAATGCAGGAGCGACCTATCAAAGAGAAATGACCACCATCTTCCATGACATGATGCATACTATAATGGAAGATTATGTGGATGATTTACTAGCAAAATCACTTACTAGAGAAGGACATCTTCACATCTTAGATAAAATCTTTGATAGACTGGAACAATACCATGTTCGACTCAACCCAAAGAAATGTGTCTTCGGAGTGACCTCCGGGAAGCTTCTAGGATACATTGTCTCAAACAAAGGCATTGAGGTCGATCCAGCAAAGGTTAAAGCAATCATGGACATGCCACCTCCAAAGAATATCAGTCAGCTAAGAACACTACAAGGACGGCTTCAATCTATCCGTAGATTCATTGCACAATTGGCTGATAAGTGTCACCCATTCACACACCTGCTACACAAGAACATCTGCTTTCAGTGGGATGACAGATGCCAGCAAGCATTTCAGGCGCTTAAAGACTATCTCATGAATCCACCATTGCTGATGCCACCAGATCCAAGTAGACCATTATTTCTCTATATCTCAGCAACAAGTACAACATTGGGTGTACTACTGGCACAACATAATGCAGAAGGAAAAGAGTGCACTATTTACTACATCTCTCGCACACCGGTGGGCTATGAACTCAATTACACACCTATTGAGCGAGCTTGCCTAGCAGTAATCTTGGCAGCCACTAAACTGAGGCACTATCTGTTAACACACAAGGTGCAACTCATTGCAAAGATTGATCCACTCAAGTATTTACTTAGCAAAGCAGCATTGACAGGTCGTTTGGCCAAATGGGTGATGATTCTAAGTGAATTTGACATCGAGTACGTGGACCGTAAAGCTATCAAAGGTCAAGTTATTGCAGATCAGTTGGCCGATGCACCACTCATAGGCGATCATCCTCTCATTTCCAATTTTCCAGATGAAGAGATATTCATGATCACAGAAGTACAACCATGGAAACTATATTTTGATGGTTCATACACTAGGCATGGCTCGGGGGCAGGCATTCTATTTATCACACCTCAAGGTGATAGCATCCCGAAGTCTTACAGGCTCACATTTCCATGCACAAACAACATAGCAGAGTATGAGGCCTTGATCATAGGACTCAGATTAGCCATACAATGGAAATTAAAAGAATTGCAAGTATATGGCGATTCCCAACTAGTCATTCGACAAGCAACAGATGAATATCAGACCAAAGATGATAAACTCATGCCATACAAGCAAATGGTGGACAATCTAAAGACATCATTTACTACTATCACTTTTGAGCAGATACCAAGAGATCATAATCGAGCTGCTGACGCTATGGCTACCATCGCATCTCTACTAGATCTTCCACAGAATTCAACACGCTAGGAGTTCTTGGTAGAACAACTTTGGATCCCCGCTTATGATATCCCCGAATCTGAAATGATATGTTGCCTTGTTGGTTCTAAATCCCCATGGTACGGTGAGTTCTACACCTATCTCCGCGATCACACCCTTCCTCCCAACCAATCAAATAACCAACGTAAAACCTTCATTCGCCAAACTGCTCGATATACCATTATTGCCGAAACCCTATACCGACGCGGTCTTGATGGTACTCTCCTTCGATGTCTGGAACATGGTGAGATAACAAAGGCTTTGGAAGAGGTACATGAAGGAATTTGCGGGACTCACTCAAGTGGTCCATCACTAGCCAAGAAGATCATGCGAGCTGGATACTATTGGCCATCTATGGAAAAGGATTCCTACTACTTTGTCAGGAAGTGCAAAAAATGTCAAGTTCATGGCGACCTGATACATGCACCAGCACAAGAACTACAACCAATCACAACACCATGGCCTTTTTGTCAATGGGGCCTTGATCTTGTGGGTAAAATTCATCCATCTTCATCCAACGGCCATAAATTCATTATTACCGCCACCGAATATTTCACCAAGTGGATCGAAGCTGTTCCACTTACCCAAGTCACCGGCAAGCAGATTGCCTCATTCATCCTCAACTACATCATCTGCCAGTATGGTGTACCCATCTCCATCATCACAGATAATGGTCTTCCTTTCAAAAATCAGGATGTCCGTGAGCTTTGTGAGAAATTTCATATCCAACACCGCTTTTCCACTCCCTATTACCCACAAGGCAATGGTCAGGCTGAAGCATCCAATAAAAACATATTGAGGATCCTAAAGAAGATAGTCAATGATGTCGGCCGTGATTGGCATGTTCAATTGAATCCAGCGCTATGGGCATATCGAACTAGCATTCGGACCCCTACAGGTGCAACTCCTTATTCATTGGTCTATGGTGCTGAAGCTATCTTACCTATTGAGGTCGAGATACCATCCTTATGAGTTTCATTGCACAATCTCATCGATGATGAAGCATACAGAGTATCTCGTCTTCAGGACTTAGAGTTACTAGATGAGAAGCGACAAGCTGCATACAATCACCTCAAAGCCTATCAGCAGCGCATGAGTAGAAGCTACAATCACCGAGTTAGATCTCATACATTTGAGGTAGGTGATCTTGTTCTTCGAGAAAATCCTCGCAACCAACCAAACAGAGAACATCAAGGCAAGTTTGAATCAAACTGGTTGGGCCCATATGTTGTCACTGCTGTATTCGGGTCCGGGGCATATCAGTTGGCTACATCAGACGGAGAACCGCTCGCAGATCTAATCAATAGCATGCACCTCAAACGGTTTTATACCTAAGGTGTACAAGGCATCAGGCTCCCCTGCATATCAGAAAATACCAAAAACATTCAGAAAAATGTCCTAAAGAAAATACCAAAAACATTCAAAAAAATGTCCTAAAGAAAATACAAAAACATTCAAAAAAGTAAAGAAAAATCATGCATCCAAACGGTGAACAACCACTCCAGTGGCACCTTGGGTAAGTACGATGGTGACAACCTAGCAAACAGGCGCCACTCGTAAAGGCAATGGCTCAAGTATCTTTCAGGCTCATTGCGATCACATTCATACATACACACATCCATCCATCTAACCATGGCTTGTTATTTGATCTGTCATCCAAGAAAGTACTTCATGCGTCTAGCATCCCGCTTTTTCATAAATCATGTCCAACTTGGGGGCAACGCCCTTACAATCTAGATGATGGAAGTGGATTCTACATTACTGGTGATTCATTGGCAAAAACATTCAAAAATGTCTCGCAAAATACAAAAACATTCAAAAATGTCTCGCAAAATACAAAAACATTCAAAAATGTCTCACAAAATCCAAAAACATTCAAAAATGACTCACAAAATCCACAAACATTCAAAAACTATTACACAAAATCCAAAAACATCGGAAAAACCATCAAAAATCACCCAAGAACATGACAACACCTTGTACATATTCATCCGATCAGATACAAAATAAACATTGACAAAATACTCACACAAATGACCATTTATCACTCGACCAACACAATCAACATCAACAATCCAAACTGTCTTAAACAAGGATGCATCCTTCCTTATCAAAACAAAGACAACATAACATTTTCTTTGACAAGAAAATTATGTTAAGCTATCAAATACTTGGTTGATTTGTGAGTACAATCGTTTGTTTATCTGTATTAGGATCTTTCAGCATTGTTTTGTATCGTTTGCGCATTACTTCCGATGAAGTTCTGGGGCATGTACTAATGGTGTCTACGTGGGAAGTTCACTAAGCTACGTAATCTTATGCCAAATAAAGTCATAGATCATTACGGCTTGCTGACTACAGCGTATACCTCGACCATATGAGCATGAACCATTACCAAGGATCCATATTCTTTATTCTTTATGTATATACTATTTGTTTACAGGTACACTGCTCATTCTTTGGTTCCCCCTCATCCAATTTGGATAAAGGTTTTTATTTCTTAGTACGGTATGCACTTGTCTCAGGATATGATCAGCCTAAGATCAAGGAGGATGATCCAAGTCATGCATGAAAGGAGATAATCCTTATCTGTTCCGCAAGCAATACTCAGGTCAACTTGATCCATTATATCAAGTTGCTTGTATTAACTTGCTATATCAAATCCATGTAAGAAATACTCTGGTCATCTTGAATCTTTATGTCAAGTTGCTTGTATTTTCTTACAACATTTTAAAGCTCAATGATGAAAATAGAGCACTATGGATCGTCATTCCATCTCATTTGTATATATTGCATTTCATTGCATTCCACCCATCCATACATTCATAATAGCTGCATATCATGCATACGTAGTCATAATAATGCATACTCTATTTTACTCATCTTCTTCCATAGGACTCGGTCCTAGTCCTCCATATCTTCTATCTAACATCAAATCCCCCCTCACCCTCCCTATCTTGATCATCAACATCATCCTAATCCCTTCATCGCTTCCCATCCTCACTCATCCACAAAATTAAGCCAGTTACTCTATCTACACAGATACATCGACTCCCACACACCTAGACTATCAACAGATACTCTGATCAAGTATCTTCGGGTCTCAACAGGTAATCGATTATGGTAATCCTAGACTACATCAGGCATTTATCACAATGACCTAGTCTCAACGGGGTTGCCATGATTCCCCACAACCATCCATCACACGCACACACTATCAATTGATCAACCAATCAAACACAATCCAACGGACAATTACATCAATTGTCTACGTCTCAACGAGTATTTTGCTTCATATACCTTGACTTCATCGGGCAATTACATCAATTGTCTAAGTCACCATCAGGTCACTTTGATTCACTTACTCAGACTTTATCATGTTCAAGCGACCAACTGACATCAACTGTCACGCTTTGACTTGACCGGGGCAATTCAACCGATTGCACCAGATTGTCCAACCAATTTTGATCAATTGTATAGCATCAATCAAAACCCCACACTACATCTGCTATGTATCTCTTGCATGACCTCAGGGTACTCGCTGGCTTGTTGTTTCTTCATATTCACTCCATTTTCTCCCATTCTTTCATCATTAGTTCTAATTTCTTCTATTCTACCTCCCCTCCACTTTTCATTCTTTTTCGAGAGATCGCCCGATTTTTCAAAAAAATTCGGCCCATCCCTCGAGGGGGCATACCACCCATTAAATTTACATTTTATGGGGCATTTCTTCACACCTATTTTTCTTTCTTTGAAACAACGCGATAAACCGCACCGTCTCAAAGAGGGGCAAATGTAGTCACATAAATCTGTCCACTTAATTAAATGAATACTTAGTATTTATTTGATTATTTAACTATCAATTAATAATTAATTAAATTAATATTTAATTAATTCATCTTAACCCTATTCTCCTATTAATTAAATAAATTATTCAATTTATTTGATTTAATTCACTTAACCAAATTCAGACCATTAATTAAATAAATAAATCATATTTATTTAATTAAATATTCTCTCACATTTAAATAAATTAATATTTATTTAAATCCCCCAAAATCCCACCTCTCACATTTAAATAAATAAATCATTTATTTAAATCACCTTTATCCTCCACCCACTTGTATTTTCCTACAAATGCAAGTTGCACAATTATTTTAAATAAATAATTTATTTAAAATCACCTTTATCCTCCACCCACTTGTATTTTCCTACAAAAGCAAGTTGCACAACTATTTTAAATAAATTATTTATTTAAAATCCTATTTATCCTCACCCACTTGAAACCTTTAATGGTTTCCCTTAAAGTATTCAAACTTGATGGCTTTAAAGTCTTCAAACTTGATGGCTTCCTTCTATAATCTTCTTAAGACTTTAATGGTTTTCCTTAAAGTCTTCAAGCCTTTAATGGTTTCCCTCAAAGTCTTCAAGCATTTTAAATGCTTTATCTTCTTTTTCTCATTTAAATAAATTAATATTTATTTAAATATTTATCCAAATTCAACTTACACCATTTAATTGAAATAAATGATTTTATTTTAATTGAAAATACCAAAATTTCTCCCACTTGCATTTTCCTACAAAATCCACTTGTATGCCTAAACCCCTTCTAGATTCTTCTAAACCCTTCCTAATTAGCCTAATCCATCCCCTAAATATTGTCACATTCCTAAGCAAATTGGAGTCACTTCTCAAAGACTCCAAAGTCTTTGAAAAGCAATTAATGCTTTGTGTGTTCAACAAATTAACCCTCAAAGTCTTGGATAACCTTTGAAAGCTTCCAACCTTCAACCACTAAATGGATCAAAGTCTTGGATAACCTTTGAAAGCTTTCAACCTTCAACCACTTAATCCCCAAAGTCTCCAATAACCATTAATGGTTAATTCAACCCTCCCACATGGTTAAAACATTTGTTTTGACTCAACCTCTACCCAACCCAAAGGTCTCATCAGGCCATTAATGCTTTGACCATGATTATCTCTTAAACATTTGCACAAAGGTTTATCCTTGGATTAACTCTTTATCGAATGGGTAATCTTAATTTAGACTTGACCCTTACCTTCTAGATAACCATGAGGTCTTCTCAAGCCTTTAATGCCTCCAACCTCTTCTCTCAACCCAATCCTATGTTGACACTTGTCACCATTTTATTGGTGCCAATTGTGCACATGGATCCCCAACTTTCAAACTTGGCCCTTGATTAAACCATTCAATCTTAACCCTTCATTTCCCCATTTCTTCTATAAATAGAACCCTTCTCCTCAAGCAAAAGGAAGCATTTTAGAGTATTGTTGTTATACTGGCATTAGCATAGAGCTTTTTCATAGCATCACTATCTACTCTTGCATAGTATTTGCTTATCATATTCAACCATCTTGAATCTCCATATGGCATCCATGGCTAGTGCTAAAAGCTGAGAGCTACACTCATTTGGGACTTGGAGAGGAGAGAAACAAGGGAGAAGCATCAAAAGGCATCATGGAAGCATCTTAGGGAGGCTCTTCTCCTTTCTTTTATTTTGTTAAACTTCTTTCATGCTTTTTGAAATCTCTCTTGATATGTTTGGAATGGTTTTTAGTTCTTTGTTTTGTTTTTATGGTTGAAACTAACTTATTAACATTGAACTTTGTTGTTGCCTTGTCCCCATTTCCATGACATCAGGATTCTCTTGGGCTTTTCTGGAATCTTGTAGTAATGACAACTGCATGTACAATATCCAGTTTGCTATGCACTACATAATGCAACTTACCAGTCAGTGATCAGTATTTCTTCTCATCAACCAATGCTGAGTCATCTTCTTTGGATAGTTTACAACCGGTCACCATTGGAGTACCAACTAGTTTTCTATCTTCCATGCCAAAGGTCTTCAACACCTCTTTGATATACTTGGACTGAGTGATAAAGATTCCATCTTTCATCTGCTGGATCTGTAGTCCAATGAAGAATTTAATCTCCCCTATGAGTGACATCTCAAACTCTTTCTTCATCTCATCTGCAAACTCATGACTCATCTTGTCATCTCCACCAAAGATAATGTCATCAAAAAATACCTCATAGATCAGGATCTGATCTCCTTCAGACTTCAAGTAAATATTGCTATCTTCACTTGTTCTCTCAAATCCAATATTCACAAGATGGGAATGCAGACGTTCATACCATGCTCTAGGTGCCTGCTTTAGACCATATAAGGCTTTATGTAGCCTACATACCATGTCACTATCTTCAGATAGGGCAAACCCATCTGGTTTCTCTATATACACCTTCTCTTCAAGTACACCATTTAGGAATGCAGATTTTACATCCATTTGATATACTTTGAAACCTTTAAAAGCTACATATGCAAGAAGCATACGAACTCCTTCCAATTTGGCTATAGGAGCAAAGGTTTCTCCATAGTCTTCTCCTTCTTCTTGAGCATATCCTTTGCACACCAATCTAGCTTTATTCCTAATCACTATGCCATCCTCATTCAGCTTTATTTTGAAAACCCATTTGGTACCAATGACATTTTTATGCTCCGGTCTGGGTACCAAAGACAATGTACTATTTTTCTCTATCTGGTCAAGTTCCTCTTCCATTGCCTTGATGCAGTCTTCATCTTCATGTGCCTCTTTGAATGATTTAGGCTCAAATTCAGAGATCATACATGAGTTTTCTCTGACCTTTCTTCTTGTAAGGATTCCTGCATCCTTATCTCCTATGATCTGCTTAGGATCATGACTCAGCTTGACATACCAAGGAATGGTCTTGATGGATTCCTCTTTCTTTTCATCTTCATCCTCATCTCTATCAGTACTAGCATCTACATCTGCCGGTGTAGGAACATTATTACAGGTACCTGGTTGACTGACAATCGGTTCCCAAAAGGTTGCAACCACTTAATTTACTGCTTGCTCACTGTCGGTTTCCTTATTTTTCTTAGAGGTTTCATCAACTCTTACATTGACTCTTTCCATAATTCTCTGAGTCCTATTGTTGAAACACTTGAGAGCTTTGCTCCTGGTGGAATATCCTAAGAATATTCCCTCATCACATTTCACATCAAATTTGCTCTGGTGTTCACTCCTCTTGATGTAACATTTGCTACCAAACACTCTAAAGTAGCTAACCACAGGTGTCTTACCAGTCCAATACTCATAAGGAGTTTTATCCTTACCTTTCTTGATGAGTACCCGATTCATTGTGTAGACCGCAGTGCTCACCGCTTCTCTCCAAAAGGTGTGAGCTACCTTTCCTTGAATCAACATGGTTCTAGTTGCTTCAACCACAGTCTGGTTATTCCTCTTTGCTAGGCCATTCTACTGTGGAGTTCGGGGGGCAGATAGTTGTCTCTTGATGCCATGTTCTTCACAGTAATTGTTGAATTCACCATAGGTGAATTCCCCTCCTTGATCAGTTCTTAGGAACTTGATCCTTTTACTGCTTTCGTTCTCCACTAATGCTCTGAAAGCTTTGAACTTTACAAAGGATTCAGACTTGTCTTTCAAGAATGTGACCTACATCATTCTTGAGTAGTCATCAGTGAGAATCATGAAGTACCTATCACCCTGCACACTTCTAGTTTTCATAGGACCACACAAATCAGTATGCACAAGATCAAGCAAGTTGTCAATAGTGAAGGATTTACCTTTAAAGGTTGAGGAAGACATTTTCCCCAATTGACAGTCTCTGCACAAGGTATTATCCGATTTTCTTAGCATGGACAACCCTCAAACTGCCTTGATCTTACTAGCCTTCACAATGTTATCAAAGTTTACATGGCAGAGTCGCCTATGCCATATGCATCTATCATCAAATTTAGCCATAAGACATGTACTTATATTTGCATTCAGCTGAAATAGGTTACCTTTTCTTTGCATGTCGGTGGCCACCAATTCACCATTCTTTCCTTTGATTCTGCACACTCCATTCTTGAATTCCAAAGTGAGACCACTGTGATTCAACTGAGCAACACTCAGAAGGTTGTGTCTGAGACCATCAACCCAATACACATTGTCAGCACTACTCTTTCCATTTAGAGAGATGGACCCTTTGCCTTTGACCATGCATGGTGCATCATTGCCAAAGCGAACCACACCACCATCATACTCTTCCAAGGATAGAAACTTGCTCCAGTCACCAGTCATATGGTGAGAACAACCACTGTCAATGATCCACTCATTAGAATTATCAAGCCGGGAGACAAGAGCCTTCTTATCTGACACATCTTCCTTGACAGCAACAAACACAATATCTTCATTTTCTTCATCCTCTGATTCCTCATTTGTGACACCTTCAGCAACTACCACAAAATAGTTTCTCTAGTTTCCTCCTTTGAATTTCTTGAACCTTTTTGGTTTATCCTTATTATCGTCGTTAGGATAGTTTATAGCAATATGTCCTATCCAGTTACAAGAAAAGAATTTCAAAGGTAGCTTACCTCTGTATTTTTTGGTTCCTTTAGGAAGTTTTCTAGCAAGGATAGCTTCAAATGCCATCAGAATCTCCTCATCATCCATTTCTCTACTCTGTCTTGGTTCACCACTAGTGCTAGCTTCTTTTCCTTTTCTGGATGGTACAATAGAAGCTTTAAAAGCTGATTTAGTCTTTTGAACACTGCCATCAAAACTATTTAGCTCATAGGCTGTGAACTTTGCAATGATGGAGTCTAGGGATACCTTAGTCTTGTCTATTGATCTCAGCTCCTAAATAGCAATAACCCTTATTACATAGACTGGCAATAGGGATCTTAGGACTTTTCTTACCACAATGGAATCTTCTATTTTACTACATGCACTCTTGATATCTCCAACAACGGTTTTGATTCTTATTCCATACTGTTGAATGGTCTCACCTTTCACCATCCACATGTCTTCAAACTTCCCTCTAAGGCGTTCTTCCCTAGCCTGTTTTACATGCTCATCACTACCATAGATATCCCATACCTCTTTGGGATTTACCTTATCTTGGACATCAATAAACTCAATGTCAGATAAAATACTAATTAGGGCTTCCATGACTTGCCCATTCTCCCGCATCTCTCTCTTTTGGTCATCGGTGAGAGTATCGGTAGGGGCAACATAGGCATTCTCAGCATAGCCCCAGTATTGAGCACCCATGGTTTTGATGTATATCTTCATTCTGTCTTTCCAAATACTGAAATTTTCCCTATTAAACTTTGGACCTTCCCTCTTCATCATTAGACTGGGATCTTTACCTCAAGCGGTTAAGCTTATAACACAGAGGACCTACAAGATGCTCTGATACCAAATGATAACTCAATGATGAACAGATAGTAACAAACTGATACTAAGAGGGGGGGGTGAATCAGTACAGAAAAAAACACACTCTTAAACTGGTTTGTCAGTAGACACTGTGCATTGATAGACAAACAGTAACACCGGTCCTTAAACAGAGTACAACCGGCAAAAACTAGAATAACTGAGACAAGCATAAACTGGTTGACACTTATCTTCTCATATAATCTAACACTTCATTTCTATTTCACCCTAATGCATGAACAAGAAATCTACCATTAAAGATATACATATAAGCAACTAGATCAATATGATTCACTGCTTGATAGAAAACAACATAGCATCACATGAAGAAGAAATCACACATGACACACATATTTTTCACGTGGAAACCCAACTAGGAAAAACTACGGTGGGGATGAATACCCACAAGCTTGTTTTTGAACTCTTTAGAAGTCTGCTCTATTAGGAGCCTTGTCTGGTTAAAAACTAATACAATAGGTTATGTTAGGAACCGATCCTGTTAGGGATCACCTAGTTAAGGGATGGCTAGAATACCTAGTTAAGGGTTAAACCCTATTAAAGGTTACCTTGTTAGAGGATTTCAAAAACTCAATGGTTTTGAGTCACCCTGTTAAAGGATTTACAGTAAGCCGGTTAAGGCTACCCTATTAAGGGATTTTCCAACTATTGAGGTGGTTAGAGATCAACAGGTATTACAATGATCTGGTAATAGTACTCAATGCCAATGCAGACCGGCTTAAGCTCTTCTTCACCTTCTGCACTTACACTCTGGAGGTATCACTTATCTCCTCTGGTCTAGCAAGAATCACATATCCCTTCTCTTGGATACACACACACAACTTTTGCCAACAACCTCAGAAAGATACACAACATCTACCTTATAGGAAAACGGATAGGTTGGTAGCATAAACCCTAAACCCTAAACCTGTTGGGGTAACGAATTCAAATGGTTCAATCTTTACCATTGAGCATATTGCATTAAATGCAACAGTTCTTGATCCAATCTCAAGACTTTCTCCATTGTCCATTTTCCATGAATTTTATGGCGGCTAATAACCCATCACACGTTATCACCGTTTACAGACTTCGCACATTCCCGAGGTAGATAGGAACAATCTCCTTCATGCAAGATCCTTCACGTGCACAAGGCTTACATGGCAAAATGATCTGTTCTTCATTACCATGCTAACTCATCACACAAAGTCACCGGTTGAGCCACACAGGCTTGAAGCACTTCAACCAGAAACCCTGAAGTTGAAACTACTAACTGGTAGTCATACAACACTTCCATGTGCTGGTTCCCATAACTATATGCCGGTTCACCCTAAACAAACACACCGCTTCACTTTGGCACAAATGTCGGTTCATAGTGTTATACCGGTTCTCACATATGCTAGTTCTCGCCTCTTCAACATATTGACATCAATGACAACATACAATGTCATTATGTCCTCATACCGGTTCACATAATGCCAACAAGTGATACTTGTCTTCTCCTTCCCCCTTTCTCTCAACCTTCACCTTTGCTCACAGCCATCCAAATCTGTAGATCTGATCATGACCATTGATCTAAGCCCCATCATCTCATCCTCTCAAAGTCTATAAAATCAAGAGCTTCAGTTGAGAGAGAGTTAGACTTCAAGTGCATTTTCAAGCAAATCATTTATGAAACTTAGGCATCCGTGAGTTTTAATCTTGAAGTAAATAGCAATTATCATATAGCATAATCATTTTAGCATAATCATATAGTATTTCATATCATATCATTTGTTAACTATCAGTTATGAGTCCATTCTTCATATGCCATCTTGGAAGCTATCAGTGCATTGTCTAAGAGCACACCATCTGCAACTAGGAACAATGGAGTTAGGACACAATGAGACATAAACCATGAAGGTAATATTAGTATTTCTATTTCATATGTATTTCATGTAGTTTCATTGGTTGAGTTTGGATTTCCTGTAGCATTTCTATTGGTATTTTGTGAAGCTAACTTGTTGCAGGTAGCATTTTGAGGATGAAATTCAAGTCAACACATTTTAAAGTTCTGTAGAAGCATAAATCCACCAGTTAGTAATGGAGGATCAAATGAAAAAGGAAAAGAGAAGGTTAGTGAAATCCGACATGATCATACTCAGAGATGGGTTAGGAAGAGTGAAGAACAATCATATGATGGGAATGTCCCGGTTACCTATCCCACAAAAGAGGCTACTCCTGCACCAACAGTGAGGTCATCTGATAACTAAGGAAGATACCTTAGTGGTAGGCAAAATTCATGAAGATGATGCATATGCCCCAGGAAGAGGTTCTGGAATATGTTCTAGATATTGGAGAGGATTATTCAACATGGATATGTTCTGAGCGAGTTCCGGTATCTTTCACCAGCAGTCATTTATGTCAATGGAAGATTAGGGTTTCTCTTGATGAATAAAAGGTCGAATACACTTCATTGTTAATCACCCTACATTCAAAGCAATTTCAGAGTGATTCAGAGCGACTAAGTGCGATCAAAGGCTATTTAGAGGCAATCAGATTTCTTCTTGAGTGATCACACCGGCATCTGGAAGAACTTCTTGAAGTTTTTCACGGAGAGTGATCTAAAGGTATTTATCTTGAAACATGGAAGTGGGATCATCTTCTATTCCTATTTTTGTTGCAAATCCAACTGTAGTGGAGGTTAAGGACCACCCCAAGCCAATTTTCAAGTGGTATCCACATGTGGCTACCAAGGAAGATTCGGTTGGAGTGTATTCTCACATTCTAGAGGGAGTGGTGTATGTGGAGGATGTTAGGGCATACATTTACTATCATATAGAGGACTTAGGAACTTCATAGATCAGGGGAATGTATATAAATGAACTAATGAAAGAATCTAGAAAGATTAAACCAGCATATAAACACATTGAAGATCTAGGGTTTACAGATATTCTGGATATTCTGGAGTTTGAGGATGAAATGATCAGATATGTACTAAGAAGAGTACATGGGGAATTCATATGGCTAGACAGATCCTATTAAATCACTAAGGAATCCATTCGGGCAATTACTAGTTTTCCATCGGTAGGGAAACATCCGGATAAGAAAATGTCAAATGACTTCATGACACAGATCATTGGCGCCACATCTGACAAGAGATCGATGAAAGTGAGCACTATCACTGACACCGACATTAATTTTGGTAGCATGGTTATAGGATACAAGGTAACTCAGTCAAACTGACTGAATTATGTTTCCAGTTCATGTATTTTGGCTGCATATAAGATTATGAGAGAAACTATAAAGTTAGATCTTTGTAGTTGGATGCTTGAAGAGTTATTGATGAACTTAGGAAAGATTAAAGGTGAGAAGAAGGGCACTTTCTGGTATGGAAATTTGTTAGCCTACTTGATGTTATACTTTTTAAATGATACACCTAGTTCTAGTAGGAAGCAATGGGCTTTTGACATTCTAGTAGAAAGACAGTTAAAATAGTTAAATGTTGCATTAGGAAGTCAAAGAGATGATAAGATATGGGGTTATTTCAAGGCTTTTCAAAAATCTATGAGGTCTAGGATAAGAATACCTAAGCATATAGTAGATAAATACTCTACTGACATATGTTTCATGGTTAAGAAGGATGTGACTCTCATGGAGGCAGTCAAGCCCCAGAATATTTGGATAGAGGAAATGGGCTATGAGGTAGATGCATTAATCCTTGATGCCTATGCAAAATTTTTTATTGATGCAGAAATCGATGAGGCAGAGAAGCCATGTGGAACTGCACAACAAAAGATTCTAGAGGTTGAAACAGAGTTCATCCGAAAGAGAAGGGAAAAACAAGAAGGAAAAGAAATCAAATTTGTACATGAGGTCTCAAAGGACATAAAGGCACTTATTGATTCTATCTCAGAGAAAGGGAGAAAGAGGAAGGATCCGGTAGTTCACACTGAACTTGTTATTGCAAATTCTGAATCAGAGGATGGCACACCATTAGCCTTCAAGAGGGTTGTTAGGAAGAAACTGGAAGAACCTAAGGTAGAAGAAAGGAAGAAACTAGTTAGAAAGGTCACAATCAAGTTACCGACTCAGAAGAAAGCACCCAAGGTTATACCCACAGCTACATCCAGTACTGTCAAGAGGAAGAAGAAGGATGACACTGATTCTGGTAAGGTTACACCCAAAACTTGTGTAGAGATTGTTGATGAAATAAATAAAGATGGCATGTTGAAGAATGTTAATTTTTTTTATGACAAATTAGAGGTTGATGAGCAGAGAGAGGTAGAGGAAGCAATTCTATTGTATTTGGATATCTATAAGAAAGCCTTAATAGCGATAGAAAATCAAATACCAACTGAGTTATATAACATGTTAGATGCTAGAATATTATCTGCTATGAAAGAGGATAAACACATTAAAATGCAAGAACTATTAGCTATCTGTGTTATTATAACTCTAGATGAAATGGATAAGACAATTGAGGCTGTAGATAGAAAGGTATTCAATAGAAAACACAGGATAACTAGTCTGATGCTAGGGAGAATAATGAAATAATAAAGGAAACTCAGAAAGCTTGGATCAATTTTTTGGGAGAACACAAAGGATTTTTTACTTCACTAGAGACCAAGATAGATACTATACATAGACTAGTTGAAGGGAAAGGAAAAGGGATCATGGGTACTCCACCTTCAGTTTTGAAGAATATCAAGATAGTGGAAATTGAGCCACTGTTAAACACAAATGTATAGAAAAATACTAAAACATCGGTTAATACTGAGAACATTATACATGATACTAACATTGAGGACAATTGTCCTCTAGATACTAATGTACATGTTGAGGATATTGTACCTAGAGAGGAATCAACAGTTGCACAAATTGCACCAAGTGGCAAAGCCACCGGTGCAAGTGAAGAGGTAATAAAAGATAAATCATCAGAGAAAACAGGGGAATTCGATAGGAAACCAGTTGTTGGAACATCATTATTGACAATTGACAATTCTCTAGTAGAAAATAAAACCATCACAGAGATGAGTCCCATTGAACTGATGATTATGGCTGCTCAGAAACTGATGGAGGGAACCACTGACAAGGGGATTATAGATTAGTCAATAATTGTTTTGCATAGATTGGTCCTAGAGTGTAAGATTGAAAATGAAGTGAGCCCTTCTAGCAATCTTAAGGTAATAACTGAGCACATATCAAAAGGCTTTCAATCCTTACAATAGATCTCTAACTGACAAGCACTTGAAAGATTTACTTAAGCTAAGAGAGCTATTTTTTATCAGATCATTGAGACAAAGAAAAAAAAGATTGAGGAGAAGTTAATTCTAATTGAAAATTCTTTGAAACAATGTACTAATACATACATGGTATGTTGCAATACTGATATACCTACAACAAATGTAGAGAAAAAGATAAAAGAGATATAGGAGAAAATTGCTAGTATTGCAAACTCTTTTGATGGATTAATTTCATTGACAACATCAATTGATGGTCAAATTTTGATTTTGGAGAATCAAATTTTTGCTCTTGAGAAGGAAAGAGATAAAATCATTTGAAGAGCCAGAATTCTTAGAGGTTTAGTGAGCCCAAGATTGGGTTCACTCTATGTACATAAGAAGGAATGCATGGATATGCTAGGAAAGTCCACACCAATAGAGGTCAATGAGAAATAATATTTGGCATATTTATTGAGTGGAATTGTATCTATCTCCGACACATTCAAAATCGGTTGGGATACTTATGTGGAATTACTGGAGAAATCTTATCCGGAAATCTTGAAACTGGTCAAGCTTCGGTAAGACATTTTTAGAGGTATTCAATGTACAGTTCCTATTCTTTGACATTCTTTTTACAGTTTTTGGGCATTCATGTCAAAGGGGGAGTAGTATAGATGTGAAAAAGAATGAAAGGGTTGCATACATTAGGGGGAGTTATAGAGTTTTTGGAATTTTGGAGATATGGAGCATTTTGCATATTCAGCTTAGGGGGAGTAGGGCAAGATGAAACTAGCAGATGAAACCAAGACCACTTTTTCACATGAGTGTTGCCATCAATGCCAAAGGGAGAGATTGTTAGAAATTGACACTCTATTGGTTGGTTTCACTATGTTGTCATTGATGGCAATATGATTTTGGGTTCTGGCTTCATATGTTGTACTAGCAGACACTTCACAAATTCTACACCGGCATTGACACCAACATGACAACAAGTTTTCTTTGGTCACTGACAATGCAGTCTGACATGGTATAGAAAAGATTATCGGTGTTAGAGGCCAACCTATCTTGGATCCAGCATCGACAACTTGTTTTAATAGTCATTCATTTATATTATCTGGCTGACATATAATTTGATATTGTATATATCTTTGTAAGCCGACATAAGGCATAAATTTGTATAGGGTATATAGGGCAGATTGATTAGATCATTTTGTAATAAGGAAATAGGATGATGAATAATGATGAACGGTAAATACCCAAAAGATACTGAGAGGGGGGGGGGTGAATCAGTATGGACAAAAACTTCTTAAACAATTTAAGCTACAAAGACTGCACTAACTGGCAAATAGTATCACCGATCTAAATCAAGGCACTATCGGTAAAACATAGTATGACTGTGAACCGGTAAGATCTAGATCTTCTCAAAACCTATTATCTCATCTCAACTTCACCCATATGCTTAAGCAAGTAATACACCAAAAATACAATGACCATTGGATCAGCTTGCATTATCGCTTAACAGAAAAGACTAAAACATCGCATGAAAAAGCATCACACATAACACACTGACTTTTCACGTGGAAACCCAAATGGGAAAAACCACGGTGGGGATGAATACCCACAAGTTGTTCTTGAACTCTTTTGAAGTCCGCTCTATAAGGAGCCTAGTCTGGTTAAAGACTTTACAATAGGTTCTGCTAGGAACCAATCCTGCTAGGGATCACCCGGTTAAGGGATGGCTAAATAGCTGGTTAGAGGTTAAAACCTTGTTAAAGGTTACCTTGTAAGAGGATTTGAAGAACTCAATGATTTTGAGTCACCCTCTTGAAGCTACCCAGTAAAGGGATTTTCCATCTGCTGAAATGGTTAGAAGTCAACAGGTAATACACTGATTTGATAACAACACTTAATGCCAAGGCAGATCCACTTCAATTCCTTTACATCTACAATCACACTCTACAGATCTCTACTCACTTCTCCAGTCTGGCAAGAATCACTTCACATACAATTATTTGCCAACAACTTCAAATAAAAATCATCATCGACCTTATAGACAACAATTAGGTTAGTAGCCAAAAATTAAAACCCTAAGAATCTAGGTTAACAATACAGTCGGTCCAATCTTGGTCGTTTAAACACATTACATAGGGTAAAGAAATCTTGAACAAATCTCAAGACGTTCTCCATGTTGGCAAATGCACACTCCAATGAGAAATTGTAGGTGATTGAAGGTTTTGTCATTGATGGCAACCTTGCAATCATATGACACCGACAAGACAAAGATACTGGCACCGACACTGAGAGACTCTACATCGGCATACAGTACACTGACAGTGAAAGGAAGGATAGCGACACCTTGGCCGACTTCAATTTTGTTTATAATGTATTTTGTAATTAATTGTAAAATCAGTGTAAGCCGACATGGCGAGTTGTAATATGACTCATATATGTATGAGATCATTTTGTAATAGGAAATATGTGAAGAAGGGAAGATAATAGCAGACCTAATATGCAAATTACTGGTTAAGGGTTTATGTTGTAGCAGAGCTTAAACTGGTACTGAATCTGGTATAGCAGATGCTGATCTAAAGCAGTACAAGACATTGGATTAGTATAATCTATTTTTGTAAGTCAGTGAGACTTCTTTTGTAATTAAGTAGTGAGCTCTAGGCACTTGGCCTTCCTGCATGTGCAAGCCCCTATTGTAAGAGTAATATTCCCTTATTGGCTAGTAAGAGAATATTGTAGGTCACAAATCCCACAAAGGTTTTTCCCACACTGGGTTTCCTCATTAAAATACTATGTTATGGTGTGCTTCTCATGTAGTTATTATTATGCTTATCTACTGCATTATTTTTGGTTTACCGGTACTTAGTTTTAATATTCTTTTCATGTTTTAAATCAAGTAATTTGATATATCAGTTAGATACTGATTCACCCCCCCCTCTCAGTATCTTTGGGAATCCTAAAAATTGGTATTAGATCCTAGTCCTCTATTTTCAAAAGCCTAACAACTTGAGGAAGATCTTGTCACCGGTAGAGATGGAAAACTTGAGAAAGCAATTGGAAACAGCTCTTACAGACTATGATGAAGAAAAAGTGAAGAATATCAAACTTGAGGATGATCTGAAAGCTGCTTAGGATATTATTCAAGCACTTCAAGAGAATTTTACTATTGCAAGAAACAAAATGAGAGAGCTCTATGAAAAGATGTAGAATGAGGAAAATGAAAAAAAAACTCTTAATGATTTGGTAAACAAGCTAAGACAAGAAATCAGTACAACAAAGAATGAGATGTAGGATATGACTATGAGATTCTGTAAAGAAATTGAAGATAGAAAGAAGAATGAAGAAGACTTGGTTAGAAGACTAAATGATGCTGGAAATAAAAACACAAGACTCAGTCATGAAAATGATATGTTGAAGACAGATCTTATGACACACAAAATGACAGAACTGAACTCATGCGACAGAAGGAATCTTGGAGAATGAACTGGCTACTGCAAATAAACACAAGGAGAAATTCAAGAAAAGTTCAGAAGAACTTGGTGACATGCTGAAGAATCAGAAACCTAATGGTGATACAAATGGCCTTGGCTTTGAAGTTGGTGATGCTGGCATTATGTGAACCAACATGAAGACATAATGATATTGAATGTTGTCATTGATGTCAATATGAGACATGGTGTGAACCGGCACATGTGATAGGTGAAGAGAGAGAGGAACCATCATATGTATGAACCAATTTATATGCCAAAGTGAAGCGGCATATTTGTTCAAGGTGAACTGGCATGTAGTTATGAGAACTGGCACATGGAAGCATTGTATGACTACCGGTTGGTAGGTAGCTTCCACTTCAGGGTTTCCAGTTGGAGTACCTCAAGTCTGTGTGACTCAATTGGTGATCTCTGTGTGATGAGTTAGTAGTATGATGGAGGACATATCATGTTGCCACATAAGCTCTGTGTGCGTGAAGGATCTTGCATGAAGATGACTATTCCTATCTACCTTGGGAATGTGCGAAGTCAGTCAAATGGTGATAACGCATGATGGGTTATTAGCCGCCATGAAATCAATGGATAATGGACGATGGAGAATGTCTTGAGATTGATTCAAGATTGTTGCATTTAATGTAGTATGATTCAATGGTCAGGATCGAACCGTTTGAATTGCTTACCCTAACAGGTTTAGGGTTTAGGGTTTTTGCTACCGACCTGTATGTTTCCTATAAGGTCGATGTTGTGTTTCTTTCTAAATTTGTTGGCAAAAGTTGTGAATGTGTATCCAAGGGAAGTGATACGTAATTCTTTCTAGACCAAAGGAGAGAAGTGATACCTGCAAAGTGAATGTGTAGAAGGTAAAGAGGAGCCTAAATGGATCTGCATTAGCATTGAGTGCTATTAACAGATCATTGTAATACCTATTGATCTCTAACCACTTCAACAGTTGTAAAATCCCCTAACAGGGTAGCCTCAACTGGCTTGATTCAAAATCCCTTAAATTGGGTGGCCTTAACCAGATTGATTCAAATCCCTTAATTGGGTAACTCAAAGCTAATGAGTTTTGTGAAGCTATAGAGCTTAGGAGATCCTTTCAGCTATTGAGTTCTTGAAATCCTCTAACAAGGTGACCCTACCGGATTTAACCCTTAACTGGGTGATCCCTAATAGGATTGGTTCCTACCAAAACCTATTGTAATGTCCTTAACCAGACAAGGCTCCTAAAGAGTTCAAAAAGAAGCTTGTGGGTATTCATCTTCACCATGGTTTTTCCCAGTTGGGTTTCCATGTGAAAAATATGTGTGTCATGTGAAATGCTTTTGTCTTGTGATGCTTTGTTTTACCTATTAAGCATATGAAGGTTCTATGTTTTATGCCTGTCTATAAAACATATTGAAATCATTGTTGTGAAGATCTGATGATTAAGTTTACCTGTTTATGCATGAGAATATAATGATACTATAGTATTGAGCTAGGAGCAAAGCTTATTGAGTGATCGGTTCATGACTGATTGAGTTGTACTAGATATTACCGGTTGCACTCTATTTTACCAATATCCTTGTTTGTCAATGATTTGGAGTATTTGCTGTCAAACCGGTTTTGGACTATATTTGTGTTTGTATTGATTCACCCCCCCCCCCTCAGTACTGGTTTGGTACTTGTGGTTCATCATTGAGTTATCAATTGGTATCAGAGCACCTCCAAGTCCTCTATGTTGTAAGCTTAACCGCTTGAGGAAAAGATCCTAGTCAAATGATGAAGAGGGAAGGTCCAAAGTTTAATAGGGAAAACTTTGGTATATGGAAAGACAGGATGAAGATATTCATCAAAAGCATGGGTGTTCAACACTAGAGTAATGTTGAAAATGTATATGTTGTTCCTACCAGTACTCTCACTGATGACCAAAAGAGAGAGATACAAGAAAATGGGCAAGTCATGGAAGCCCTCATCAGTAGTCTATCTGACATTGAGTTTATTGATGTTCAGGACAAGGCAAATCCCAAGGATGTATGGGATGCTCTTGAAAATATCTATGGTGGTGATGAGCATGTAAAACAGGCTAAGGAAGAAAGCCTGAGAGGGAAGTTTGAAGACATGCAGATGGTTGAAGGAGAGACCATTCAACAGTATGGAATAAGAATCAAAACAATTGTTGGAGAAATAAAGAGTGCAGGTGGCAAAATAGAAGATTCGACTATGGTAAGCAAAGTTCTGAGATCCCTGTTGTCGGTCTATGCAATAAGGGTTGCTGCTATTCAGGAGCTGAGATCAATAGACAAGTCTAAGGCATCCTTGGATTCCATCATAGCCAAGTTGATAGCCTATGAGCTGAATAGTTTTGATGGTAGTGTTCAAAAGACAGAATCAACTTTTAAAGCTTCTACTATACCATCCAGAAAAGGAAAAGAGGCTAGCACTAGTGGGGAACCTAATCAGAACAGAGAAATGTAGGATGAAGAGTTTCTGATGGAATTTGAAGCTCTTCTTGCTAGGAGATTTCCAAAAGGGATTGGTAAATACAAAGGTAAGCTTCCTTTGAAATGTTTCTCCTGTAACTAGATAGGACATATTGCTATGAACCTAATAGTGACAACAAGGATAAACTGGAAAGGTTCAAGAAATTCAAAGGAGGAAACTGGAGAAATTGTTTTGTGGCAGTTGATGAAGGTGTCACAGATGAGGAATCAGAAGATGAAGAGAATGAAGACATTGTGTTTGTTTCTATAAAGGAAGATGTGGTAGACAAGAAGGCTCTTGTCTCCTGGTTTGATGATTCCAATGAGTGGATCATTGACAGTGGTTGTTCTCACCATATGACTGGTGACTGGAGCAAGTTTCTATCCTTAGAGGAGTATGATGGTGGTGTGGTTCACATTGGCAATGATGCACCATGCATGGTCAAAGGCAGAGGGTCCATCTATTTGAATGGAAAGAGTAGTGCTGAAAATGTGTACTAGGTTGATGGTCTCAGACACAACCTTCCAAGTGTTGCCTAGCTAAATGATAATGGTCTCACTCTACAATTCAAGAATGGAGTTTGTAGAATCATAGGTAAAGATAGTAAATTGGTAGCCATTGGCATGCAGACTAAAGGTAACCTATTTCATCTAAATGCAAATATAAGTACATGTCTTATGGCTAAGCTTGATGATAGCTGGATATGGCATAGGAGATTCTACCATGTGAACTTTGATAACATTGTGAAGGCTAGTAGGATTAAGGCAGTTAGAGGGTTGTCGGTGCTGAGCAAACTAGATAATACCTTGTGTAGAGAATGTCAATTGGGGAAAATGTCTTCCTCAACCTTTAAAGGTAAATCTTTCACTCCTGACAACTTGCTTGATCTTGTGCATACTGATTTGTGTGGTCCTATGAAAGCTAGAAGTGTGTAGGGTGATAGGTACTTCATGATTCTCACTGATGATTGCTCAAGAATGATGTGGGTCACATTCTTGAAAGACAAGTTTGAAGCTTTTGGGAAATTCAAAGCTTTCAAAGCATTAGTGGAGAAGGAAAGCAGTAAAAGGATCAAATGTCTCAGAACTGATCAAGGAGGGGAATTCACTTCCAGTGAATTCAACAAGTATTGTGAAGAATTTGCCATCAAGAGACAACTGTCTACCCCCCGGACTCCACAGCAGAATGGCCTAGCAGAGAGGAATAACCAGACTATGGTTGAAGCAGCTAGAACCATGTTGATTCAAGGAAAGGTAGCTCACACCTTTTCGAGAGAAGCAGTGAGCAGTGTAGTCTACACTATGAACCAGGTACTCATCAAAAAGGGTAAGGACAAAACTCCTTATGAGTATTGGACCGGTAAGACACCTATGGTTAACTACTTTAAGGTATTTGGTAGCAAATGTTACATCAAGAGGAGTGAACATCAGGGCAAATTTGAAGCTAAATGTGATGAGGGAATATTTCTAAGATATTCCACC
Organism: Cryptomeria japonica; assembly: GCF_030272615.1. Lineage (NCBI taxonomy): Eukaryota > Viridiplantae > Streptophyta > Pinopsida > Cupressales > Cupressaceae > Cryptomeria > Cryptomeria japonica. The sequence continues at coordinate 28,605,299 of NC_081405.1, read as the reverse complement.
AAGAGTAAAGCTTTCAAGTGCTACAACAATAGGACTCAGAGAATTATGGAAAGCATCAATGTAAGGGTTGATGAATCCTCTGAGAAGACTGAGGAAACCGGTAGTGAGTGAGCTATAAATGAACCGGTTGCAACCTTCTGGGAACCGGTTGTCAATCAACCAAGTACCAGTAATAGTGTTCCTGAACCGGTGAATGTTGATACTGATGAAGATGAGGATGAAGAGGAAAAGAAAGAAGAACCAGTTAAGACCATTCCTCGATTTGTCAAGTTGAATCATGATCCTAAGCAGATCATAGGTGATAAGGATGCAGGAATCCTTACAAGAAGAAAGATCAGATAAAACTCATGTATGATCTCTGAATTTGAGCCTAAATCATTCAAAGAGGCTCATAAAGATGAAGACTGGATCAAGGCAATGGAAGAAGAACTTGACAAGATAGAGAAAAATGGTACATGGTCCTTGGTACCCAGACCAGAGCATAAAAATGTCATTGGCACCAAATGGCTGTTCAGAAACAAGCTAAATGAGGATGGCACAGTGATTAGGAATAAAGCCAGAGTGGTGTGCAAAGGATATGCTCAAGAAGAAGGAGAAGACTATGGAGAAACCTTTGCTCCTGTAGCCAGATTGGAAAGAGTTCGTATGCTTCTTGCATATGTAGCTTTTAAGAGGTTCAAAGTACATCAATTGGATGTAAAATCTACATTCCTAAATGGTGTACTTGAAGAGGAGGTGTATATTGAGCAATTAGATGGGATTTACCTATCTAAAGACAGTGACATGGTATGTAGGCTAAATAAAGCATTATATGGTCTAAAACAAGCACCTAGGGCATGGTATGAGTGCCTACATTCCCATCTTATGAAGATTGGATTTGAGAGAACAAGTGAAGATAGCAATATCTACTTGAAGTCTGAAGGAGATCAGATCCTGATCTATGAATTTTTTGTTGAGTTTGCTGATGAGATGAAGAAAGAGTTTGAGATGTCACTCATAGGGGAGATTAAGTTCTTCATTGGACTACAGATCCAACAGATGGAAGATGGAATCTTTATCACTCAGTCCAAATATGTCAAAGAGGTACTGAAGATGTTTGGCATGGAAGATAGAAAACCGGTTGGTATACCGATGGTGACCGGTTGCAAATTAACAAGAGAGGATGATTCTGCACTGGTTGATGAGAAGGAATACCGATCAATGATTGGTAAGTTGCATTATGGAGTGCATAGCAAACCAGATATTGTACATGTAGTTGGCATTACTGCAAGGTTCCAGAAGAGTCCAAGAGAATCTCACTTGATTGCAGTCAAGTGGATTCTTAGGTATCTGAAGGGAATGGTCGACTATGGATTGTGGTACCCATACAACAATAATTTCAATCTAAAAGTGTTCACAGATGCTGATTGGGCAAGCAATGTGGATGACCAAAAGAGCACAACCGGTGGTGCATTCTTTCTCGGTGGTAGACTGGTCTCATGGATGAGTAAAAAGTAGAGTTGTATCTCTCAGTCTATAGCGGAAGTGGAGTATGTTGCAACTTTCATGAACTACACTCAGACAGTCTGGATGAAGCATTTACTGGAAGGCTTCAAGATCCCTGTATCTGAACTAGTAAGTATATTCTATGATAACACAAGTGCTATCAATATATCAAAGAATCTGGTTTTACATTCTAGAACCAAGCATTTTGAGCTTAAGTATCATTTCTTGAGGGAAAAGGTTCAAAATAAAGAAATTGTACTGGAGCATGTGTCCAGTAAGGAGCAGTTAGCAGACATATTCACCAAGCCTCTCCCAAAGACAACATTTATGCATTTGAGAGGTGAATTAGGGGTATTGCCCCTTCAGGAGGTGAACTAAAAGTAATTGTTCCACATCAGTCAGGTACTGGAAAGACAAATTTTGGTTGATTGATGTGTTGAAGGATGCTACTCCTCAGGGGGAGCAGCAGGATGGAACAGAGATACTTGTGCCTCCACTTTGGCATTGTTGTCAAAGGGGGAGAAGGAGAGAAGAAGAAAAGATATTTGCAGCAAATAGGGGAGAAGGAGTGAAGCGGAGAGATATCTTTGTATATTGCCATCAATGCCAAAGGGGGAGATTGTTGGCATTATGTGAACCGACATGAAGACATAATGATATTGAATGTTGTCATTGATGTCAATATGAGACATGGTGTGAACTGGCACATGTGATAGGTGAAGAGAGAGAGGAACTGGCATATGTATGAACTGGTTTATATGCCAAAGTGAAGCGGCATATTTGTTCAAGGTGAACCGGCATGTAGTTATGGGAACTAGCACATGGAAGCATTGTATGACTACCAGTTGGTAGGTAGCTTCCACTTTAGGGTTTCTGGCTGGAGTACCTCAAGTTTGTGTGACTCAATTGGTGATCTTTGTGTGATGAGTTAGCAGTATGATGGAGGACAGATCGTGTTTCCATGTAAGCTCTGTGCACATGAAGGATCTTGCATGAAGATGACTATTCCTATCTACCTTGGGAATGTGCGAAGTCTGTCAAACGGTGATAACACATGATGGGTTCTCAGCCGCCATGAAATCGGTGGATAATGGATGATGGAGAATGTCTTGAGATTGGTTCAAGATTGTTGCATTTAATGCAATATGATTCAATGGTCAAGATCAAACTATTTGAATTGCTTAACCTAACAAGTTTAGGGTTTAGGGTTTTTGCTACCGACTTGTATGTTTCCTATAAGGTCGATGTTGTGTTTCTTTCTAAGGTTGTTGGCAAAAGTTGTGAGTGTGTATCCAAGGGAAGTGATACGTAATTCTTTCCAGACCAAAGGAGAGAAGTGATACCTGCAAAGTGAATGTGCATAAGGTAAAGAGGAGCCTAAACGGATTTGCATTAGCATTGAGTGTTGTTAACAGATCATTGTAATACCTGTTGATCTCTAACCACTTCAACAGTTGTAAAATCCCCTAACAGGGTAGCCTCAATTGGCTTGATTCAAAATCCCTTAAATCGGGTTGTCTTAACCGGATTGATTCAAATCCCTTAACCGAGTAACTCAAAGCTAATGAGTTCTGAGAAGCTATAGAGCTTAGGAGATCCTTTCAACTATTGAATTCTTGAAATCCTCTAACAAGGTGACCCTATTGGGTTTAACCCTTAATCAGGTATCCCTTAACCGGGTGATCCCTAACAGGATCGGTTCCTACCAAAACCTATTGTAATATCCTTAACCGGACAAGGCTCCTAACAAAGTGGACTTCTAAAGAGTTCAAAAAGCAGCTTGTGGGTATTCACCCCAACCATGATTTTTCCCAGTTGGGTTTCCAGGTGAAAAATATGTGTGTCATGTGAAATGCTTTTGTCTTGTGATGCTTTGTTTTACCTATTAAGCATATGAAGGTTCTATGTTTTATGCTTGTCTATAAAACATATTGAACTCACTATTGTTAAGATCTAATGATTAAGTTTACCTATTTATGCATGAGAATATAATGATACTATAGTATTGAGCTAAGAGGGAAGCTTATTGAGTGATCGGTTCATGACTGATTGAGCTGTACTGGATATTACTTGTTGCACTCTATTTTATCAGTATCCCTGTTTGTTAGTCATTTGGAGTATTTACTGTCAAACTAGTTTTGGACTATATTTGTGTTTGTACTGATTCACCCCCCCCTCTCAGTACCGGTTTGGTACTTGTGGTTCATCATTGAGTTATCAGGTGAAAGCTCCGGTACTGCCAACAATCATGATCATAGAAAACCAGTAAGACAACCTACTACTTACAAATTTAATGGAAAATGCTTTAACTGTAACAAGTACGGTCATAGAGAAAATCAGTGTAGATCTAGAAATTATCAGAATACTAATACACCCACCGATCAATGTTCTAAATGCAAAAAAGTTGGTCATAACTTAGAGAATTGCATAATGAATGTAAGATGTTATATTTGTGGAAGATTTGGACACTTATATAATCAATGCAAAACACATACCAACATAGGATATGGGAAAGCTATTTAGTAGAACAATGTGACTTGTTATGCCTGTAACAAAATTGGACATATTGTTAAATTTTGTAGAAGTAAGGCATCACCGACAAATACAAAAGGTCCTAGTTTGAAAGGTAAAGAAAAGGTTGAAGAGGTACAGCAAGAATTCTCAAAACAATGGATCAGAAAGTCAGATCTGAATGTTGATTGGAATACTCCTCCACTGATAGAACAGAGTAACACTCCACCACTAGGAGACTCTTCATCTAACTGAAGAAAAATTCTTTGGGGGTTTAGCAACAAAATGAAAAACATGCTATTATTCCCTTGGTTGATGGTGAGAAGTTGAAATTACTTCTATACCGACAGATGAGTTAAGTTGTGACTTAACCGACAAGCATTAAATATGGTAGTTGGAGAAAATAACATTATAAGGCAAATATTTTGGCTCCTTTTTCATTCACTGAGCATTCAAATATTCAAGAGCATGAAAATTCCTGAGCGAAGGCATTCTAAGCAAAGAAGTGAAGCAATCCATCAAAGCATTCATCCCTAAGGTAGATTGAGGTATGTATAGCTATGGCATCTTCATCTACTCCTAAATTTATTGCAAACCCTATTGTTGTTGAGGTTATTAAGCATCCTAGACCTGTTTTTAAACTGGTTCCCAAAATTGTAAAGAAACATGATAGCATAGGTGCATTTTCTCAAATTCCTAATGGAGTAGTATATGCTAGAGACCCTAGGATGTATATAAATTGTCATATTGAGGAACTAGGTGATGATGAGATTAAGAATATGTATAAGTCTATGATTTGTGATGAATCTGGAAATGTCAAGCCAAAACACAAAATAGTGGAAACCCTAGGTTTTACTGAAATTCTTAGTATCCCGGATTTTCCCAAGGATATCATAAGGATTGTGTTAAGCATAGTACATGGTGAAATTTTCTGGTTTGGATTCAATCCATAAAATCACAAAAGAAGTCGTAAAAGCTGTAACAGGGTTACCCTCGACTAGTAATAGACCTGACAAAACAAAGAAGGTCCCAAATGACACAGTGATAAACCTAACCAGTGCAACATTTGATAAAAGGTCTTTAAGGGTAAACAATGTAAAAGACATTAATGTCAAATTTATCAGTATGATCTTAGGTTATAAGGCTACACATGCAAATAGGTTAAATTTAGTTTCTAGCCTATGTATCAAAAGTGCCTATGATATGGTCAATGATAATGTAAGAATAGATATATGTGAATGGCTTAAAGATGAGTTGATAGAAAATTTGGGAAAGATTAAAAGAGATAAGAAAGGAAAATTCAGATTTGGAAACTTCCTTGTTTGTTTGATGTTGTACATAACCAAACAAGCACCCGGTATTGGTGCTAGAGAGTTTGGCTTTGACATACCGGTAGGAAAACAACTGTTAGATTTACTAAACAATATGGGAGAGAACCAGGAGAAAAACCTAAATGAGTATTTTCAAGCATTCAAGGCTCGAGTGAAAACTAGAGTAAGACTATCACAAGCTATTGTGGATAAGTATCGGAAAGAAATTTGTTTTGTGATCAAGAAAGATGAAATCTGAATGGAGGTAGTTATCCCTAGAACTATTTGGGTAACTGAAATGGGCTATGAAATAGATGACAACATCATAGAAACTTATGCAAAAGCCCTCCTTGAAGCTCCAAAGGAACTGGAAGAGAAAGTGTTTGGTAGTGTTGAAACAATAGAAAGTACTATTCAATCTAGGAAAAGGGTTAAGAAAGTTGAAGCAACTGTAAGAAAAGGAACCTGACAGGCAAAGGCAATCAAGGAAGATGTTTTGAGACAAACTGGTATAAGTGAAAGTGAGCTGGAAGCACCTCAACCAAAAGCTCATCTTTCACCAGTTGGAACTTCTTGTGAGAGTGATATACCGACAGTATTTAAAAGGGTAGAAAGGAAAAGAAAACCCACACTAGTACCCTCTCCTACACCAAAAAGGACTAGACAAAAGCAACAGGCAGTAAGGCCCCCAGCAAAGAAAATGACTCCTAAGATCAAGAAGGTGAAATGGACTATTGCTCCTCTAGACAAACTTCTTAGTGAAATTACAGAGGATGGTAAGCTGAAGAACATAAACAAAATATACAATACACTATCAGTTGATGATAAGGAAAGCATAGAGAACAGTGTAATTTTACACTTAGATATATACAAGAAATTTTTGATGCAAATTGTTGATGAAATTACAAATGATCTGTATAGGAGACTTGAAGCTAGAAGATTAGCCATTGTTGAGTTGGATAAGAAAATTAAGATTGAAAACCTACTTGCAGTGCATCCAATTAACTCACGTGATGAAATAGACAAATTAATCAGTGAGGCTAACTGGACAATATTCTCCATTGCTCATTAGCATGTAGCACTAATGGCTGGTAGAGTAAATGAAGTATCCAAGGAAACAACAGATGCATGGGATATATTCTTTGTGGAAAAAGAAAAAGAGGAAGAATTACTTAGGCCAAAAAATATTAAAGTATACCAAAAGGATAGAGATAAGGGGAAAGGTAAGGTAGGTTGACCACCAAGCCTAAAAATAGCTGATAATGTGCCCCCACCTCTTTCAGATACTCCACCGGTAGACACTACTGACAAACAACCGACCACAGAGAGTATGGAAACTCCGGTAGAGGATACAAATCCTAATTCTGAAATTTTGTATATAGTAAATGTAGACACACACGAAGTTAATGTTGTGGTTGATAGAGAAACCACTGAGGATAAGGAGAAAAATGTGACTATTGAGTCACCAACTGTAGAGGTTGAGATAAACATAGAAAAAACTACACAGGCAGAGCAACCGGCTGAGGATACCATAGAGAAACCGGTAAATACAACAAAAAAACCATCTGAAGACCCAACAAAAGAGAGTTCAGAGGTACAGACTGAGATTACATCTGAGAAATCGATAGTTAAAAGCTCAGAGAAACCCTCTAAGACACAGATAGAGAAACCAAAACAGGTACAGGTTGAAGCACATGTTTAGATAGAGACAGTGCCACCGGCCCAAACTGAAAAGCAAAAACCTTTGTTTGCAGAAATGCAAACACAGACTGACCTACCAGAGGTCGAATCAAGTAAGGTAATTACCACAACTGGTAGCATGGCTATTATAAAGACCTACAAATGTAACATCTGGTACATCGATGGTAGAATTCAGACCTACAAATTTAACAAAGGTCTTGTAAGATTTAATAAAGAAGATCACAGAATGCAATGCACAAGCCTATAAGGCTATTGATGATACAATACCAATTCTTAAATTGATTGCACCAAAGTGCACAATTGATAATAAGGATTCTTTAGGTCAACTAGACACATTGTCTAAGTTCATCACTGGTAACTTATTGACTATTGATCAAATAAATGAGGACACATTAAAGGAAATAATGATAAAGGAAAAAGAGAAATCCTTTGAGGATATTGTCAATAAGAACAAGGAGAAAATGGATACCCTATTACCGGAACTTGGAGAAATAATTCTAGACTCCAAGAAACTATACAGGGACACTTGTAAAACAAATGTCTTAACAGAAGACCTTGACAAGGAAATCAGCAAAGCACAAGATAAGATAAACAATATTGCTGACAATCTGATAGGTGCATCGGACTCATTTTTGGAGTTAGAGAAGAAAATTGCAGAGCAAGGAGAGAAAATCAAGAAACTAGAAAATGACAAATAGGGAATAAAGGATAAAGCAAAGGACTTGAAATGCAGACTTAGTCCAAGACTAGAATACCTTATTTCTTTGAGAAAAGAAATATCTGAGGCTCTGGTTCCCAGACTGAAGACATCGGAAGAGAAAATGTACATACTCACCAGTACAGTGCAGAGAACACAAGAGGCAATAAAAGAAAAAAAAACATTCAGTAATGGTATACATTTGATTTTGATAGATATCTTCCAAATTATAACCCACCGATTACAAGAATCCAGGCAGGACTCCACTGACAGTGAATGACAACCTTTGTCATTGATGTCAAAGGGGGAGTAGTGGGATGAGAAAAATGGTCAGAAGAAAGGACATCATCTGCTCAGGGGGAGCATACATTTTTTTTGTCACACAGTTTTGGTAAGACAATTTTGGCAGACTATTTTTGGATATCATTTTGGACACTTTTGATTTTTCTCATGAGTGTTGCCATCAATGCCAAAGGGGGAGATTGTTGGTAAATGCACACTCCAATGAGAAATTGTAGGTGATTGAAGGTTTTGTCATTGATGGAAACCTTGCAATCATATGACACTGGCAAGACAAAGATATTGGCACCGGCACTAACAGACTCTACACCAGCATACAAAACACTGATAGTGAAAGGAAGGATACTGACACCTTGGCTGACTTCAATATTGTTTATAATGTATTTTGTAATTAATTGTAAAATAATTGTAAGCCAACATGGTGAGTTGTAATATGACTCATATATGTATGAGATCATTTTGTAATAGGAAATATATGAAGAAGGGAAGATAATAGCAGACGTAATATGTGAATTACTCGTTAAGGGTTTATGTTGTAGCTGAGCTTAAACCGGTACTGAATCTGGCATAGCAGATGTTGATCTAAAGTGGTACAAGACATTGGATTAGTATAATCCATTTTTGTAAGTCAGTGAGACTTCTTTTGTAATTGAGCAGTGAGCTCTAGGCACTTAGCCTTCCTGCATGTGCACGCCCTTATTGTAAGAGTAATATTCCCTTATTGGCCAGTAAGAAAATATTATGGGTCACAAATCCCACCGAGATTTTTCCCACACCGGGTTTCCTCGTTAAAATACTATGTTATGGTGTGCTTCTCATGTTGTTGTTATTATTCTTATTTACTACATTATTTCTTGTTTACCGGTACTCAGTTTTAATATGATTTTCATGTTTTAAATCATGTAATTTGATATATCGGTTAGATACTGATTCACCCCCCCCCTCTCAGTATCTTTGGGAATCCTAACACTCCATCATCTGTTCTTCACCACTTCTGGAAGCTAATAACTCATCACGTGCTCTCCACCGTTTACTAAGATTTTGCTCATTCCCAAGGTAGATAGAATCAATCTTCTTCATGCAAGATCCTCAAGGAGATTCTTCATGCACACAAGGCTGACATGGAAACATGATCTAATCTTAATTTCAATGCTAACTCATCACATGATGTCATTAGTCAAATCACATAGACTTGGAATGCATCAACAAGAAACCCTAAAGCTAAGACTACCAATCGGTAGTCATATCAAATGAAACCCCGATACAAACTTTGCATATACCGGTTCACATTTGCATATACCAGTTCACACTCCAACATACCGGTTCACTTTTTGTATTGTATATACCAATTCATACCATCATACTGGCTCACTTGCAAGTTTGCTTACTTCAATATACCGGTTCATACTTCAGCATATTGACATCAATGACAACATACAATCCCAACATGTCATCAAACTCTGCACATATGCCAACAATATCCCCCTTTGGCATTGATGGCAATACACAAATATATCTCAATGTCTTCTTCCATATTATATGTCTTCAATATTGTAGATATCTTCTCTGCTTCACATCTTCTCCCCCTTTGACAACAATACCAAAGTGGAGGCACAAACATCCATGATCTACTATGCTACTCCCCCTGAGGAGTAGTATCCTTCAACACATCAATCTTGAAAATATTTGACAATGCAATACTTGACTAATGTGGAGCACATTCCTTTAGTTCACCTCTTGAAGGGGAAACACCCCTAATTCACCTCTTAAATAGGTAAATGTAGCCTTCGATAGAGGCTTGGTGAATATATCTGCTAACTTCTCTTTACTGGAAACATGTTCCAATAAAACCTCTTTGTTATGAACTTTCTCCCTCAAGAAATGATACTTGAGCTCGAAGTTATTGGTTCTAGCATGCAATACCAGATTTTTGGAAATATTAATTGCACTTGTGTTATCACAAAATATACTCACCAGTTTAGATATAGGGACTTTGAACCACTTAAGACATGCTTCATCCAAATTGTTTGAGTGCAGTTCATAAATGATGCTACACATTCTGCTTGTGCTCTAGACTGAGAGATACAACTCTGCTTCTTGCTCATCCATGAGACTAGTCTACCACCAAGAAAGAATGCACCACCGGTTGTGCTCTTTCATTCGTCCACATTACCAGCCCAATCGGCATTTGTGAATACTTTGATATTTAAATCATTACTGTATGGATACCACAATCCATAATCCATAGTTCCCTTCAAATATCTAAGAATCCGCTTGACTACTACCAAGTGGGATTCTCTTGGACTTTTCTGGAAATGTGTAGCAATGCCCACTGCATGTGCAATGTCCAGTCTGCTGTGTACAACATAGTGCAACTTACCAATCATTGACCAGTATTCCTTCTCATTCACCAACACTGAGTCATCTTATTTTGACAATTTACAACTGGTCATTATAGGTGTACCAACTGGTTTGTTGTCTTCCATGTCAAAGGTTTTCAACACCTCTTTGACATACTTGGACTGAGTGATAAAGATACCTTATTTCATTTGTTGAATCTATAGTCCAATGAAGAACTTAATCTCTATAATTAGTGACATCTCAAATTCCTTCTTCATCTCATCTGCAAACGCAAGGCTCATCTTGTCATTTCCACCAAAAATTATGTCATCAACAAACACTTCACAGATCAGAATCTGATCTCCTTCTGTCTTCAGATAGATATTGTTGTCTTCACTTGTTCTTTTAAATCCAATCTTCACAAGATGGGAGTGTAAATGTTCATACCATGCTCTAGGTGCTTGCTTCAATCCATGCAAGGCTTTATGTAGCCTACACACCATATCATTGTCTTTTGATAGGGAAAACCCATCTGGTTTCTCTATATACACTTCCTCTTCAAGTATTCCATTCAGGAATGTAGATTTTACATCCATTTGATACACTTTGAATCCCTTGAAGGCTGCATATGCAAGAAGCATTGAAACTCCTTCCAATATAGCTACTGGAGCAAAGGTTTCTCCATAGTCTTCATCTTTGTGTGCCTCTTTAAATGTTTTGGGCTCAAATTCATAAATCAGGCAAGAATTTTCTCTGACCTTTCTTCTTGTAAGAATTATTGCATCCTTATCCCCTATGATTTGCTTTGGATCATGATGCAGCTTTACATACCTAGGAATTATCTTAACTTATTCCTCTTGTTTTTCCTCTTCATCCTCATCTTCATCAACATCTACTGGTGTAGGAGCACTATTACTTGTACTTGGTTGTTTTGCAACCGGTTCCTAGAAGTTTACATCTGGTTCATCTACCGCTCGCTCGCTATTGGTTTCCTCAAATTTCTCAGAGGTTTCATCAACTCTAACATTGATACTTTCAACAATTCTTTGAGTCCTATTATTAAAACACGTGAGAGCTTTGCTCCTGGTGGAATACCCTAGGAATATTCCCTCATCACATTTTGCATCAAACTTTCTCTGGTTTTCACTTCTCTTAATATAACACTTGATACCAAACACTCTAAAGTAGCTTACTACTGGAGTCTTACCGGTCCAATACTCATAAGGAGTTTTATCCTTACCTTTCTTGATGAGTATCTGGTTCATAGTGTAGACTGCAGTGCTCACTGCTTCTCTCCAAAAAGTGTGAGCAACCTTCCCTTGAATCAACATCGTTCTTGTAGCTTCAACTATAGTCCGATTGTTCCTTTTTTCTAAGCCATTCTACTGTGGAGTCCGGGGGGCAAAAAGTTGTCTCTTGATGTCATTCTCTTCATAGTACTTATTGAATTCACTTGAAGTGAACTCTCCTCCTTGGTCGGTTCTAAGGCATTTAATCCTCTTACCGCTTTCCTTTTCAACTAGTGCTCTGAAAGCTTTAAACTTTCCAAAAGCTTCAGACTTGTCTTTCAAGAATGTGACCCACATCATTCTTGAGCAATCATCGATGAGAATCATAAAGTACCTATCTCCCTGAACACTCCTAGTTTTCATAGGACCACACAAATCAGTATGCACAAGATCAAGTAAATTATCTGCTATGAAAGATTTACCTTTGAAGGTTGAGGAAGAAATTTTCCCTAGTTGACATTCTCTGCACAAAGGATTCTCCAGTTTGTTCAACATAGGCAATCCTCTAACTGCCTTGATCTTATTGGCCTTCACAATATTATCAAAATTTACATGGAAGAGTCTCCTATGCCATATCCAAATGTCATCAAACTTAGCCATTACACATTGACTGGTATTTGTATTTAACTGAAATAAGTTACCTTTGGTCTGCATACCGGTGGTCATCAGTTCACCACTCTTTCCTTTTATTTTGCACACTCCATCTTTGATTTCTAGAGTGAGTCCTTTATCATTTAGCTGATCAACACTCAAAAGGTTATGCCTGAGACCTTCTACTCAATACACATTATCAGCATTGCTTTTTCCATTTAGAGAGATGGACCCTTTTCCTTTTACCATACATGGTGCATCCTTACCAAATCGGACTATGCCTCCATCATACTCTTCAAGAGACAAAATTTCTCCAGTCACTAGTAATGTGGTGAGAACATCCACTATCAATAATTCACTCATTAGAATTATCAAAGTGGGAGACAAGAGCCTTCTTGTCTGACACATCTTCCTTAATGGCTACAAACACTATGTCTTTGCTTTCTTCATCTTTTGATTCATCATCAGTGACACCTTCATTGACTGCAACAAGATAGTTTCTCCTATTTCCTCCTTTGAAATTTTTTAACTTCTCCGGTTTGTCCTTATTATCACTATTGGGATAGTTGACAGCAATGTGTCCTATCCTATTGCAAGAAAAAAATTTCAAAGGGAGCTTTCCTCTGTATTTTCCAGTTCCCTTAGGAAGTCTCTTGGCATGAAGAGCTTCAAACTCCATCAGGATCTCCTCATCATCCATAGCCCTTCTTTGTCTAGGCTCATAGCTAGTACTAGCTTCTTTTCCCTTTCTATATAGTGCAGCAGACGCACTAAAGGCTGAATCAGTCTTCTGAACACTACCATCATAACTGTTTATCTCATATGCGATCAACTTAGAAATGATGGAATCTAGGGATACCTTTGTCTTGTCAATAGATCTCAACTCCTGAATAGCGGCAACCCTAATTGCATAGACTGGTAATAAGGTTCTCAAAACTTTTCTAATAATGGTGGAATCATTTATTGTACCTCCTACACTCTTGATGTCTCCAACAATAGTTTTAATCCGTATCCCATATTGTTGAATGGTCTCTCCGTCAACCATTTGCATGTCTTCAAATTTTCCTCTAAGGATTTCTTCCTTAGCTTGCTTCACATGCTCATCACCACCATAGATAGACTCTAGAGTATCCCATAAATCTTTGGGATTGTTTTTGTCTTGAACATCTATAAACTCAATATCAGATAGATTGTTGATAAGAGCTTCCATGACTTGCCCATTCTCTTGAATTTCTCTTCTTTGATCATTGGTGAGAATACCGATAGGGACAACATAAGTATTCTCAACATAGTTCCAGTGTTGGGCACCCATGCTTTTAATGTAGATCTTCATTCTGTCCTTCCATATCTTAAAGTTGTCTCTGTTGAACTTAGGACCTTCCCTCTTCATCATTAGAATAGGATCTTTTCCTCAAGAGGTTAAGATTATAACACAAAGGACTTGGAGGATGTACCGGTTCTTGCTTTGTTCTTTACATATACCCTTTGACCTATATTTTGCACATTAGGCCTGCCTAATATTTTCCTTTTTTATACTTCTACATCACTCATACAAATGTCTACAATGATCTCCTTTATATATAAGAATCATTTTACAATTTTCCAAGTTGGCTTACAATAATAAATAAAATATTGTATAACAAAATCCTGTCAGCCTCTGTGTCGGTGCCGGTGTCAGTGTCCTGAGTGCCGGTGTTGAGTGTGATCTGCTAATGCCGGTATAATGTCATTGTCGGTGCCATGGGATTGCAAGGTTTCCATCAATGACAAAACCTTCAATCACATACAATGTCTCATTGGAGTGTGCATATGCTAACAATCTCCCCCTTTGGCATTCATGGCAACACTCATGAGAAATTCCAAAAAGTATCCAAAAATGTGTAGTCCAAAAATGTTACCAAAAATGTGTGTGCTCCCCCTGAGCATATGATTCCTGTGATTTGAATTTTCTCATCCCACTACTCCTCCTTTGGCATCAATGACAAAGGTTGTCAAGATGTCAGTAGAGTTTGTAGTTTCAACTATCCATAACCTCAACCTTGTAGTTGGGTAGTTATAATCTGAAAAAGATCTCCCAAAATCAAGTTTATACTATCCATAAATTTCTTACTATCCTTTATTGTTGTCTCAGTTCTCTTCACTGTACCGGTGAGATGCTGCAAATGCTCTGCCAGTGTTTTTCTTCCCTGTGTTAGTGCCTCAGAAATTTCCTTCTGCAGAGATGCTAGATAGTCAAATCTTGGACTTAGTTTAGATCTCAAATGTTTTGCCTTATTTATTATTCTTTCTTTCTCTTTTTCCAATTTGAGTAGTTCTTCCTCAAAATTTGCTATCTTCTCTTCAAAAACTGATAGTGTATCAGTTGAGTTGACAAAACTATCTGCAAGTTTATTGATCTCATCTTGTACCTTGCTCATTTTCTTGTCAATATCTACAGTCAAAAAGTTTGTTTTACAAGTATCTTGGTACAAATTTTTGTACTCTTTCAATAAATTACATAGTTTCGGTAGAAGTGTGTCAAAATCTCTATTACACTTCTTTATTTGTTCATCAAAGAATTTCTATTTTTCAACTTCTACTTTATCCTTTACTGAATCTTCCTTTATTTTCTCAATGTTTTCTGAGATATATTTACACAGTGTATCCAATTGTCCTAAAGAATCTTTGTTATCTATATTATAGTTGGGAGCTATTACCTTCAAAATTGGTATGGAATCATCAATTGCTTTGTAAGCTTGTGAGCTGCAGTCAGTTATTTTTTGATAGAATCTAGTAGCACCTCAGTCACATTTGTTGATTTGTATGCTGATGATGATCCAACAATCTGAGTACTAGTGGAAGTAACCAAGCTTGTATTAACCTCTAGTAGGTTAGTTTGTGTCTACATTTCTTTAAGCACTAGTTTTCCTACTTCACTAGTTACCAGTGGCACTATTTCCTTATGTACCTGTTCCAGTTGATATTGTTCCGGAGCCTTTAGCTTTGCTTGTTTCTCTGTATGTTGTATTGCCTCAGTCTATGACTTAGTCTCTGCCTTTTTCTCTTTATCTTCTACCGGTTTCTCAGTTTCCCCTGCTACCGGAGGCTTACTAGCCATATCTGACTTATCAGTTGTATCTTTGTCTAATACTATGTTGATCTTCTGAGTATCAACATCCACAGTGTATAGGACTTCAAAATTAGGACTATTATCCTCTAAATCCATACTCTCAGCTGCCAGTTGATCTTCAGTAGTTGTTGTTTTCACCGGTGGAGTATTTAAAGAAGGTGAGGGTAAGTTGTCTTTAACTTTGATGCTTGGTGGTCCACCAATTTTTCCTTTCCCTTTGTCTCTATCTTTCTGATAAACCTTTATAGGTTTGGGATTCCTGTACTCTTCTTGTTTTTCTTTCTCAACCAGGAATATATCCCATCCATCTTCTATTTCCTCTATCACCTCATTAACTCTTCCTACCATTAGTGAAATATTCCAGTGTGTAGTAGAGAATACTGACTGGTTTGCTTGAGCAATTAAATCATCAATTTCTTGTGGAGAGTTTACTAGATATACAACAAGTAGCTTCTCAATTTTTATTTTCTTATCCAATTCTATCACTACTTGTCTTCTTGCCTCAAGTCTTTTGAATAATTCATCAAGAATTTCATTGACTACTTCCATCAAAAATTTCTTGTACATATCCATGTGCAATATAACACTATTTTCAACTTGTTCTTTCTCATCAGGTATTAGAGTGTTATAAATTTTCTCTATATTTTTTAGTTTACCTTCCTCTGTGATTTCATTTAGTAATATATCAAGAGGGACCAAGTCTCTGTTTGTCCTCTTCTTCTTCTTGGGTGTCAATTTCTTTTTTGGTGTGGCCTTTCTTACCGGAGATCTCATAGCTTGTTGCTTTTGCCTTGTCCTCCTAGGTGAAGGTATGGTTGCCGGTGAGGGATCTCTTTTTCTTACAACTTTTTAAAAAGTTGTAGGCATGTCACTTCTTGAAGAAGTACCTACTGGTGATAGGTGAGTTTTAGGCTATGGAGCTACTAACTCATCCTTTGTTATGCCGGTTTTCTTCAATACATCTTCTTTAATGGCTTTTGCTTATCTGGGCCCTTTCCTTACAACTGCCTCAACCTTTTTCACCCTTTTCTTTGATTGAATTTGTCTTTCAATATTCTCTACACTACCAAATACTTCTTCCTTTGGCTCTCTGGGGGCTTCTAGAAGTGCTTTGGCATATGTTTCAACTATGTGAACATCTATTTCATATCCCATCTCGATTACCCAAACTATCCTTGGGATGACCGCTTCCATCTAGATTTCATCTTTCTTGATGACAAAGCATATATCATCTTTGTATTTGTCTACAATTTTCTGAGATAACCTTACTCTTTCCTTCATTTTGGTCTTTAATGCTTGGAAAAATTCATGAATATTGTTTTCCTTGTTCTCACCCATGTTATTGAATAGTTCAGTCAATTGTTTTCCTACTAGTATGTCATATCGAAGTTCTTTGTAACTTATACTGAGAACCTATTTTGTTATGTGTAGCATTAGGCATACTAACAGATTTCCATATCTAAAAGTTCCTTTCTTGTCCTTCTTGATCTTTCCAAGGTTGTCAATTAGTTCATCCTTTAACCACTCACATATGTCAATTTTTGCATTATCTGTGACCATGTCATAAGCACTCTTAATGTATAAACTTGAAACTGAATTAAGTCTATTAGCATGAGTAGCTTTATAACCTAATATCATACTGATGAATCTCACATTGATATCTTTTACATCATTAACCCTTAGAGGCCTCTTGTCAAATGCTACACCAGTTAGGTTTATAACTAGGTCATTGGAAACCTTCTTGGTTTTATCTGGTTTCTTACCGGTGGTCGATAACCCTGTGACAGCTTTCATAGCTTCCTTGGTGATCTTATGGATTGCATCTAACTAGAAAAACTCTCCATGTACCCTGCTTAAAACTATCCTAATCACATCCTTTGGAAATTTAGGAATGCTAAGGATTTCTGTAAATCCTAGGGTCTCAATGATTTTATGTTCATCTTTAACATTGCCGGTATTATCACATATCATGGTTTTATACATGGTTTTAATTTCCTCATCTCCTAACTCTTCAATGTTGTAGTGGATGTACATTCTGGGGTCTTCAGCATATACAACTCCCTTAGGAATTTGAGAAAAAGCACCTAAGGTATCATCCTTCTTTGTTGTCTTGGGAACTAACTGAAATACAGGCCTAGGTCTTTTTATTACTTCAAAAATAGTAGGGTTTGCTATGTATTCAATTGTAGAGGTGGATGCCATGATTAAATACCTTTTACTGCCTTGGATGGATGATTGCTTGGAGTGTGCTTGCTTCTTGCTTGAAATGCCTTAGCTCGGAGTCTTCGCGCTCTCTAAAAAATTTGAAATCTCGGTGAAATGAAATGGAACCAAAACCTTACTTTTATAATGTCTTTTCACCATCTACCACATTAATTGCATGTTGGTTAAGTATTCACTTAATATTGTTTGCTGGTAATAAGTACTTTTCAACTTCTTATCTCTAACCGAGGGAATAATTAGCACATGTATCAATGGATTGCCAAACCCTCAAGGAATTTTTCTTCAATTAGATGAACTTCCTACCGGTGGAGCACTACTCTATCCTTCTAGTGAAGCATCACTTTGTCCTGTCAGTGAAGCATTGATTGGTTCTACCGGTGGAGGAGTATTCCCAATATTTAGATCAGCTTTTCTAATCCACTGTTTTGAGAATTCTTGCTTAACATCTTCAACTTTTTCTTTACCTTTCAAGCTAGAACTTTTGTTGTCTACCGGTGTTCCTTTACTTCTACAGAATTTAGAAATATGCCCAATCTTGTTACATGCATAACAAGTTACATTATTCTTCTGAATAGCTTTCCCATAACCTATGCTGGTTTGTGTTCTGCATTGATTTGATAAATGTCCAAATCTTCCACAAACATAACATCTCACATTCATTCTGTAGTTTTCAGAGTTGTGACCAACTTTGTTGCATTTAGAACATTCACCAGTGGGTGTGTTGATATTCTGATAATTTATAGATCTAGATTCATTTGCTCTATGACCATACTTATTACAGTTAAAGCATTTTCCATTGAATTTATAAGCATTAGGTTGTCTTACCGGTTTGCTATGATCCTGAGTATTTGCAGTACCAGAGCTTTCACCAACTTCAAAGTCAATTCTAGAAGTGTCACCTTTAGGTTTTTGATTCTTCAACAAGGTGCCAAGTTCCTCTGAGCTTTTCTTGAATTTTTCTTTGTGTTGATTTGCAGTTTCCAGTTCTCTTTCCAAGATTTCTTTTTGTCTCATCAGTTCATTTGAGTCATTCTGAGTATGCATCAGATCTATCTTCAACATGTCATTTTCATAGGTAAGTCTTGTATTCTCATTTGCTGCATCACTTAGTCTTCTGGTCAATTCTTCTTCCTATCCTCAATCTCTTTGCAAAATCTCATAGTCATATCATTAAGTGATTCCTTTTCATCATTCTCATTTTGCAATTTTTCACAAAGTTCTCTTCTCTTATTTCTTGCAACAATAAAATTTTCTTGAAGTGCCTGAATGATATCTTGAGATGCCCTTAAATCATCTTCTAGTTTGATATTTTTCAATTTCTCTACATCATAGTCTGTAAGAGCTCCTTCAAGTTGCTTCATCAGATTTTCCATCTTTACCGGTGTCAAGATATTCCTCAAGCTGTTAGGCTTCTGAAAATAGAGGACCAAGCTCTGATACCAATTTTTAGGGGTCCCATAGATACTGAGAGAGGGGGGGTGAATCAGTATCTGATCGGTGATTAGAATTTCTTAACTTAAAACATGCAAAACATAATATAATAGTGTACCAGTATGCAAGAAATAATGCAATAAACAGAATCAAGAACATCCTCATGAAAAGCACACCATAACACAGGATTTTAATGAGGAAACCTGATGTGGGATAAACCTCGGTGGGATTTGTGACCCACAATACTCCCTCACTGGCCAATAAGAGAATATTACTTATAATAGGGGCCTACACATGCAGGAAGGCCAACTGCCTAGAGCTCACTGCTCAATGGGAAGTCACACTGACTTACAAATAAGTATTATACTAATCCAATAACTTGTATTGCTTTACAATAGCATCTTCAATGTTAGATTCAGTACTAGTTCCTGCTCTGTTCTTTACATATACCCTTTGACCTATATTTTGCACATTAGGTCTACCTAATATTTTCCTTTTTTTACTTCTACATCACTCATACAAATGTCTACAATGATCTCCTTTATATAAAAGAGTCATTTTACAATTTTCCAAGTCGGCTTACAATAATAAACAAAATATTGTATACCAAAATCCTGTCGGCCTCTATGCTAGTATACTTCTTTTCTTTTGTGCTGGTGCCGGTGTCGGTGTCCTGAGTGCTGGTGTTGAGTGTGATCTACTGATGCCAGTATAATGTCTTTGCCGGTACCATGGGATTGCAAGGTTGCCATCAATGACAAAACCTTCAATCACATACAATGTCTCATTAGAGTGTGCATATGCCAACAATCACCTGGTTAGAGGTTAAAACCCTGTTAAAGGTTACCTTGTAAGAGGATTTGAAGAACTCAATGATTTTGAGTCACCCTGTTAAAGGATTTAAAAAAAGCCTATAAAAGCTACCCAGTAAAGGGATTTTCCATCTGCTGAAATGGTTAGAAGTCAACAGGTAATACACTAATCTGATAACAACACTTAATGTGAAGATAGATCCACTTTAGTTCCTTTACATCTGCAATCACACTCTATAGATCTCTACTCACTTCTCTGGTCTGGCAAGAATCACTTCATATACAATCATTTGCCAACAACTTCAAATAAAAATCATCATCGACCTTATAGACAACAATTAGGTTGGTAGCCAAAACCTAAAACCCTAAGCATCTAGGTTAACAGTACAGTCAGTCCAATCTTGGCTATTTAAACACATTACATAGGGTAAAGCAATCTTGAACAAATCTCAAGACATTCTCCATCGTCCGTTCGTCACAGCTTCTGGAAGCTGATAACCCATCATGCGCTCTCCATTGTTTACTAAGATTTTGCTCATTCCCAAGGTAGATAGAATCAATCTTCTTCATGCAAGATCCTCAAGGAGATTCTTCACGCGCACAAGGCTGATGTGGCAACATGATCTAATCTTCATTTCAATTCTAACTCATCATAGGATGTCATTGGTCGAATCACACAGACTTGGAATGCATCAACCAGTAACCCTGAAGCTGAGACTACCAACTGGTAGTCATATAAAATGAAACACCGATACAAACTTTGCATATACCAGTGCACACTCCAACATAGCGGTTCACTTTTTGTATTGTATATACCGGTTCATACCATCATACTAGTTCACTTGCCAGTTTTCTTTCTTCAATATATCGGTTCATACTTCAGCATATTGACATCAATGACAACATACAATCCCAGCATGTCATCAAACTCTGCACATATGCCAACATATGAATATGGTGATGGATATGCGAATGTAATTATTCAGAGAGATTATGTATGTGAGGAATTTATTGTAAGGGTTATCTTGGTAAAGGGGTTTAGGGTTTCAACCGGAACAGACAGAGCTTAAACTTGAATTGTATTCTGGCATAGAAGATGCTATCTTAGCAGTTCACATTTCTCTGGATTGTTGTCTGGAATTTTATGTTGGCATTTGCATGAAGATTGCATTAATGATATGTTATGTTGTCATTGATGACAATTGAACCGGTAATGATATTAATTATATTGTTGTAATATTGTTACTGTAACTGGTACGAAGAATTTGTGAGGAGAACCAGTAACCAGTGTAATGGTGTAAACCTTATCTATTGTTGTAACCAGTAAACCCTACCAGTTGTTTTTGTTAAACGCTAATTGATTAAGGTTGTTGAATTGGTTATGTTGGTATATGATCTGATGTTGAGTGGTAATGATGGTGACACGTATGGTCATTATATGAAGACAAGTTCAAATGTTTTGGCGCATTGTTTGTCTAGGGAATCAACAAATGTATTGCATCTAATGCAAAGCACGTGATGAGTTACTGAGCTTGATGAAGCGGTATTCAAGGAGCGATTGAGGTTTTCTTGATTGATGTGTAGAGATTTCTATGTAGTCCAATGGTCATACTTGAACTGACTTGTTTGTAATCTCTATAAGAGAATTAGTTTTTTGGTGTGTTACTAGCCTGATTGATTTGTTTATAAGATCGATGAATTTGTCTAGTTGAAGTTGTTGGTAGAGATTAGTTGAGTGTGTGGTTGCCGAGCCGAATGATGAGTCTGCAGTTTGAGTAAAGGCAGATAGGAGATTAAAAGAGTTTGATCAAGCAAATGTAGTGCTATTTAGATAGATCAACAAACTCCTATTGTTTCCTAGCAATTACAACAGAATTGAAATCCCTTAACTGGGTAAGCTCTAACAAGGTAGTCCATTAGCTTGGATTTTGAAATCCTCTACTGAGGTTACCCCTTATAGGGTATTGCTTCTAACAAAAATTTGTAGTCAATCCCTTAATTGAGTGATTCCTAATAGAATCAGTTCTTAACATGACTTTTGTAAAGCTTTAATAGGCTTGGCTCCTAACAAGGAGAACTTCAGAAGAGTTTAGATATTATCTTGTGCGTCTCATCTCACCATGGTTTCTACCTATTTGGGTTTCCACATTAAAAATACTTGTGTCATATGGTGAATTTTTTTGTGGTTATGATCTTATGGTTGATTTGATTAACTACTTAACTATTTTTTATAAGGCATGATAACTGGAAGCATTGAGAAATGAAGTATGTTGACATATGATAAAGAATTTGGATGTTTACAAGTTTAATGATGTTTACTGTTAAGTTGTTGTAATAGTCAACCGGTTTTGTTATGAGTTTTCATCTTGATAGTGGTATTTCATTGATAAGTTTACTTTGTGTGACTGAGATTGAGATTGGGAAAATTTGTATCAATTTTTCTTATTACTAATTCACCCCCCCCCCTCTTAGTAATCTACTGGATACTTATTCTTTCATCATACCAACAATTGGTATCAGAGCATCTCAGGTCCTTTAAGGTCTAAGTCTAATAGCTTGAGGTAAAGATCTACTAGATCATGATGAAGAAGGAAGATCCAAAGTTTAACAGAGAAAACTATAGGATATGGAGCGACAGAATGAAAATTTACATCAAGAGTCTGGGAAGCTAGTATTGGGATCATGTAGATACTAAGTATATTGCACCCATTAACTGATGACCAGAAGAAAAAAAACAAGAAAATCATCAAGCATTAGAAGCTATTATCAGTTCCTTGTCTGATGCTGAATATGTAGATGTTCATGGTCTTGAAATTGCATATGAGGTATGGAAAAAACTTGAATAGATTTATAGTGGTGATGGACATGTTAAGATTGCTAAAGAGGAGAGTCTAAGAGGAAAGTTTGATGACATGAGGATGGCTGAAGGTGAGAACATCCAACAACATGGTGAAAGGATAAAACAGATAGTCAGTGAAATTAAGAGTGCAGGAGGGAAAGTGGAAGATGCCACAGTGATCAGTAAGGTGCTAAGAACCCTGCTATCGATCTATGCTATTCGAGTTGCAACTATTCACGAGTTGAAGTCCGTTGAAAAAACTAAGGTAACTCTTGACTCCATCATTGGCAAGCTTAATGCTTTTGAATTAAATGGTTATGATGGTAGTGTATAGAAATCCGAGTCTCCATTTAGAGCTTTTGTTTCTAACCTATCTATGAGAAAAAGTAGAGATACTAGTCACAGTTATGAATCTAGATCCAACAGAGAAGTTGATGATGAATATATTTTAGTGGAGCTTGAAGCATTATTGGCAAAGTGGTTGCCTAGAGGCACTGGTAAATATAGAGGTAAATTACCTTTGAAATGTTTTGTATGCAACAAGATTGGCCACATAGCTGCTAATTGTCCTAATGGTGATAATGAACACAAGAGAGATAAATTCAAGAAGTATAAGGGTAAAGGCAAGAGAGATTGTCTTATTGCTGTTGATAGTGATATCACTGATGAAGAATCTGATGGTGATGCTAGTGAAGATATTGTGTTTGTATTTTTTAAGGAAGAGATGTCTGACCAGAAGGCATTAGTATCTAGAATGGATAACTTTAATGATTGGATCATTGATAGTGGTTATTCACATCATATGACCGGTGATCGGAGCAAATTTCTTTCTTTGAAGGAATTTGATGGCGGTGTTGTTAGATTTGGCAGATGATGTCTATTGGGTTGAAGGTCTTAAGCACAATCTTTTGAGTGTGGTACAAATCAATGACAAAGGATACCCACTAGAGTTTAAAAATGGTATGTGCAATATCTAGGACAACAAAGGTGAATTGATTACAACTAGGAAGCAAACTAAAGGTAACCTATTTCACCTTAATCCTAAAGTTAGTAACTATTTAATTGCAAAGATAGATGATAGTTGGCTTTGGCATATGAGATTTTGTCATATAAACTTTGATAACATTGTTAAAGTGAGTAAGTCCAAGACAGTGAGAGGTTTGCCTCAGTTAGACAAACCGGTTAATCCTCTTTGCAAAGAATGTCAATTAGGGAAGATGACTTCTTCAACTTTCAAGAGAAAATCTTTTTCAGTGGAATATTTGTTAGATTTAGTTTTGTTGGTATTTTGATGATGTTTAGTTGTGATTGTCATTGATGGACACACAATTATTTGATGTATGAATTATTCTCAACCGGTAACTATTCTAACCAGTATTGTATGTACAATCTTTGTTTGTTGAAGACTATCAGTGTTGTGCAGAAAATGCTTACCAGTATTAGTATGACCGAAGACCCCAAGAGGTATGAAGATCTCAAGCTAAAAGAAGACCCTGAGCAACAGTTAATCTTTTGATCGAAACACTATGTTCCAGTCTTCCAGTCTTCACTTGTTAACGGTGATCGATATATTTAGTTAACTGGTATACATGTAATGTGTGATGAGTTATCATCCACCGACACTATGGCGGTGTTTCTGTGTCGTTCTACCAAATGTGTCTAGATGCACTGTACCTAGCAAATTGTAGTCTAATCTTATTGGACTAACATGAAATCAAGTTCCTATATAAGGGCATCATGTCTAGAGTTTTCAATATAGAAGAAAAGTTGATATGTGCGAGTCTTTGAGAGAAGATTAGGTCTGATAGAGAAAAGGTATCTCGTGACTGAGATTGAGAGTGTAAAACATAGAAGACTAAAGTAATGCTTGAATGCATTAACAAGAAGCTATCAAGGATCTAATAAAGCATTCTATGCTACTATCTAGATCATTCACTTATTGATTACTAATATCTTCGACAAGTCTAAAACCCTTAACCAGGTAGGCCCAGCCAAGCCTATTGTAAATCCTCTAACAAGGTGGTTCACAGTTGTGAATCTGAAATCCTTTAACAAGGTAGTCTCTAACAGGATTTATCTCCTAACAGAGATCCGGATTCCTAATAGGATCTACTCTGGTGAAAAACATTGTAAGACCTTAACCAATCTGACCTTAACCAGTCTGGTTACTATTCTACAGATAGTTGACTTGTGAGTTTTACTCACTGTGGTTTTTCGCATTTGGGTTTCCACATCAAAACATCTTGTGTTATGGTGAATGCACTTCTCTGGGTGAATGCTTTATTTGCTATTTGGCTTGTTTATGTTGTAATCATTTTATTGTTTAACCTGCTACACCAGTCTGTAGTTAAACTACTTAAGTGTTTGTTTAAGTTATTGGGTATACTAATTCACACCCCCCCCCTCTTAGTATTCATAAATTGGTATCAGAGCCTTCTTTCTATAAGTCTAACCACTTGGAAGGAGATATGGGGGAATACAACATGAGGGAGCTCACTCACCATTTGACTGAATCTGAGAGAGCCTATGATGAACTCAAGATAAAGTTTAAAGCCTCTTTAGCCAAGAGAATAGAGCTTGCTACGCAGTTGATGGAACTTACTGAAAACAACTCTTCTGATGAAGCAGACATGGATGGCCTAGGTGGAGAAGTGGAGAAATTAAATGAATCCAAAACTAACCTAAGGAGGGAGTTGGATGGACTGACTATCAGGATGAGTCAGGAACTAGAAAACAGAAGAAAAGTTGAAGATTTGGTAAAGGACAAGGAGCATGAGATCTCTAAATTGAAGCAAGAAATTAGTACCATTACCGCCTATTTGCAAGAGGGTAAAGAAGAGAAAGAAGAAATGCAAGCTGAATTGAATGTAGCTATCTCTCAAAATGAAACCTTGATGGAGACCAATGATGCTCTTTCCAAGGAACTTGCTAAGACAAAAGAGATACTTGCTAAGTTCAACTGGAGTGCTGCTAAGTTAGAACAAAATCTAGAATCGGTAAAGCCATCAAAGGATACTGCTGGACTTAGTTTCTCTGGATACAAGGAAGGTGAGACCTCTGAAACCAAGAGTGATGCATTGAAGAAGAAATCAACACCTAAGAACAACAACGGAAGTAAAGGTAAGCAAAAATTTAAACCTGTTTGCTCTAACTGTCTTAAGGAAGGACATATTGCCAATGTATGTAGGAGCAAGCCTTACAATAACTTTCCTTATTTTTAAAACAATGTGGCTAGACCTGGTAGATTTAATGGTCATTGTTATGCATGCAACAAGTTTGGGCATAGAGCTTTTGAGTGCAGGTCAGTTATGAACAACTCTAGGAATTATCCACCAAGATCCAATGGAGTTGTCCCAGAACCTCCTATGAACCAGAACCCAAAACGGTACATAACCCATGACCACTAGTCAAATGGTTATGAAGTGGAAACTAGTTGGAGAGAAACCTGTCCGCTTTGTCGTGGTAGTAGTCACACTGCTACAACATGCAAAAGGAAGAATGGAAATGTGAACACCAGACCATGGAGAACACCTATAATGGTATGCTATCACTGCAACAAACTGGGACGCACTACCAGAGCATGTAGACTGAGAAAGAATCCATTGGGATACATATCGATCAACACTGAAGGGAAGATTGAGGTTGAAACTGTTCAGGCGGATATGGACAAAACCTCAAAAAAGAAATCTGAAGAGAAGCCACATGATGTACCAGTTTCCGCACCAAGTGTGGAAATCCCTGAACCAACAAACTGAGCTTCAAAAATCTTAGGGTTACATTTTGGTATAAATATTTTGAAACCCCCAGAGTATATTAGTAAAACACCTTTATTGGTATTTGTTACCTATCAACTGACAAAAGAATTGAAGCGGTAAAAGGTAAAATTAGGGTTTGAACCCTAATTGTGATGCATTTATTATGGTAGGTGGGAGCATGTTTAAAAGTGACTTTTGTTGTCATTTCTAGTTACCTATTTTTAGAGAAGAATTTTTTTTAGCCTGAGTAGCGCAACCAAAGTGATTCATCTTGCATTCAAAATAATTCAAAAAGGAATCTTGCACAAGATCTTGCAGCCACTTCATTCTATCAGTGTGAAGGTCAAAGTGGTAATCAAGCATCCAGAGAAGTGTGTTTTTCTCAACATCAACAAACCCTAAGTTCAAAGAGTAAAGGATATATTGATTGCAAACTAGAAGACCTAGGGTCCCTAGTAATTCACTCCCAATTGAGTCTGTTCTGTGGAGAGGATAAAAAGATTAAACCTAAATATAGCATAATAGAGAAGAAGAAATTGCATAATGCAGTATACTTTCTTGAAGAATTTATAGAGGAACACATCGAGATCATCCTTAGTAGGGTTCATGGTGACAAAATGTACCTTGAATGAACCCAATACATTACACTAGAGGCAATTCATGTCGTGATCAGATTCTGCAATGTTGGGTAATTCCCCATTCTTTGAAAGATCCCCAAAACCAAAGTAACAGAGCTCACTGGTTCTGTGAGTGACCAACGGGCAATGACAGTCAACACCATTAGAGATGATTTGGTGAAATATGCATGTATGGTAATTGGTTATAGAATATTCTATGCTAGCAGAATGAATTTTGTTCCTTCAGCTGCGGTGCATGCTGCTTACAGGATGATAAAAGAAAATACAGAATGTGACTTATGTACCTGTATGCAAAAACAACTCATAGATAACCTAAAGTCAACCAAATCGGACAAAACTCAGAGGTTTAAGTTTGGTCAACTACTTGCTAGTTTCTTTTTCTACTTTCAAGGATATTTTCCTAGAGACGGTGATGTTCAATGGTCAATTGACCTACTGGTTTCCATAAAAAATAAAGGAGAGTCTGCAAGTAGTAGGAACTACATATCCGAAGACTCTGAATAGGTATTTTGATGAATTCAAACTAAAGATGAACCAGAGAATCAGAATATTTGGTGATTTAGTTAAGAAATATGAAGATGACATATGTTTTACCATCAAAATAGATCACTGCATAATGTAAGCGGTTGAACCCAGAAAAGATGTAGGTGGGCCTATGGGCTATGAAGTGGTAAATGATATATTGACAGGGTATACCTCTACCCTACTAGCTTCACCACTGGAACCCAAGAAGAAGAGGACCGATACTTATTTAGAGAGGATCAAACCTACTAACGTACTGAAGCATAAAAAGGGTAAATGAGTGCCATCAACATCGGCACTGGTTACATCTGTTGCTAGTCCTAAAGTGACCAAAAGGTCACCTGCTAAAAAGATACTGGAGGCTAGTCCGGTAAAGGTATTCGAATGGAAGAGGAAAACCAAGAATGACTCACCAGATCCTGAAGACTTTGAATCAGAGGTAGAAGTAAAGAAGACAAAGAAATCTACCAAGAAGATGAAGTCAACCGGTAATGTATCAACAACCTCTGCACCAGTAAATATAGATATTTATTCTTACAAACCTATGACACATTGTCAAAGGACCATAAAGAATATTAGAAGAAAAGTTATTGATGATTTAAAAGACTATTTTGATGATTTCAATGATAGTGAAAAGGAGGATGTTGAACAAGAACTTATTAAATATCTATGTATTAATGATCGGTCACCTTCTGAAATTAAATCAGTTACTTCTAAATTTTTGTATGATTCTTTGGACAACAAATGGCGCATTGCCATTGAAAAAGAGCAAGACATCAGGGAGAAAACTTTTGCTCAATACTTTCCAAATGCCTCTAATTCAAAATTGTTTGAAATCATTGACAAGAACAAAGGCATTTTCTTCATGCGAAGAAGGAGACTTCAACTACTCGAAGGAAAATCTTCTAAAGTGTAAAAAGAAACCCATTTGAAGGTTAAAACTGTTGTCAACATGCAAAAAGTATATGAAGCTAATCGTTTGGTTGAGCAAGAGCCTGACCTATCCACAACCAAACCAAATGTAGTCTTTGACTATATGGGTGAAAGAATAGTAGAACAAAATGACCCCATTGATGTTGACGCACTAGATATGGAAGATACAACTCCAGATAAGGAGGATGCTGGAAAAGAAAGAGTGGAGAAAGAAAAGGAAGAGAAAGCAGAAAAAGAGAAACTTGAAAAAGAGAAAGCAGAGAAAGAAAAATAAGAGAAAGAGAAAGTGGAGAAAGAGCGACAAGAGAAGAAGAAGGAATAAGAGGAAAAGAAGAATAAGGAAGAAGAGGAGAAGAGGAAAGAAACAATGAAGAAAAAAGAAGAGGAGAAAAAGAGAGAAGAAGAGAGGAAGAAACAAGAGGAGAAAGTGAAGGTTGCCAAGGTAGCCCAAGAAAAAGAAGAAGAGGAGAAGAGAAGACAAGCAAAGGTCAAGACCAAAGAAGGAGAATAGATTCCTAAGGCAATCGAAGATCAAGCCAATCAGGTTGATTCCACCAGTTCCACTAATTTGACTCTTGCATGTCTGACCCAATCGGTTGATGAGATTGAGCTACTGTGAATCATTCAATTAGTGTAGGGGAGATTGGAAGAACTGAGGAAAAAGAAAGAGCAGGATGTCATTCAATTTGTTGTTGACACCCTCTCCAATCTAATCCCCGATACTAACCTCCCCAATACCGATTCCTCGTTGGCAAAGCTCAAATTTCTTTGCATAGTAGTCGATGACCAGGTACAATGTTTGGAAGATGTTTCTCAGGCCACAACAAACAAAAGCCATGAAAAGGCACTCGTAGTTGCCTTAGTACAACATATGAATGAAGACTGGGCAAAATTGCTTAAACAAAAAGGTGATATAAGTTCAGCTATGGGTGAAGGTCACCTACTCTTGAGTAAAATCTGCCAACCTCACCTATTTTGTGAAGATACTCTGAAACAGAAGACTCTATTACAAATGGAGTTACAAAAGTACATCGGTAACTTCAAACTACCCTATGATTTGTTCACAGCCTATGGACACATTGTTCATCATTATCAGTATCAGATTGCAAAGCTTGCCAAAATCGTAGGTTCTTCAGAAGTGCTTCCTGAACTTAGAGGCTATCACTGTGACACAGGAATTGAGCACCATAGATGCGATGGAAGATTAGCCTTCTAGATGAAAATCAAGAGTGAAATTGATGCCTCGCTTCTTGAGTCGTGGTCTTTCGACATGAATAATTTCATGCAAAACTTTAAATCTCTTTTTGAGAATTTTTGTTCTTTATTGTCTTGAACACATACTCTATTTTTATATTATGCAAAATGACAATATTTTGTATTACTTTGTCATTGTTGGCAAAGGGGGAGTAATGTATCTTTAAATTTTGGTGAGTATTACAAATTCCTGCACATACTTGTAATTTTTCCAAAGGGAGCAGTGTATATGCTTAGGGGGAGTGATTTTGCTTATGACATCTATTTTTGTTTTGCAAAAGTACTTGGATCTAAAAAAATTTCCTAAGTGTTGCCATCAATGCCAAAGGGGGAGATTGTCATTGATGGACACACACTTATTTGATGTATGAATTATTCTCAACCGGTAGCTGTTCTAACTGATATTGTATGTATGGTCTTTGTTTGTTGAAGACTATCGGTGTTGTGCAGAAAATGCTTATTGGTCTTAGTATGGCCGAAGACCCCAAGTGGTATGAAGATCTCAAGCTGAACAAAGACCCTGAGCGGCAATTGATCTTTTGATTGGAATACTATGTTCCAATTTTCTAGTCTTCACTTGTTAACCAGTGATCGATATAATTAGTTAACCGGTATACATGTAATGTGTGATGAGTTATCATCCACCGACACTATGGTGGTGTTTCTGTGCCATGTTACCAAATGTCTCTAGATGCATTGTACCTAAGAAATTGTAGTCTAATCTTATTGGACCGACATGAAATCAAGTTCCTATATAAGGACATCATGTCTAGGGTTTTCGATATAGAAGAAAAGTTGATATGTACGAGTCTTTGAGAGAAGATTAGGTCTGATCGAGAAAATGTATCTCATGACTGAGATTGAGAGTGCAAAACATAGACGACTGAAGTAATGCTTGAATGCATTAACAAGGAGTTGTCAAGGATCTATTCAAGCATTTTGTGCTACTATCTAGATCATTCACTTGTTGATTACTAATATCTTTGACAAGTCTAAAACCCTTAACTAGGTAGGCCCAGCCAAGCCTATTGTAAATCCTCTAACAAGGTGGTTCATAGTTGTGAATCTAAAATCCTTTAACAGGGTAGTCAATAATAGGACTTATCTCCTAATAGAGATCTAGATTCCTAACAGGATCTATTCTGGTGAAGAACATTGTAAGACCTTAACTGGTCTAGATACTATTCTGCAGATAATTGACTTATGAGTTTTACTCACCGTGGTTTTTCCCATTTGGGTTTCAACGTCAAAACATCTTGTGTTATGGTGTTTGCACTTCTGTGGGTGAATGCTTTGTTTGTTATTTGGCTTGTTTATGTTCTAATCAGTTTATTGTTTAACCTGCTACACCAGTCTATAGTTAAACTGCTTAAGTGTTTGTTTAAGTTATTGGGTATACTAATTCACCCCCCCCCCCACTCGTAGTATTCATCAGGTTCATACATATCTTTGTGGACCAATAAGAAAAAAAAGTATTCAAGGTGACAAATATTTTATGATCTTCACTAATGATTGCTCAAGGATGATGTGGGTCACATTCTTGAAGGAAAAGACTGAAGCTTTTGGTAAGTTTAGGCATTCAGGGCCTTAGTTGAGAAAGAGAGCAGCAAGAAGATAAAGTTTCTGAGGATAGATCAAGGTGGTGAATTTACTTCTAAGGAATTCACTAGGTATTGTGAAGAGAACGGTATCACATGACAACTTTCTGCACCAAAGACACCACAATAGAATGGTATCAGAGAGAGGAACAATCGGTTAGTTATTGAAGCTTCTAGGACAATGTTGATACAAGGAGGTGTAGCGAAAACCTTTTGGAGAGAAGCTGTCAACATAGTTTCTACACTATGAACTGAGTTCTGGTGAAGAGAGGTAAGGACAAGACTCCTTATGAATATTGGTATGGAAGATAACCTGATGTTAGCTATTTTAAGATATTTGGAAGCAAATGTTTTATTAAGAGAGGTGATTACATTAGCAAATTTGAGGGTAAGAGTGATGAAGGTATATTTCTTGGCTATTCCACCAAGAGTAAGGCCTACAAGTGTTTTAACAACTGGACACAGAGAATTTTTGAGAGTGTTGATGTTCGTGTGGATGGATTTCTCAAAGTATCAAAAGGAACTAGTTCAGAGGAAAAGGATGAAGATCTTTGCATTTTTATTTTGGAACCAGAAATTGTGAAATCTGAAACTGGCAAAGCAAATACTGATGTACCAGTTCAATTGGAATAGATAAATTCAGAAGAAGATGATGATAATGAAGAAGCTCAACCTAAAGATAATGATCATGTTATTCTTAGATATGTGAGACTGAATCACAATCCTGAACAGATTATTGGGGATAAGGATGCTGGAGTACTAACCAAAAGAAGAATCAGAGAGAACTCTTGCATGATCTCCACTATTGAACCAAGAACTACTAAGGAGTCATTTGGTGATGATCATTGGGTTAAAGCCATGGAGGAGGAATTGGATCAAATTGAGAAGAACAACACTTGGACCCTAGTACCCCAACCAGTAAATAAGAATGTTATAGATACTAAATGGGTATATAGGAACAAGTTGAATGAAGATGGTGTTATAGTTCACAACAAGGAAAGGTTGGTTTTCAAGGGTTATGCACAAGAAGAAGGAGAAGACTATGGCAAAAATTTTGCACCAGTAGTAAGACTGGAAGGTGTTAGAACTTTACTTGCGTTGCAGCCCATAAGAAATTCAAGGTATACCAATGGATGTTAAGTCTGCATTTTTGAATGGGATATTGGAAGAAGAAGTATACATAGAGAAGCTAGATGGTTATGCTTTGACTGATGAGAAAGACATGGTATATAGATTGCATAAAGCTTTATATGGATTAAAGCAGGCACCGAGAGCATGGTATGAAAGGCTTCATACACATCTGATGAATATAGGCTTTCTGAGAACCAGTGATGATAGTAACATATATCTCAAGACTGAAGGAGATGAAATATTGGTCAGTAAAGTATTTGTTGACGATATCATATTTGGAGGTAATGATGTCATGAGAAATAGTTTTGTAGATGAAATGAAAAATGAGTTTGAAATGTCTTTAGTAGGGGAAATAAAAAATTTCATAGGTTTGTAGATACAACAAATGAAGAATGGTATTTTCATTACACATTCTAAGTATGTGAAAGAGGTTTTGAAGACATTTGGCATGAGTGACTGTAAAATAGTTGGGACACCAATGGTTACAAGTTACAAGTTGTCTAAAAGGAAGATGAATCTAAGTTTGTTGATGAGAAGGAATATGGGTCAATGATTGGCAAATTGCACTATGTTGTTCACAGCAGACCGGACATATCTCATACAGTTGGCATAGTTACTAGATTCTAAAAGAATCCTAAGGAAACACATCTGATAGCAACCAAGAGAATTTTTAGATACCTGAAAGGTATTGTTGACTATGGATTATGGTATCCATATGGAGGAAACTTTGATTTGAAGGCATACACAGATGTTGATTGGGCTAGAAATGTTGATGACCAGAAAAGCACAACTGGTGGAGCATTTTTTCTTGGAGGAAGGCTTGTTTCATGGAGTAGTAAAAAGCAGAGTTGTACTTCATAATCTACTGCTGAAGCTAAGTATTTTGCAGCTTATATGAATTGCACACATGCTATTTGGATGAGGCACATTTTGGAAGGTTTTAAGATGAAGATTTTTGAACCTATAAAGATTTTATATGATAATACAAGTGCTATAAATATTTCCAAGAATCCTTGTTTTGCATGCACGAACCAAGAATATTGAATTGAAGTATCATTTCTTGAGGGAAAAAGTTCAGAGGTATGTTATCTTAGAGCATGTTTCTACCAAGGAACAACTTGTAGATATTTTTACCAAACCTCTACCTAAGACTACATTTGATTATCTTAGAAGTCAACTAGGGGTTGTACCCCTTCATGAGGTTATTTGAGCATGATGTTGATTACATCAGTCCCTGAACCACTTGCAAAATTTTACAAGGATTGGTGTAAAAGTGGATGTATTCCATAGGGGGAGCATCAAGTTGCAGTATGTTGTTGATGCACAGTGAAAATTTGACATTAAATGTTTTACTTTCAATTTGGCATTGTTGTCAAAGGGGGAGAAGAATTATGTGATTATGGGAAGGAAAACTAGTGACAAGCTGAAGACATGGAGCACATGGTGAATACTTGGTAATGTAAACCAAGATTCCTATTTACAATCACGCAACAATCAATGGTGTTGTCATTTGTATTGCCATCAATGCCAAAGGGGGAGATTGTTGGCATTTGCATGAAGATTGCATTAATGATATGTTATGTTGTCATTGATGTTGATTGAACCGATAATGATATTAATGATATTGTTGTAATATTGTTACTGTAACCAATAGGAAGAATTTGTGAGGAGAATTGGTAACTGGTGTAATGGTGTAAACCTTATCTATTGTTGTAACCGGTAAACCCTACCAGTTGTTTTTATTAAACCCTAACCGATTAAGGTTGTTGAATTGGTTATGTTGGTTTATGATCTGATGTTGAGCGGTAATGATGCTGACATGTATGGTCATTGTATGAAGACACGTTCAAATGTTTTGGTGCATTGTTTGTCTAGGGAATCAACAAATATATTGCATATAATACAAAACATGTGATGAGTTACTGAGCTCGATGAAGCGGTAATCAAGGAGCGGTTGAGGTTTTCTTGATTGATGTGTAGAGACTGCTATGTAATCCAAGGGTCATACTTGAACCGACTTGTTTGTAATCTCTATGAGAGAATTAGGTTTTTGGTGTGTTACCAACCTGATTGATTTGTTTATAAGATCGATGAAGTTGTCTAGTTGAATTTGTTAGCAGAGATTAGTTGAGTGTGTGGTTGCCAAACTAGATGATGAGTCTATAGTTTGAGTAAAGGTAGATAGGAGCTTAAAAGGATATGATCAAGTAAATGTAGTGCTATTCAGACAGATCAGCAAACTCCTATTGTTTTCTAACAATTACAGCAGAATTGAAATCCCTTAACTAGGTAAGCTCTAACAAGCTTGGTTACTTATTAAATCCTCTAACAAGGTAGTCCATTAGCTTGGATTTTCAAATCCTCTACTAAGGTTACTCCTTACAGGGTATTGCTTCTAATAAGGCATTTGTAGTCAATCCCTTAATTGGGTGATTCCTAACAGGATCAGTTCTCAACAGGACTTTTGTAAAGCTTTAACAAGCTTGGCTCCTAACAGGGTGAACTTCAGAAGAGTTCATATATTATCCTGTGAGTCTCATCTCATCATAGTTTCTACCTATTTGGGTTTCCACATCAAAAATACTTGTGTCATATGGTAAATGTTTTTGTATTTATGTTCTTATGGTTGATTTGATTAACTACTTAACTATTTTTGATAAGGCATGATAAGTAGAAGCATTGAGAAATGAAGCATGTTGACATATGATAAAGCATTTGGATGCTTACAAGTTTAATGATGTTTACTGTTAAGTTGTTGTAATAGTCAATCGGTTTTCTTATGAGTTTTCATCTTGACAGTGGTATTTCATTGATAAGTTTACTTTGTGTGATTGAGATTGATATTGGGAAAGTTTGTATTAGATTTTCTATTTACTGATTCACCCCCCCCCCCCCCTCTCAGTAATCTACTAGATACTTATTCTTTCATCATACCATTATTTTATGTAGTTAGTGAGGCTCCTATTGTGATTGAGCAATGTGCTCTAGGATGTAAGCCTTCCTGCAAGTGCAGGCCCATTATATATTGTAATATATCTTCATATGGACAGTGAATTGATATTGTGGGTCACAAATCCCACTGTGATTTTTCCTCATTGAGGGTTTCCACATATACATATATGTGTTATGGTTCTCATTTATGTGTTTAGCTTATTGGTTGCTTTACTTCTTTCAATTTTGTTTATACTGGTATACCGGTTGGTGCATGAATGTTTAGTTAAGGCTAAAATATACTATTTCGGTATAACACTGATTCACCCACCCCTCTCAGTGTTATTGGTTTCCAACATGCTATTCCTTTAGGATGCACTCTGGTAACAATCTCAAAAGGTTTTTTTCTGGTACTTCTATTCACTAAATTGTTATAGGAAAACTTTGCTTGTGCAAGGATCAAATCCCAACTTCCAGTTTTATCTCCCACTAAACATCTCAATAAGTTTCCCAAACTCTAGTTAACTACTTTGGTCTATCCATCAATCTATGGATGAAAAGTAGAACTGAACTTCAAATATTTCTTCATCTTCTTCCAAAGTGTTCTCCAAAAATAGCCAACAAACTTAGTATCTCTGTCTAAAACTATGCTCTTAGGTAATCCATGCAATCTCATCACTTCCTTGGAAAATATGTCTTCTACATGCAATGCATCTAATGTCTTCTTACAAGGTATGAAATTAGCCATCTTTGAAAATCTATCCACTATCACAAATATAGAATCATTCCCTGTTAGTGTCTCAGGCAATCCAAGTACAAATTCCATGCTTATATCCTCCCAAAGTCTTACCGGTACTATCAAAGGTTTATACAATCCCACATTCTGACTACTACCTATTGCAACTTGACAAACTCTACAAATTTGTACATATCTCTTAACATCCTTATGAATCTGGGGCCAAAAGTACTGCTCACTCACTAATGCAATTGTTTTATCAATGCCAAAATGTCTAGCTAAAACTCCACTATGCTTCTCTTTTATCAGGTTCTCTCTCATGGAACTCTTAGGTATGCATAACTGAACTCCTTTGAATAATATCCCATCCTGAGTGAGGTAATCCAATCATTTGCTTCTATCAACCATAACTAGTGCTCTACATGATTTCCAAGGTTCTACAAATTCTCGGTCTTCATCATACAAGGTCTTCAAATATTCAAAACCTAATATTGTCACTCTCATCTCTATCAACAAATTCCTTCTCCTACTCAATGCATCAAAAACTTTGTTAGATTTCCCACTTCTATGATTCAACACAAAGGTGTAACTCTGCAAGAATTCTACCCATCTCATATATCTCTGATTCAACTTACTCTGACTATTCAAATGCTACAAAGCTTGATGATCTGTATACAATACAAACTCCTTAGGCAACAATTAATGTCTTCATTTCTTCAATGCTTGAACTATGGCATAAAATTCTTGATCATACACTGAATATATCTTCTGAGCATCATTCAATTTCTCATTTAAATATGCTACTGCTCTCCCTTCTTGACTCAAAATAGCTCATATTGTCCACTTGCATCACAATCCACTTGAAATACCTTATTGAAATTTGGTAAAGCTAGCACAGGCTGATCAGTCACTTTCTTCTTCAACAATTCAAAACTTTTGTTTTCTCCTATGGTCCACTTGAATTCCTTCTGATCTCCCCTCATGGTCTCATTCATAGGGTTACAAACTGAACTAAAATTTCTGATAAACTTCTGGTAAAAACTAGCCAATCCATGAAATGATCTTACCTCTCCAATGCTTTTCGGTGTAGGTCACTCAATAATGGCTTTCACTTTCTTAGGGTCCATCTTCAACCATCCTTAGATATCACAAATCCCAAATAGACTAACTCATCCTTCATGAAATTACACTTCTTGATATTGATCAACAACTTCTCTTCTCTCAACCTCTGTAAAACTTGTCTTAACTGCAACAAATGTTCCTCTTTTTTTCTACTGAAAATTAAAATGTCATCCAGATACATAATAACAAACTTACCCAATAATATCTTCAATACCTCATTCATCAGCCTCATGAAATTACTTGGTGCATTAGTCAATCCAAAAGGTATCACCAACCATTCATATAGTCCTTCATTTGTCTTAAATGTTGTCTTCCACTCATCACCTTCTCTGATCCTGATCTGATGATATCCACTCTTCAAATCTATCATTGTAAAGTATTTTTCTCCACTCAAATAGTCTATTGTGTCATCCATCTTAGGCAAAGGAAACCAGTATTTCACTGTGATCTTATTTATTGCTCTTGAATCGGTACACATCCTCCATCTCCATTCTTCTTAGGTGCTAATATTGATGGTACTACACAAGGGCTCAAACTCTCCCTGATCAAACCTTTCTTCAATAGCTCTTGCACTTGTCTATTTAGTTCTTCATTCTCTATCGGTGTCAACTAATGTGTAGATTTGTTAGGAAAACTAGCTCTGAGAACCAAGTCCATGCAATGACTAATACTTATAACAGGTGGAAATCCATCAGGTACATTATCTAAAATGATGTCCTCATATTCTATCAGCAAATCTCTTATCTCTGTCAGGTGTTCTCCTTTCAGTTCTGATCTCTCAGTATTCTTAGGGATTATGGAAAAACATAAATTCTCATGTCTCAGTCCATCCATGAATTTCCTTCCATCTACTAAATAGATTGTGGCATTCGTACAAACTTCACTCTTCAAAGGTTCCTCCAAAGGTAACAAGGTTTCCTTCATCCCATTGGCCACAATAGTGTATGTGTTATTCCTCCCATCATGTATTGTCTATCTATCAAACTACCAAGGTCTTCCCAACAAAAGATGACAAATATCCATAGGCATAATACCACACAAAACTTCATCACGATAATTCCCAATTTTTAATTTTACCAAACACTGTTCATTTACTAGCAACTTATGTTCATCCTGAATCCATGCTATCTGATAAGGCTTAGGGTGTTTCAATCTCTCCAATTTCAACTTATTCACCATCTCTTCTAAAACAAGATTATCTGAACTACCACTATCAATGACAACTTTACAACACTTACGGGATACCTTACATCTAGTCTTGGACAGATTCTTCCTCTGCAAGGGTTCTTCATCTCCTCCGGTATGGCACAAATCTCCTCATCATCAATAGTTCTCCATCTTCCGGTTTATTGTCTAATCCGGTGGGGTTTTCTTCCACCACTATTTCTCTTCTAGTAGCCTTTGTCTTCTTACATTCAAATGCATGGTGTTCTTCTCCTCCACACTTAAAGAAGGTTCCTCTAAATGTCCTCTTTTCTTGTCTTCCAAAGTTTTCATTCTCGTAACCATCTAGTTCTCTCCTCCAATATAAATTTCTATCATCCTTTCGGTATGAATTACCTTCCTTTCTCACTTCCTTTTCCCTAATTTGAGCTGTACTGGTTCCTCTTCCTCATTGAAATCTTCCACCTCTACCTCTCTGTCTCTGCTCATGTCTTTTGTTCAATTCCTCTTTAACCTTTATTGAATACTGGTAAGCCTCTTCAACACTCTCCAATTTGATCATACTAATTTTATCTTGTATATACATCCACAATTCATTCAGATATCTTGCAATCTATTCAACTTCATCATCAACATGTATGAATTTGATGTTCAATTTGTAAAATGCTTCGATGTATTCCTTCTATCTCAGATTCTATGATTTCCGGAACAAATCCACTGGATAATTTGTCAGGACAAACTTTGATTTCAACTTAGCAATCATCTTATCCCATGTCTTAATCTTTTCTTTACCTCTTCTTTTCCTATCAACTTGCAAGTGCTCCCACCAAAGAGATGCATGGCCTATCAACCGGGTATAGACATATTTCACCTTCCTCTCTTCTGTAGTGTTTTCAAAATCAAAATACTTCTCCATGTTTGAGATCCAATCCATCAATTTATCCGAGTCTAACTTCCCATCATATTCTGGTGGGGTAAAATGAGGTTTAGTGTTTGCTCTACTCAAAACACTTAAAAACCTTTCTTCATCCCGTTCAACTATTGGTAGGTTCAATTGTTTTGTTGGGACTTCTTCTCCTTCGTCTTCAATCACATCCTCAATATGTCAGCCTCTTCTCTGGGTTGTCTCCATGACTTCTAACTGGGCTGCTATTCCTCACAATATCTCCATCATAGAAGGGTCTGCATTCCCACATGCTCCACCATTCCTAGTTCCTCTTCGCCCTATTGATTCATGCTAGTTCTCTGCAATTGCAGGTTGGATCCATAATCTACCATCCTACAACAAAATTTAGGACACGCAACCTCCAGAATGAAACTTTTCTCTGATACCACTTGAAGCAGTCACCCGTGAGGAGGGACATCAAGAAGATCAGTCCAAACTGGTCATCAAGAGTAAACACAATGGAAACACACAAACATGATGGAGGCAGTGCAAAACAAATAGTTTTATTGCATGAAATGTGATTATATCCAATTGGGTTACAAAATACCGGCACACACATTTGGTAGAATAAGTCACACTAAGACCTTGAATCAAAAGATATATCTTCTAGGTATAGTCTATCTATCTAATACTCCTTGATTCTCCAATTGATTACATTCTAAAACATGATTACAAATATATATATATTGATCCAAAGGATCCAGTCAGCCCAAAAAGGATCAAAACCCGAAAAACAAGACCTAACATGAAAAATGAACAAGGTCAGCCTTGACCAAGGGATTCCTCTGGAAAATCCTAAGGATGAGATGTAGAAGGTTGGCCAAACACTAAGAAACATCAAGATCAACGTCCAAGGCTCCGCAAGCTTCGGAGTGGGTCCTAGTAGATCACCAGAATAGGTCTCGGGCAACTAGTAACAAAGGAACAATTGGTAACAAGAAACTGTCATGGAAACTGGTAGTGATATCTTGCTGGAAAGTGATCCAAATGGGATGTGGTTTGAAAGAAAGAAAGATGATAAAGTCTTCAAGTAGAAACCAACTCCACAAGATCTGGTGAGCCAAAACCAGGACACACAAAAAGGAAAACTAAAACCACAAACATAAAAGAAGATGTTTTTGGTTGATGCAAGATTGTTGTGAACCGGGGATGCTCCTACATCATTTTGTTTGATAGATCCACTTGGATCGAACAAGTTTCCTTCCCTTAGGAATAGGAATTAAATCCCATGTGTGATTCTTTTTCAAGGAATTGAACTCTTCTAGCATTGCAACATCCCACTCGGGAACACCTGAAGCTTCTCAAAAAGACTATGGATCAGAAGTTGAAGAAATGAAGAGATGTGGAGCCTTCTAAAATTTTGAGCTTGTTCTTCTAGTATTTGATGGATCACCAAGCCAATCTCTTGCTAACTCAAATGTTTGTCAAGCCCAAAGAGGCACTGAGGCTAGAGAGTTTGGGAGAGAATCATCAACCTCTGAATGATGACTTTGAGAGGAATTTGAATCCTCATCATCACTATTGCCATCTGAAGTGGAGGAAGAAGAATCCTCATCAATATTAAGAGGATTAAGATCCTCTAAATAACTATCATCATGATGCAATGTCTCTAATGTGATAGTGGATGGAGAAGTGGTATGAGAAGAACTAGAAGAACTCCTAAAAATGAACACTCATCTTAATGAACAACTCATGAGTAGAGGGATGGATAAGTCTATACCCTTTGACATCATCTAGATACCCAACAAATATACAAGGCTTTCTATGTGGATCCATAGTCTTGCATTTCTTTGCTGGAATGTGGACCCATGCAAGAGAACCAAACACTCTAAAGTGCTTAACTGTGGGTTTTCGACCAATCCAATCTTGAAAAGGAGTTACCCCCTTCACAGCTTTGTGAGGAAATCGATTCTAGATGTAACACACATAGTTGATAGCCTCTACCCAATACTAAGGTGTCAAAGACTTGGAGTGAGTCATACAATTGGCCATCTCCTTCAAGGACCTATTCTTGCATTCTGTGACACCATTCTGCTGAGGACTGTATGGAATTATGTGTTGCATGTTGATACCTTCTAAACCACAAAATTGTTCAAACTGATTATTAACATATTCATCCCCATTATCTATATGCAGAATCTTGATGAACTTCCCAAATTATTTCTCTACAAATTCTTTGAAATCTAGAAAATTCTCAAATACCTCAGACTTTTGTTTGAGAAAGTAAACCCATGTATATTTGGAAAAGTCATCAATAAATGTCAAGACATATCTAGCCCTAATCAAAGATGGTTGTGGAAATGGTCCTGCCAAGTCACTATGTACCAACTCCAATAGATGTGTAGCTCTCCATGATTACCAAGAATGCATCCTTGGAAAACTCCATTAGAAAATTGAATAGAAGGAAACCCTGAAACCCTATCTTGTTGACTTAGTTGTTGCAAGTAATGGTAGTTCAAGTGTCCAAACCGTTGATGCCACAAACAACTCACCTCATCTGCATGAGTGAGTAACATTGACAAAGGAGAGTTGGGAACAAAGTGATAAAACTGATATAATATGGAATTATGATCTACTTTTCCCACAACAACAGTTGACCCATTATGCATTTCACTAATTACCACTATATCTAGTGTGAAATCAAATCACTTGCCAGAACCAGTGTGTGTGATTTGATAAACAAATAGGAGATTAATTGATAAATAAGGAACACAAAGGACATCCCAAAATGTTTCTTCGCCCACATCAAAGGACCCTCTCCCATACACTTCAACAAGAGTGTCATCACCCATTAGTATAGTAGGCATAGAACATGGCTCTAAAGAGGTGAAATCATCTTCTGAAGAAGGCATGTGGTGCGAAGCATCCGAGTCAGTTATCTAAGAATTAGGTAGTGAAGCAACAACAAATAGGGCCTTACTCTTTCCTTTCCCCTTACTCTTATATGTGTCCTTTGAAGATCCTTCTAATGAACTCTATATGACTGAATCAGGTACCTTGATATTATTCTTTTCAAGAAGATGTGAAAGGTGATCAATTTATTTCTTTAAACACTTATGTTTATCATGATCAAGCCTCTTACAATAAGAACACTTGACCTTCTCCTTCTTAGTTTGTTCAGATTTTGATGAAGAGGTTTGATTATATTCTTTTGAAGTAGTAGATTTTTTATCTTTCTTCTTCTCTCCTTGGTTCTTTTGTTTCTTATCTTGCTTACTAGACCCTTTCTGTTCTTTTGTGCCTTGATTTACAGCTAAGTCATATGACCTAAAGGGTTTTATTGTACCCATTTGAAGCAATTTGTCCTACTCCCTAGTGAGTTCTGCATCAAATTCATCAAGAAAAGACATTTTGAATGTGGTACCTAAGGCACATTTTGTAGCATAGAAGATCTATAGAAACAAACAGTGAATAGTTAGGACCAAGCTTAGAAAGAATACTAAAGATCAGCTACTTATGATCTTTCATAGTTCCACACTATTTTAACTGCAATCTTATAGACTTAAGTTTTGTGAAGAAGTCTTGTATAGTGTCAAAATTGGTTGGATTAAACCCTATGAGTTCATTCTCGAACTGATGACCTCTTAGCTCATTCTTCTTACCAAAGAGGTTTTCCAAAGTGGTCAACACTCCATTTGGTATAGTGGCAGATTCAATATAAAAAATAAGGTTAGGAGAAACTGACATACATGGAGTACCAAAAGCTTCATCACATTTATTAAACCATTTAATGTTTTCTTCAACATCCTAAGGTTCAACTTCAAGTCCCATAGTAACACGATGATATCCATGTCTTTTCAGATATATTATCATCTTAGATTTCCATTCAAAGTAATTATATGGTGTTAAAAGGGGAACTATAGATGCATCCATGATAGCAGAAAAGAAGATTACAAAGAATCAGGAAAAGTGCAAGGAAAAGTGGAAGAAAGAAGACACAAGACACACCCCCCAATATATTACAAGGTTGGCACTTTATAATTAGTGCATTTACAAGGATTTTTATCAGATTACAATGCTTTCTAAGGCTCCAATGGCCAAAATAGAAATTTTCAATACAAATAACTTTTATACAAGATCTATAAAAATTATCCTTATAGTTTCTCAATGCATCTCAATACCTTTCCAACAACTATTCATTTTTTTAAAATAGAGTCGCGAGGTGAAAGATATGACCTATTGAAGTAAAAAAATGCAACTGATACAACCTGCAATATCTTTTGGAAAAAGGTAGAATATTTTACTGAGAGCCACATGAATGGATATTTCTTGTTTCTAGCTTTTTGTCAAGTACTTGTTTGCAAAAATCCAACACTCGAGGCAAAAGTTATGCAACTTTTAAGAAAAGGTTGTT
Organism: Cryptomeria japonica; assembly: GCF_030272615.1. Lineage (NCBI taxonomy): Eukaryota > Viridiplantae > Streptophyta > Pinopsida > Cupressales > Cupressaceae > Cryptomeria > Cryptomeria japonica. The sequence continues at coordinate 28,561,577 of NC_081405.1, read as the reverse complement.
GAATTTGTTAGCTAGAAAAATGGCTCAAGCCCTGTTCAAACTTGATTTCTACAAAAAGTACTAATTTTCTGGGAACAACATCAAAAACCCAAAAATATTTTTTCCTAAAAATGAACGGAAATTGGAAAACTAAAGCCGAAATAAAAACAGATCCAATAAAAATATTTCACTTTGGTTTTTTTTATTGTGTCCTCCAAACTCCGATTTTGGTGAAATAAAAGTCACTTATGACTTTCTCAAGCCTTTTGGACACTCTGTAAATGTTGAATAAGCTTCCAATATTACCAAAAATCTGCAATCACCCAGATCTCACAAGAACACATACATATAAAACCAGATTTAACTAGAAACTATTTTCCTTTAAACTGTTCTGATTCTCTAGGTCACACGAGAATGCAAGAGAAGAGCATACTTGGTTTTTAAGGAAAATATCAGCTATCTAATATTCTCAAATCTCTCAAATAAATCATAAAAGCAATAAGCTATACCAGACAACATGACTTTGATACCATGTTAGATTCTGTGAGAAGCGAGAACTGAGCTAGGATCTGAAGTCGGTCATAGATTACATGCAACTCCAAGCAACAAATGATTCAAGATCAAAATAGTTGAATGAAGATATCTAATATGAGAGAAAAATAGAGACAGAGAATAGAATTTGGAGAAGATGCTCACCAAGCTATCACTGAACTATTGAAGGTGAGAGTATAGTGCTTATTATATAGGAAAATAATAGCATATACATCCAAGGGGTGCATTAACTCCTATTCCCCATAAAAAGTGGGAGGTTTTACCTTCTTGGTAAATGCCAAAACATGTGGCATGACCTCCTTACATGAAGATAAGAAAGGATTTGAGTGATGAATACTAAGAGGGGGGGGTGAATTAGTATACCAATAATTACTGAACTCAAACACTTAAACAGTTTAGCAGTAAACTGGTATAACAATTTTACTAACAAACCGGTTAAGGTCAAATGCAAATGAAATAGCAAATAAGGCATTCACCCACAGGATCACAATCACCATAACACAAGAGATTTTGATGTGGAAACCCAAATGGGAAAAACCATGGTGAGATGAAACTCACAAGTAACTATTTGCATAATAGTAACCAAACCAGTTAAGGTCATACAATGTTCTTCACCAGAACAAATCTTGTTAGGAATCTCAATCTCTGTTAGGAGATAAGTCCGATTAAAGACTACCTTGTGAGAGGATTTCAGATCCACAGTTGTGAACCACCTTGTTAGAGGATTTACAAAGGATTTGCCAGGCCTACCCAGTTAAGGGTTTCAGACTTGTCGAAGATGTGAGTAATCAACAAGTGAGTGATCTAAATACTAGTACAGTATGCTTGGTTAGATCCTTGATAGCTCATTGTTAATGCATTTCAACATTAATTCAGTCTTCGAAATCTCCACACTCTGTTTCTTCACACAGACTTAATCTTCTTTTGTGATCGCACATACAAAAACCTCATCAACCACCTAAAACCCTAACAACAACTAAAACCCTAGACATGATGTCCTTATAAAGGAATTTGATTTCATGTCAATCCAATAGGATTACATTGCAAGTCCCTAGGTACACTGCATTTGGACACATTTGGTAACATGACATAGAATCACCACCTAAGTGTTGGTGGATGATAACTCATCACAAAAATACTGGTTGGTAACTCATCACAGAGTAATACCGGTTCATACATTTACCGATTACCGGTTCACACATTTTACCAATTACCAGTTTGTCAAAGTGAAGACTGGGAAAAATGATAACAACCACATTGTTCCTTCATACCACTTTGGGATCCTCGAACCGCTTGAGTCTTCATACCACTTGGGTCTTCATACCGCTTGAGATCAGTAGACACTTTCTGCGAAACACCGATAGTCTAAAGACTATAATACATAATACTGGTTGGAACAAATACCGGTTGAGCATAACTCATACATACAAAAAGTGATCTCAAAGCAAGTGTGTGTCCATCAATGACAATCACAACATCATCATCAATAATGCCAACAATCTCCCCCTTTGGCATTGATGGCAACATTTAGGAAAAATTTTGACATCTAAGTGTTTTACAACAAAAATAATGTCATAATCAAAATTACTCCCCCTAAGCATATACACTATCCCTTTTGCAAAAAATACAATGTATACTACTCCCTTAAAGAGATAACATGAAAGTATACATAGCATTCAACAAAATTTTAAATACAAAAATACTACTCCCTATTTGCCAACAATGACAAAGTATTGCAGAATAAACCTTGTTTCTCATTATCATTAATATAATAAATGTTTATGACAATAATGAGTCAAACTTATCAAATACTGATTTAAAATCCTACATGAAGGTATTCATGAATAAGGACCATGATTCAAGTAATGAGGTAGCCACCTCACTTTCTGTTTTCATTTGGGATACCTATTCTTCCATGGCATCAATGGTGCTCATCTCTTGAGTGACCGTTAAGGCATCCAGATTGAGATAGCATTTCTGAAGTATTTGTAGTTTTGGTAGTAGAACTAGTTGAAGTTCCTGCAAATCTCTGGTCCAGTTGGTGATCTCCAACTCTATTCTGGCAAACTGGAGTTGAAACCGGTGAATAGTTTGCCCATATGTAGTAAAGGAATCATAGGACATCTTGAAGGTGCTTATAAATGCCTGCAAATCAGATTGTAGTTTGTCTTTCTGTGCAAGAACATCGTCACAAAATAGATGGGGTTGGCTTATCTTACTAAGCAGTAATTTCCCCTCATCCATAGCATCTATTATGTCTTTCTGCTCTTTTTTAAGTTCGCATCGGAGCTCATTCAATTTCTTCACTAAGGCAGTGTTTAGTGCCTTTTAACTCCTTTTTCCTCCTTAGAGCTTCCAGTCGCTCTTGTGCAAGCTTAATGCTTTGGAGAAGCTCCATTTCATTTGCAGATTGGAGGTCAATGGGGCTAGTAATGTCAGCCAGTTTGGCTTGACTACCGGTTGCCTTTGGTGTCTCCACATGTGTGCTCTTTGTCACTTTCTTCTTCGCTTCGGCTTTTTGCTTTTCCTCTTCTACCTTCTTTTGTTCCTCTGCTTCTTTCTTTTTCTTCTCTTTGTCATTCTTCCTTTCTTCTTCCTTCTGCTTCTCTTCTTATTTCTTCTTCTCCTCCTCCTATTTCCTCTTCTCCTCTTCCTTTTTCTTCTTCTCCTCTTCCCATTTCCTCTTCTCCTCTTCTTTTCTCTTCTCCTCCTCTTCCTGTTTATTTTTCTCCTCTTCCTTTTTCTTCTTCTCCTCTTCCTTTTTCTTCTTCTCCTCTTCTTGTTTCTTTTTCTCCTCTTCTACTTGTTTCCTCTTCTCTTCCTCTTGATTCTTTTTCTCTTTCTCCACTTGCACTTTATCAACCTTTTCTTTGTCCTATTTTTCTTTGTCCACTATCTCTTTATTAGCCTTTTCCTTTGCTGCATCCGGAGTGACATTTTCACCATCTAAAGCATCAACATCAATTGTGTCCATCTATTTAGTGACTGGTTCTCCTTCACTATCATATACCTCATCCAGTTTTTCGGTTTCCTGTTCTTACTCAGCCTTCTTGTTGGCTTCAGACATTTGGTGCAACCTTAGAGCGACTTTGGCATGTGAGTGTGTATCTTTTACCACTGCAGGAACTTTCCCTTCCAGTAACAAGAGTCTTCTTCTTCTCATGAAGAAGAGGCCTTTGTATTTATCCATAACTTCATATAGCTCTGGATTTGACACATTAGGAAAATATCATGCAAAAATTTCTTCTCTTATTTCCTGTTCCTTTTCTATAGCAATGCGCCATTTGTCATCTAAAGAATTATATAAAGAATCTGGTGTCACAGATCTAATTTTTGATGGCGACCGGTCATTAATACATAAATATTGAATAACTTCCTGTTCAATTTCCTCCTTTTCATTGTCATTAAAATCATCAAAATGATCTATTAAATCACTTAGCACTTTTCTCCTAATATTCTTGATAGTTCTTTGACAACGTGTCAATGGTTTGTAAGAGGAAATTTCTATATTTACTGGTGTTGATGATGCCAGTTCATTGCTGGTTGTCTTTGTCTTCTTCCTTGTTTGCCTAGTCTTTTTAGGTTGTACCTCAAGTTCTGTATCCTCAGAATCTGGTGAGGTGTTCTTAGTTTTCTACTTTCTTTCAAAGACCTTGGCAGGTGCAACTTTCGGTTTCTTCTTGGCCGGTGACTGCTTGGTCACTTTAGGACTTGCTGAAGTAACGACTGCCGATACCGATGGCACTGCCTTTCCTTTCTTCACTGAAGGTTCTTCAACCGATGTTACCCTCTCCAAGTAGGTGTCAGTTCTCTTCTTCTTTGGATCAAGAGGTGAGGAAAGTAGGGTAGAGGCATACCCATCAAGCATGTCATACATCACCTCATATCCCATGGGATCCACTTCTTCCTTTCTGGGCTCAACCACCTCCATTATGCACTCATCTACACTGATGATAAAGAAGATGTCCTCTTCATACTTCTTGACAATATCGCCAGATATTCTCATCCTCTAGCTCATCTTGCGTCTAAATTCATCAAAGTATTTGTTCATGACTTCAGGATAACTGATTCCTACCACTTGAAGACTTTCTTTGATTTGCTTGGTAACTAGTTGGTTAGCAGACCATTGTATATCACCGACTCTGAGAAAATAGCCTTGAAAATAGAAAAACAAACCTACTAACAGTTGTCCAAATTTAAATCTTAAGGCATTGTCCTGTTTGATAGATTTCAGGTTTACCAAAAGTTGCCTTTGCATACAAGTGCATATATCAAATGATGCATCTTCCATGATCATTATGTAGGCGGCATCCACTGCTACTGCAGAGACAAAGTTTATTCTGCTAGCATAGAATGTCCAGTATCTGATCACCATGCAAGCATATTTGACCAAATCATCCTTGATGGTGTTAACGACCATTCCCTGTTGGTTGCTCATAGAACCGGTGAGCTTGGTCATTTCTATCTTAATGAATTTCCTTAGGGTTGCTACTTCTCCAACGTTACAGAAACTGGTGACAGCATGAATCACTTCTAGTGTGATGTCATGTGTCCGCTCAAGATACATTTTATCACCATGCACTCTTCTTAGAATGATGCGGATGTGATCTTCTGTAAATTATTCAAGAAAATAGACCACATTGTGAAGTTTTCTTCTTTCTAGGATGTTGTATTCCAATTTGATCTTCTTATCATTCCTACAGAATAAACTTAACTGAGAATAGATCACTAGAGATCCTAGGTCTTCTATTTTGCAATCAATATAATCTGAAATACCTTCCTCAACTATAACACCAATGGGTATCTAGGATAGGGCATTGTATTTCATCTTCCTTTGTATGAAATCCACTAAATCACTAGGTGCACTTGAACTGGAGTGCGATGCAGAAGCCATGATAAACAAAGAAGCTTGAAAAATACCTTCACGAATCAAGATTTAGGGCTTTGACATTGTAGCTTGCAACACACCACTTTGGTTGCTTGGAACACCGCTTAGTGTTCTTCACTTGACTGATTGATACTATCTCTAGATTCTACTTCAAATTTTTTGAAATCTCTCTATATCGTAATACAAATTGCCTTTGGTCTCTCTGCACTTGAGAATTTCTTCGCTCACAAATTAATAAGTGAAAATGACTTGAAAATCCATTTTAAACAAATTCTTCACCTACCATAATAAATGCTCCACTATTAGGTTATAAACCCTTATTTTTCCTTTTACCATTTCTGATCTTCTGCTGATTGACAGATAACACATACCGGTTAAGGTCTTTTACCGATGCAAACTAGGGGCTTGAAACATTTCACCGATTTGTTCCCCCTAAGCATTTCTGAAGCTTAGTTTGTTGGTTTAGCGACTTCCACACTAGGTACAAAAACCGGTTCTTCTTGTGACACTTCTTTAGGTTTCTTCTTCCATGTTGTCTTCATATCTGCTTAAACAGTTTCAACATCAATCTTTCCTTCCGGAGTGACCGGTATATCATCTGATATGTTCTTTCTCATTTTGCAGGTTCTGGTAGGGTGTCCCGATTTGTTGCAATGATAGCATACCACACTAAATGTTCTTCATGGTCCATTGTTCATTCTACCATTCTTCCTCTTGCATGTTGTAGCAGTGTGACCGCTACCATGGCAAATCAAATAGGTTGCTCTCCAACCGGTTGCCGCTAGATAGCCAAATTCATCATAGTCTTTTGGTTCTTTGGAATTCCTGTCATCAGTTCTTTCTACAAATTCATCAATTTTCACATTTGAACTTTCTACTATTTTGTTAGATGATTTGATTAGACATTTAAATGCTTTGCTTCTAGAAGAATATCCTAGAAATGTTCCTTCTTCACTTTTCTGATCAAACCTGCCATTTCTATCATCTTTATGAACATAGCATTTTCTTCCAAAGATCTTAAAATAACTTACATTAGGTTTCTTGCCATACCAGATTTCATAAGGTGTCTTCAAAGTAACTTTCTTCAATTGAACTCGGTTCAAGGTGTAAACAACTATGCTTATTACTTCTCTCCAAAATGTTTGTGGAACCTTCTTCTCAATCATTAGTGTTCTAGCACAATCCACAATAGATCTGTTGCTTCTTTCATCTATTCCATTCTGCTATGGAGTTCTTGGTGCAGAGAATTGTCTTTTAATACCATGATCATTACAAAATAGGTTGAAATCATCAGATGTGAACTCTCCTCCTCTATCTGATCTAAGACATTTTAGTTGTCTTGCTGTTTCATTTTCAACTCTAGCCTTGTACCACTTAAACATTTGAAAAACTTTTGATTTTTCTTTTAAAAACATTACTGACATCATCCTTGAATAATCATCCACAAATAATTTGAAATACTTATCACCATAATAACTTTGAACTTTCATAGGACCACAAAGATCAGTGTGCACAAGATCTAAAATTCCCTTAGAAGTGTAGGACTTACTTGTAAAGCTGGATCTTGTCATCTTACCCATCTGGCATCCTCAGCGCATAGCATTCTTAGGTTTTTCAAGAATCGGTAGACCTCTTACTCTGTGCTTCTTACTTATCTTGATCAGATTATCAAAATTAACATGACAAAACCTCTTATGCCATAACCAGGTATTATCAATCTTTGCATGCAAACACTTATTGTGAGTAGAGTCAAGGTGAAATGTATTACCTTTTGCTTGTGTCCCGGTAGCAGCTAACATTCCATTCTTGTCATGAACTTCGACAATTCTTTTCTGAAATTCTATTTGGTAACCTGTGTTGTTTAGTTGTGCTACACTCAAAAAATTATATTTCAAACCTTCAACCCAATAAACATCATTGCATCTTGCTTTATCAAGAAGTTTTATGGATCCTTTACCTCTTACCGAACATGGTGCATCATTACCAAATCTAACACAACCTTGATCATAAACTTCTAACATAACAAACTTGTGTTTATCTCCTGTAATATGATGTGAGCATCCACTATCTATAATCCAAAAATCATTAGTGTTTATGTGAGATATTAGGGATTTTTCTTCATACCTTTCTTCATCTGATCCATCCTTGATAGCCACATAAACAACTTCCTCTGTATCAGTCTCATCTGATTTATCATCTTCAGATTCCTCACTAGCAATTAAGCATGTCTTTCTATCTCTTCTTCTGAAGTCTTGGTGTCCTGTGTAATGATTATATTTTTGTCTGTCATCTCGGTAATCTCTCTTTTTAGTGAAATATTTGTCAGGACAGTTAGAAGCCATATGTCCAATCTTATCATAATTGAAACATTTCAAAGGTAGTTTTCCTTTATACTTACCTTTGCCTCTTGGTAACCTTTTGGCCAATAGTGCTTCAAATTCTTCTTGCTTTTTGATTTCTTCATATATTTTGTGTACCTCATCCATGTTCTTCCTAAATCTTTCACTTGCTCCACTATGATCTCCTTTAGAGTACTTATACATTCTCTCATTGTAATCATTAGATTCATTCAGATGAAAAGAACTAAATGCAGATTCAACTTTATTTACCGATGACCCACTGTTATCAAAATTACTTAAATCAAACGCATGTAGCTTACCAATAGTGGCATCCAAGGAAATTGGCATATTTGGTATAGACCTCAATTCATTGATTGTAGAGACTCGGATTCCATAGGCAGGTAGAAGGGTTCTTAACAACTTACTTGTCACATCCTTTTCTTCAATAGTTCCTCCTACTCCTTTGATTTGATTTACAATCTCCTTTAGTCTTGTATTACACTGGGTTATGTTCTCACCTTCATTCATCCTCATAGATTCAAGTTGTCATCTTAGACTATCAACTTTTTCTCTTTGAACATGTTCATCTCCTCCATATACAAATGTGAGCTTAGTCCACATTGCCTTTGCATCATTGCAGCCTTCTAGATCATTAAACTCAGAATCGGTCAATGCAGATGTTATTTCAGTCATTGCTTGAATGTGTTCTTGCTTTGCCTTTATCTCTTCCATAGTCAATGGATAGGTGCTCGGTGCAACAAAATCATTCTCCAGATAGTATAAAGCATTTTCTCCAACTCCTGATAGATGTAGCTTCATCCTTTTCTACCATGTAGAGAAACTTGACTTATTCAGCTTAGGTGTGTCCCTCTTATACATTTTTGGATCTTTAGCTCAAGTGCCTTTAAACTTTCCTTTCGGAGTCCAAAGCTCTGATACCAATTGATAGTTCTGATACTTAATATAAGTATAGATCCAACATCCAACAAGATGAGAGGGGGGGGTGAATCATACAAACTTAATCATCAATAAAAACATCAGATTCAACCTCGGTAACATATATCAGTCATATAATCAGAAAATGTCAAACATACAAACTCAAAAGCATATGAACAATATAAACCTCATAACACCATATTTAACGTGGAAACCCAAATAGGGAAAAACCACTATGGGATTTCGGACCCACTAAGAAATATAATCTTCTAGAGTATGCTTGGTTAAAAGCCAATCCTGTTAAAGATTACAAAACACATTGCTAGATGTGACCCGGTGAAGGGATTTCCCTTAGATCTATTAGGATCTTCACTTTGTTAGAAGTGACTTTGTCAAAGGATTTCAAACACTCAATCAGAATGTCACCTTGTTAGAGGATTTACATATAAGACTATTAATTCCACTCGGTTAAGAGATTTCCTATCACTTTCACACAATAACAGTAATACAATCTATCTGCAACTTCACATCTAAAATGCTAAAACAAATTCCTATTTGTTCAGTACAATCTAGACATAGAACTAATCTTGTCTGTCTACTGGGCATCAATACTCTATTATTCTAACAGTTCTTCAGGCTTTTGTGCTCGGTAATAACTATGTAGCATCCATGTGCATAGACTTGCCCGCAACCATTATTTATCAACAGTTCCTTATTTATAAACAATCTTCTAACTGCTTAATCTCCTTGATCACATTTCTCATGACCAATCATAGCCATCAGATCTTGAATCTCATCCAGGTTCATTGTATCTTTCGATCTGAAAATGTTTTACCTCACCTTGGAACTTGCACATTCATCTTGGAACTTGTGTTAGGGTAATGCGGTTCAATCTGAGCTATAGATCTTCTTGCCGACTTTCCATTGCCTTAGATTCATTAACAAACTTTTTCTATGGCTTGCCAATCATTGATCCATTCTAGCTCATTAGCATCTTCATTAAATATCACATGTAAACATTTAATGCATTCTATTATAGCTCAGTTACAACTCGGTGAATACTAAACTTTACTCGGTAGACATTCTGTCTTCATTAACCGACTGCGATAACCTTAGGGTTTACCGACTAGGTTCTTTGCTTGATAACATAGTATAGTATTAACCTTTACATTTTACAACATATGTATGATGTTAGAACAATCTAAAACATCAAGATCTCATTATTGTCTGATTTGGTAGAGTTTCCCATTGAATAACTTATCCCTTTATTCATCATATTCTTTTCTGTGTCTTTATCGACTTCTTTATAATCTTCATATCATATTTCTTAAGATATGGCAACATCATACTGAATTAGAAAATCAATTTCTTGACATCAATGACAAAATACTAATATCAAGATAGTAAAACATCTTTAATCAGTTATGTCCATAATCATCAACAACCTTCTCAATATCCTTGTAATATTGCCAAAAATCTCCCCCTTTGGCATTGATGGCAAAACCAATTGATTTGACCTTTAAACATTCGGATTGTTGTGATTTTGAGATGCTGAAATGCTCTTCCCCATACATTAGACTTTTGTTCTGTTTTCAGTCTTTATTTCAGCCTTTTTCTCAGCTTTCTCCCCCTAGGTAGGTCTTCTCCTTCTTGGTCTTCTCCTTGGTCTTCTCCTTGGTCTTCTCCCCCTTTGGCAAAAATGCCAAAAAGAATAGAACTAAAACATAATTTCTTGCTGTAAGAAGTTATTTCCTGCTATTATGTATCAACTGAGTCTTGGTCAGAGCATTTGTTTACAATTCTGTATAATTTTCTGTATTATCCGAGTATTATTTCCAGTACACTTTCAGAAAAACATTCTAAAGTGTATCACTCCAGCATCAACTCCCTAAAAGATAATCAATAGAGTCATCGAAGTGATGCTTTCACCAATCTCTGTTAGTGAGTAAAAGATAGGGGTAGGACCCCTAACTTACTTTTGAGATATTCAAAAGTGTCCTTTGGTAGTGGCTTGGTGAAGATATTAGCTATTTGTTCCTTTGTATTAACATATTCCAACACCACTTTCTTCTCTTGAGCTTCTTCTCTAAGATAATGATATTTGATTGATATGTTCTTTGTCTTAGAGTGCATAACAAGGTTCTTTGAAATATTAATGGCACTAGTATTGTCACAGAATATAGTTACTGGCTCGGTAATTTTGTCATTTATACCTTCCAACAATTGTTTGATCCATGCAATGTTGGTACAATTCAGTGCTGCAGCAACATATTCAGCTTCGGCTGTTGACTGAGAAACACATCCTTGTTTCTTGCTAAGCCAACTCACTAGTCTTTTTCCTAGGAAGAAAGCTCCTCCACTTGTGTTTTTTCTGTCATCAATGTTACCTGCCCAATTAGCATCAGTATAAACTTTTAAATCAAAATCATTTCCTTTCTGATATACTAAGCCATAATCTTCAGTGCCTTTCAAGTATCTGAAAATTCTTTTGATTGCTATCATGTGTATTTATTTAGGATCTACAGAGAATCTTGCAACAATACCTACTGCATGTGCTATATCTGGCCTACTGTGAACAACATATTGTAGTTTTCCAATCATGGATCGGTAGAGTGTCTCATTAACAGATGCAGATTCATCATTCTTTGATAGTTTGCAGTTTGTAGTCATAGGAGTACTTATTGGCTTTGAATCCTCCATTCCAAATTTCTTCAAGATTTCCTTTATGTATTTGGATTGAGTAATGAAAATTTCATTTTTCATTTGCAGTATCTGTAAGCCTATAAAATACTTTATCTCATCGATTAATGACATCTCAAATTCTTTGCTCATTTCATTTCCAAAGTTCTTGCAAGGAGAGTCATTTCCACAAAATATAATATCATTAACAAATATGGCTGAGATTAGTATTCCATTTTCATCATTCTTCATGTACATGTTGTTGTTCTCACTTGTCCTTATAAAACCAATCTTAATCAAATAAGAGTGCAATCTTTCATACCATGCTCTAGGTGCTTGTTTCAGACCATATAAAGCTTTGTTCAATTTACATACCTGATCTTTATTATTGTCTTCAACAAATCCTTCAGGTTGTTCAATGAAAACTTATTCTTCTAATATTCCATTCAGAAATGCAGATTTGACATCCATTTGATATACCTTGAAGTTCTTGAAAGCAACACATGCCAACAATGTTCTAACTCCTTCAAGTCTAGCAACAGGTGCAAAAGTATCACCATAATCAATTCCTTCTTCTTGGGCATAACCTTTGCAAACTAATCTTGCTTTGTTCTGAATGACCTCACCTTTCTCATTTAGCTTGTTTCTGAAGATCCACTTTGTACCGATTACATTTTTGTCCTTCGGTCTTGGGACTAGTGTCCATGTGTCATTCTTCTTGATTTGATCAATCTCTTTAGTCATAGCATTTATCCAATCTTCGCTGTTGAATGCCTCTTTCACTATTCTTGGTTCAAATTCAGATATCAAACATGTGTTCTGTCTCAGTTTGTTCCTTGTCATCATTGGATCATCCTTATCTCCTATAATCTGACTTGGTGCATTGTGTCTTCTGATATACTTGGCTAATATAGGCTCGGTAGGCTTTGTATGATACTCTTCGTCACTCGGTAACTAGATATCTTCCTCATTTCCTTCAATAGTTATCTCGGTAGGACTTCTCGGTTGCACATAGACAAATTCATCATAGTCTTCTGGTTCTTTGGAATTCCTGTCATCAGTTCTTTCTGCAAATTCATCAATTTTCAAATTTACACTTTCTACTATTTTGTTAGATGATTTGATCACAGATTTAAATGCTTTGCTTCTAGAAGAATATCTTAGAAATGTTCCTTCTTCACTTTTATGATCAAACTTGCCATTTCTATCATCTTTATAAACATAGCATTTGCTTCCAAAGATCTTAAAATAACTTACATTAGGTTTCTTGCAATACCAGATTTCATAAGGTGTCTTCAAAGTACCTTTCTTCAATTGAACTCGGTTCAAGCTGTAAACAACTGTGCATATTGCTTCTCTCCAAAAAGTTTGTGGAACCTTCTTCTCAATCATTAGTGTTCTAGCACAATCCACAATATATTGTTTCTTCTTTCAGCTATTCCATTTTGATGTGGAGTTCTTGGTGCAGAGACTTGTCTTTTAATACCATGATCATTACAAAATAGGTTGAAATCATCATATGTGAACTCTCCTCCTCTATCTGATCTAAGACATTTCAGTTGTCTTCCTATTTCATTTTCAACTCCAGCCTTGTACCACTTAAACATTTGAAAAGCTTCTAACTTTTCTTTTAAAAACATTACTGACATCATCCTTGAATAATCATCCACAAATAATATGAAATACTTATCACCATAATAACTTTGAACTTTCATAGGACCACAAAGATCAGTGTGCACAAGATCTAAAATTCCCTTAGAAGTGTAGGACATACTTGTAAAGCTGGATCTTGTCATCTTACCCATCTGGCATCCTCGGCACATAGCATTCTTAGGTTTTTCAAGACTCGGTAGACCTCTTACTCTGTGCCTCTTACTTATCTTGATCAGATTATAAAAAATTAACATGACAAAACCTTTTATGCCATAACCAGGTATTATCAATCTTTGCATGCAAACACTTGTTGTAAGTAGAGTCAAGGTGAAATGTATTACCTTTTGTTTGTGTCTCGGTAGCAGCTAACTTTCCATTCTTGTCATGAAATTTGACAATTCCTTTCTGAAATTATATTCGGTAACTTGTGTTGTTTAGCTGTGCTACACTCAACAAATTATATTTCAAACCTTCAACCCAATAAACATCATTTCATCTTGCTTTATCAAGAAGTGTTATGGATCCTTTACCTCTTACCAGACATGGTGCATCATTAGCAAATCTAACACAGCCTCCATCATAATCTTCTTTTATAACAAACTTGTGTTTATCTCCTATCATATGATGTGAGCGTCCACTATCTATAATCCAAGAATCATTAGGGTTTATGTGAGATATTAGGGCTTTTTCTTCATACCTTTCTTCATCTGATCCATCCTTGATAGCCACATAAACAACTTCCTCCGTATCAATCTCATCTGATTTATCATCTTCAGATTCCTCAACAGCAATTAAGCATGTCTTTCTATCTCTTCTTTTGAAGTCTCAGTGTTCTCTGTAATGATTATCTTTTTGTCTGTCATCTCGGTAATCTCTCTTTTGAGTGAAATATTTGTCAGGACAGTTAGAAGCCATATGTCCAATCTTATCATAATTGAAACATTTCAAAGGTATTTTTCCTTTATACTTACCTTTGCCTCTTGGTAACCTTTTGGCCAATAGTGCTTCAAATTCTTCTTGCTTTTTGATTTCTTCATACAGTTTGTGTACCTCCTCCATGTTTTTCTAAAATCTTTCACTTGCTCCACTGTGATCTCCTTCAGAGTACTTATACATTCTCTCATTGCAATCATTAGATTCATTCAGATGAAAAGAACTAAATGCAGATTCAACTTTATTTACCGATGACCCACTGTTATCAAAATTATTTAACTCAAATGCATGTAGCTTACCAATAGTGGCATCCAAGGAAACTGGCATATTTGGTAAAGACCTCAATTCATTTATTGTAGAGACTTGGATTGCATAGGCAGGTAGAAGGGTTCTTAACAACTTACTTGTCACATCCTTTTCTTCAATAGTTCTTCCTACTCCTTTGATTTGATTTACAATCTCCTTTAGTCTTGTACTGTATTGGATTATGTTCTCACCTTCATTCATCCTCATAGAATCAAGTTGTCCTCTTAGACTATCAACTTTTTCTCTTTGAACATGTTCATCTCCTCCCTATACAGATATGAGCTTAGTCCACATTGCCTTTGCATCATTGCAGCCTTCTAGATCATTAGACTCTGAATCGGTCAATGCAGATGTTATTTCAATGATTGCTTGAATGTGTTCTTTCTTTGCCTTTATCTCTTCCATAGTCAATGGATAGGTGCTCGGTGCAACAAAATCATTCTCCAGATAGTATAAAGCATATTCTCCAACTCCTAATAGATGTAGCTTCATCCTTTTTTGCCATGTAAAGAAACTTGACTTATTCAGCTTAGGTGCATCCCTCTTATACATCTTTGGATCTTTAACACAAGTGCCTTTAAACTTTCCTTTTGGAGTCCAAAGCTCTGATACCAATTGATAGTTCTGATACTTAATATAAGTACAGATCCAACAACCAACAAGATGAGAGGGGGGGGTGAATCATACAAACTTAATCATCAATAAAAACATTAGATTCAACCTCGGTAACATATATCAGTCATATAATCAAAAAATGTCAAACATGCAAACTCAAAAGCATATGAACAATATAAACCTCATAACACCAGACTTAACGTGGAAACCCAAATAGGGAAAAACCACTGTGGGATTTCGGACCCACTAAGAAATATAATCTTCTAGAGTATGCTTGGTTAAAAGCCAATCCTGTTAAAGATTACAAAACACATTGCTAGATGTGACCCGGTTAAGGGATTTCCCTCAAATCTGTTAGGATCTTCACTTTGTTAGAAGTGACCTTGTCAAAGGATTTCAAACACTCAATCAGAATATCACCTTTTTAGAGGATTTACATATAAGACTACTAAGTCCACTCGGTTAAGAGATTTCCTATCACTTTCACACAATAACAGTAATACAATCTATCGGCAACTTCACATCTAAAATGCTAAAGCAGATTCCTATTTGTTCAATACAATCTAGACATAGAACTAATCTTGTCTATCTATTGGGCATCAATACTCTATTATTCTAACAGTTCTTCAAGCTTCTGTGCTCAGTAATAACTATGTAGCATCCCTATGCATACACTTGCCCGCATCCATTGTTTATCAACAGTTCCTTATTTATAAACAATCTTCTAACCACTTAATCTCCTTGATCACATTTCTCATGATTAATCATAGCCATTAGATCTTTAATCTCATCCAGGTTCATTATATCTTTCGATTTGAAAACATTTTACCTCGCCTCGGAACTTGCACATTCATCTTGGAACTTGTGTTAGGGTAATGCGGTTCAATCTGAGCTGTAGATCTTCTTGTCGACTTTCCATTGCCTTAGATTCGTTAACAAACTTTTTCTATGGCTTGCCAATCATTGATCCATTCCAGCTCATCAACATCTTTCATTAAATATCACATGTAAACATTTAATGCATTCTATTATAGCTAGGTTACAACTCGGTGAATACTAAACTTTACTCGATAGACATTCTGTCTTCATTAACCGACTGCGATAACCTTAGGGTTTACCGACTAGGTTCCTTAGGGTTTACCGACTAGGTTCTTTGCTTGATAACATAGTATAGTATTAACCTTTACATTTTACAACATATGTATGATTTTAGAACAATCTAAAACATCAAGATCTCATCATTGTCTGACTCGATAGAGTTGCCCATTGAATAACTTATCCCTTTATTCATCATATTCTTTCCTATGTCTTTACCGACTTCTTTATAATCTTCATATCATATTTCTTAAGATATGGCAACATCATACTAAATTAGAAAATCAATTTCTTGACATCAATGACAAAATAATAATATCAAGATAGTAAAACATCTTTAATCAGTTATGTCCATAATCATCAACAACCTTCTCAATATCCTTGTAATATTGCCAACAAGCACTAGATTCATTCAGTTTTTCAATTTCTTCAACTAGGGCTTCCATGTCTGCTTCATCGGAAGAACTATTTTCAGTAAGCTCCATCAATTTCTCAGCATGTTCTCTTCTCTTTGCTAGAGAGGCTTTATATTTGACTTTGAGTTCATCAAAGGCTTTCTCAGTCTGAGTGAGACGATGAGTAAGCTCCCTCAAAGTGTATTCCCTCATGTCTCCTTCCAAGTGGTTAAACTTATAGAAGGGTTGGCTCTGATACCAATTGATGAATACTAAGAGGGGGGGGGTGAATTAGTGTACCAATAATTACTAAACTCAAACACTTAAACAGTTTAGCAGTAAACTGGTATAACAATTTTACTAACAAACCGGTTAAGACAAATGCAAACCAAACAACAAATAAGGCATTCACCCACATGAGCATAATCACCATAATGCAAGAGATTTTGATGTGGAAACCCAAATGGGAAAAACCACGGTGAGATGAAACTCAGAAGTAACTATCTGTAGAATAGTAACCAGACCGGTTAAGGTCATACAATGTTCTTCACCAGAACAGGGCCTATTAGGAATCTCAATCTTTGTTAGGAGATAAGTCCGATTAAAGACTACCTTGTGAGAGGATTTTAGATCCATATTTGTGAACCACCTTGTTAGAGGATTTACAAAGGCTTTGTCAGGCCTACCCGATTAAGGGTTTCAGACTTGTCAAAGATGTGAGTAATCAACAAGTGAGTGATCTAAATACTAGCACAGTATGCTTGGTTAGATCCTTGATAGCTCATTGTTAATGCATTTCAGCATTACTTCAGTCT
This sequence comes from Cryptomeria japonica, assembly GCF_030272615.1. NCBI lineage: Eukaryota > Viridiplantae > Streptophyta > Pinopsida > Cupressales > Cupressaceae > Cryptomeria > Cryptomeria japonica. Next base: position 28,544,392 of record NC_081405.1, on the reverse strand, counting down.
TCAAAATCTCCACACTCTATTTCTTTAGACAGACCTAATCTTCTTCTGTGAATGCACATACAAAAACCTCATCAACCACCTAAAACCCTAACAACAACTAAAACCCTAGACATGATGTCCTTATAAAGGAATCTGATTTCATGTCAGTCCAATAGGATTACATTGTAAGTTCCTAGGTATAGTGCATCTAGACACATTTGGTAATACGACAGAGAATCAATGCCAAAGTGTCAGTGGATGATAACTCATCGCAAAAATACCTTTTGGTAACTCATCACAGAGTAATATCGGTTCATACATTTACCGATTACCGGTTCACACATTTTACCAATTACCAGTTTGTCAAAATAAAGACTGGGAAAAATGATAACAACCGCTTTGTTCCTTTGTACCACTTTGGGATCCTTGAACCACTTGAGTCTTCATACTGATTGGTTCTTCATACCGCTTGAGATCGGTAAACACTTTCTACAAAAGACCGATAGTCTAAAGACTATAATACATAATACTGGTTGGGACAAATACTGGTTGAGCATAACTCATACATACAAAAAGTGATCTCAAAGCAAGTGTGTGTCCATCAATGACAATCACAACATCATCATCAAAAATGCCAAAATTGAGAAAGTTGGCACATAAGGCCAAAAGAGGGTGAGAAACCCAACTACCCCATAACCCACATAGGAAATGACAAAATAGTGGTTATGAAAGGTGGCACAACAAGCTAGAAGAGGGTGTGTAACTCAACTACCCATGTGAGGTGGAGAGTTAGACATGTAGCTGAAGTATTTCGCCATGTGTCCTCATATTAACCACTCTTAATAACCTAAGAAATCTTAATAAAATATGTGGAGGAAAAATAAATACCCCCTAACATAAGGAAAATAAAAAACCTACACTAACAGTTTCTAAAAATTTTCTTTTATTCATCAAGCAATCAAATTGAAATCTACATCGTATATTTATTTTCTCTTCTGATTTTCATTTTCATCCTTCCAATAAGTGATGAATATTCCTTTTAATTTTAGGGCTTGTGCAAATTGATTGAGCAATTTCTTCTTGCCTAAGTTATAGGTTTTGATTTCAATTAAAATCGCCAAGTTAAGACCAATCAATATCTAAAATATCTTGGTCAAAGATCCTCTCATCATTATACTTGTTGGCTTTTGGTGTTTTGGTGATGCTCTGGTGGATATTGATGGTTCTTGATTCTTGTATATTCTTAGGATTTGTCATTGATGGAAACTTAGTCTTCTGATCTGATCCTATATGAAGTTCTGGTTAACCGGATATCATGTACTTCTGGACTAAGATTGTCAGTGCAACTCAGTATATAGTTTTATGATTTTCGGTGAAGAATTTTTTATTTCAGTGATCGGTGATTAGTTGGCTATGTATATGGAGAAGATTATCATGTCAATCCACCCTTTGGTATTAATTCCTATGCCTATTTGAAGGTCTGGTATCTGAAAGAACAGTAAAATAGAGTATTATTCATGTGTGATGGGGTATTGTGTGACTAGATTCCTTAAGTTGTTTCTGGTGATTGTTTCGAATCATATGTGAGACCTATAGGAAGCATGTGATCATGTATTTTGGGTCTAGTATATGATTTGACAAATATATCTAAGCCGACTTGTAGCTACATGTTTCACTTTTAATATTTGGTGAAGCCGACTTGTGGGTGATAAATTTTGGAGTGTCTGGATATATAAGACCATTTGGGTTAATGTATTAGTTGTTGGATATAGTTTGTGTGGTGAGTTTGGAACAATTGAGCGCACTCTGAATTGTGTTGATCTAACATAATAGAATAGAGTAGTTTATCATAACAATGCAGTGGATCATTTTGTGCCTAACCAAAACTGATATTTGGCATAGTCAGATGCTATTTTATAGTTCTTTACTTATTGTAATCAGTTTGTAATCTCTTGTAAGGCAGTGATCCTTCCTCCAGGTTGTAGCCCTATTTTGTAACTTCAGTAGTGAACTCTAGGCTGTTTTCCCGAATGCAAAAGCACTCCCCTCATGTAATATTGTTTTTCTACTGGCCATAGTGGAATAATATTGTGGGTTCAAATCCCACCATGGTTTTTTACCATTTGGGTTTCCATGTAAAAATCTTGGTGTTATAGTTGCATGGTTATTTGTCCTATAATTCTGCACTTTGATTTCTTTGTTGTTCATCCAGTGGTTAAAGAATCAGATTAACAAATTCAAAATTTGCAAAACACTGATTCATCCCCCCCCGCCCCCCTCTCAGTGTTCATTGATTCTAACAATACTTTGGATGTAGGACATTCAAATCATCATCATTGATCTAAGGTAACATAGTGTGGTTACCAATATTTTTTATTTGTTTCAAGTTTAATCTTTGATAGCACCTCATTATGAACTCATGGTCATCTAGATAATCTATCTAGTAATATTCTATATGAGGTTCATATTTAATCTTTTTATTGATGTTGTTGTTCATCCTATATTAAGGATTGTTATCTAATCAATCCAAAGGGATTCAAATCAAGTAATTACAATTTTTCCTTTTCTCCTTTAGCATTTTCTTATGCATGACATTTATACCAACCAACGTTGCTAGGAAATTTTTCACTTTCTCCTCTATGTAGTGCCTCAAAGGCCTCATGATATTTAATTATTTATCAAGACAACTCTAGCTATATAATCTTATCGATGGTATATATATGTAACATAAGTTTACCCCAATAAATCTTTCCATCCAAAAAATCCATTATGAGTAGATGGTGACTCCTTAGCACCACTAGGACCCTTACAAGACCAAAATGACTTGCACAAGAAAGAACGACAAGAATACCTTACATGAAAAGGATGCTTGAAATTTTTTATCAAATATGAAATATACAATGAGATGCCTTGTTTTTAAAGGAAATGTTTGATGTATTATGATTAACTAACATATCCTTTAAAAACAAGGCATCTCATTGTATGTTTCATATTTGATCAATCATTTCAAGCATCCTTATCATGCAAGGTATTATTGTCATTCTCACTTGTGTGAGTCTTTTTGGTCTTGTAGGGTTCCTAGTAGTGCAAAGGAGTCACCATCTACTCCTGCATGGTATCAAAGATCTAGTGTTTTAAATTCCTTTCAAAATCCAAGGGTTATTGTTTTTCTTGAAGAATTTTGTGGGTACATTTTGGGGTTTCAAGGACATCACAGTCGAAACTAGGGTGTCATAGAAAATAAATTTTTCCTTTGATATCACCAAAAATTGTTATATTTTTTCAGATCTACAAGGATTTGAAGTAGGGATTTAAGTTTCCTATCAACAGAAGTAGCTGAATTTTTGGGGAATTTTGGGCAAAAAAGGACCCTACCATCACATCTAGAAGGCTTCAAAACCTATATATCAACTATCAAATCATCAAATTTTGACATTTTTTAGGGGGCATCAAAGGATTTTTCAAAGGGTATCCGATGCAGGAGCATCCCTGGTTCATAGCAATCTTGCACCAACCAAAAATATTTTCCTTTCTATTTTGCTTTATGTTTGCAGTCTCTACATTTCTTTTTTTGTGTCCCGGATTTGGCTCACCGGATCCTGTGGAGTTGGATTCTACTTGAAGAATTGATCATCTTCCTTATACCCAAATTGCAAATCATTTGGATAATTTTTTGGTAAGTTATCGCTATCAGTTTCCATGCCAGTTTCCTATTACCGATTGACAGTTTCCTACTACTGATTGCCTAGACCTATTTGCATTTGTGATCTACCCGACCCCTTTCGAAGTTTGCGGAACCTTGAGAATTTATTTCGATGTTCCTTGACATCTGGTCGACCTTTTCCTATGATCTACACTTCATCCTTTGGATTTTCTAGAGGAATCTCTTGGTGAAGGCTGACCTTGGTTGTTTTACACATTAGGTCTTGTTCTTGGGGTTTGATCCCTTTTTGGGCCCACCGGATCCCTTGGATTGTATAGATCATTGTATTGAGCATTATAATGTCACAATCAGGTAGTTAGACTGAGCGCAAAAGATAGATCTTAAGATTGAAGGTCTCGGTTGTGACCTATTCTGTACTTTTAGCATGTTTTAGCAGGCCTATGAGTCAGTTTCTGTAACCCGGTAGTTACCAGTTAGTTGTAATCAGTTTTCATGAAATAAAATAATTTGTTTTACATTTCCTCCATCATATCTTTTTGTTTCCGTTGTGTTTACTCTTGCTGACTAGTTTGGAATGATCTCTTTAAGGTCCCTCCTAACTAGTGACTACTTCAAGTGGTATCAGAGAAAGTTTTCATCTAGAGATTGTGTGTCCTAAGATTTTTTTTGTAGGGTGGCGAACTATGGATCCGACGTGCAGCTGCAGAGGACTAGCATAAACAATGGTGCGAAGAGAAACTAGGAATGGTAGAGTGCGTGGAAATGCAGAGCCTATTGTGATGGAAATGTTGTGAGGGATAGAAGCCCGATTGGAAGCCATGGAGACAGCCCAGAGAAGAGGTCGACATATTGAAGATGTAAGTGAAGATGAAGGAGAAGAAGCCCCAATAGAACAAGTAAACCCATCGACAGTTGATCTAGATGAGGAAAGATTTTTGAGGGTTTTATGTAGGGTGAATACTAAACCTCATTTTACCCCACTAGAATATGATGGAAAGTTGGATTCAGATGAATTGATGGATTGGATCTCGGAGATGGAGAAATATTTTGATTTTGAAAACACTGCAAAAGAAAGGAAGGTGAAATATGCCTGTACCCGATTGAAAGGTCATGCATCTCTTTGGTGGGAACATTTGAAAGTTGATAGACAGAGAAGAGGTAAAGAGTAGATCAAGACAAGGGATCAGATGATTAATAAGTTGAAATCAAAATTTATGCCAGTTGATTATCAAGTGAATCTATTCCAGAAGTTGAAAAATTTGAGATAGAAGGAATCTAGTGTGAAGGAATACACCTAAGAATTTTAAAAGTTGAATATCAAATCCAGACATGTTGATGATGAAGTTGATCAAGTTACAAGATATTTGAATGGATTACAGGTGTCTATACAAGATGAACGGGTCAACTCACAATACTGGTTCCCACTTTTTGACCAACTTTGACACTTAGATAAACATTTTGCAAAAAACTTTCACTTTCCGACACCTATAACTTTTAAATCGTTAAGAATTTGAAGATGATGTAAACTAGTGATTTGTAACATCCTTTTTGTAGATTCTAAATATATTTTTTTCAAATTTTTTTGAATAAAATTTTATTGATTTTTCCATCTCCCTCAAAAGTAGTTTTTTACAGGAAACAACATTTTTTAAGAGTGATGTGCATCCCGAAATGTATAAATTTTTTTCTATAAATGATAAAAACTTATCTCTTTTAAATTTTGGTTTGTAACATCAATACCCAGGGCATGCAGTTGGTTTGATAGTGATATGTTGAATATTTTTTATTTTATTAAGTTTTGAAGTCCGACTAATTATAATTTAGATATAGGTGTACGTTTGAACACATAAATTGCTCTATATATATCAAAATTAAGTTTTAATTTTTTTGTTAGAAAGAAGACATCAATACCTAGGGCATAGATATTTTTCAGAATTTTTTTTAATTAGTTTGCTATTTTTCCCAATGCATTGAACAAAGAAGTTCATGTTCGGTGAAAAACCTACATTCATAAAAAATAAAATAAAAATATATTAATAAACTTAAATATATTAAAAATTATACTATTTGGAAAGCTTATAATAAGGACTAAATCCTCAAGAAAACAAAACTTCTAAATGAATTTGTTTGACCCCTCAAAAGCTAATGTAAAATTGTTTTTTTTTCAGCATTTGATAGATGCAAAGGAGACTCCATTGCAAGTATGATTTAGAAGTAGAGAGGTTCTATCCAAGAAATTTTGATCTAAGAGCCTTTGATCTAACTCTCTTCAATTAATTACTTCAAATGGGACCTCTTAAAGCTTAAATAGTTATATTTTCCAAAAAATGTATGATTTCAGCAAAAATCAAGATGTACCAAAAAGTGGGAACCAACTTTGTGAGTTCACCCGAACTCAGTTTGATCAAATTATATAGTGTTGAAGAGGCTTACTAGTATACCCTAAAGGCAAAAAAGAAGCTAAACAAAAGACATGAGCAGAGGCAGAGAGGCAGAGGTGGAGGGTTTACCAAAGGAAGAGGATATACCATAGGTAGAGGAATATGTATAGATCATAACAAGGACAAGGAAGTAAGCAAAGAAGATAATTCATACCAAAAAGATGATAGAAATTTCTACCAGAGGAGAGAACTGAATGGCTACTGAAATGAGAATTTTGAAAGACCAGACAAGAGAACATTTAGAGGAACTTTCTTTAAGTGTGGAGGAGAAGGACATCGTGCTTTTGAGTGTAAGAAGACAAAGAATACCAAAAGAGCAGCAATGGTGGAAGAAAACCCCACCAGATCAGACAATAAACTAGAATATAGAGAATGGTATATGATGAGGAGAGCTTTGTGTCATACTGGGATAGATGAAGAGACCTTGCAGAGGAATAATTTATTCAAGACCAGATGTAAGGTATCCGGTAAGTGTTGTAAAGTTGTTATTGATAGTGGTAGTTCAGATAATCTTGTTTCAGAAGAAATGGTGAATAAGTTGAATTTGGAGAGATTGAAACACCATAAAACTTATTAGATAGTATGGATTTAGGATGAGCATAAGTTGTTAGGAAGTGAGAAATGTTTGGTGAAATTGAAAATTGGGTATTATAATGATGAAGTATTGTGTGATATTATGCCTATGGATATTTGTCATCTTTTGTTGGGTAGACCTTGGCAGTTTGATAGACAGGAAATACATGACGGGAGGAAGAATACATACACTATTGTAGCCAATGGGATGAAGAAAACCTTGTTTCCCTTGGAGGAACCTTTGAAGTGTGAATTTTGTATGACTTCTAGAATTATTTCGTAGATGGAAGGAAATTCCTCGATGGATTGAGACATGAGAATATGTGTTTTGCCTTAATTCCTAAGAAGACTGAGAATCCAGAGCATGAAGAGGAACAACCAGAAGAGATAAAAGATTTGTTGATAGAATATGAAGACATCATTTTAGAAAATGTGCCTAATGGATTGCCACCTATGAGAAGTATCAGTCATTGCATGGACCTGGTTCCCAGAGCTAGTTTGCCTAACAAAGCTGGACACCGGATGGCACTGGTAGAGAATGAGGAGCTGAATAGACAAGTGCAGGAATTGTTGAAGAAAGGTTTGATCAAAGAAAGTTTGAGCCCTTGCGCAGTACCAGTACTATTACCACCTAAGAAGAATGGGGAGTGGAGAATGTGTACTAATTCTAGAGTAATAAACAAGATCACAGTGAAATACCAGTTTCATTTCCCTAGGATGGATGACATAATGGACTGTTTGAGTGGAGCCAAATACTTTACAAAGATAGATTTGAAGAGTGGATATCATCATATTAGGATTAGGGAACAAGATGAGTGGAAGACAAAATTCAAGACAAATGAAGGACTATATGAATGGTTCGTGATGCCTTTTGGGTTAACTAATGCACCGAGTACTTTCATGAGGTTGATGAATGAGGTATTGAAGAAATTATTGGGTAAGTTTGTTATTGTATATTTGGATGACATTCTGAATTTCAGTAGGACAAAAAAAGAGCATTTGTTTCATTTGAGACAAGTTTTGCAAAGGTTGAGAGAAGAAAAGTTGTTGATAAATATTAAGAAGTGTACTTTCATGAAGGATGAGTTAGTCTATTTGGGATTTTTGATATCTGAAGATAGTTTGAAGATGGACCATGAGAAAGTAAAATCAATTGTTGAGTGGCCTACACCAAAAAGAAATGGAGAGGTTAGATCATTTCATGGATTGGCTAGTTTCTACCGGAAATTCATCAGAAATTTTAGTTCAGTTTGTAACCCTATGGATGAGACCATGAGGGGAGATCAGAAGGAATTCAAGTGGACCACCGGAGCAAACAAAAGTTTTGAACTGTTGAAGCAAAAAGTGACTGAGAAGCCTATGTTACTTTATCGGATTTCAATAAAGTATTTCAAGTGGATTATGATGCAAGTGGAACAACAATAGGAGCAATCTTGAGCCAGGAAGGGAGAGCACTAGCTTATTTCAATGAGAAATTGAATGATTCCTGAAGGAGATATCCAGTGTATGATCAAGATTTTTATGCCATAGTTCAAGCCTTGAAGAAGTGGAGACATTACATGTTTCCTAAGGAGTTTATGTTGTATACAGATCATCAAGCTTTGTAGTATTTGAACAGGTAGAGTAAGTTGAATCAGAGACATGTGAGATGGGTAGAATTCTTGCAGAGTCACACCTTTGTGTTGAAGCATAGAAATGGAAAATCTAACAAAGTTGTTGATGCATTGAGTAGGAGAAGGAATTTTCTTACAAAGATGAGAGTGACAGTATTAGTATTTGAAGAATTGAAGACTTTGTATGATGATGACCCGGATTTTATAGAACCTTGGAGAGCATGTAGAGAACCAGTTATGGTAGGTAAAAGCAAGTGGTTGGATTACTTCATTCAGGATGGGATATTATTCAGAGGAGTTAAATTATGCATACCTAAGAGTTCTATGAGGGAGAATCTAATAAAGGAGAAACATAATGGAGGATTAGTCGGAGATTTTGGTATTGACAAAATAGTAGCATTGGTGAGCGAGCAGTACTTTTGGCCCTAGATTCATAAGGATGCTAAGCAATATGTACAAAGTTATAGAGTTTGTCAAGTTGAAAAGGGTAGAAGTTAGAATGTGAGATTGTATAAACCTTTGATAGTACCAGTAAGACCTTGGGAAGATATAAGCATGGATTTCATACTTGGATTACCTAAAACACCGAGAGGGAATGATTCTATATTTTTGGTTATGGATAGATTCTCGAAGATGGCTCATTTCATACCTTGTAAGAAGACATCAGATGCATTATAGGTAGTAGACCTATTTTTCAAGGAAGTAGTGAGATTGCATGGATCACCTAAGAGCATAGTTTCAGATAGAGACACTAAGTTTGTTGGATATTTTTTTAGAACACTTTGGAAGAAGATGAAGACAAATTTGAAGTTCAGTTCTACTTTTCATCTATAGACTGATGTACATACAAAAGTAGTTAACCAGAGCTTGGAAAATTTATTGAGATGTTTAGTTGGAGATAAAACCAGAAGTTGGGATTTGATCCTTGCACAAGAAGAGTTTTCCTACAACAATTCTATAAACAGGAGTACCAGAAGAACACCTTTTGAGATTGTTATCAGAGTGCATCCTAGAGCTATATCAGAAAAGGGATATTAGCAGTGAAGACCAGAGAAGTTCAGAAGCAGAAGACTCTATAGATCACATGGAAGCCTTGTATATTCAAGCTAAGAAGCATTTGGAAGACATGAACAACAAGTATAAGGAGAAGGTAGATGAGAAGATGAGACATAAGGAATTTGAAGTTGGTGATGAAGTGATGGTATATTTGAGAAAAGAAAGATTCATGGCTGGAACTTATAACAATTTACAAATGAAAAAGTTTGGGCCTTGCAGGATTTTGAGGAAGTTCAGTTCTAGGAATGCATATGAAGTGGAGTTACTGGATAGTCTGAGTATTTCACCTGTGTTTAACATTGCATATCTTAATGAGTATCATGAACTAGAATTTAGTGAGGATAGTATTGCAAACTTGGAGAAATAGTTGCCCCGGAAGGAACTAGATTAGATTGAAGAAATTCTGGACAGTAGGATTGGGCATAGTATCCGGAGCAGTTAGTATAAAGAGTATCTTGTGAAGTGGAAGGACATACCCGTTGAAGATTCATCTTGGATTTCTTAGGCAGAGGTAGACTGCCTTGGTTTTCCTCTGACCCCAACAAAGTGAGAGACTCACTTTTTCAATAACCACAGATGTCTGATGCAGGAGCATCCTCGATTCATAGCAATCTTGCATCAGCCAAAAACATTTTCCTTTCTATTTTTCTTTTTGTTTGCAATTTCAGCATTTCTTTCTATGTGTCCTGGATTTGGCTTGTTGGATCTTGTGGAGTCGGATTCTACTTGAAGACTTCATCATCTTCCTTATTCCCAAATTGCAAAGCATTTGGATAATTTTCTGGCAAGTTATCACTATCAGTTTCCATGATAGTTTCTTGTTATCGGTTAACAATTTCTTGCTACCGGTTGTCTGGACTTACTTGAATTTGTGATCTATCAGACCCCTTTTAAAGATTTTGGATCCCTAAGCATTGATTTCTATGTTCCTTGGCATGTTGCCAACCTTTTCCCACGATCAACACTTCATCCTTTGGATTTTCTAGAGGAATCTCTTGGCGAAGGCCGACCTTGGTGGTTTTACACGTTAGCTCTTGTTCTTCGGGTTTTGATCCCTTTATGGGCTGACCGGATCCCTTGGATCATATAAATAATTGTATTGAGAATTAGAATATAACAATCAGGTAGTTAGATTGAGCACAAAACATAGATCTTAAGATTGAAGGTCTCAATTGTGACCTATTTTGTACATAGGAGTAGAGTATGCCATGTGTAGGTCACTATGTTCAGGTGGCGCAAGATATATATGGTAAGTGCTACATTTTAATATGCCCAGTGTTATTTTTGACTCCCTTTAATAAGGGATGAATAGAATGATGGGGAGGTTGCTACACCCATTCAAATGGGAAGAATGGGAAGCGAACCAAGTGTTATCAATAAGGGAATGGAAATGTCAACTAGTCAACTAGGCATCGACCTAATTATTAAGGAAAACACTTTTATGCCTAGTGGTATTTAGAGAGAGAAATCTATTATGCATTGCCTCCATCATATCTTTGTGTTTCCGTTGTCTTTACTCTTGATGACCAGTTCAGAATGATCTCTTTGAGGTCTCTCCTAACCAATGACTGCTTCAATATCAAAGGTTTTTTCAATTGTACAAATCCATACTTGGTCATCAGTACAAATAGTATGAAGTGGTAAAAAAAGACCTCCCTATATTATATCAAAATATTATCTATGATTATTCTTGTAATGTTGATGTAATCAAATATTGTTCTTGCATTATCACTACATTTTTTGCACACTTTGTACTTTTCACCTATGTCATCCTCTATCAAGTCAAATTACATCATGCATGGTCTTCATCTAGTTGATCACATGGTTGGCATACTTGGTACAATTTTATTTATAAAAGATAATTTAAATATTAATTTTTTTATTTAAACTAGATGATTGTTAGTTCATGGTTTGTTGTTTTAGTGCTAAGTGCTTATACTTCCACCAAGGTCATATGTATGATGGGGGTTGTACTCCCTAGATGATGTGGCACCACCACCACTAGTGGCGAGTTTCATTTTTCCCCCTAGTAGTGTGTGCTCATGTGGATGCCCATGTACCAAACCCCTAGCACCTTTTTTTTTTCCTTTTTGGGCAATTTTATCCTAATTGGGAAAATGGTCATAACTTTCACATGTGGAGTTAGGTTTTCAAAATCAAGATATTGTCAAAAAGCTAGTTCAATTTACTTTCTAGTGAAGTAGGTATTTTTTTTAGGTTGTTCTATTTGGTGCCATTTATTACTTGTTGAAGTCAAATATTCATTTTTGGATCCCAAGCTCATAATTTTTTGCCACGATCTCCAATTTTCATGATTCTCACAATATTAGAAAGGTATTTGGGATCTCTATCCATCTATCTATGCAACTTTTTTAGTTTTATCCCTATGTACATTTTATTTTAGTTCTTATGTGATGTGTATCTTTGAGGATTACTGATGCAGCCAAGGTAGGGAGATCCAATGAAGGACAACCCATCCTTGCAGCCTAACACAAACACCATGAAAGAAATACTGATAACCAGTAATACAACACCAGAAATACCAGAAAGAACAACCGGTAACAACACATAATACATAGCCGATAAAAAATATGAATAAATCTTATTACAGTCTAGAGAATTACATATGCCACATGTTGGATTGTAGCCCAGGATATAAACAATTCTTACAACACAAATATAAGATTCACAGATCATTCACATATCAAATCGGCCTCCGTGAATAGCCTATCGGTTCTACCCTAATCTGAACCTTAGCCCTTCTGGCTTTAGTCCACTGGATCAGAATCTTGCCAGATCTACATCTTTGCTAGATCTCTAAACTCTGTCTTCGATCTTCTAAATTTTGTCTTCTCAAATGATTCACAAACCTCCATTTATATCATCCACAAATAATTACAACTTAATCATGTCGGCTCAAATCACTAAGATCAACTTCCAAAATGTATAAAACAATGCGTGGTCCTCTGGGAACATTGGACGTGACACAAGAAACATAAATTGACAATCCGCAAGTCATGGAGATCAACCGCAACCCGATCCAACTTTACTCAACACACTGCCAGACTAACCGGTAAGAACATATCAACTGGGCCAATACCAGAATCGATAACTCACCGGGATCAAATCCAAATGCCATGAAACTCAAACATGACAAAGATCATGAACACAAGGGAATACGCCCAAAACCACAATGCTAAACACTCAAACAAGAAAAAATGCCACGATCTCAAGCAATTCCACTAAAAAACTGCTCAACCGGTAATCACTAGACCAGTGCTTCTGCATCAGACTCTTGGGGTTAATTGAAAAGTGAGTCCCATCACTTGATCTGGTTCAACGATATGTCAGTAGGTACTTGCAACTTCCTTAGGGGCTTCGATGATCTGACTACAGCTTCCGATTGCCTCTCCTCGATGATCTACTGGTCCAAACTGCAACCTACCTCAATCGATGATCTGTTCAAGTCTCCACCCACTAAATGCCTCAAGCTCAAGCTCTAGTATCGGCGATCTACTTGCGAACCTTTCTCTACCTCATATTTGATGATCTTAACAAGTCCACAAGTTGCCTCAACTTCCTCTCCAACCAATCGGTGCACAATCAACACTCTGTTCAATAACAGGTTCACAAACCAGCTCTGATACCACTTGATGCAGTCAAGGTAGAGAGATCCAATGAAGGACAACCCATCCTTGCAGCCTAACACAAAAACCATGCAAAACATACCAGTAACTGGTAACACAATGCTATAAATAGCAGAAAGAATAACCGGTAAACACTATGAATAATTCTTATTACAATCTTTAGAATTACACATGCAACATGCTGGATCACAGTCCAAGATACAAATAATGCTTACAACACAAACATAAGATCTGCAAATCATCCACATATCAAATCAGCCTTCGGGATCAGTCTATCGGTTCTCCCCTAATCTAGACCTCACCCCTTTCGGTTTCAGTCCACTGGATTAGAATCTCGCCAGATCTACATCTTCGCTCAATCTCTAAACTCTATCTTCGATCTTCTTACTTTTGTCTTCTCAAATGATTCCCAAACCTCCATTTATACCATCCACAAATAATTACAACTTAATCAAGTTGGCCCAAAGACCAACCGGTTCCATGAAATGTGTAACGGTAACATGTCAGCTCAAATCACTAAGAATAACATCCAAAATGGATAAAACAATGTGCGGTCCTCTGGGAACATCCAACATGGCACAAGAAACATAAATCAACAATCCACAAGTCATGAAGATCAACTGCAACCCGATCCAACTTCGCTCAACACACTGCCAAAATAACTGGTAAGAACATATCAGCTAGGCCAATACCAAAATCGATAACTCACCGGGATTAAATCCAAATGCCATGAAACTCAAACATGAAAAAGATCACGAACACAAGGGAATAAACCCAAAACCACAATGCTAAACACTCAAACAAGAAGAAATGCCATAATCTCAAGCAATTCCACTAAAAACTAGTTCAACCGGTGCTTCTGCATCAGTTACTTGAATATTATACAATCATTTGGGAAGGTATTGTGTGGGGGAAAAAGAGAGACTAGGTTATCATGCCCTAACCCTACCTTTTGTCACACATTACGGAATATGAAAGAGCCTAGAGGTATCACACAATTGGCTACTTCTTTTTGTGAAAGAGAGAGCCACGGGCTACCTATTAGGGTTTCTATTCCCTTGTTGAAATTGTAAGATCAAGTAATGCAAGTTCAAACCCTAATCCCAAAATGCAAGTATAAACTAATAACAAGATTGCAGAATTGAGATTAATCAATGAATAGCTGTAAATACAAGGATGGAATAAGAATGCAGATGTGTACCCAGAGTCAAAATCAGACTGAAAATGTGCGGGACGGGGGCGCGGGCACCACTGTCCTGAAAACTACACCGGAAACTGTCGTTCTGCACTCTGAAACACTATCGGAAAGGTGTCTGAAAGTTGTCTGTCCGGAGGACCAGGGTGCCCAGCGCCTCTGTCCCAGGGACCAGGGCACCCAGTGCCCCTGTCCTAGCAGGACCAGGGCGCCCAGCGCCCCTGTCCCAGTCTTCTGCTCTGCAATTTGATACAGAGTGCTGTCTCGACCTGTTCTCTCCGGATCTGTATCCTGCGGCGTCGTCCGAGTCCCAAAACCTGCACTTATATCTGAAAAAGGGTGTATGGGCGGCTATATAGGGTTTTGTCTTAGTCAAACCCCCACTTCGGTGATTTCCACCTCCACGAATAGCCAAGTTGTTTTGTAAAATGTATTGTGTGTGTAGACCTAGTGTGTGTGCAAGGTCCTAAAATGCAAGAAAGCAAACTAGAGCAACCTAGAAAGTAAACCCTAATTGCTTGTAAGTGATAATGTAAATGCTCTAAATCAAGATGAAAAGTGATCTAAAGCATGAATGAAGGATATATTGAAGCTTTATGCAAAGACATGAAAACAACATGAAATCATACCCAACCCTCAAGGGAGAGGTACGAGCCAATCTTCAGTCGGTAATCTCCTATTGTTCTTCAGTGTCTTCCAAGCCCTAAATGGATGAATGAAATTGATAAATGCTTGGTAGAGGGATGTTGTAAGATGTTGAAGTCTTCAAAGATCTGCTCTTTCACTACATCTGAGGTTCCTGGAAACAAAATTCCCCCCCTTTCAAATGAAGAAAGAGAGCTCTTATGTATGAAATCCTAGGTCGCAATTTCGTCTTTTGGCCGACCTAGAGATCGAATATCCCGCCAATTTCTTGGGGTTAAGCTTTATTTTATGATTGGATCGCGCTCCTAAAATTTTGGGAAAAATGTCCGGGACCGTGTCCACTTCGGGCGCCACGGTCCCGACAACTTTTCACCAAATTTTTAGGGCCGTTAGATATGATGATTTTAGAGAGAATCCCGAAGTTACAGGTGATTTTGAGATGTTTTGACCCCCAAAATCAAGCCCCCAAGCTCAGAATAGGGCCTAATTAGGGTTTTTTATTTAAGTGATGTATTGGAGGAATAAAATGAAAGGGGCACGCTTTAATGAAAGGGCCCGACTTTGTGATGTGGAAGATGATGAAATAGAACCTTTAGACCTAATTAATTTGATTAATTAAGTGCTAAAGGGGAAAATGCAATGCAAAATGCAACTGCGCCAAGGCGGGTGCTAAACTAGGTGTTAAATTGTACTACTTTAGCAAGTGTGTACAATTTATGACGTTACATTTAGCCCCCACTTTAGTGGTCATATGAGTACTACGTGCATATGCAAGCTAAAGTACAGAAAGTAAACATTATTTGAAAAAAGGATATATCCATAAGTTGTCGGACGAAGCCCCCAGCGGTATCTGCAGTACATAGTTAGGAACCGCACCCTACAAAACACACGTTAGATCATAAAATCACCTAATGCTTACTAAGGAAGGTGATGAAATTTGCAAGTAGCTATATGCCCCCCCCTGTTTTGACTTGCTTATTAGGGAGGTGAAACAGGGTAGCATGTTTACTTACGACAAATTGTGTAAGAGAGTATTGATGAGGGATGTTCACTGAAAAGGCTTCATCAGAGCACTTTTTGGAACATCCCGAGAGCAGGGGAATGAAAATATGATTCCTACGCAACAAACGGTTCGAAAATCGCATCTCCCAAACTCAAGTTATGATGAAATGAGGAAAATTAGGGTTTTGAAAGTAAAGGTAAAGGAATGAACGTATATACCTTGAAAGAGACATATGCATTTGTCACTTTGTTGATTCTGAGTACTGTTCATTGCAGCGGAGCCCACATAGCCATCATCATGCCTTCACGATGACCGGAGCATCCCATGAGGGTTGAGATCCTGCACCAGGCCGTGATTGACGACGAGCCACTGGACGAGGTGAGTTGACTGAACATTTGACTTTTGATTTTTCGCATTTTGACTTTTCTGTGATCGTTTGCGGGCCTTGAAGGCTGACCCGGGCCCCACCCAGGGTGCCATGGTCCCCCCAGGGTGCCATGGTCCCTGTGGGGCACCCTGGTCCCCCCAGGGCACCATGGTCCCTGACAGGGCGCCATGGTCCCCTCAGGGCGCCATGGTCCCTGACAGGGCGCCATGGTCCCAACCAGGGTGCCATGGTCCCAGACAGGGTACCATGGTCCCAATCAGGGCTTGGCATACGATGTTTGACAATTTGCATGAGCGATTTTGATGATCGAGTACTGATTACGGTTATGTTTTTGTGTTGCAGGGCCTTCCATACATGAGAGAGCATACAGCGGGACATATTCTTCGCAGTTTGCGAGATCAGATTCCACGGCTTACTCAGTCAGAGAGAGACACATTGTTGATAGTGGGATTATGGTATGTGATCCTCATGCCAGCCATTCGATTCCATCCTGCGATGCTGATGGCATTGATGGAGCGATGGGATCCTAACACATGCATGTTTCATCTTCCAGTAGGGGAGCTGACGGTTACACTCGAGGATGTGTACCGTATACTTCGTCTTCCTATCAGAGGAGCGACTGTTACATACGCGACCGATCGGTCAGCACAGGATCATCAGAGGGAGCAGGTATATTGTATAGGGGGAGTCATGCCAAGCGAGACGAGAGGTCGCATCATGGTTAGCTGGCTCTTACATCCTACAGGGGAGGAACCCCTTCTGAGACACCTTATGATCGCCATCATAGCACTAGCCGTCTACCCTAATGGGCGAGGCACGCACATGCATGGGGGTCTCACATGGTGCATCAGAGCGATGGAGAGACACAGGAGAGTGTATGCTTAGGGTCGGAGTATGCTTGCACATCTCTATCACGACCTTGAGGAGTATGTATTTGGATAGGGTTGCAGTTTGATGACATGCACACTTCTGCAGGTATGGATTTTAGAGCACTTCACATGCACCGGGCCTGTTGGCTTTCCGCTGAGTACGGCTAGCGAGTGACCTAGGGTGTTTGCTTATCCACTTACCAGCGAGTGGAGATTTGGAGATCTGTTATATTGGAGAGTGATTTTTGATAGACTGACAGCCAAGGTGATAGTGTGGAGACCTTACCTGCGGATGCACAGATGGGATGGGATAGAGAGACAGTTAGCATGCTTACAGAGGAACCGCCTACTGCAGGGACGATATTCACACATCATAGTCCCTTTCTACTTTGACCGAGTATGGAGGCAGTTCGGGCTAGAGCAGTGTGTTCCAGCCGATGTGCCCATCTATACTCGACACTCACGGGTCCTTCCCAGACCTAGAGCAGTAGCGAGACCGACGATAGATGACATCGAGACTACAGATATAGAGGGATCTGATCAGGATGTAGTCACTGATTATTCTGCAGAGCCTGGAGCATAGCGCAGGTATGTCTCATGGTTTATGAGATCATATCTAGGTCCTATCTTTCCACCGGATCACCCGATAGGCCATCCAGGCCCATGGAGACATGGAGACCGAGATGAGGACCAGGGATCCAGGTCAGAGGAGCCAGAGGAGGGAGAGGGTCATGAGGAGGTAGGAGATCCTGATCCACCTACAGGCGATCAGCCCAGCACCGAGGAGGAGGAGGATACAGATAGAGATGAGGACGGGGAGGAGAGAACTGATGATGAGGAGAACGAGGATGCAGATGAGGATAGAGATGATGAGGAGTCAGATGCAGCTCCTCACCATTCAGGGGATGATACCATAGCTCTGGATCCTCCTCTTATTCCCCAACAGGGGGAACATGAGGTGATACAAAGACCTGTTCCTAGTACCGTCCAGCCTACACCCACCGTGCACAGATTAGTCGAGCGAGGGGAGCCTAGTAGATCCCAATCACAGATGCTACCGTATCATGATCCCTACTGGTGCCAGGGAGACCCAGGTATAGTAGGTTTAAATTGATTATTAATGTTTTGATGATATAGAATGGTACTAATACAAAAATCTATTCTACTGCCATAGCTAATGTGCAGGAGTGGCGTTCCTTGATTCAGCAGGCAGTGATAGACATTTCCACGATAGCACAGATCCCCAATTCCTCACAGATTGCCTATAGGCCTCAGGGGAATGCGGGTCGGCATGAGGACTTGTTTTCCCCATTCCAAGTTCAGGTAGACATATGGAGGGAGAGAGAGAGAGTCCTATCAGAGGACCTTCAGCGGGCGCAGCGAGATCTAGCAGCAGCTCAGGCCGAGGCTACCACCTATCGTGAGATTCTTATGGATAGGGATCGTAGGAGTTCCTCTTGGAGTCACTCACGGTCTGTATCGCGCTACACACCCATGGGTCCACTTTCACGGCCAGATCAGGAGGGAGCGTCCAGTCGACACTCTCCAGCCACTAGTCCTAGGGATAGGAGATGATTTTATGATGTAGGAGAGGTCACATTTTGGATGTATAGTGACCTATATTTGTATACGATCCACATACATATATGTATATATACATGCTTCTCTTTTGTCTCAAATGTGTTATCTTTAATGCTTAAAACAATGTATATTTTGCTTTGATTAAATCTAATACATTTGGTAAATGTACATGTATGTTCAGAATTTAATTTCCATGTGATTGATTTCTCAATGCTCCATGATTAAATTGATACATGTGTGACTTAATTTTAATTAAGTACTACATTGATGATAGGGAAGAAATATGCATTAAGTCTAAGAATCATATAACTAACGTGATTTAATTTTGAACTTAAACACAACATGATACAATTCTACTTAACACATAAAGACACTGTATAATATGCTAGCATAATGGAAATGTAAATCTTTTTACAACTTACATAAATGAATTCAAGACAAACTATGAAGTAAGGAAACACGCTTGTCAAGAACGAAGCAATATAGATTAAACATCATAACATTTAATTCAATTTTGCTCTAATTAGGAGATACTAACATATTACCCAATGTTGAAGAACTAAAAAGAAGATAAATAAGGAATGAAGAATTAAGCATAATATCTATGCAAGTGCATAGCATTTATAGGTTCTTTAAGAGGTGTACCGTCTACATCCGCTATTTTGTAAGCACCTGATCCATAATCCTCAATAACGATATATGGTCCAAGCCAATTAGGACTGAATTTTCCCTTTTCTGCAGGTAAGGCATTCACATTGCGCTGATTCTCATAGAGGACTAAGTCACCTACTGAGAAGGAATGTTGAATAACCTTATCATTATAGCTTCGTTGTAGAGTTTTGTGATACGCTTGAATATGCTCAAGAGCATTTATACGCTATTCATCAAGCATCTCAAGCTGTTGAAGTCGTTGTTCTCTATAAGAGTCATCATCTACTATACCTTTGAGAGAAACCCTAAGTGATGGAATCTCTAACTCTAAAGGCATAATAGCGTCAGCACCATAAACAAGATTATAAGGAGTAGTTCCCGTGGCAATTCGTACACTCGTTCGGTAGGCCCAAAGAGCATAGATTAGCTGGTTACTCCAATCCTTACCATGCTTATTCACGGTTTTGCGAAGAATTTGTTCGATTATTTTATTGGATGATTCGGCTTGACCATTTGACTAAGGATAGTATGGTGTAGAAAATCAATGTTTGATATGACACTTCTCGAGGAATTTCTTCACGTCCTTGTTCTTAAATGATGTCCCATTATCTAAGATTATAGTAGAAGGTATCCCGAATCGAGAAATGATGTTTTCTAGAAGAAATTGACAAATCACTTCAGTAGTGGTAGAGCGAAGGGGAATAGCTTCTACCCACTTCGTAAAGTAATCTGTTGCGGTTATAATGAAGGTGTGTCCTTGAGATGAAGGAGGAGAGATTTTACCAATAAGATCCAAACCCCATGTGGAAAAAGGCCAAGAAGCTACTTGAGAACAGAGTTCTTGGGCAGGAGCATGAATCAGATTATTATGTTGTTGACATTGATGACATTTCTTAACAAATGAAAAGTAATCCTTCTACATAGTTTGCCAATAGTATCCCATACGAAGCAATCTATGAACCAAGGATTTGCCTCCAAAATGTCCCCCACAGGCACCTGAATGCGCCTCTTCAAGAGCAACGGGGATTTCTGATTTGTTAAGACAGCGAAGGAGAAGACCATCATAACCCCTTCGGTAAAGGACATTAGAAAGAATGATATATCTAGTAGACAACTTGCGGATTCTAGCTCTAGTGTTTCTATTAGCAGAATCAGGAAAGGTACCATCGGTCAAATATCTTACGATATGCGAGTACCATTCATCTGAGTCTATAAAGTCACAACATGTTACCAGACTAGGATCGTCTACAATAGCTGGAGAAATAAGGTTGTGAATAACAAATTTAAGATCAACCACAGGGTCCTCTAAAGATACAAGAGAAGCCACACATGCCATTGCATCCGCATGTCGATTATCTTTTCGAGGAACAGGTTCTATGGTGTAAGAATCAAATTTTTGTAACAAAGAGATAGCAAGGTCTTTATATTGTGATAACTTGTCTTGTTTTGCTTGATATATTCCTGTTACTTGTCTTATAATCAATTGCGAATCTCCATAGATATGTATGTGTTTTATGTTCAGAGCTAAGGCTACTTTTATTCCTGCTATAAGAGCCTCATACTCAGCAATGTTATTGGTACACAGGAAATTTAGATGATAGGATAAGGGAATGGGTTTCTTTATAGGAGAAATCAGAACAACACCTGCCCCCGATCCCGTACAACACTTAGAGCCATCAAAGTATAACTCCCAAGTTTCATCTTTCTCTATAGAAAGAATGAAGTCGTCAGGAAAAGACTCAGGGTTAGGGAAGGAGAAAGGTGAAGGGGCCTCAGCTAGGTGATCGGTCAACGCTTGCCCTTTAATTGCTCTTTGTGAAACAAATTTAAGGTCAAATTCAGTTAACATCATAACCCACTTAGCTAGGCGTCCTGATAAATCAGTTTTAGAGAAAAGATGCTTCAACAGATCAAACTTTACCATGACGTGGACTTCTGAATTTAAGAGATAATGTCTCAATTTCTGAGTCGCAAACACCAAGGCCAAGCATTGTCTTTCTATCATAGAATATCGGGTCTCATAATCGAGTAAGGTACAACTTATGTAATAAACCGGACATTCTTTACCATCTTTATCATGTTGTGCCAATAATGCTGCAAGAGCATGAGAGGATGCAGCCATATAAATAAGGAAAGGTTTAGAAGGTTCAGCCGGTCAAAGGATAGGAGGATTAGTTAAATACATTTTTAAATCTTCAAATGCTTGCTGACAATCCTCATTCCATTGAAAAGTGATATTCTTTTTGAGAAGTTGAGTGAAAGGAAAAGTACGATCTGCAAGTTGAGATACAAACCTAAGAATAGCTTGAATCTTTCCTTGTAAGCTTTTAAGTTGAGACACATTTCTAGGAGGTAGCATGTTGACAATAGCATCTATTTTCTTAGTGTCCACCTCAATCCCACAATGCGAAACTATGAATCCTAATAGTTTTCCACTATCCACACCAAAAACACATTTTCGGGGATTCAAGCGCATGTGATATTTACGAATTCTTTCAAAGATTTGACGAAGGATTTTAATATGATCCATACGAAGAAAGGATTTGGCTAAAATGTCATCAACATAATCCTCTAAAATCTTATGCATATAATCATGAAAGATAAGGGTCATCGCTCGTTGATAAGTTGCACCGGCATTTTTAAGTCCAAAAGGCATCATTATCCAACAAAACGTACCCCAAGGAGTAGTGAAAGCAGTTTTGAATTGATCTTGAGGGTTAATAAAAATTTGATTGTATCCTAAAAAACCATCCATGAAGGATAATAGGGCATGTCCTGCCGTAGAATCAACTATCATGTCAATGTTTCGAAGAGGAAAATCATCTTTTAAAGAAGCCTTATTTAGATCCCGAAAGTTGGTACACATTCTTATTTTGTTATCTAGTTTAGCCACAGCGACAATATTTGAAATCCATGGGGAATAATCAATAGGGCGGATAAATCTAGCCTCCAATAACTTTTCAATCTCAGCCTTAACAAGCAAAGCTACCTTAGGATTCATTTTTCGAATCTTTTGTTTCACGGGCTTAGCATCAGGAACTAAGACAATGTTATGAGTAACAATCTTAGGATCTATACCAGGCATGTCAGAGTATGTCCAAGAAAAGATCTCGGGGATTTCATGCAATAAATCTTCATATTGTTTTTGTTCCTCTCCATCCAAACATTTTCCAATTTTAATAACTTTCTCTTTATTGCAAGGGTCCATCTTAACATTAGTGGTGTCACTTATGAGAAGATTACTTTGTTGAGGAGTATCCTTTAGCTGAGGGAATTCTTTCACAATCTCATCATTATCCGTCTCTTTTCCAAAGTAGGCTTCAGTGTTCAAACAATAAGGGAGTCCCCTATTGTGATGATAACGAGGAAGAGTGTCATATGCTCCAAAAAATTCAGCTAAAGCATCATCGGTAGGGAAAATGTCAAAAGCACAAGCACACGAAGGATCTCCATCAATGTACTCAGGGTGTTGCATTGATAGAGATGTAGAAATAACATTAACACTAATGCATGGTCTTTTAGAAGCTTTAGTGTGCTTGCAGGGATTATAGCCAAGTCCAAAGGCATAACTGTGAAAATTAGTCTCTAGAGGAACTTTTATCCCTTGTTCATGAGCACCACAACCATTTCCATGATACCCATGCTTAGCAAAAATGCGAAAACCATGACCATAATGATCAGCCATTTCAGGAAGAGAAGGTGGTTTTTCATAAGACAAAGAATCAAACTCTTCATAATTAGAGGTGTGAGGAGAAGAAGTTTGAGAAGCGGCCACAAAATTATTACTCATAGGTTCGGTTAAGATTGATTGATTTTTAGCTTCTTCCTTCTTTTCAACTTTAAGCTCTCTAGAAGGAACCTTATATTCACCTACAAAGGTGGGATTAAAATCAAGAGATCCCCAATCGTCTTCTTCGAGGATCTTCCCAGGATCAAAATCCTTCTTATGTGTAGTTTCAAGTCAAGAAGAATCTTCTTCAAGAGCTCCAGACTCATCTGAAGAATTTTGATCATCGGAGAGCGAGGATTCACCGATAGGTATCTTATTTAAAGAGTCATCACTAGATGAGGACGGCTTAGAAGAACCCCCCTTGGAAGTAGATGTTTGCAAACAAGCTTGAAAATTAGTATCACCTATCAAGGTATATGTCTTATTGTTATAAATAAATTTAACTTGTCTATGCAATGTAGAGGGGACAACTTGCATACTGTGAATCCAAGGTCTCCCTAGTAGCAAGTTGTACGTTAGATTTCCCGACATAACATGGATAGGTGTAGGCAAAGTAACAGGCCCCACTGTGATAGGTAAGGTGATAGTACCTAATGAAGTTTTAGCCACATTATCAAAGCCTCGAATAGGACGAGAATCCGGTTCAATTAAGGATGTATCCACATTCATCTTATGAAAAAGATTAATGCTACACACATTGAGACCAGAACCATTATCCACTAGTGTTCGCCTTATAGCAGTGTCTTTCATGATAACCACAATCATCAAGGGATCATATTGATGTTGGATTTCACTAGTAGGCAACTCATCTTGGGTAAACACAATTTGAGCTTTAGGATTCATCACAGAGTTAACCAAAGATGCTATATTACTAGATGTATTCGGTGGAGGAACATTCAAATCTTTCAAGGCATCTTGTAACATTCCATGATGAGCGGAAGAAGTTTGAATCAAATCCCAAAGGGATATCTTAGTAGGGGTAACTTTAAGTTGTTCTATGAGATCATATTCCTTACTAAGAACTTGTGAAATACGGGGAGCTTGTGGAAGAATCGGTTGAGGATTCGGAAGGGAAACTGGGATAACAGGAGGAGGACTAGGCTGCCTATTATTTCTGGTATGATAAGTATGGGCAACCACATGATAACTCTCTCTAGTTATTTGCTTGGCATAACTATAAGGACTTACAGGTTTTCTTCCTTGCACAGTGATGATTGGTTTTTTCGGAGTACGAAAGGAATCACGATCATACCCTCCTTGAGCAGTAAGGAGAGGTGATTTAGGACTTTGAAAGGTGGGAGAAGGATAAGCTCCTTGGACTTCAAAGAGAGGCTTTTTATGCTCATTCAAGTTTATCATGTTAACTAATTTAGAAGTCTTGTTCTTGTTTAAAGATTTCGATAAAGCCACAAAGTCATCAAGAGCATCATCCAACAAAGCATGATCATATCTATTGAAAGGTTTATCTTTTGATTCAAAAGGAGACATCTCCTCATAGAGGGGATTGTTGAAAACAACCATGTTACTAGATTTAGTGGAAGAGTTGATAGGAATGTACCCTTGAGAGGACTCATTCAACTTATCTTTCTCATCACAACGAAATGGCATAGTAACAAGGTTTATGAGTTTTTGGTAAAATGAAGGTTTGGCATCTTTAGGGTTCAAAAACTCATCTAAACCTTCATCTAATTCATCTTGGCTATACTCATAATAATCAACATAAGCATGAACATTTTGCAAATAAAAGTCGGACATTTTGGAATAAAAAAATTGCATGAAATTTAAACACACAATGCAAAGAAACACACTCTTTTTTTTTTTTTTCTTTTTAATGAAAATGAAATGAAAACACACTAAATCTAGAACTAGATCTAATAGATGCAATTCAAGAAGAAGCAATGATAGGTTCACGTCGGGTTCACCAAAATGTGTGGGGGAAAAGGCGAGACTAGGTTATCATGCCCTAACCCTACCTTTTGTCACACATTACGGAATACGAAAGAGCCTAGAGGTATCACACAATTGGCTACTTCTTTTTGTGAAAGAGAGAGCCATGGGCTACCTATTAGGGTTTCTATTCCCTTGTTGAAATTGTAAGATCAAGTAATGCAAGTTCAAACCCTAATCCCAAAATGCAAGTATAAACTAATAACAAGATTGTAGAATTGAGATTAATCAATGAACAACTATAAATACAAGGATGGAATAAGAATACAGATGTGTACCCGGAGTCAAAATCGAACTGAAAATGTGCGCGACAGGGGCGCGGGTGCCACTGTCCTGAAAACTGCACCAGAAACTATCGTTCTGCACTCTGAAACACTGTCGAAAAGCTGTCTGAAAGCTATCTGTCCGGAGGACCAGGGCGCCCAGCGCCTCTGTCCCAGGGACCAGGGCACCTAGCGCCCCTATCCTGGCAGGACCAGGGCACCTAGCGCCCCTGTCCCAGTCTTCTGCTCTGCAATTTGATACAGAGTGCTGTCTCGACCTGTTCTCTCCGGATCTGTATCCTACGGCGTCGTCCGAGTCCCAAAACCTACACTTATATCTGAAAAAGGGTGTATGGGTGCCTATATAGGGTTTTGCCTTAGTCAAACCCCCGCTTCGGTGATTTCCACCTCCACGAATAGCCAAGTTGTTTTGTAAAATGTATTGTGTGTGTAGACCTAGTGTGTGTGCAAGGTCCTAAAATGCAAGAAAGCAAACTAGAGCAACCTAGAAAGTAAACCCTAATTGCTTGTAAGTGATAATGTAAATGCTCTAAATCAAGATGCAAAGTGATCTAAAGCATGAATGAAGGATATATTGAAGCTTTATGCAAAGATATGAAAACAACATGAAATCATACCAAACCCTCAAGGGAGAGGTATGAGCCAATCTTCAGTCAGTAATCTCCTATTGTTCTTCAATGTCTTCCAAGCCCTAAATGGATGAATGGAATTGATAAATGCTTGGTAGAGGGATGTTGTAAGATGTTGAAGTCTTCAAAGATCTTCTCTTTCACTGCATCTGAGGTTCCTGGAAACAAAATTCCCCCCCTTTCAAATGAAGAAAAAGAGCTCTTATGTATGAAACCCTAGGTCGCAATTTCATCTTTTGGCCGACCTAGAGATCGAATATCCCACCAATTTCTTGGGGTTAAGCTTTATTTTATGATTG
Source organism: Cryptomeria japonica (assembly GCF_030272615.1). NCBI lineage: Eukaryota > Viridiplantae > Streptophyta > Pinopsida > Cupressales > Cupressaceae > Cryptomeria > Cryptomeria japonica. Next base: position 28,518,198 of record NC_081405.1, on the reverse strand, counting down.
GATCGCGCTCCTAAAATTTCGAGAAAAATGTTCGGGACCGTGTGCACTCCGGGCGCCACGATCCTGACAACTTTTCACCAAATTTTCAGGGCCGTCAGATATGATGATTTTAGAGAGAATCCTGAAGTTACAGGTGATTTCGAGATGTTTTGACCCCCGAAATCAAGCCCCCAAGCTTAGAATAGGGCCTAATTAGGGTTTTTGATTTAAGTGATGTATTGGAGGAATAAAATGAAAGGGGCACGCTTTAATGAAAGGGCCCGACTTTGTGATGTGGAAGATGATGAAATAGAACCTTTAGACCTAATTAATTTGATTAATTAAGTGCTAAAGGGGAAAATGCAATGCAAAATGCAACTATGCCAAGGCGGGTGCTAAACTAGGTGTTAAATTGTACTGCTTTAGCAAGTGCATACAATTTATGACGTTACAGGTATCATTTTGATCTATACACTTTATTTATGTTACAAATCATCTATCAATCAAATATTATTTCATCATATAGTAGAGTTATTCTAATCAATATTTTTTTAGATGTTCCTTTGTAATAGGAATTTTCTATTTTCTTATTATGATTATAGAGTTTACTCCATAGAGTACTTACAATTCTTCTTTGTAGTAGGTTCTCTCATTATGGGGGGTTGTATAGTCTCTCTTGTTATCCTTTGTATAGAGAGAAGATTGATTGGATTTTTTATGGATCTATTTGTTATGGATGTTGTCCTTGGTGGTATCATTGATTCATCCATTCATCATAATTGATTGTGTAGACACCTAAAAATGTCTCACTGATCATTGCTAATTATTTGTCTTATTAATTAAATAATTCTTTAACTATTTAATTAAGATAATTAGTTCTTCTCAAACTACCTAATCATCATTATTCATTTTTCTTACTAATTATCGAATTTCTATCTATTCTTTTATTAATCAATTCATCATCAAACCCCTTTCTCAAATATTAATTATTGAATTAATTACAATTTATCCCTTAATTAAATAATCTTTATTATTTAATTAATTATATTTCCAATGATTAAATAATTTTATTTAAATTATTTACTTAATTAACTTATTCCTCCATTTCCTCAAATTCAAATTTCAAATAATTCTATCTAATTTCATTTTCCCAAATTCACATTTCACCAAATCTGAATTTCAATAAATTTTAGTTAATTTTATGTGCATTTCAGCATTCAAAATCCCAAATTCAAATCAAAATCAAAATGAAATTGAATTTCATCTCAAAATCCTTCAACACCTGTTGAAAATCATAACCAGTTCGTCAAATTAGTTAACTAATCAATAACTCTTCAATCTCCCCTTTTCACTCCAAATCACCTTTTTTTGACTAATCAATCAATTTAGTTAACAAATCATTCAACTCTGTTAACTAATCAATCTAAATCAGTTCACTCCCAATCAGAACTTGAGTTCAAAATACCTCCCCATCTTTCATGAAAATCTATCTAAATAAGATCATTTTTTCAATTCAATTTTGAATCAAGAATACTAGAATCTAAAATCTAGAATCATAAAATCACAGAGTCATAGATCACATTCTTCAAAATAATTGCCATCTTATCTAGGAAATCCTAGTGCAATACTTGAGAGTCGTGCCAGCAATTTGGAGAAGAACAATGGAAGCGCAAATGTGGAATAGGGAGTATTAACCAACATATATCTTATGTTTCTTTCATTTACTCTATTGCATTGTGTTTGATTTTAGCTAGTTTAGTTAAGGATCTGTGATCGTCCTTATTCCCTAATTAGCTTAATTTTATGATTTCAATCATGAAAACAATGGTGAACCCAACATGAAATTACAGCTACTAATTTATCTTTTCTGATTTCTGTGATTTGCATAGTCGTACAGAATAGAAAAATTGAATGTGCACTTGCTTTCAAAGAAATTCACAATTGCAATCATTAATGTGAAATTGCTATCATTCTGATACATAGATGCTATCATTATGATGCACAATTGCTATCATTTTGATTTGCAATTGCTTTAACTAATGCGTAATTGCATAGTTAACCTAGAATTTTAGTTTTTATTGTCATTTTGGCTTTAAATGTATTTGCGAGATTAACCCATCAAACTTTTTCAATTTTGAAAAATTTGATTTTTTATGCATGAAATGTCTCTAACCCCATGGAAAGCAAGGTAACTTTCAAAATGTTAGGTGTGAGGAGGGGGAAATAGCACAAGAGACAACAAAAATCATATCAAAGACTTGTGAAGGCAGAAAAGAACATCCAATAAATTGAGAAAGAAGAAGCCATTGTTGAATATCAGCATACTAAAGGCAAGATCCTAAAAAAGTTCAAGGTTTATGATGACATTGAAATTTTAGCCCGTCTTACCTGGAATGAATTCATCAAAAGAGAAAATTGACCTCTCTTCTGTCCAAATTAATTTTTCAAGGTTGGTATGTAATGAGCAATTGCTCTGTTAGTAATTTGCATTTTCTTTGACAGTAATTCACAATTGCTTAGATAACGATTCACATTTGCTAGTATGTTAGTTTGGAATTGGTTAGAAGAAAGTTCACACTTGTTGGAAAAGGTTAGAATGTCTCTGTTTCATTTTCTCTCTATTTTTTGTCTGTAATTAGCTTTGTTTCTGCAAATAGAGGTCAAATTTGTAACTGAGAGGAAGAATTAGGCTGGAAAGCTCACCATGTGCTAACAACCTTTTGATTTTCTTGCAGGGGTAGCTTAGATAGACTTTCATTTGGTGTTGTTAGAAAGAACAAACAAACATTCTACTTTTTATTTCCTCATTATTGCAATATCGGATAAAATGAACACCATGTCTTTTGGAGAAACATCTCCAAGTAGTATAGACAATTTTGCAATGAGGGTTTAAAAAGAACTTTGTTTTCCGTGTTTTCAAGGTGGTAGGAACATGATCTCCCCTTAACTAGGTGACCAAAAAGCAGACCCACCTTTTTCATGCTTTCTGTCAATTCTACATTAGGATAAAACCTTTAGAAGGTCTGCCTCCCAAGTAGCCCATAAGGCCAAGTGAGAGGGAACGACCTAAGTGGCAATGACTAAAGCCAAGTAATCCGAGCCACTATAAAATAAATGTGTTTGCAATGAAAATTATAAGCAACAGGTGATACATAATATCATAATAGCATTATGCCTCCCTCAATGCCTACATGGTATGAGAATCTATAGAGCGTAACCTCTTCAGACTGGGAGACCTCCTTAACGGAGTGTAACATACTATTGATTATGGCCACGTGAATGGAAGCCTGATTAAAAATATTAGGACCTAGAGATTAAACTGAGTTAGTAACCAGACACTTATAGTATCACAGTGGAAGGGTGGGGAAGAATCTGCCCCCAAGACACTCACCATATATCTCCTAGGATAACGAGCCAATTGAGGAGCGATCTTCTTTGGTTTAATTTCTAGACAAAGGCAAAAAAATGTGCACACCTTAGGGTGTGACATGGCTATTTAAGCTGACGAAGTATCAAGATGTCGGTTGTAGTAATATTTGTGACCTTTTGACCTTAGGAGAGTCTTCTTGATGTGTTATCTATAGACACCTAAAAATTTCTCTTTAATCGTATACTAATTATTATAATTATTCGTCTAATTAATTAAGTAATTCTTTAATTATTTGATTAAACTAACTATTTCTTCTAATCATCACCATTCAATACTCCTAATTATTCTACTTCTATTCTCAAATCATTTTAATCAGTTAACCCTATTTCAAATATTAATAATTTAAATAGTTGTGATTTATTCCTTAGTTAAATAATCTTTATTATTTAATTAAGCTCATTTCTAATGTTTAAATAACTTTATTTAAATTATTTAAATTAATTAAATTATTCTTCTGAATCCCCAAGTTCAAATTTCAAATAATTCCTTCTAATTTCGTTTCTCTCAAATTCATATTTCCCCAAATTCGAATTTCAATTAATTTCATCTAATTCCAAATCATCAAATTCACATTTCACCAAATCTGAATTTCAATTAATTTCATGTGCATTTCAACATTTGAAAGTCCAAATTCAAATCCAAATTGAAAATGAAAATCAAATTCAATTTTAAAATCCTACAACACATGCTAAAATCATAATTGATTGATCAAATCAGTTAACTCATCAATCCCCCTTTTTAACTCTCAATCACCTTTTTCTAATTAACTAGTTATCTCTCAATCAATTCAGTCATCTCTCAATCAATTTAGTCTACTGACTAATCTATTCAGTTCACTAGCCAATCTATCTAGTTGACTCCTCAATCAACCATGTTTTTGATTAAGGTAAAAACAGGTTTTGAAGGGGCCTCGAAACCCTTTATAAACAGAACTTAATAGATATAGCAAAAAGATAGACAAAAAGGAACAAACCAACGAAAAGCCAATAAAAAACCATAGAGAACCATCTAAAGCCCCACAAAGCCAGCAAAACCAGCTAGACCCAAGAGAAGAAACTAATTCATTTTTTTTAGGGCATTAGCCAAGGTGTTGCTAATCGCATGCAGTTCTTTGATATTTTCCCTCAGATTAGGGATATCCTTAGCAGAAGCAGCCACAACTTTCTTGACATTTGCCCTGGTCCTCTTAGCAGCACCAGCTGGAGTAGCTTCACCACTGCCAATCTGGATAGTATCTTCATCCATGTCAAGGTCCACCACCAGTTTAGGAGAACTGGAATTATCAAAGACCTTAGCAATATCCTCCAAGTTTTTAGTTATCTATCAATCAATCATATGCGACAAGTGTTACATGTTGGCATAATTAGTTTTCTATCAATCAACACTTGAGTTCTATTTCTCATCTCCTTTGTGTTGAAAATCTATAAATTCAACCTCTTTTCATCAATTCAATCTAGCATTCAGCATTTAGAATCCAGATTACAGAATCACAGTCTTCAAAATATTTGTGTTAATCATATGCAAGAATTCTAGTGTAATACCTGAGAGCCACCTACCACACAAACTAGAGAAGAGCAATGGAAGCCTTGCTATGCCAATTGAGGGAGTTTTAGATAGATCTTTCTTTCATTTCAATTGATTTTGCATCATTCTATTGTAATTTAGGAGTAATATTAATTAGATTAGAGTTGTGATTCGCTTTTTGATATCTGATTATACAATTTACACTTATTTTATCCCTAGATAAACAACATCATTTGCTCAATCAAGCTAGAATCACAGTCTTCGAAATAGTTGTCTAATCTATGCAGGAAATTAGTGCAATATCTGAGAGCCAATTCTACAATAACTAAGGAGAAGAGAAATGGAAGCTTTGCCAAATCGATTGAGGGAGTCTTAATTAGATTCATTTGTTCATTATTCAATTGGTTTTGCATTATTCGATTGTTATTTTGGATTAATTCTAATTAGATTAGAGTTTGTGATTCACTATTATAATCTAATTAATTATGATGATTTTAACCTTGAGTACATTTAGTGAACCCGATGTGAACTAACAACAATTTGAAATTTTGTGTATGCCTGTAGGTTTCCATTTTTGGTAGGTTTCCATTTTTGGTAGGTTTTCATTTCTGGAAAGTTTCTATTTTGGCAGGTTTCTATTTTTGGAAACTTTTCATTTTTGGAAAGTTTCCCTTTTTGGGTAGGTTTCCATTTCTAGAAAGTTTCCATTTTTGGCAGGTTTCCGTTTTTGGAAATTTTCATTTTTTGGCAAGTTTCCATTTTTGAAAAGTTTCTATTTTTGGCAAGTTTCTATTTCTAGAAATTTTCCATTTTTGCAAGGTTTCTATTTCTGAAAAGTTTCCATTTCTAGAAAGTTTCTATTTTTGGCAGTTTCCATTTTTTGAAAGTTCTTCATGTAAAAAAAACAAACAAAAAAAAACTCTCTTTTTTTTTATTTTTTTAAAATTCTAGTCTTTTAGTGTTTTGTTTTATAACAGATCATTGATAAACACTGAATCAAATTTTTGTAACCGAAGGAAGAAAATTGGGCCGAAGAGCCCACAATGTGCTAACAATTCTCATGGTTTCTTGCAAGGATAGCTGAACTTAGTTTACCTAAATCTTTCTTTTGGTGATTTTTATAAAAAATAATACAACTTTCATCCTTGCTATGACGGTTAAAATGAACCCCATGCCTTTTTGGAGAAACATCTCCAATAGTTTAGAAAACATTGCAATGAAGGTTTAAAAGGAAACATTGTTTTTCATGTCTTCAAGGTGATAGGTATATGCTCTCCCCTTTTTTGGGTGATAAAAAAGCCAGACCCACCTTTTTCATGCTTTATTTCATTTTCTGCATTAGGATAATAGCTTTATAAGGTCTGCCTCCCAAGTAGCCTATAAGGCCAAGTGAGAGGGAACGACCTAAGTGGCAACAACTAAAGCCAAGTAATTCAAGCTGCTATAAAAAAATGCATATGTGATGAAAATCATATGCGACGAGTGTTACATGTTGTCACAACAATGTTATGTCTCCCTCATTGCCTATACGGTACGTTAAAAACTATAGATTGTTACCTCTACAGGCTGGGAGGCCTCCCTCAACGAAATGTAAAACGCTGTTGATTGTGACCACTCGAACAAAACCTTTTTTAAACACCTTAGAAATTAGAAGTTCAACTAAGTCAATAACCAGACAATTGGATTATCACAATGCAAGGGTGGGGAAGAATCCGCCCCCAAGACACTCACCATATATCTTCCAAGATAACAGGCCAATTGAGGAAGAATCTTCTTTGGTCTAATTTCCGCAAAAAGGCTAAAAAATGAGCGCACCCTAGGGTGTGATAGGGTTGTTTGAGCTGATGGAGTATCAAGCTATGGGTTGTGGTAATACTTGTGACCTTTTGACCTTAGGAGAGTCTGCTTGATATGTTATCGAATTGCCCAAATACAATGAAAACCAAATGGGGTTTTGAAAAAGACTCCAACTTTCATGAGAATTTTAAAAATTTCTTTAAACAAGTATTTTTTCTGTGTTACTATTCTTTTCGATGTGTATGTTGTGTCCTTCGCTACATTTCACCAAACTCAAACATTTTAGAAAGTACCAAACGCAAAGTGAAATCTCAACCAGGTATAATAAAAAATATGAACAAGATCAAATCCCTCAACAAAGTCAAGTTTCAACATCAACAAGATCAAATTGAAGCAAGAAAAAAACTTTGCAAGGTCAGGATGTTAGTTCAAATCTAAATAAACATAAAACACTCAATTAAATGCATGAAAACAACCCTTTTATACCTTTGCAAGAGAGCTCTCTTGTTCCTCGGATTGGACCTTCAGTGAAGTGAAGAATCCGCCCCTTCCTCACTTTAGTGGAGTGGTCCTTGATGGATGTGTGGAATGTTCTCCAAGTGCTCAACAAGATAGGTTTGATAGGATTTAATAGGGTTTTGGATGGATTTGAATTGAAGGAAGAAGAGAGAGGAGAAAATAGCAGCATGAGGCTGCTATAAGAAGAAGTGGATCGAAGAGAAATGGGTGGCATGACAATGCATGAGAAGTGGATGCCTTGAGAGGAAATGATCATCCAACTTATAGATTGGAGGAGGCCAATGAAGGGCCAATATTGATTTCCTTATGGAAGGCTGAGATTGATTTGAGATAGAAGGCATGGATCAAGGGTGCCTTGAGAAAATAAACAAGAATATAAAATTCCTTGGGGAAAGGGGGGAGAAATTTGAATTTCTTTGAGAGACTCAATGTTGATGTGACATGAGTGGGAATTAAAAATTGAGGGATAATGATAAGCATGATTGTGAGAGTTTCTAGAAGGATTAATTAGGTTGAGCGGGATTAGAAAAAGTGATTTGTAGGAATCACATGAGTAGGTTAATTAATTAAAATTAATTAACTGAGGGGGTTTAGAGGAAATAATTATTGGAGGGGACTTTAGAAGAATAGGGGAATAATTAATTTATTTGATAAATTAATTATTGGATAATAGTGATAGAATTAATTAAATTGGATTTAATTAATTCTAAAAGGAATAAGGACAACACAATTAAGTTAATTAATTATGTTGACAAGATTAAATTAATTAAATATTAATTTTAAGTGTCTACATTTGGCCCCTCTTTGATATAGCATCGTGAAATGATGTTATATCAAAGAAGAATAAAACATAGTGGAAGAAAAAGATAAGGACTAGTATCATGATGCCCTAGTCATATGATGAGGAAGAATGAAAAGGAGGAAGGATGACAATGAAGTAGTTGTATGCCCCCTCGAGAGGACATACAGGTTCGAAGAACACAGGTGTGCTCTCGAAATGGCTTAGAAGAGTAGTTGATGAAAGGATGAAGATAATGAAAGAGGGAATGATGATGGGTTGGAGTATTGTGAATGAAATGAGACAAAGAAATGATAAATGGATTGGATTTCTTGTTGAGCCAATATAGTGAGTAAACCTAGATTTGATATTGCCATGGATAGTCTACACCACTGATTATAAGAACCAAGATGACATGAAGATCTGAGGTGTGGACTGATGCTCAGTCAAACAGGAATGCCTTGTACACAATCATGCAAGTGTTGATATACAATAATGTAGGGTTGTCGGTTTGTACAAGGAAAACCTTCAAAAACACAATGTCATGAAAACTATGCCCCATTATACCCAAGTTGAGACATACCAAGATATATGATGATCAAGACAGTCTTGAACAAGTATAGTCCTGGGACACAAGATGAAAATAAAGTGAAAAGCTCAATCATGCAAACAACATGCACATGACCAACTGCCATTTCTTGCGAAGAGTAGGACATGGATTTGGATAAATTGTCGAACTAGGGAAGGATGCATCCCAATGGGCAGGTGACAGATTTGGATGAACTGCCAGACATGGGAAGGATTCATCCCGATGGGAAGAGTGATGGATTGCTTGATGGATGACAAAAGATAAGTTGGATGTGCAAGATCTGCAGATGAGAGGATTGTTGCTTGGATTTGATTAGCATTGTATGGATGGGTGCTTGGATTAGGCACAAGTTGGTGTAAGCTCAGGTAGATGGGAAGAGCTCAGTTCAATGGATTGGATAGGATTGGAAGAAGGATAAATGATTAGATAGGATGAAGAAGAAAAAAGGCATAGGTGATTGAGTAGGATTGGATTGGGGATGGGATTAATTGATTGATTTGGAAGAGATGGAGAATATGATTGGATGAGATAGGATTGGATTAGAAATTTGATAGGATGGGGTGAATTGGTTGATAGGATTTGATTGAATGGAACCAATGACAAGGGAGAACCAAGGATTTGTAAGAGGATGGATGAATGGATGGAGAGAGATATTGTTTGGATAGGAGACATATGGACCAAGTGGATGGATATGTATAGGAAATGGTGGAATAAAGGATGGAGGATAAGATGATGGAGACACAGGGACTATGCTACAAATGAGTGCAATGCCCTACAATAGAGGTAGTGGAATTAAGGATGTAAGGATGGTGGATAAAGATGTATGAGTTTGAAGGATAATATGTAATGGGTATGGATGGTAGAGGATTTAAGGCTTTTGTGTTTTCCAAAGCATGCATGCATATACATTATTTTTCCTCTATATGATCCAAACCAAAGATAAGAATGGAGAGTTCATTTTGATAGGAGGGATATAATATGGAGTTTATGGATAGGATAGTCAAGATCAAAGACAGGAAAGGAGAATGGACTTAGATAGGATGCAGATGGATGGGTCCGTTGCATGGATGAAGCTTTCTCCCAAGTGTAGAGTGCAAGAGGATGAGGGAATTACACATGATGCTTGTTTGCCAAGTTTTCATCATGGTACTTACCCAAGGCACCACAAGAAGTGGTTTTCACCTTTGGATGAAATGATTTTTCTTTACTTTTTTTAATTTTGATTTTGATTTTTTTATTTTTTATTTTTTATTTTTTATTTTCTATTTTTTATTTTTTGGAATAGTTTGGATGGATGAGGATGAGGATGATTGAATAATGGATGCGTGAAGGAGGAAGGGATGACTCAAGCATCTAGCTCCATGGATGGTATCCCTTAGTATTTCTTTGAACTGGAGGTATGCTCATAGATATTGGTAACAATAAAATTGATAGGGGATGGAAGATATGGATTTGCAAAGGTTTGGACTAACGGAATGGGATTGTGAAAAATGGATGGTGGATAATGGATGAGGTTTTAAAAAATTTGTGGAAGATCATCATTGGCACACGCCTTGAAGGGTGGTGGAGTAGTGGAGGAGAGTGTTTTGAATTAGATGGAGGATAAAGCGTGGATTTTGGGAAATGAGGACCCAAAATAGAAGAAGGGGATGATGGAGTTGGGATGGTGGATTTTGGGACATAAGGACCCAAAATGAATTTTGAATATGGAGGAGCATTATATGGAGGATTGGAGGACTTATGAATGGATGGAGCTTTTGGATTAGCAAGTTTGGATGCCAATTTTGGTTTTACTCTGGGATGCATTGCTTCTTTGGGAATCCACATAGTTTTTGATTTTTTCTTTTGGGTCCTTTGTGGCCTTTTGGATTTTTCTTTCTTTCGAATCATATTTTTCTTTTGAGCATGTCGTTTTGAGGAGACATGTCGATCCTTTGATTTTTGTGGATTTTGAGATTTTTGCTTTTTAGATTGGGCATCCAAATTGCTTCCAATAGTAATGGGACAAGTGTATGAGGATGAATGACTTAAGGATTTTATGGATGGTGTGATGATGGAAGGAGAGTGTTGGGAGGCATGTGTGCCTTTGTTGATCTTGCTTTAAGATTATTTGAGGTGATAGGGTGGCGAATGCAGGGATGTAAGGACCCAAATGGATGGAAGGAATGGAGGATTTAGCTTTGGAATATAGGGTCCCAAAATGGATTTGGATGACAAGGGATACCAGGATTTTGATTTGCATGAAGGACTTTTGGATTTAGGAGAAATAGAGGATGTACCAACATCTTGAGCATTAGCTTGAGGACCCTTATAATTTTGGAAACAAGATGTGAGTCCATTTTGAGAGGGATGAGATGTGGAAGGAGGATTAGGATCTTTAGATGGATTGAGATCATGACATGGAGATGAAGGGATACTTTGATCTTGACTAGGGAGGGTATCATGAGATGGAGTGGGAGGGGTGATTGGATCATGAGATGGGAGAGGATGCGATGGAGGGAGAGGGTTTGATAGAGGAATTGTATGATCATGAGAGGTAGTGGAGGGGGTGGCATCGTTAGATTGAGTGGAGGGAGATGCATCATGAGATGGAGAGGATTCTATGCTAGCATGATTTGGAACAATCTTTTGGCATATTTGGAGTTGTGGGGATTGTGTGATGGTGGAGGATATGTAAGCTTCAACTTGGGTGGATGGAGGAATGATGGTATCATGAAGTATGGGGTTGAGATTTATTTTGAGGTGGATGTGATTGGGGTGGATGGAGGACTTGAGGAGACTTGGCAACTTTGTATTGAAGTGGGGATTTTGTCTCCCTTGCTAGCATGTCTTGGATAAGATTATGAATGATGGACTTCGAGGACGTGGATAATATGGATTTTGGAGGATTAGGATTAGATGGAGAATTATGATTAGATGGGGGATGGGGATTGGATAGATGATTAGGATAATGGATTAGGGAATTAGGATTAATGCTTGGAGGACTATGGTGTAAAGGATTTGGATGGGGAATAGAGGTAATGCATGTATTGTAAAAGGATGGGGATTGAGATGTAGATGGGAGGGAAGATGAAGCTATGCATGTGGATAAGGGATAATATGGAGATACGTATGGGGAATAAGATGGATTTACCTTGTCAAAGGTAGAGGAAGGGTAAGAGATATGATGCAGATTGGGATTATGTGCAATGTGTTGAGGTGGGATGGATGAAGGTATGATAGGTAGATGAGAGATTATAGGATTGACTTGGTAGGCAGGTTGAGGGGGTTTGTGAACTTCCATGAGCTTCTTCTCATATCGAGCTTTGAAATTCTGGGTAGGCATGTTGAGAATGACGGATTATATTGGAATTGGATGAATATGTTTTGGAGGAGAAAGATGATGAAGATGATGTTAAATGAAGATAAGGATTAGGAATTGGCTTCAAATGATGGTGGATTATATTTGATTTGATTTGGATTGGATTTTGATTTTATTGGATTGGAATGGTCCTTGGATTAGGACTTGATTGGATTGAATGGTCCTTGGATTAGGACGATTTGATTGAATGGTACTTGGATTAGGACTTGATTGGATTGGATGGTCCTTGGATTAGGACTTGATTTGATTGGATTAAAGGATTGGATGATTGCTTGATGAAGGATTGGATAACTAAATTAGAAAGATGGATTGATTTGATTGATTGGAATTTTGGAAATTTGATTAGATTAGAGGGGGAATGATTATGGAAGAATGGATAAATAATAGGAAGAATGGATTGGAGAATTTCTTGGATAGATAGAAGTGGATTAAGGATTTGATGATGACAAGATAAAATTTTGAAAGGAGGATTGATTGGTTGAAAGAATGATTGACTTGGTAAGAGATATCAAGAAATGAATACACGTTGGCCACTAACGCACATGGAGAATCCAAAAATAACGTGCTACCCTAGGAAGTTGGATGAGGAGGAAAACCTTTGCTTGCTAACTCAGGTACACACCCAATAGCTAATCAAAATATAGTCGTTGGGTCTCACGCAATGGATTCTCAATGTCGTATTAGCCGACTCCAACTGCTAATGGGGGCACAATATGGCAAGTCTCTTGGGGGAGTTACTATCTCCCTTGCACAAATATTATCCACCTTTCAGAGGTGGACCAGGTGGCTTCTATTCTTAGAGCTTTTAGTATGGATTTTTCATTTGAAGACTACTCCTTGTAGTCATGCAAGTGCGATTGAGGCCTATAGCCCTACAAAGTACTAAGCAAGATGTAGTCACACAAGTGTGATTGAGACCTCAAGGGGCCCTACAAAGTGCTCAATATGAGAGTGGACTCTCAAATAGCTTCATCCTCCAAAACTTTCATCTCAAGAAGCCTATTTATTATAGTGAGTCGGAATGCCCAGGTGCAATTGTATTCACTTGGTTCATTCCCCTCTCACCAATTCCTAAGAAAATCAGGAGGGTAGACCCGCTAAGGGTAAAAGTGTGCAAGCAAACAAGAAAAGGTTTGAGGGTTAGGATTTCTGATTGTCTATGCAGACAAGAGCATACTCTCCTACCTCTACACTTTCCTCAAACACAAGAAGCAAGAGTTCTTTTATCCCTAATTAAATCTAGGTGCCTAAAATAAAAAGATTAAGAAAACACAATGTTTAGTTGGATTTCCTTAGGCAACCTATAGAGAATCACATTAGTAGTTTTGTTTATGTCTTTGACCACTTGGGCAAGACCTGCAAATCTCAAAAATCTAATTAGTAAACAAAATTCTGTAGAAACAGTGCTCATGGTGGTCTGCAGACACCCGTGCTGAAGTGCCCACGCAGGCACTAAAATGTCTGCATACGCGCTAAAGGGGGTGTAAAAAGAAAAATGTCGAAAAACACAAAATTTAAATAAACACAAAATATACCTGAGGAAGATGCGATGTTCCAAGTGCGGTTGCGGTGAAGCACATGTGCTCGTGCTGAAGTAGGTTAGTGAAATAAATTTTTTTGAAATTTCAAAAATTCAAAGACGGGCGGGATTCTGCCAGAGCGCCCATGCTATTCATAGAGCGCTCACGCTAAAGCGACAGTTCTAAAATAAAAGTATAGCTAGATGCAAAAATTAAATAATTTTTTTTTTGTTTTTAAAGTTTTTACCCTTTTTAGTGTGTTTTTCAAGTATTTAAGCCCAAAATAAAAATGGAAGATTGAAGAATAGAAGATAGAAGAAGTAGGATGAAACTGGAAGCGGATGCGCTGTTCTTGTGGCACTTGCACTATTGTGCAGACCTACAAAAAAGGCAAGTCATAAATTTTTAAACTACCATCCCACGCGCTAAAGTGCATGCGCATGTGCCAAAATAGGTGACACTCATGCTAATCGCGTGGTGGTTGCATTGTTCTATAGTTTCTCGTGCTATTCCAACACCTGCGAGCAAAAACTTACCAAAACTTGCAAAAAAGATTAAATTTAGGGATGTGGGTCCCACCGGGCATGCCGAAATGAAGCAAGGGAAATTCGTTGCAAGGTTATGATGTTAGTTCAAATCCAAATAAACATAAAACACTCAATGAAATGCATGAAAAACTTTTTTATACCTTTGCAAGAGAGCTCTCTTGTTCCTCGGATTGGACCTTCGATGAAGTGAAGATTGCGCCCCTTCCTCACTTGAGTGGAGTGGTCCTTGATGGATGTGTGGAATTCTCTCCAAGTGCTCATCAAAATAGGTTTTATAGGATTTGATAGGATTTTGGATGAATTTTGTATGGATTTGAATTGAAGGATTGAATGAAGAGGAGAGAGGAGAAAAGAGTAGCATGAGGCTCCTATGAGAAGAAGTGGATCAAAGAGAAATAGGCAGCATGACAATGAATGAGAAGTGGATGCCTTGAGAGGAAATGATCATCCAACTTATATATTGGAGGAGGCCAATGAAGGGCCAATATTGATTTCTTTATGGAGGGTTGTGATTGATTTGAGATAGAAGGCATGGATCAAGGGTGCCATGGGAAAAAAAATAGGAATATAAAATTCCTTGGGGAAAGGGGGAGAAATTTGAATTTCAAACATGAGGAATTAACAAATTCAAAATAAGGATGCATTGAGGGATTCAAAGAAATTTGAATTTCTTTCAGAGACTCAATGTTGATGTGACATGAGTGGGAATTGAAAATTGAGGGACAATGATAAGCATGATTATGAGAGTTTCTAGAAGGATTAATTAGGTTGAGTGGGATTAGGAAAAGTGATTTGTAGGAATCACATGAATAGGTTAATTAATTAAAATTAATTAACTGAGAGGGTTTTGAGGAAATAATTATTGGAGGGGACTTTAGAAGAATAGAGGAATAGTTAATTTATTTGATAAACTAATTATTAGAAAATAGTGATAGAATTAATTAAATTGGATTTAATTAATTCTAAAAGGAATAAGGACAACATAATTAAGTTTTTTTTTTGTCAATAAAAGTGGACAAGCCACTAAATGTTTTTATTATATTTAATAATTTTTACAACGGGTTCAAAAGGCATACCAACAGGAAAGAACCCACAAGAAAACCTTCAGTTATCACCTTATATATAAACCAAACTATACTACCCTTACAAAATAGTTGTTACATATCCAATTGATCATTAAACCCACCCAAACCCATTCATATGTAATATACAATGAGGTTCCATAGGACATTTCTTCATACAAAGTTCATCATCTGGTTACATCCACCAATGTGTAGGCTCAATTGATTACAAAATGAAGAGTTGAATATCCACAAATACTTCCTCGAGAAAATCATGCAAATTGGGGAGTAATAAATTATTCCACCCAGCTTGTCAAAACTGAATTATACCAAAATTATCCATATTTGCATCAAAAAACACCCCACAACACCAAGATATCATAGAAAAATAATCAGACATTTAAAAACCAAGTGCTAGTGCCTTCAATACGGGGAACATTAGCCACATCCGGAGGAGGAACAACCCGTAGAGGGAATTCCTGCCATGCAGGAGCAAAGAATAGAAAGCTCAAAGAAGGTAATAAGGGCAGAGCCTCAAGAACAACCCAAGCTTTATCCACAAACTGAGCAGGAACCCAATTCAGAAGAAAATCCATACATGCCCGAGTATCATCCATGGTATCACATATCAGCCCCATTCTTAATTCAAACAATAATTGACCATACCATCCATTACCCAAAAGCTCATGATGAGGAAGAAAACCCTCATAATAGAAGGTCCCCACATCAAAATGATAATTATCCAAAGCATAAAAAACCATATCCCTTTTACACAATGTTGGAAATATGAACGTGGAAACCAAGAGACAAACCAACTCCGCATCAAGTAAAATATTATAATAAATTGTAACAAATCGAGACAAAATATCAGAATGAGAAATATTAAAATAGATTTCTAGCCAACGATTCCCCAAGAGCTTGCAGATTTCAAAAGCCACCTTAGGAGAAAACAGGTTAAAAACCTTACCGAGCTTTTCAAAATTATCCTCATTCTCTTCCTCTGGAAGCCCAGATTCAAGCACCACTCTATATTTTCTAGAAGAAAAGAGACTTGACATTTGCAGGAACAATCATAGAGAACATGTGAAACAAAATGTAGCCTCCCACATACTAAATAATCAAAATGAAAAGCACAAAAGAAGTAATAAATGGCTGCCATCAACTTACCATCATGCCAATAACAAAAAATTTGATAAAATATCATACTAGGATTACAAACTGCAACGATTTGATACTTCACAATACGTAACCACACATCAAACCTGGCAGCCATCAATGAAAGCTTAATGGGAGAAAACACATATTACAAAAACTGATTACAAACATCATAGAATAATGCCAATCCTGCCACGAATGAAACTCACACAAAAACAATCTTCAAGATAGTACAAAGACATCATCAAACAATAATAAACCACATACGTACAGCAAATAAAGCCTCACACATGCCAATATCCCTTATAAGCTAAAAATCCAAAAGAGTAACTCATACATACCGCCACCCTTGAATGTATCATGATTACCAACACCCTCACCCTATGAATGGCATCGTATATGACGAATACATAAAATAAAAATATAATTTCTACTTCAAATACTAGACATGCACCAAAAGTCATCCATATAGTGAGCATGAACATAAATCTGACAAATCAAAGAGGGCGAGAAAGGAATTCAGAAACACCAAGAATTAAATCATTTAGATACCAAATAACAAAAGAGCCATGCAAAGCATTAATCATTGTGAACTCCTTCCCAAACTATAGAAAGGATTTCTTTAGAATCAACTATATGAAAATTTGCTTTGCTATCAATAGCTAGATTAGCTAGAAAATCCGCAACTATATTAATTTATCTGTAACAATGATATGTTAAGAAGGAATCAAAATAATCTAACTTTTGTAAAATATGATCAAGCAAATATTGCAACTTCTAGCAATTCGATTTCTTCTTCAGGACACTCTAAATTATTACCAAAGAGTCACCCTCAATCACTATATTTTTTATCTTTAATAAAATTGATATATCCAAGCCAAAGGATAAAGCTTGATACTCTGTAAAATTATTAGTATTTATAACAATATCATGACATTTAGTAAGGATAAGATGCACATTATGATAAAAAATTGTCATCCCAACCCCTGCCTTCCCAGGGTTTCCCTAGGAGGCACCATCAAAATTAAGTTTAAAGTGTCCCCAAGGAGGAGATTTCCACTTGGCCAATAGCCACTGCGCAGAGGACTTGTTACTCGTGGATGCTGAGCCATGAGAGGGTAAGATCGAGAGGGCTTTCCAAACCCTGGTAACCCTATTATCCCAATGTGAAAAGGAAGACTGGTTACCCAAGTTCTTATTAATATATGAGAAAGCAACCTCCGAAATATATGCTTCAATTTTTTACAAAACATCCGATACAGAAGAACACACCTTTTTGAAAATCCTACTATTTCGTTCAAGCCAAATATTCCAGAGGACAATAGAGGGAGAAATAACCCAAAGGCATGCATAGAAAGATGAAGCAAACATGAGAGGCCAAGAACAAAAGTAAGAAACAAGATCCTTACCCATAACAAAAGATAAACCTATTTACTCAACAACCATTGCCAACAGTCAAGAGCAAAATCACAATGAAGAAATAGATGTGAAGAGGACTCGAGATTCTTATTACAGAGAACACATGGAAAAGAAATAGTAATACCTAATATGTCCAGCCTCATACCTATTAGGACTCTATCCTGAACAGCCAACCAAGCAAAAGCTCCAGCTTTAGGTAAACAAGCCGAGTGCCAGAACAACTTATAAGGCCAATGAGAAAAAGAATTAGTAGGTAAAAGGGAGTTATAACCATCCTTAACAGAATACTTTCTAGAATCATTCCCAGTCCAAATAAGTTCATCCTCAGAATCTGAGAGAGTGACAAACCTCTCACCCAGAATCTTAACAAACTTTTCTTTCAAATGTAGATCCACATAAAGGAAATCAATCGACTTCCATTTAGCCAATTTTAAAGGACCATTCTGAACAATATCAAAATAGTCTGCCACATACACACCCCAAAGAGAAGTGAGGAGTGCAATCAAGGGAGACAAATCTCTAATGCTAATCAAGGAACAATGTCCATTCCATGTTTCATCCCAAAACCTAGTTTTCCTTCCATTATGAACAACCCATGAGAGACGAGGAATAATAATTGCTCTGCATTTACATAAAAAATTTCCATATGACAGAACTAGAAGGCAAATTAGAAAATTTAAAAATACTCTCTCTGGGACCATTATTCAGATATTTAGCAAACATAATTTAAGCCCATAGAGAGTTTGGCCTATCAAAAAGTTTCCAGACCAATTTAGCCCCTAAAGCTAAATTTTGATTCTTCAAATTATGAGCACTAGTACCACCTAATTCTTGAGGAAGACAGATCTTATCCCATGCTACCAATGACAACCTCTTTTTGCCATCCTTATTATTATTCCAAAGAAATGACCTTAGAGTATCTTGCAAGTTTACAATAACAGATTTTGGTGATTTTGGGATGGTATCTTGCAAGTTCATCAAAGACCCTAGGAACCATCCCATGTTGAATCACATGAGTGTTGAAACATTCTATCATATCCTAAATTCTCTACTTTTCTTCAAAAATATTCTTAAAATGAACTAAGTTCCATTCTCGAATATTCAACTTTAAAAAACTAAGCTTTCTGACAATTTGAAACATTCTAGAACCTGAGACAAAAGGAATAGACTCCCACCATTTTTTAAGTAAAGGTAGAAAAGAGGAATCTCTAAACCACATAGGTTCAAACTTAAAGGGTGACTTGTGAAGAGGTCTATCCTCTAGAATGGAGAAGGATATTGGAAAGTGATCTAAGCCTGGATTAGGAAAATAGAAGAAAAGAATTCAACATCCGAATCAATCCAATTTTCAGATAATAAGAATCTATCTAATCTTTTAGATATTTGAGAAAAACCCCTTCTCATATCAGTCCATGTAAAAACATCATTCTAAGTTTTATAGTCAAAAAGACCCAAATCCGACATGAAGGTCCTAAAATCATCCATGACCCTCTTGTTAGGAAGAATACCGCCACTCTTCTCCCCTAATTCAGAAATAGCATTAAAATCTACCCCAAAAATAACAAAAGATCACTGTCTCAAAGGGGAGGAGATCCTTCCAAGCTCACTCCACAATTTACATTTGCCTTGAATTCCTAAAGGAGCATATATATTAAAAAGCCAAAATTTAACATTAGAGACCATACTCTTAACATAAGTCAATATCCAATTAGCATCAAAAGAGACAAGTTGTAAATCAACATTATAACTGTTCCATAAAAGAGCCAAACCACCTGAGGCCCCAGAAGAAGAAACAAAGACATACTTCCACCTTTTCCAAGAAGAAAAAAGCACATCAATAGATTCTAAAGACAACTTAGTTTCCTAAAGCAAAAAAACATCTCACTTAATTAAGTCAATCTGAGACTTAATTAAGCATCCCTTGTTAGGGGCAACATTCCATGAAATGATCCTCATTGTCCTTGAGGGGAGGTAGAAGCTCCCCTCTTCCCATATTTTGGAGAAACTTTACTATCTCCAAAAGAATTCTGCAAATTGCTCCTGACAGCCACCAACCTAGTAACCGAGGGGCTAGAAGCTGAATTCTTATTCCTTTTTACAACATACTTACTCATATCAGAATGATATACGACTTTTTCTAGAGTATTTGACAAAACCTTACCCATTTAAAAATCCATAAATAGAGGCACATCCACAATTAAAGGAGAGAAAGGGAGATCATTATTCAGTTTATCAATCAGTTGACACCAAATACCATCATTAGATTTGAAATTACAAGTCCTAGGGCAAACACAATCTAGGCTAACCAAGACACAAATTTTTACCAGAACCACCCCATACACCATATCTGATTTAGAAGTTAAAAAAGTTTCAAGATTATCACCAATCATTTTCAAAACCTCAGGATCCATGAACTCAAATGGAAAATTAGGCAGACTGAACCATACCAGACAAATTTTAGGTTTAGACCGATCTGGAACGAAAAAAGGCTTCCAAGCCGAAATAGAGATCACATTATTCCCAAAACAATGATATTCAGATTTGAGAACCTCATTCCTAACCGAAGGAGAATCAAAAACAATGATGAATGACTTGGTAGACAATAATTGAAAATAATTAAGTTAATTAATTATGTTGACATGACTAAATTAATTAAATATTAATTTTAAGTGTCTACACAAATCACTCAACAAAGTCAAGTTTCAACATCAACAAGATCAAACCCCTCAACAAAGTCAAGTTTCAATATCAACAAGATCAAAACCTCATAGCAAACAAGCTTGTCAAGATAAACAAATCAACCAAACATTGCAACATTCTAGAAATGGAGAAAACATCTTACATGTTGTGATCCTAGGTCCAAACCAATCAAGAAAACATCATGGATTGATGTTATGTATTTCATAGGGAAGGTGAAGAATTCATCCCTTCCATTCCTATTCCATCACCATCCATAGAAATCTTAGCTCAACAAATCAATACTTTACAACAACAACTGAGAGACATGACTAGTCCTAGCAACCATAGGGGCTGGTTAGAAAATATGATGAGGGAGGTGATAACCATGAGGGAATCATTATTAGGCCAACCTTCTTTTTCTTGTGAGACCATTCAAACATGCCAACCTTCATTCTTCAACAAAATCATTCCTACCTCACTTCAACCAACATTAGAGTCATGTCAACCTTCTTTCAACCCAACATATGTTAGGTCCCAGAGACAACTGAGAAGGGGGGTGAATCATTTGTCAAATAAGTTCAACCAAAAACAACTTAACCAACCTTAATGCTTATTACTGGGAAACCAAACTTTATGCCGGTAGATAGTTTATCAGTTAATTGCAAGACTTATATGACATTATTTCATGCTTTATCTGAATATGTGATGCATAATTTATTTACAGTGTTTCAATACTTGTGAGTTATGGCATTTTATGGATTATTGCTATGTACTGACACTTTACTTTATCTATGCAATGTGGAATTATATGTTGTGTGTCTACAAGTGTATTGGATGCAAGGGGATGATTTTCCTTCACTCATTTTGGTGAGATAGGGAACATCGCGATTCTCCATCATCGATGTGTATATCGTATTTTCTATATAGTATATATGCATGTGTGGTTCAGTGATGTAGGTTATTGCAGGTACAAGTACTGGGTAGGTATGGGGTATCGTCTCCACCTGGCTTCACAGGTCTAAGCGTGCCTTATATTTCCAATGGAAGTGGAGGAGATAGTAGTTGACCCTATTTTTACTCAGTTACACTCATGTGAGTGTCATTAGTTGGTCGTCTTGTCAATTTGTTCGGCCTTCGTAGTTTGTCGTTTGATCTTTTTATGGGTAATTGCTTGAGGTTTGTTCAATTTGAGTGTTTTAGTGGATTTAATTAATTAATTATGTTTATGGAATTATCTAATAGTTGAATTGTTTATGCATTGAGATTATAAATTTAGTTAATTAAAAGAAATTATTAAATTAAGTTGCAAACTGCATGATATTAGAAATATATTTTTATTTAGTTATTTTGTGGAAAAATAAATTAAATTAATTGTATTTATTATTTCCTAGAATTTTAAATAAATGAAAGAATAAAAGAATAACTAAATAAAAGAATAAAAGAATAAATAAATAAATAAAAGAATTAATTAGAATTAAAGTTTTGCTTTAATTCTTTATTTAGAAAATTAATTAATTTGCATTAGAAAAGAAAAGAAAGAATAATGATTTTTAATTATTGCATGTTAGCTTATCTTTTGTATAAAATTAGAAAATAAAATAAAATTACTTTTATTCTAAATTTAGGTTTTTGAGAAAAAACTATTGAACCTAGAATTTTAGTTTAAATAGAGAATAGGCCTTTATTTTAGACACAGGAAACAGGTCAAAGAATTTAGGAAAATAATTTTATTTGGAAGCTTGTTGGAGGATTGGTTCTCTTCTACAAATTTTCTTCCAGGAAAGCTCTACTAGGTTGGGTGCCTTCTTTTGATTGTTTGTTTTAAAGAAAATATTTTATTTCTTTTATCTTTCGTAGTGATGTGTGTGTTAAGATGTTTGACAAATTTAAAATCGTGTCTGATTATTTCTTGTTCTTGGCTAAAGTCCATTCCTTAAGTTAATTTCTAGTTTATGGAAAGAAGTTATTTCTTGGGTGTTTGTAGATTAATTTTTAAGAAAATTGGAAAAAGTTATTATGGCAAATTTTGCCAAGATTTTTATTGTGCATGGAAATTGCAAGATTTGGGAGGAATGGGATTTACCAGAGAAATCACTCCCTCTTGTTTAATTTTCGTTTCGATATTTGGCTATGGTAGTCTTTTTTAATATTTGTGTATCTCTGTGATATTATTAGTTATTATAGAAATTAATTTAATTATTAATTAAATTTATTGTATTATTAAAAGTTAAGGGAAATTATTTTATTATATTATTTTGGAGAAATTATGTACTAATTAGTTTCCCTATAAATAAATTTGATTGGAAATAAATTTTGGGTGAAAATAGAATTTACATGTTTTAGATTATTGTATTAAAAAAATAAAATAAAATAATAATAATTAAAAAAAAACAAATTAAATAAAAAAAAATTAATAAAATAAATAAAATAAAATAAAATAAATTTAAAATATATATATATAAAAAAATAATTTTTTTTTTTTTAAAATTAATTAATTAAAATATATGTGTGTGTGTGTGTGTGTGTGTAGTATTTTATGTGGTTTTAATTATGTTATTTTGAAAATGAAAGATATTTCAAATTAAATCATCTTTTTTTTATATAATTTAATGTGATATAATTATATAATATTATATTTGTAGAATATATATATGTGTGTGTGTGTGTGTGTGTGTGTGTGTGTGTGTGTGTGTGTGTGTGTGTAATTATATTATTATATATAATTTGAAATTTGGAATTTAATTTAGATTATTGATACAATTTAATCGGGCTTATTTGTAAAGTAATCATGAACATATAATTTGGGGGTTAATTTTTATGTGATTGATTTAACCTTATTGGACAAATAACAAAATCGATTTCTTTGTATTAATATAGTTGTATTTTCTTATAGTCCGGAAAATCTTTAATTGCAAGTTATTTGTGCTTTTGGTTGTTTTAAGAAAAGATTGCCTGTGTTAGGATCTTGTGTAAATGGTGTTTGCAATCAAGCTTAATTTCGTTGCAATTCTGGTTGAGTTGTCATTGTGTCCTATGTTGTTATATTTCCTTGGTCAGGTGTTGTTGTATAACCTTATTGATGTGAGTCATTGTGTGTTTTGTCCAAATGGTCAATCTTGGGTTAGTGATTGTGTATCCTTCACTTGTGGTTTGTCAGGATTAGTTATGGCTATTTGTTTCGCCATAAAGTTCTCATAGAGAGACTTTTCCTATTAGTGTCCTATGAGATAGAGTGGCTTTCCAGTGGGGCCCATGCCTGAAGTGGATGATAGGATAACCCATCGAAAGCCAGTTGAAAAGTGATAACTAATAATATATTGGGGGGGAGTGAGATAAATATTAATTATGATAATGTACCTCGTGCATAGGTGTAGTGCTAGCACAAGGCTCATAATGCTATGAGAAGGCCTGGAATGGAAAACTTACCACCTTGTCTTCACGAAAGGATTGGTAGGGTCCACATGAGACTTAGTTGGAACTGGAGGCTCGGGAGAGGTTACCAGGAGAAACCCAGGATGGGGGCCAGGACCTATGGAGGTTGTACCATGATATCCACCGTAAGACATGCGATGACACTCTCTCCTTAGAGTCACTAGTGTTTTGTGAGTTGAGTCACATGGATGTTTGCGGAGTCTTGTATTTCTTTTGTACTTGTTTTACTTTGCTTGCTTGAGGGTTTTCTACTATCTCCTAGCACGGTGGGGTGGTTCCATTTCGGGATCACATGGTCGGGTGGTAGTGCCACTTCCCATCGAATGTTCAGGATTGTTTCTTCAGGCGAGGAAAGGCTTTGCTGGTGTTTCTTGGTTCGTGGTTCATGTACCAATTCTTGTTTGTGATCATTGTTCAGTTGAGACCTTGTGGTCATTTTATCAAACTTTTATGTAACCTTGATATTGTAACTTTGTAATCTGTGGTATTATTGGAAGCCATATGTATTTATGGATATTGTAATATTATGTCAGTGGAATGTATGTTAATTAAGTTGCTTTGATCTTATGTATAAATGATATATGAAAAATTATATGCATTGGTATACTTGAATCTTTCATTATGGAATTTAGATGTATGTGCAGTTTTTAACTTAAGCATTTAATTTACCTAATTAAGTGGACAATTGGATTAACCGTGGTGTTAATATAATCTATGAATTAATCTTTGTTGGTAAACCTTAGGAAATCATGTGTTAGTCTTCCGTTGTGTTATTAAATGTGCAATGGTTATAATTAATGCACTTAATCTTTAAAAAACAAAATTATTTCACCCTTTAGTTTCCTAGTTGTGTTGTTTTCCTTTAGGGTTCCTGGCGGGGCATTACATTTGGTATCAGAGCCCAAGTTTCAACACTGGGTACTCTGGGTTTGTAGTGAGCCTATCCAATTTGACCTTTTTGCTTAGGTCTTAATGTTTGTGTTTCCCTTGTTTTATCCTTGCCGTAGATCTGAATTGTTTTCTCTTTTAAAGTGCTAGGTCATGGCTAGGAAAGTTAGGGGAGGTGGCAAGTAGAACTAGCTATAGGTGTCCGTGTTTCTGTAGATGCCTTTATTCCCAGTTGTGAGTTGGACCTAGGAACCATAGTTACCTTGGTTGACCTTCGAGTCATTCCTTTGGGTTCTTATGGAGTTGTGTTGGGGATGGATTGGCTATCATCTCAAAGTGCTCGTGTAGACTATCACAAAAAGATAGTGGAGTGTTTAGATGACCTCAGTGACTTGGGAGGATGCAGCGAAGATGAGAGAGCTATATTCTTATTTATTTTAGGCTTACAGGAGTAAGCCTAGTTTTGGGGGGGAGAATGTAGTACCCCTACTTGTTTGAACTCATTAGACTCATATTTTAATATTGTTTGTTTTTCAGTGGATACATTACCATGATGTGTTAATCAGACTTATATGACATTATTTCATGCTTTATCTGGATATGTGATGCATAATTTATTTGCAGTGTTTCAATACTTGTGATTTATGACATTTTATGGATTATTGCTATGTATTGACACTTTACTTTATCTATGCAATGTGGAATTATATGTTGTGTGTCTACAAGTGTATTGGATGCAAGGGGATGATTTTCCTTCACTCATTTTGGTGAGACAGGGAATGTCACGATTCTCCTTCATTGGTGTATATGTCGTATTTTCTATATAGTATATATGCATGTGTGGTTTGGTGATGTAGGTACAAGTACTGGGTAGGTACGAGGTATCATCTCCACCTGGCTTCACAGGTCTAAGCATGCCTTCTATTTTCGATGGAAGTGGAGGAGATAGTAGTTGACCCTATTTTTACTCAGTTACACTCATGTGAGTGTCGTCAGTTGGTCGTCTTGTCAGTTTGTTCGGCCTTTGTATTTTGTTGTTTGATCTTTTTATAGGTAATTGCTTGAGATTTGTTCAATTTGAGTGTTCTAGTGGATTTAATTAATTAATTAATTAAGTGATGCTCTGCTAAATGGACAAGGTTAGCAAATGACCAACAACACACACAAGAAGAAACCGTTAGTGTTATTCAATCAAAAACTAATCTAAACAGGCATATCAAGAGAGATACTAAAATCATGAAAGCATATTTAACTAAAGAAACAAATACGATGAGGCATCTCCAAATACCTCCTAACATGCTCTTAGCTCCTTCTCCCTTGTTCCTTTCCTCTCCAAGTTCCAAAATAGTGTAGCTCTCAGCAGCTTTTTGCACTATGGATGCTTATGGAGGATTGAGATTGAAATATTGCTCTAAATGTTAATAAAGAAGCTAATATTAAGCTATTGATGCTAAAATGATTTTATTTTAACCAAAATGACAATACATGAGTTTGCTATGCTAAATGCTCTCTAAAATGTCTATAGGTTAAATGCATACAAGTTTTCAGGATCTGGATTATGAAGAAATGGGCTCTATTTATAGGAAAAATGGAACAATGGATGGTTGAGATTGAGCAATCTCAACAAGGGTCAGGATTGAATGATTTCAAATCCATGTGAGGGCTTTCAACCCAATCCTAGGATGACAAGTGTCAATGTGAGATAGGTTGAGAAGAGAGGGAATAAGCATTAAATGCTTGACATGACTTTGGAAGTTAAAGTCAAGGTTGGTTGAATGAATAAACTCTTTATTCAAAGAAATAAAGCTTTTATCCAATGGATAAACTCTTGTGCAAATGTGAAATGGATGAATATGGTCAAAACAATAAATGTTTGGGGAGACAAGTTTGAAATAACCATAAATGGTTATGTAAGAGCCATAAATGGTCATGTAAGAGCCATTAGTGGTCTTGGAAGACTTTGGGGGTTAATTTGTTGAACACACAAAGCATTAAATGCTTTTCAAAGACTTTTGAAGTCTTTGAGAAGTGACTCCATTTTGCTTAGGAATGTGACAATAATTAGGGGATGGATTAGGCTAATTAGGAAGGGGTTAGAAGAATCTAGGAGGGGATTAGATTTTGCAAGTGGATTTGGTGGGTGAGGGAAAATAAGATTTTATTAAAATAAAAATTCATTTATTTCAATAAATGTGTGCAAGTTGCATTTGTAGGAAAATGCAAGTGGGGGGGGATAATGATTTAAATAAATATTTTTATTTAATTTATTTAAAAGAGGAAAAGGGGATTTTTATTAAATAAATATATTTTATTTATTTAATTAATTGTGAATTTGATTTAATGAATTAATTAAAATAAATTGAATAATTTATTTAATTAATAGGAGAATGTTTGGGGATGAATTAATTAAATATTAATTTAATTAACTAATGGCTAGTGGATTTTTAATCAAATAAATAGCGAATATTTATTTAATTAAGCTGGACAGATTTGTGTGACTACATTAAGTTTATGGAATTATCTCATAGTTGAATTGTTTATGCATTGAGATTATAAATTTAGTTAATTAAAAGAAATTATTAAATTAAGTTGCAAGTTGCATGATATTAGAAATATATTTTTATTTAATTATTTTATGGAAAAATAAATTAAATTAATCGTATTTATTATTTCCTAGAATTTTAAATAAATGAAAGAATAAATAAATAAATTAAAGAATAAATAAATAAATGAATAAAATAATTAATTAGAATTAAAGTATTGCTTTAATTCATTATTTAGAAAATTAATTAATTTGCATTAGAAAAGAAAACAAAGAATAATAATTTTTAATTATTGCATGTTAGCTTATCTTTTGTATAAAATTAGAAAATAAAATAAAATTACTTTTATTTTAAATTTAGGTTTTTGAAAAAAAACTATTCAACCTAGAAGTTTAGTTTAAATAGGGAATAGGTCTTTATTTTAGACACACGGGAAACAGGTCATGGAATTTAGGAAAATAATTTTATTTGGAAGCTTGTTGGAGGATTGGTTCTCTTCTACAAATTTTCTTCCAGGAAAGCTATACCAAGTTGGGTGGCTTCTTTTGATTGTTTGTTTTAAAGAAAATATTTTATTTCTTTTATCTTTCTAAATGATGTGTGTGTTAAGATGTTTGGCAAATTTAAAATCGTGTCTGATTATTTCTTGTTCTTAGCTAAAGTCCATTCCTAAAGTTATTTCTTGGGTGTTTGTAGATTAATTTTTAAGAAAATTGGAAAAAGTTATTATGGCAAATTTTGCCAAGATTTTTATTGTGCATGGAAATTGCAAGATTTAGGAGGAATGGGATTTACCAGAGAAATCATTCCCTCTTGTTTAATTTTTGTTTTGATATTTGGCTATGGCGGTCTTTTTTAATATTTGTGTATCTCTGTGATATTATTAGTTATTATAGAAATTAATTTAATTATTAATTAAATTTATTGTATTATTAAAAGTTAAAGGAAATTATTTTATTATATTATTTTGGAGAAATTATGTATTAATTAGTTTCCCTATAAATAAATTTGATTGGAAATAAATTTTGGGTGAAAATAGAATTTACTTGTTTTAGATTATTGTATTAAAAAAATAATAATAATAATAATTAAAAAAAAAAAATTAAATTAAAAAAAATTAATTAAAAAATAAAATAAAATAAAATTAATTTTAAAAAAATATATAAAAAAAATAAAAATTAATTAATTAAAAAAAATAAAAATATATATATATATAGTATTTTATGTGGTTTTAATTATGTTATTTTGGAAATGAAAGATATTTCAAATTAAATCATCTTTTTTTTATATAATTTAATGTGATATAATTATATAATATTATATTCGTAGAATATATATATTTATGTAATTATATTATATTATTATATGTAATTTTTAAGTTGGAATTTAATTTAGATTATTGATACAATCTAATCGGGTTTATTTGTAAAGTAATCATGAACATATAATTAGGGGGTTAATTTTTATGTGATTGATTTAACCTTATTGGACAAATGACAAAATTGATTTCTTTGTATTAATATAGTTGTATTTTCTTATTGTCTGGAAAAATTTCAATTGCAAGTTATTTGTGCTTTTGGTTGTTTTAAGAAAAGATTGTCTGTGTTAGGATCTTGTGTAAATGGTGTTTGCAGTCAAGCTTAATTTCGTTGCAATTCTAGTTGAGTTGTCATTGTGTCCTATGTTGTTATATTTCCTTGGTCAAGTGTTGTTGTATAACCTTATTGATGTGAGTCATTGTGTGTTTTGTCCAAATGGTCAATCTTGGGTTAGTGATTGTGTATTCTTCACCTGTGGTTTGTCAGGATTAGTTATGGCTATCTGTTTCACCATAGAGTTCTCGTAGAGAGACCTTTCCTATTAGTGTCCTCTGAGAGAGAGAGAGTGGCTTTTGAGCGGGGGCCATGCCCGAAGTGGATGACAGGATAACCCATCAAAAGTCAATTAAAAAGTGATAACCTAATAATATATTGGGGGGAGTGAGATAAATATTAATTAAGATAATGTACCTTGTGCATAGGTGTAGTGCTAGTACAGGGCTCATAATGCTACGAGAAGGCCTAGCATGGCAAACTTACCACCTTGTCTTCACGAAAGGATTGGTAGGGTCCACATGAGACTTAGTTGGAACTGGAGGCTCAGGAGAGGTTACCAGGAGAAACCCAAGATGGGGGCCGGGACCTATGGAGGCTATACCATGGTATCCATCATAAGACATGCGATGACACTCTCTCCTTAGAGTCACTAGTGTTTTGTGAGTTGAGTCACATGGATGTTTGTGGAGTCTTGTATTTCTTTCGTACTTGTCTTACTTTGCTTGCTTGAGGGTTTTCTACTATCTCCTAGCACAGTGGGGTGGTTCCATTTCGGGATCACATGGTCAAGTGGTAGTGCCACTTCCCATCGGATGTTCTGGATTGTATCTTTAGACAAGGAAAGGCTTTCTTGGTGTTTCTTGGTTCGTGGTTCATGTACCGATTCTTGTTCGTGATCATTGTTCAGTTGAGACCTTGTGGTCATTATATCAAACTTTTATGTAACCTTGAAATTGTAACTTTGTTATCTGTGGTATTATTCGAAGCCATATGTATTTATGGATATTGTAATATTATGTTAGTGGAATGTATGTTAATTTAGTTGCTTTGATCTTATGTATAAATGACTAATGAAAAATTGAATGCATTGGTATACTTGAATCTTTCATTATGGAATTTAGATGTATGTGTAGTTTTTAATTTAAGCATTTAATTTACCTAATTAAGTAGACAATTGGATTAACTATGGTGTTAATATAATCTGCAAATTAATCTTCGTTGGTAACCCTTAGGAAATCATGTGTTAGTCTTCCACTGTGTTATTAGACGTGCAATGGTTATAATTAATGCACTTAATCTTTTAAAAATAAAATTATTTCACCCTTTAGTTGCCTAGTTGTGTTGTTTTCCATGAGGGTTCCTGGCGGGGCATTACACAACTAGGAGGGGAGGGTGAATCATTTCTCAAATAAATTCAACCAAAAACAACTTAACCAACCTTAATGCTTAATACCGGTAAACCAAACTTTATGCTGATAGACAGTTTATTGGTTAATTGCAGTACCGGTAAAGATTGATGATGAAACAGAAAGACAATAACATCTACAACATATAACACCAATATTTGTACGTGGAAACCCTGTAAGGGGAAAAACCATGGTGGGAAACCTTACCCACAATCAGATGATACTACTGCAGATAGTATGTGTATACAAATGGAGTCTACACATGTAGAAAGGCCAAGCGCCTAGAGCTTACTGCTCAAACACAAATAGGAGTCACACTGACTACAATTGGATGGTTAAATCCAATAATGATGTACTACACAAAATAGCATCTTCATATGATGGATTCAGTATCGGTTCAGTTTTGATATGCCTTCACAAAACCTTGCTTCACCTTCAAATGATGTCTGCGTGTATAGCTCTACTTATTCTTGCATATACCTTCTTACAATTTCTTTTCCCAATCGCATATAGATCTTACAAATAAGATCTTACATATATACCATAACCTAAGACCTATTTTAGTAGGTCGACTCTAAAAGATATTACAATAAAATCGATTACAAGTAAATCAATAACTGATGGAATATCCGATTCAACATGTCGGCTTAATGCATTTACAATAACAACAAAATCATCTCCAAAGTGTGTCATGCTGATCTGGAATAGATAAGCATGTCGGTGCTTATTCTGGACCTATTTTTTGGTAACAACAAATATGCAAACACGAATATACCAATGAACAAATCTCCAAGACAAAGTGTCCAAATGATGTCTTCGACATAACCAAGTGTTTTCCATGTTGTTCCAAGTGTCAGTGAATAATATATCTTGTCGGTGTACCAGATATCGGTGATTGTGCATAAAGTCACTTGCTTGCCGGTGAACATTGCCAATCCTCCAAGGTGCCAGAGTTGATAAGTGTTAATAGATGTTGACATCAATGACAAAACCATATCAACATATCCAAAATACCAACAATCTCCCCCTTTGGCATTGATGGCAACACAAGATGGAAAAACCATCAAAGTGCCAAAATGGAAATGCCAAATATAAAAAACCAACAATCTCCCAAAAGAGATCATAACCAGAAATCAAAATTCAGATAGAGAGAGTAATCAATCTCTCCCAAAGTAACAATCTCTACCCCTGAGAGTAACATGTGTTTTCCTTGTGTTTTTCCATATCAGTCTCTCCCCCTTTGACATCAAATGCCAAAGCCAATACAAAAACCAGGTTCAAATACAAAATACCAACCAATTCAGTATACCAACTACTCCCCCTGAGAAGTAGCTCTGCTCATCAAAGCTAGAGTAAAAGATTTCTCTGTTAATTCTGTCAGTTGATGACAAACATCAACTATCTAAGTCTCTACCAGTGGGGGTATGACCCCATGCTGATCTTTGAGATATTCAAAAGTCTCCTTAGGCAAAGGCTTAGTGAAAATATCTGCAATCTGCTCTTTAATATTCACATAAACCAGTTTTACTTCTTTTTCTTCAACATTCTCTTTCAGAAAATTCAATTTGATAGAAACGTGTTTAGTTTTAGAATGTAGTACCAGATTCTTAGATATATCAATTACTGCTATGTTATCACAATAGATAGTTATAGGTTCCTTGCATTTTACCTTTATGTCCTTCAACATTTGCTTAAGCCATAATACCTATGTATAGTTAGTTGCTGCCACAACATATTTTGATTCTGCTATTGATAAAGATGTGCAACTTTGTTTCTTACTTAACCAAGAAATTAATCTGCTTCCAAGAAAAATGCTCTGTTGGTGGTGCTTTTTCTGTCATCCACATCTTCTGCCCAATTTGCATCTTTGTATGCACATAATTCAAGGTTTTCATCTCTAAGATACCATATACCAAGATTTGTAGTGCCTTGTAAGTACCAAAAAATCCTTTTTACTGCTGATTCATGATTTTCTCTAGGATTACTCTGAAATCTTGAAATAATACATACTGCATTCATAATATCAGGTCTTGTTTGTGTCAAATACAGTAGGCCTCCAATCATAGATATGTACCTAGTCGGATTAAATGGTGTAGATTCATCCCTTAGTGATAATTTGTCATTTGTAGTCATAGGTGTGCTTACCGGTTTAGAGTTCTCCATCCCAAATTTCTTTAGTAACTCCTTCAAGTACTTGGATTGACTCAAGAATATACCTTTATCAGTCTATGAAATTTGCAATCCTAAAAAGAATTTTATCTCTCCAATCATAGACATTTCAAATTCTTGTTGCATTTCAATAGAAAAGTCTTTACATAGTCCATCTTCTCCTCCAAAGATTATATCATCAACAAAAATTTCAGTAACCAAGATGTCATCATTAGTCACTTTATAGTATAAGTTGTTGTCAGCATTACCTTTAGAAAAACCAATCTTCAAAAGATATTTATCCAATCTAGCATACCAAGCTCTTGGAGCTTGCTTCAACCCATACAAAGCTTTTCTTAACCTGCAAACCATATCTTTGTTATCTATCAAAGAAAATCCATCAGGTTGCTCAATGTAAACTTCTTCTTCAAGATCTCCATTCAAAAATGCACATTTAATATCCATTTGA
Organism: Cryptomeria japonica; assembly: GCF_030272615.1. Lineage (NCBI taxonomy): Eukaryota > Viridiplantae > Streptophyta > Pinopsida > Cupressales > Cupressaceae > Cryptomeria > Cryptomeria japonica. The sequence goes on along the minus strand of NC_081405.1, from coordinate 28,485,358 downwards.
TATACTTTGTAGTTCTTGTGTGCTGCAAAAGCCAAGAATAATTTGACTGCCTCAATTCTAGCTACCGGTGCAAAGGTTTCATTATAATCAATTCCTTCTTTCTAAGAATATCCCTTACACACTAGTCTTGTTTTATTTCTGATTACCTTACCATCTTGATTAAGTTTGTTTCTGAATACCCATTTTGTTTCAATTACATTTTTGTCTTTAGGTCAGGGAACTAATGTCCATGTGTTATTCTTCTCAATTTGTTCTAGTTCCTCTTCCATAGCTTTAATCTAATGTTTATCTTCACATGCCTCATTAATTGATGATGGTTCAATTTGAGAAATAAGACATACCTCTTCATTTGCAAGTCTTCCTCTTGTCATAACTCCTTGATACTTGTTCCCAATTATCTGATTTTCAGAGTGGTTCAATCTTACATACTGGGGTGTCTTTGTTTGTTGTTGTTCCTCAGTTACAGTGCAATTTTCAGATGATATCGGTGTAACTGGATCTTCATTCTATACCAGTGGGTTCAATGTAGGTTCATTTTTCAGTATCTCTATTGTCGGTTCAGAGTCTATATACCTTGAAGTTCCTCTAAACTATTCATCAACTTTCACATTTGTACTCTCAACAATTTTTTGCAATCTCTTGTTAAAACATCTATATGCTTTGCTCTTAGATGAATAACCAAGAAATATTCCTTCATCACTTCTAGGATCAAATTTGCCAATATACTCATGTCTCCTAATATAGCATTTACTTCCAAATATTCTAAAATATTTAAGAGTAGGAGTAATGCCAAACCATAGTTCATGAGGGGTCTTACCGGTTTTACCTTTGATGTGAACTTTGTTAAATGTATAGACCGTTGTGCTTACTGCCTCTCTCCAATATACATGTGGTAGATTTGCTTCTAATAACATACTTCTAGCTGCATCCAAGATAGTTTTGTTTTTCTTTCTACAACTCCATTCTGCTGTGGTGTCCGGGGTGCTGATAACTGTCTTCTGATTCCATTCACTTCACAAAATATATTAAATTCCTTAGATGTGAATTCACCTCCTTGATCTGATCTCAGACATTTGATTTTCTTGCTGGTTTCATTTTCTACCATCACCTTGAATAGTTTGAACTTTCCAAGTGCTTCTAATTTTTCTCTGAGAAAAGTAACCCAACACATTCTAGAATAGTTATCAATGATTAGCATGAAATATCTATCACCTTGTAAGCTTTTAGTTCTAGCTAGACTAGATAAATCAGTGTGAATTAAGTCAAGAGCATTATTGGATTTTTCTAGAATACTTTTGAAAGATGCTCTAACTTGTTTTCCAAATTGACATTCCTTACATACCAGATTGTGAGGTTTAACAATCTTAGGTAAATTTCTAACTGCCTTAGTAGTACTGATTTTTACAATGCAATCAAAATTTACATGACAGAGTCTCTTATTCCATAGACAACTTTCATCAATATGTGCAATTAAGCATGTCTTTTCACTTTTATTCAAATGAAAGATATTACCTCTAATTTGCTTACCGGTTGCAATTTCCAAACTAGTTCTATTCATAATTTTGCATTTTCCATTCTTGAATTGTAACTGAAATCCTTTTTCAACTAATTGACCAACACTCAAAATATTATGCTTTAAACCTTCAACATAGTAAAAATTGTTAGTATTATGCTTACCATCAAGAGATATAGTACCTTTTCCTTTGATTAAACAAGTTTCATCATCTCCAAATCTTACCAGACCTCCATTATATTCCTGAAAGTCTAAGAATTTACTTTTATCACCAGTCATATGATGTGAACATCCTGAATCAATGATCCATTCATCCTTAACTTCAACTTTAGCTTCCAGGGCCTACTCTACTAGTTGAACAGTAGGTGTCGGTTAATCTTCTGTTATAGCAACAAAGACCCATCCATTGTCTGTTGGATCCTCATCAGAATCATCAATGACTCCTTCATCAACAAGGTAACAAGATTTGTCTTTATTCTTCTTAAATCTGTATCTCTGATATTCAGGGTTAGACTTGTATGTTTTTATAGCTTCTTCTCTTAATCTAACATGTCTATCAGGGCATCTTGAAGCCATATGACCAATCTTATTATAGTTAAAATATTTAAAGGGTGCTTTACCTTCATACTTACTTCCAACTAGACCTTTAGGCATTTTCCTTGCAAATAGTGCTTCAAGTTCTTCAAGTTCTTCATTTTCTCTCCTGCTTTCTTCAAGTTCTCTTGCATAAAAGGCTTTCCAATCAAATTTGTCAAATGATGGTGCAGATGATGTTGATTCCTTAAAAGCTAAATCTGTCTTTATAGTAGCAACATGACCAAATTCCTCAATTTCAAAAGCTGAAAGTTTTCCAATCAATGTGTCCCTAGTTACTGATGTATTAGGCATAGTTCTTAACTCATTTATAGCAGCAACTTTCATTTTGTATGCCAGTGGCAATCCTCTTAAAACTTTTGAAACAATTTCATCTTCACTTAAGGTTCCTCCACAAAATTTAATACCCAAAACAATTTCATTTACTCTTTCCATAAAAGCAGTAATCCTTTCATCTTCTTCCATTTTCAGATTTTCATACCTGACCTGAAAGCTTTCAAGTTTTACAATTTTGACTATGAAATCTCCTTCATTCAATGTTTCCTAATGGTCCCAAATAGCTTTAGCAGTAGATTTATATGATAATCCCATGATTTGCTGATCTGATAATGCACTCAAAAGTGCTTCACTTTCTTTGCAATCATTTTCCTCATCTTTTTCTAAGGTAGGTGGATTAGATTGACTTTGATTAGGAGCAATATAGTCATTCTTTGTAACATCCTAGATGCCCTTTCCAATGCAATTTAGACGTGTCTCCATCCTAATATTACATATGCCATAGTTGGTTCCATCAATTTTAGGACTGTCCTTCCTGAAATAGTTAGTAGACATTAGATCTCCTCCAGTTGTTAAACTTTCGCAAAAAGAGGACTAAGCTCTTATACCAATTGTTAGGTCCCAAAGACAACTGAGAGGGGGGGGGGATGAATCAGTTGTCAAATAAATTTAACCAAAAACAACTTAACCAACTTTAATGCCTAATACCGGTAAACCAAACTTTATGTCGATAGACAGTTTATCAGTTAATTGCAGTACCGGTAAAGATTGATGCATGAAACAGATAGACAATAACATCCACACCACATAACACCAATATTTGTACGTGGAAACCTTGTAAGGGGAAAAACCACGATGGGAAACCTTACCCACAATTAGATGATACTACTGTAGATAGTGTGTATACAAATGGGGTCTGCACATGCAGAAAGGCCAAGTGCCTAGAGCTCACTGCTCAAACACAAATAGGAGTCACACTAACTACAATTGGATGGTTAAATTCAATAATGATGTACTACTCAAAATAGCATCTTCATATGTTGGATTCAGTATCGGTTCAGTTCTGATATGCCTTCACAAAACCTTGCTTCACCTTCAAATGATGTCTGCATGTATAGCTCTGCTTATTCTCGCATATACCTTCTTACAATTCCTTTTCCCAATCATATATAGATCTTACAAATAAGGTCTTACATATATACCATAACCTAAGACCAATTTTAGTAGGTCGGCTCTAAAAGATATTACAATAAAATCAATTACAAGTAAATCAATAACCGATGCAATATCCGATTCAACATGTTGGCTTAATGCATTTACAATAACAACAAAATCATCTCCAAAGAATGTCGTGCTAATCTAGAATAGATAAGCTGGTCGATGCTTTTTTTGGACCTATTTTCCAGTAATAGCAAATATACAAACACGAATATACCAATGAACAAATCTCCAAGACAAAGTGTCCAAATGATGTCTTCGACATAACCAAGTGTTTTCCATGTCGTTTCAAGTGTCGATGAACAATATATCCTGTCGGTGTACCAGATACCAGTGACTGTGCATAAAGTCACTTGCTTGCCAGTGAACATTGCCAATCCTCCAAGGTGCCAAAGTTGATAAGTGTTAATAGGTGTTGACATCAATGACAAAACCATATCAACATATCCAAAATACCAACAACATATCTATCATACCAATCATATCAACCCAACATTCAAAGTACCTCTTTCAACCAAAACCAAACCTTTTTCAACCAAAATCAAACATCTTTCAACCAAAATCAAACCCCATTCAATCAAAGTCCAAATCAAAATTCACACAAACCCAACATTGAAACCTCTTTCAACCAAAATCAAACCCCTTTCAACCAAAGTCCAAATCAAAATTCATTCAACCAAAAGCAAACCTCTTTCACCCAAAACCAAAACTCTTTGAACCCAAACCAAATCCCTTTCAATCAAAGTCCAAATCAACCATATCTATCCACCATTTCATCATCCCCTAAAGTCATACAAGACCAATCCATGCCATCTCTATCCAATAACACAATCTCCCAAGGGCTATCCGTAGCACAAATCCAATCTAATCCAAGTCATGATTCAAAGAGTCTCATTCAAAATCCTTTCTAATCAAGTCAAAATCTTTAAACCTTCCAAGAATCTCCCATGAATATCCAAACTCCTTCCCCATGTCAAGAGGACAATCTGAAATCAGAAGAAATCAGTCACAAAATGAATCAAGAGCAAGAAAAAATCTTTTCATCCTACCCATTTTTTTATGAGGACTCCACCTATCAAGAATCTTATGATGATCCCCTCATTCTTTTCTATTCCACACATAATAACACCTATGTTTCTCAAAGTAAAGATGTTCTTTCAAATTCCATCCAACATCAACCTCCTAAACAAGATCCCATTATCATTTCTCCTAGTCTCCCTCATGATTCCAATACACAAGTTGTTCATAAACCCCTTATCAATGAAATCACCAATCCAGATCATACTACACAGAAAAACTTGTCAACAATTGTATGTGTGCCATCATCAAATGCTAATGTGGTGACAAAAACAAGCATAGCACCAGCTATTAAAATAAACACCCAAATTGTTACATCATCTTCTTCAAGAACAAGCATAACACCAACTAATGAAATCAACGCCCAATTTGTTTCATCATACTCTTCAAGTGCATCAATAAAAATAGGCATAACACCCACTCATATCACAACTTCAAAACCAATATCTATTTGCCTCATACACCCACACTTGAAAGATTGGGGGCAAGAAGATTTACCACAACTGAATTGGTTTGAAGATAAGGAGGCTACAACAAAAACTATACATGAAAGACTCTTAGCTGAATATCCTATTGAAAAAGATAGATTCATCCAACTCTTCAAACAAATACCAATGAATTATCTACACAAAGTTCATACCAACTCAATAACAACATGCACCTAAAAATATATTACATCTAAGGGTGGGTTCATTTCAATTTTTAGTACTACATTTGCATATTTATTTACTGCATTGCATATCTTCATTTCAGGGTACATCATAGCTGCTTTCATATCACCATTGCACAACATATAGCTTCATATCATTATTGCTTTCTCATATAGTTGCATCAATAAAAACATGATGATTTTTTGAGTCATTCACCTGTCTGCATTGAAAGGAACGAAGGTTGTCTCATTTCCTAGATACTTGGTCATGAAGTCTTTAGGAGGTCTTTAGTCATTCATCTCCAACGTCACCTTGTGATTAAGCTTTATCCTTTGTCATAGTTTCACTATCAAGTCTTGTTACCCAAAATCTATCAATTACTATATCTCACACATTAATCAGTAGCTCGAAGTCATTACAGATACCTAGCTGGTCATGTGGCTAGTGAAAAATTGAATATTCTGCTTTAGTACCATCGTAATTGTCATACCCAAGTAGGTTTCATTACTTACAAGTCAAGGAAAGAAAATAAAAGAAAAAAGAGTTATGTCAATATCCATCTCAAAGAAAAAAGAGCAAAGAGACAGAGCTGAAATATCATGCATATAAGTGCAACAAAAAGCTTGACTATGGGAACATGCGAATAACTCCATAAGGGCTATGGACGTCTGCTGGCAATGGAGCAATATTTGAGATATTATGGTGTATAACCTCATCGGAGCCCTAAAAGCTTGTTGGAAGTGAGGCTCTATCTAGGATGCTTTTAAAGTTAGAATAACTCATGTAGCTGGCCACATAGGAATCCAAGGGTCTTTGATGGTTATAAGAGTTAGAATAAACTCAAATGCACACACATGGGCAAAAGAAGATCAAAGTTTCAAGGATTTATGGAGAAGATTTATGTGCCTCCATTCATAATTCTTGGTTACATAGTGTGTTAGGTTGGATGCTCTAAGATTTTCTAAGAATAGATTGAACTCCTATCTCTGAAATGTTTCCTACTTTCAATTCAATTAGTGCATTTTAGAATAAAAGACACACACACACTCATCCTTGTTCGAATAGGATCTGCATTTTTATCATGCATCCTGCATTAGAATAACTCATATCAAAAATTCATTGTCTCCATACGCATCACCTAAATCATGATGTCATCATAGGTCTACATACTGGGGGCATAACTAAAAAAATAAAAATAAATCACAAAATATCTTGAAAAAGGCCATAAAAATCAAAATCACAAAATAAAAAAATCAAAAAATCCAAGCAAGAAAGCATGGGCCATCCATCAAATCAAATCAATAACAAACAAACTCTCAAAGTCTACAATCAAACTGATCACATGTCTTGTTAATCAATATATCAATCAAACTTTATCAAACATCAACATGTCTTATACAAGGTGTTAAGTGGAAAAATCGAACCCTAGTTGTTCTCCCCCCCCCACTCCAAGGAGAGAGAAGGGAGAGTCACTAGGGTTGACGGTTTTCACTTAGGAGAGACTTTACATTCAAAAGAGGGGTTGAAACCCACAAGATCCAATCCCACGCAATGCAAGACTAGATTCTAAATGAGTTTCAAGGGTTAAGACATCAAGGATACCCTCTTTTGTAAAGAATGTAGATAGAATGATTGAACTAGGAATGCATGTAAAGTAAGAAAGATTCACTTGTAAATGGAGATTGGGACACAGGATGAAGCTACGGACCTGAAATTAGCAGTAAAATGTCGAGACGATGTTGTTCTACAAATTTGAGTGAAAGTTGACAGGACGATGGCGCTCAGCGTGCACACGGTCCTCCGAAAAATCCGTGAAACAAGGGGGCTCTGTTCGTCTCTGCCCAAGAATTCCAGATCTTCAATTACAGTCGCGTACCTGCAACCTACACACAGAAAAGAGAGGATGATTGGGGGGTTAGGGATTAGGGGTTCTCCTTTAGGTCAAACCTCAGTTTTGGAATTAACCAAGAAATGAGAATGCTGTAAATGTAAATGTTTGTAATGTAAACAAGTACTGATACCTTGTTGTAAGAATGTTTGTATTCTTACATGCGAAGGTGTAATGTATGTTATATGTTGTATGTTGTATGTGATCTCCTCTTCAATGGTTGAATCCTTGTCTTGAATGCAACACCTAGCCTTGAATGGAGACTTAGAATGCTCAATTGCTTGAAGGAATGCTTGAATGCTTGAATGTTTGAATGTTCGAATATCGCTTCCGCGTCTTTCTCACATATGTCTTTTTCCTTTTTCTTTTTGGAAGAGGAAATGTAGTTTATATACTTGTCAATTAGGGTTGAGAGACTAATTTTCCTGACCTTAGGCCGACCTAGAAACAATATTTTCCAATTTGCAAACTTAAAGACGCGATGCCCAACAAGAGACCGGGCCCAAAATAGGGCCAGGGACCAGGGTACTGGGCGCCATGGTCCTGGGGGACCAAGGCACTAGGCACCCTAGTCCTGAAGGACTAGGGCACTGGGCGCCATGGTCCCACCTCTCGGGGCAACAGGGTGCAAGGAGGGATCAGGCCAAGGTGCAGAAAATGCAGTTTTTTGTATCACAAGCAGGTTTCGGGGTCTCCATTCAGGTTCAACATTGCATCGCCATTGTGAAGACCCAAATGCAGTCAAAATTGCAAGTGTCACAATTTTAGGATGCCACATTTAGCCCCCACTTTAGCGGGAGTATAAGCATATGCCCATACTTCCGGTAAAGTACAAGGAAACAACATTGAAAGACTTTCACCACGTCAAGGAGGCAAGATACACCAAGCCCCTAGTGGACTAAGGATCTTACGACTTTGATTGACAAATTAAAAGGGAAGATCACGAGGGAGAACCATGACTGTCAGTAGTAAGGTTCCCTCACTATGAGCCATGTAAGAAAAATACCAAAAATTTTCAAGGCAAAGCTAAATTCGCCAAGAAACTTTCAAGTATCTTGGAGAGATATGAATGGGGTGTATGCCCCCCTACGTTAAAGCAATCGCACATGCCTCATCAGGGGTGATTTATTTAAGGCAGTGATACATATAAGAAATGAGAAGGGAGCACGTTATCACAAGGATTTAGCCCCCAAGTGTGAGATAAACCCAAGGATAATAGACACAAAACACAAAGCACAAGGTGACTTCGCTTTCCTCGGGGTCAGTATGTTGTATGATAATTCATGTATATCAAATGTATGTATGCATAATTGTTCTTCATTCCCCAATCAAGGAAGGTCACTAGAAGAAGGGAACACATGTGTCTTTTGAGTCAACATGAGAGAGACCAAAAGAGATCTCAATTCTTTGCATCGTCCTCAAGTAGACAACACTAAGGACAACAAATAGAAGAATGAGAATAACACATAGAAGAAGTAACAAAAGAGATCAAGAGAGGAGGAGAGAGTCTGCTATGCTAATGTTACTAGTCTAGCACGTCATCCACCCCTCGATCTTGCTGATCAATATTTTGGGAAGGCAGGAAACACGGTAGAGGAGGAACATCCAACACAGCAGATGGAGCTATCACAAGATCCAAACAAGGGCTATGTTCATGTTCCAAGCCACGTTGTTCTTGTCTAGGAGCTAGGATAAGTGCTTTAGAAAATTCGTTAGATAAATGGTTATCCACATCAACATATTCATATTCACTATTGGAATGAAAAGAAGTAACATTTTCATCATGAATAACATTTTCATCTATATCATCATCAAGATTTATAAAAATAGGATCTTTAACTCGCACAGGATCAAGACCATCATGCATCTTATGTTTAGGAGATTTTGGCTCAATTTTTGGCAGAGGAGAAAATGGAACAATATTAGCTGAAGGTGTTTTTGGGGATTGCAAAGTTTGAGAAGCAGCTGCCTGAGCTCTAAGACGACGCTTTCATCGGCGTTCACGTGCAAAACGATTTCATCTAGTCTTAGTAGGAAGTTGAGAAGAGTGAGGAGGAGGAATGTTCTCATCCTTATCACTTGGGTGTTTAGGTTGTGGTCTCTTAGATTGAATAATAGGAGAAGAGGAAGGTCTCTTCTCTCCATAAGAGGAAGGTCTCTTCTCTCCATAAGAGGAAGGTCTCTTCTCTCCATAAGAGGAAGGAGGAGGAACTGCTCCATATAAAGGAGGAATATTTGGTTTAGGAAGAAGACCAAGTCCATCATGACGAGGAGGTATAGGTCTACTTTTAGAAAGTTTATTAGATATGGGCATAATCACATTCATAGGGATGGGTTGGGAATCTTCTTGAGGAAAGACATTAGTTTTATCTTTCAAAGGAAGAACTTCCTTCTCAAGAATGATAGGAATATCAAGTTTGGGTGTTCTAGGTTCACTTAGAGATAGGATCATATCTTTTTTCCACTTTTGATAAGATTTGAAAAGATGATCACTTCGCGGTGGAAGAGATTGGAATTGTTTAGGCCAAAAATAATCAATAGGAATGCTAGAAGTTCTTTCAGCTGGTTTAAAGAGACTATGATTGACAGTAACAACTTCACCATTATGGGGAAATTTCAAACACTTATGAATAGGAGAAGCAATAGCTTTCATGGAAGATAACCAAGGATAGCCTAGCTTCACACGAAATTGTTCGGACAACGGAATAATAGCAAAGTCCACATCAAGGGGTTTGTTATGGACCTCAACAGGTAATGTAATAGAACCAATTGCAGGAGAAGAAAATGGATCAAATAGTTTCACAACCACATTTGTTTCATCATAGATCACTTGATTCAATTGCAAAGTAAAAATAAATTCTTCAGTAATGACATTAACCATACAAGAAGGATCAATAAGCACTCCACGGCAAGGTGTATTCTTGACTTTTGCAACTATATATAAAGGACCATCAGGTGCCCTGATAGTTTCACTGGAATCAAATGTGATGGAAAGTTCTTTAGGGATTTTCTACTGTTCCACAAAGTTAATCACATTCGGAGTCATAGACACAAGATCATCAGGTGAGACAGAGGAATCATTAGTATCAATCACATTAGAGGTATGAGAAGGTAATGGATCAGTAAAAATATTAAGATTTTGGTTAGGAGGAGCTACAGATGTGTTGTCTTTATCATTCACACCAGAAATAGAGATAGTATTATTATCAATCAAATCTTGAATTCTACCTTTTAAAGCAAAACATTTTTCAGTATCATGCCCAGGTTGACGATGAAATTAACAAAAAGATTTGTTATCAAAATAGGGTGAATTAATCTTTGTAGGATCTATTTTCCTTATAGGAGGAAGAGTAAGCAAATTTTGTTCCAATAGCTTATTCATAATATTATGCAATGATTCATTCAAAGGAGTAAACTTTCTTTCTTTCTTGAAAAACTTAGAAATAGGAGGCACACCTGATGCTGCATTCACATTGTTGTTGATGATGTTTTCATTGAATTTAATGGACTCTCTGTTTGGTTTAAACTTCCCAAATGGTTGTTGACTACTATCACCCTTATCACTCGGAGCCATAGGATTTGCTTGTTCCATTTGACTCACAGTCAGTTGATAATTGTGAAGAGTTGCACACAACTGTTGGAAAGAAGTAAACTCAGAAAACAGAAGTTTTTCTCTAATATCCTTTTGTAAATTAGAAATAAAGATTCTTTGAATATCATTTTCAGGTACTGGAAAGGAAATTTGAGCATACAAATGCTTATATCTACCAATGAAATCAGTCACTTTTTCTTTAACACCTTGTTTACAATGCATTAAATCAATCAAAGTAACTTTAGGACTTATATTGTTTTGAAATTGTTGAATAAAAGCATTTGCAAGTTGTTCAAAAGAAGTAATAGAATAGGAAGGCAATGAGCAATACCATTGTAGGGCTTTATCTCTTAATGTTCTAGTAAACAGTTTTGCTAGCAACCTTTGGTCATAAGCAAAACCGATACATATTGTTTGAAAGGTCTTAACATGTGTTAGAGGATCACCCTTACCATTATAAAGCTCCAAATGTGGAATTTCAACATGTTTAGGGGGGATAGCTCGAACAATGTCAAGAGAAAGTGGGTTCGCAACATCAAATGTGGGCACACTAGTCTTAGATTGATTCATAGAGGCAATTTGTTGCCGTAAAGAAGAGACGGTTTGTGCAAGATTGTTAATGGTCACTTCAGTCGAAGAGTTCATATTAGATGTGTTAGATTGTGATGGAGGTATTATGTTATTGAAAGAAGGCATTGATTGAGAGTAAGGTGGTGGGACACTATGATAGCTAGTCATAGGAGATGATTGGAAAGGAGGAACACTACAAGGAGGAATGGAATGGTTAAATGAATTGCCCCCTTGCGTCATGTTCATTTGTGGAGATATAATAGGAACACTTATTGAAGGAATGAATGAAGAAGTCGGATTGAATGAAGGAAGAGGGTTGATTGAAGAAGAGGGATTGCCCCCATGACTAGTGATCGTAGGAGGAATGTCTTGTATTGAAGTAGTCATTATGTTTGATGTAAAAGTAGGTATACTAGCAATAGGAGTTGTCAAAGGAATAGAATGATTAACTTGAGTAGGAGGTTGTGTATAACCTAAAGTCTCAGCACAACTCTTCATAGGCATCACATTTGAATCCACAATGTGTGCAATACCACGCAAAGTATCAATTCCATTCTTATCACTTTGAACCATACGTTTTAGACCCTCAATTAATGAAAGAGCTTCGCTATCGGGGTATTCTTGAGACATCCATTGTCGAAAATCATCAAATTGGTTATCCAATTTTGAAAGTTGTTCTACAGAAACCTCATCGAGAGCTTCTTCATCATTAAGAGGATTAGAGGAATTACCCATGTCCTCGTTAAAAAGGCCATTCAAATTAGGTTCCATCTCCTCAGTAATTAAACCTTGGAAAGACTTAATTCTAAGGCTTCGTCTAACGGGAATAGTGTAAGTAGGGCTTATTGTTGTAAAACTCATGCACTAAAGAGAGAGAGAAGATTTTGAATTTTAGAGGTAGCAAATTTCAATAAAATCAGCCAATCTCCTAGATTTAAGCTGTTAAATGCAATTGGGACAATCTCCCGAAATTTCGGAAAAAATGTCAGGGACTGTGGCAAACGGAGTGCACATGGTCCTCGCAACTTTTTTCAAAATTTTCATCGATGAAAGTTATGATGATTTTAAAGCTAATCTGAAAAAATTGAGTGATTTTACGATCTGTAGATAGGCCAAATTAAAGTTGCAATCTCGAAATTGAACCCTACCAAGATTGTTGAAAAATGCAAAATTTGAATTTTTGAAAAAGAGAGGGAGACTAAAATTTTGAATTTTATGATTTTAGATGGAATACTGAAAGCAATGCAAGCTTTGAAATTTAAAATTTGACTCGATTTCATGCAAAATTCAAATTTGAAAGCGGAAATCAAAGTTGTTGCAATTAAACACTTAATTTCAAAAGTCACAAATTGTAAAAATTTGAATAAAGCACTGAAATTTCGAATGAATGCCAACACACTTTTCAGATTTAGGACAGTAAGGAACACAATTTTGATACAAATTTCAATTTCAACAATTTTTGAATGATTATAAATCTTTATCCGAGCAATCACTAGACCAACTTTGACTTTAATTTTGAAAGTGTTAGAACTGATAAAATCAGCCAAAATTCTGGATTTTAGCAGAAAAATACAGTAAGATCTAGCTCCCGAAATTTCAGAAAAAATGTCGGGGACGATGGTGCTTGGGGTGCACACGGTCCTCACAACTTTTTTCCAAATTTTCAGGGATGAAAGATATTGTGATTTTATTGCGGAATCCAAAGTTACAGCCGATTTGGAGGTGTTTTGATTAGTGAAATTATCAGTCAAAGGTTGAATCAAGAAGGCTTTAAAAATTAGGGTTTTGACACTTAACCACTTAATTTTCAGAATTAAAGCACAAATATGAATTAACAATTTGTAATAGAAGGGTAGATCTGAAACAAGCATTAACAATTAAACATTTCACAAGCTTAATTACTAAAAAGAAAATTTTAAGGTTTTTATGCAATTAGCCTCTAAAATTTGCAAAAGATCAAACATGGAAATGTAATTAAGGAAGCAAATTTTTCAAATCTAATCATGAATAATCAGAATTAGGATGTTCACATCGGGTTCACCAAAATGTAAAGCGGAAAAATAGAACCCTAGTTGTTCTCCCCCCCCCCACTCCAAGGAGAGAGAAGGGAGAGTCACTAGGGTTGACGGTTTTCACTTAGGAGAGACTTTACATTCAAAAGAGGGGTTGAAACCCACAAGATCCAATCCCATGAAATGATAGACTGGATTCTAAATGAGTTTCAAGGGTTAAGACATCAAGGATACCCTCTTTTGTAAAGAATGTAGATAGAATGATTGAACTAGGAATGCATGTAAAGTAAGAAAGATTAGCTTGTAAATGGAGATTGGGACACAGGATGAAGCTACAGACTTGACATTAGCAGTAAAATGTTGAGATGATGTTGTTCTACAAATTTGAGCGAAAGTTGACGGGACGATGGCGCCCAGCGTGCACACGGTCCTCCGAAAAATCCGCGAAACGAAGGGGGATCTGTTCGTCTCTACACAAGGATTCCAGAACTTCAATTACAGCCGCGTACCTACAACCTACACATAGAAAAGAGAGGATGATCGGGGGGTTAGGGATTAGGGGTTTGCCTTTAGGTCAAACCCCGGTTTTGGAATTAACCAAGAAATGAGAATGCTGTAAATGTAAATGTTTGTAATGTAAACAAGTACTAATACCTTGTTGTAAGAATGTTTGTATTCTTACATGCGAAGGTGTAATGTATGTTGTATGTTGTATGTGATCTCCTCTTCAATGGTTGAATCCTTGTCTTGAATGCAACACCTAGCCTTGAATGGAGACTTAGAATGCTCAATTGCTTGAAGGAATGTTTGAATGCTTGAATGTTTGAATGTTCAAATATCGCTTCCGTGTCTTGCTCACATATGTCTTTTTCCTTTTTCTTTTTGGAAGAGGAAATGTAGTTTATATACTTGTCAATTAGGGTTGAGAGACTGATTTTCCCAACCTTAGGCCGACCTAGAAACAATATTTTCCAATTTGCAAACTTAAAGACCCGATGCCCAACAAGAGACCGGGCCCAAAATAGGGCCAGGGACCAGGGTGTTGGGCGCCATGGTCCTGGGGGACCAGGGCGCTAAGCGCCCTAGTCCTGAAGGACCAGGGCGCTGGGTGCCATGGTCCCACCTCCCCGGGCAACAGGGTGCAAGGAGGGATCAGGCCAAGGTGCAGAAAATGCAGTTTTTGGTATCACAAGTAGGTTTCGGGGTCTCCATTCAGGTTCAACGTTGCGTCGCCATCGTGAAGACCCAAATGCAATCAAAATTGCAAGTGTCACAATTTTAGGACGATACACAAGGAAGGGTACACTCGAAACCAGACAGATTGGTCTTATATGAGGTACTCACTCTTTGAAACCAGACATTCCTATCAATGAACACACAATTCAAAACAATAACATAGATTAGTATGACTACTGGATTTTATCCAAGTTAGTCTTATCTTTATTAGTTAATGGTAGGTCATGCTTCATCAAACAAAAACATCAAAAAATTCAAAATCAAACAAAAACATTTTGAAAAAGTCCTGAAAAAATCCTAAACATTCAGATTAAAGTCCTAAAAAAATCAATCCAAAAACATTCAAATATCAATTAAAAAACTTGCAATAAATTATCTCACAAGAATCCAACACTCTAGCAGATATCCAACAAACTCTTCGCATGAAGTTAAACAAAGGATACAACTATATTGTCAAAACAACTATAATCAAGCTGATCAACTATCTAATCTATCGAATCACTATCAAACTATCAACATGATCAACAACTTGTCTTAAACAAAATCGGTATACTCGAAACAGGACAAGTCAGTCTTAAACAGGGTCCAAAACTTCTGAAACCAGACATTATCAAAATCACATCAAACATATCAAAGCAAAGATACAGTCAATCCAACTATTGAGTTTTGTTTATCTTGGTTGAATCTTTTTATCAAATTGGCGAAGATCATTTCTTTTAGCTACTTAAGGATGTCCAAAAAAAAAGTGACTAGAGGAGTTGTTATGGGCATGATCATTTTTCTTTGTTTGTTGTTTGTGGTTTGAACCAAAGAAGTTTTGGGGCAATTTCTCTAGTGGGTGTCTGTGATAAGAGCATTCAACTTATGAATGCCACACATACCTTGACCCCTGGTGCTATTCCCAGAATGGAGGGTTCATTCCTTGTCTGCTATGTGTTTGTTTCTTTGCAATGAGATATATTTACATCTTGGTTCATCATACCTTGATGTACAAAGCTTCATTGTTACATAATAAGGCTTAATGATGAAAAAGTGTTGCACTATGAATAAAGACAAGAAGACTATTCATCATCAATCATATCATTTCATTTTTCTAATCTCATCATGCTGATTATTTTAATCAAGATAATTCTCTCATCAAGCATCTTTTCTTGGATTAACCTTTTCAATTCTTTACAATCATTCATTTCATTTTATAACATCTCTCTCATCAATTAATTTCACTCTTTTCATCTATCATTTAAACTATTCTATCTATCAATCAATTATTCCTCACCTTCATCATATTTTATCATTCATCCAATTTTTATCTATCTTCATCTTATGCAGGATGTATCCTTCTTGAAACTAGACATGATCATCTATCTTTGTCTTATATAGGATGTATCCTTCTTGAAATCAAACAGATCAGTCTTATACAAGATGTATCCTTCCTAAAACTAGACACTTTGATCATTTTTGTCTTATATAGGATGTGTCCTTCCTGAAACCAGACTTTAGCTTTATTAGATCAATCAAATCAATCCTATCAATCTTATCAATCCAATCCTATCAAATCAATCAATCTACAAATCACTTCAATCATTTATTTTCTATAACCAAACTCATTACTGTCATCAAGTTAACTATTCTTCATCTTTCATCTAACATTCTTCTTCTTTCAAGAGATCATTCATGCCTTCAATGCACAAACAATCTCTCGAGGGGGCATTATACCCTAGTGTTACCAGGGTATACTGGGGCAAAAATTTTTGTTTTCTTTGAAACAATGTCATTTTGACATTGTCTCAAAGAGGGGCAAATGTAGACACCTAAAAATGTCTCTTTAATCATATACTCATTATTCATCTAATTAATTAAGTAATTCTTTAACTATTTGATTAAACTAACTATTTCTTCTAATCATCACCCTTCAACACTTCTAATTATTCTATTTCTATTCTCAAATCATTTTAATCAATTAACCCTATTACAAATATTAATTATTTAATTAATTGTGATTTATTCCTTAGTTAAATAATTTTTATTATTTAATTAAGCTCATTTCTAATGTTTAAATAATTTTATTTAAATTAATTAAATTATTCTTCCAAATCCCCAAATTCAAATTTCAAATAATTCCATCTAATTTCATTTCTCTCAAATTCATATTTCTCCAAATTCCAATTTCAATTAATTTCATCTAATTCCAAATCATCAAATTCACATTTCACCAAATTTGAATTTAAGTTAATTTCATGTGCATTTTAGTATTCAAAAGTCCAAATTCAAATCTAAAATGAAAATCAAAATCAAATTCAATTTCAAAATCCTACAACACATGCTCAAATCAGAATTGATTGATCAAATCAGTTAACTCATTTAACTCATTAATCCCCCTTTTTAACTCTCAATCACCTTTTTCTGATTAACCAATTATCTCTCAATCAAAATAGTCATCTCTCAATCAATTTAGTTAACTGACTAATCTATTCAGTTCACTAGCCAATCTATCTAGTTGACTCCTCAATCAACCATTTTAACATATCAATCAAAATGAGTTAACAGATCAATAAAAATTAATTATCTATCAATCAGTGCTTGAGTTCTATTTCTCATCTCCTTTATGTTTAAAATCTATAAATTCAACCTCTTTTCATCAATTCAATCTAGCATTCAACATTTAGAATCCAGAATAGAGAATCACAATCTTCAAAATATTTGTGTTAATCATTTGCAAGAATTCTAGTGCAATACCTAAGAGCCACCTACCACACAAATTGGAGAAGAGCAATGGAATCCTTGCTATGCCAATTGAGGGAGTTTAATATATAACGTTTTTTCATTTCAATTGATTTTGCATCATTCAATTGAAATTTAGGAGTAATAGTAAGTAGATTAGAGTTGTGATTCACTTTTTGATATCTGATTGTGAAATTTACACTTATTTTACCCCTAGATACACTATCGAATGACCAAAATTTTATCGAAAACAAATGAGGTTTTGAAAAAGATCTCAACATCCACAAGGGTTTGAAAAATCCTTTAAATAGTGCTCTCTTTGATCATGCCAAATTGTTTTTCATTGTGTTACTATTGTGTCTTTGCAACATTTTTCAAAAAGATCAAACACCTACAACAAGATCAAGTGTCAACATCAACATCAAAATCAAAATCAAACAGTGCAACATTCAAGAAATGGAGAAAACATCTTACATGTTTTGATCTTAAGTCCAAACCAATCAAGAAAACATCATGGACTGATGTTATGCATTTCATAGGGAAGGTGAAGAATTCATCCCTTCCATTCCTATTCCATCATCATCCATAGAGGTTTTAGCTCAACAGATCAAGACTTTGCAACAACAAATGAGAAAATTGACTAGTCCTAACAACCATAGGGATTGGTTAGAAAAGATGATGAAGGAAGTGATAACCGCAAAGAAATCACTATCATGTCAACATTCCTTCTCTTGTGAGACCATTCAAACATACCAACCTTCATTCTCCAACAAAATCATTCATACTTCAGTTCAACCAGCATTAAAGTCATGTCAACCTTCTTTTTCTTTCAAACCAACATATAAAACATATCAATCACATCAACCCAACATTAAAACTCCTTTGTACAAAAATAAAACCCTTTTCAACCAAAATCCAAATCTGTTAGGATTCCCACAGATACTGAGAGGGGGGGGTGAATCAGTATCTAACCAGTGAATTGAATTTCTTAACTTAAAACATGTAGAACATATTATAATAGTGTACCGGTATGCAAGAAATAATGCAATAAACAAAATTAAAAGAAACCACATGAAAAACACACCATAACACAATGATTTAATGAGGAAACCCGGTGTGGAAAAAACCTCGGTGGGATTTGTGACCCACAATATTCACTTACTGGCCAATAAGAGAATATTACTGCTACAAGAGGGGCCTGCACATGCAGGAAGGCCAACTGCCTAGAGCTCACTACTCAATGGGAAGTCTCACTAACTTACAATGATGGATTATACAAATCCAGTATCTTGTAGTGCTTTAGAATAGAATCTATAATGCCAGATCTAGTACCGGTTTCTGCTCTGCTTCTTACATAAACCCTTAACCTATAACTCACATAATAGGTTTGCCTTATTTCGCCTAAAAATAATCTTCACACTTACAAATGTTCTACAATGATCTCTCTTATATAAGAGTCATTTTACAATGATTCCAAGTCGGCTTACAAAGATTTTACAATAATAAATAAAATATAATATAACAAAAAATATGTTAGCCTCTGTGCTGGTATACTTTCTTTCTTTGCCGGTGCTGGTGGTCTGAGTGCCGGTGTAGAGTCTGATCTTGCTAGTGCTAGTGTAATGCCTTGCCAGTGCCATAGGATTGTAAGGTTACCATCAATGACAAAACCTTCAATCACCTACAATGTCTCATTGGAGTGTGCATATGCCAACAAAATCAACCATATCCATCCACCATTTCATCATCCCCCGAAGTCACACAAGAGTAGTCCACACCATCTCTATCCAATAACACAATCTCCCAAGGGTTGTCCATCATACAAATCCAATCTAATCCAAGTCATGATTTGGAGAGTCTCATTCAAAATCCTTTCTCATTAGGCCAAAGCATTGAAACCTTCCAAAAATCTCACATGCATATCCAAACTCCTTCCTTGTGTCAAGAGAATAATCCAAAATCAAAAGAAATTGATCATGAAACAAATCAAGATCAAGAATAAACCCTTCCATCCTACCCAATTTTTGATCAAGATCCCACCGACCAAGAATCTTATGATGATCCCCTCATTCTTTTCTATTCCATTCATAATAACACCCTTTTATCTCAAGATAAAGATGTTCTTTCAAGTCCCATCCAACATCCACCTCCTAAGAAAGATCAGGACATCCATTCCATCCTTCCTAATAATCCCTTTCCAAGTCAAGATCAAAGTATTCCTTCACCTTCATGTCCTGAGCAAGATACCATTATTTATCCATATCTTGATCAAGATTCCCTCTCAAATGAACTTACCATTTCTCCTCATGATCTCAATCCCTCTACACAAGTTGTTCATGAACCCCTTATCAATGAAATCACCAATCCAGATCATACTGTAGAGAACAACTTATCAATGATTGTATGTGCACCAATTTCACATGCCAATGTGGGGATAGAAGAAAGCATAGCACCAACTAATAAAATTAACACCTAAATTATTCCATCATCTTCTGCAAGCACAAGCATAACACTAGCTAATGAGATCAACACCTAGTTGATGAGATCAACACCTAGTTGGCTTCATCATCCTCTTCAAGTGCATCAATAAAAACAAACACCTGCTCATGTCACAACTTCAGAACTAGAATCTTTTTGTCTCATACACCCACACTCGATAGATTGGGGGCAAGAAGATCTACCACAACTAGATTGGTTTGAAAATAATGAGGCTATAGGAGAAACTGTAGATGAAATACACCTAGCTGAATATCCTATTGGAAAAGACAGGTTTATCTAACTCTTCAAACAAAGACCAATGAACTATCTACATAAAATTCATATCGACCCTATGAACAACATGCACCTAAAAAGATATTACATCTAAGGGATGGGTTCACTTAAATTTTTAGTACTGAATTTGCATATTTCTTTACCGCATTGCATCTCATATAGTTTCTTTCCTAAATGCATCACATTTCTTAATCTTTATAGCATATAATCTTTGCTTGTGCATATAGTTGCATCAATAAAACAAGGGGATTTTCTAAATCATTCACCTATCTGCATTGAAAGGAGAGAAGGTGATATTGTTTCCTGGATACTTGTTCATGAAGTCCTTAGGAGGTCTTTAGTCATTTTTCTTCAACGTCACCTTGTGATTAAGCTTTATCCATGGTTGTGTAGAAGTTTCACTATTAAGGCTTGTTACCCAACATCTATCAATTGATATATCTCACAAATTAATCACATGCTCTAAGTCATTACATA
Organism: Cryptomeria japonica; assembly: GCF_030272615.1. Taxonomy (NCBI): domain Eukaryota; kingdom Viridiplantae; phylum Streptophyta; class Pinopsida; order Cupressales; family Cupressaceae; genus Cryptomeria; species Cryptomeria japonica. The sequence goes on along the minus strand of NC_081405.1, from coordinate 28,464,762 downwards.
TACCTAGTTGGTTGTGTGGCTAGTGAAGAATCCAATATTCTGCTGCAGCACCGCTATAATTGTCATACCCAAGTAGGTTTCATTACTTACAAGTCAAGGCAAGAAAGTAAAAGAAAAAAGTGCTATGCCAATATGCATTTCAAGGAAAAATGAGCAAAGATATATAATTGAAATATCATGCAAAAATGTGCAATAAAGATTGACTAAGGGAACATGCAAATAACTCCATCAGGGCTATGGATGCCTATTGGCAATAGAGTAATATTTGAGAGATTACAATGTATAACCTCGTTAGAGCCCTAAAATCTTGTTAGCAGTGAGGCTCTATCCAAGATGCTTTTGAAGGAAAAATAACTCACGTAGCTAGCCACGTAGGATTCCAAGGGTTTTTCATGGTTATAAGAGTTAGAATAGATTCAAGTGCACACACATGGGAAAAAGAAGATCAAAGTTTCAAGAATTGATGGAGAATTTTCCCGTGCCTCCATTCATAAATGTTGGTTACATTGTGTGTTAAGTTGCATGGCCCTAGGTCTTTTGAGATTAGATTGAACTCCTATCTCTGAAAAATTTTGCACCTTTAATCCAATTAGTTCATTTCAAAATGAAAGATGCACACAATCATCCTTATTCAAATAAGAATTGCATTTTCATCATGCATCTTGCATTAGCATAACTCATATTGAAAATTCATTGTCTCCATATGCATTGCCTAGATCATCATGTCATAATAGGTCTACATACTAGGGGCATAGCTCAAAAAATCCTTAAAAAAACAAATAAAGTCAAGAAAAATCCTAAAAATCGTAAAAGTCATGAAAAAATCCTAAAAATCAGATAATGTCATGAAAAAATCCCAAAAAATTAGAAAGTGTCCTGAAAAAAGCTCTAAAAAATCACAAAAAATCAATAACTAAAAATCAAAGCAAGAAAGAATAACCATCCGCCAAATCAAATCAACAATAGACAAATGCTCAAAGTCTATAAGAAACCCAATCACATGTCTTGATAATCAATCTATCGATCAAACTAATCAACATGTCTTATACAGGGAAGGGTACACTTGAAACTAGACAGTTTAGGCTTACACAAGGTATTCACTCTCTCAAACTAGACATTCATATCAATCATCAAACGATTAAAACAATGACATAGATCAGTATGGCTACTAGATTTTGTTCGAGTTGGTCTTATCTTTATTAATTGATGGTAGGTCATGTTTCATCAAATCCAAAAAATAGAAAATCTAAAAAAAATCCCTAAAAATCATAAAAAGATCCTGAACAAATACCAAAAACATCAAAAAATTTCAAAATCAAACAAAAACATTGAATAATTAAAAATACCAAAATCAAAAAACATCAAAATCCAAAAACATTAGAAAACATCAAAATCAAAAAACAATCAAAAAACACAAAAACAATACATCGATCGAAATTCAAAATAAATTGTCCTTTGCAAATGGCAAGCATTTCAACAGATGCAAAACACAAAACAAATCAAAACATTGAGCTTAATAAATCATGCATCAACAGACAAACTACTAAGCTAGTCTACAACCTAACTAATCAATTCCTATCAGTTGTCAACATCCTTATCAAACAACGTGCCTTTATAGATACATCGTTCCTAAAAAAAGTACCTATCAGATATCATTTCCTAATGGATACATCTTTCCTACAATGGGTATCCTATCAAACAATCATCTTAGCAACACTTATCCTTGGCAAGAAGATTAGTATGGTTGTTGACTTGTATAGTTAGGTTTGTCTTATGATTTATCTTTCATTGATTTATCTTTTATCGATTTATGTTAGATCATGTTACTATGCTACTCAAGGATGTCCACAAGTGACTAGAGGAGCTATGATGGGTATGCTTTATTTTTATTTGTTTTTTGTTTGTGGTGTGAACCAGTGAAGTTTTCGGGCAATAGTTCTAGTGAATGTCTATGATTGGTATGTTCATCCGACAAGTATCCTAGGAAAAAATAAGTCAGGGATATCTATGCTTGTGACTACCACACATACCTCAACCCCTAACGCTATTCCAAGAATGGAGGGTTCACTCCTTGTTTGCTTTGTGTTTGTTTCTTGCAATGAGATATCTATACATCTTGGTTCCTTATACCCTGATGTATAAAGCTTCATTGTTACATAATAAGGCTCAATGATGATAATGTATTGCACTACGAATAAAGGCAAAGAAGAGTATTCATCACCATCATTCACTACCATCATCAATCATATCATTTCAATTTCTACTCACATCTTTCTAATTTCGTCTCTATCATTTCCTCATATCAACTATTCTATCTATCAATCAATTATTCCTCACCTTCATCATATTTCATTATTCATCCAATTTTGATCTATCAATTGTCTTATGCAAGATTAGTCCTTCTTGAAAACAGACACGATCATCTATCATTTGTCTTATACAAGATGTATCCTTCCTAAAACTAGACATTTTAATCATCTTTGACTTATATAGGATGTGTCCTTCCTAAAAACAGACTTTATCTTTATCAGATCAATTCTATCAATCCTATCAATCAAATCAATCTAATCAATCTTATCAGTCCTATCAATCAAACTGATCACATGTCTTGTTAACTAATCTAATCGATCATTCAATCTACAAATAACTCTAACCATTTCTTCTATCCAATCAAACTCATTCATGTCACCAATTTAACCATTCTTCCATCTTTCATCTAGCATTCTTCTTCTTTTGAGAGATCATTCATGCCTTTATTGCACAAACAATCTCTCGAGGGGGTATTATACCCATTATATCATCGTGACATACTGGGGTAGAATTTTTTTGTTTTCTTTGAAACAACATCGCTTCGACATTGTCTCAAAGAGGGCCAAATGTAGACACCTAAAAATGTCTCACTAATCATTACTAATTATTCATCTTATTAATTAAATAATTCTTTAGTTATTTAATTAAGTTAATTAATTCTTCTCAACTGACGTAATCATCATTATTCATTTTTCTTACTAATTATCCAATTTCTATCTATTCTTTTATTAATCAATTCATCATCAAACCCCTTTCTCAAATATTAATTATTTAATTAATTATGATTTATCCCTTAATTAAATAATCTTTATTATTTAATTAATTTCATTTCCAATAATTAAATAATTTCATTTAAATTATTTAATTAATTAACTTATTTATCCATTTTCCCAAATTCAAATTTTAAACAATTCCATCTAATTTCATTTTCCCAAATTTACATTTCACCAAATCTGAATTTCAATTAATTTCATGTGCATTTCAGAATTCGAAAACCCAAATTCAAATCAAAATCAAAATCAAATTGAATTTTATCTCAAAATCCTACAACACATGTTGAAAATCATAACTAGTTCATCAAATCAATTAACTAATCAATTTAACTCAGTTAACTCTTCAATCTCTCCTTTTCACTCCAAATCACCTTTTCTGACTAATCAATCAATTCAGTCATCTTCCTAATTAATTCAGTCATCTCCCCAATCTATCCAGTCAACTGGCAAATCTATTCAGTTCACTATTCAATCCATTTAGTTGACTACCCAATCAATCTAGTTGACTATCCAATCAATTTAGTTAACAAATCAATCAACTATGTTAACTGATCAATCTAAATCAGTTCACTCCCAATCAAAACTTGAGTTCAAAATCCCTCCCCATCTTTCATGAAAATCTATATAAACAAGATCATTTTCTCAATCCAATCTAGAATCAATAATCCTAGAATCTAAAATCCAGAGTCATAGAATCATATATCACACTCTTCAAAATAATTACCATCTTATCCAGGAAATCCCAGTGCAATACCTGAGAGCCACGCCAACAATTTGGAGAAGAACAATGGAAGCACAAATGTGGAATAGGGAGTTTTAACCAGTATATATCTTATGTTTCTTTCATTTATTCTATTGCCTTGTGTTTGATTTTAGCTAGATTAGTTAAGGATCTGTGATCCTCCTTATTCCCTAATTAGCTTAATTTTATGATTTCAAGCATGAAAACAGATTGTATATTTAATCTCTTTTGGAAATATTTGTGTGCAAATTGGTGTTCTCCTTTTCTTTGTTTGTGAGAAATTTGCATTGTACAAGGGTATCTAACATGGGCTATTTTTCATGACCCATCATCATTGATTCTTGAATCTTGCATCATTTGTGTAATAATCTATGAAACTTAAGGTGTGTTTTAGAGTGAATAGTATCTTGTACCCAATAAATTCCTAGCAAGGGCTTATTCACATGTTAATTTAACTTAGGTCCTAGGTGTAATTCTAGAAGTCTTAGTTGTCTAGATAAGATATTATACATATCTTATCTTTGTTGGAATCCAAGAACACTGAGAGGGGGTGTGAATCAATGTTCTACCAGTAAATGAATTTCTGAACTTATTGCTTACGAACCAGTTAACAAAAAATAAAATTAAAGTGCATAAACCAAACAACACATAAAACAGCAATACCATAACACCAATATTTATATGTGGAAAACCCTGTAAAGGGAAAAACCACGGTGGGGCTGATACCCACAATATCTATATACTTGATCAAGGTATATAAATATTACATAGAGGGGATTTCACATGCAATCAGGCTCATTGCCTAGAGCTCACTACTCAAAGAGAAGTCTCACTGACTTACACAACATTACACAATGATTTCATACATAAGTGAACTAATAGGATGCATCTGATCATGTTGGATAAGTTTCGGTTTAAGCTCTGTCAACCTCCTTTGAACCGGTTTACTGATACTCTGTTCTACTACCGGTTGGGACTGCACAAAAAGGCTTCCACTCGCTGACCAAATCGTATATCATCAATCACTGACTGATTCACATCACAAATCGCATAACCATTAATGTGAAATCCATCGCTAAATGATCTCCCTTAAACACCCTTGTAACTTGTTCAATATGTCAGCCTCAAGATGAAAAATAAACTTGTCAGCTTCCGGATCATGAAGTATGATATGCATTATCCTGAGGATCTTAATTTATGTCGGCCTACACGCTACCTCCAATTCAATAGAATATTTTACCAAGGTCCCAAAATACCTTAACCGGGTTCTATACTTAACCGAGTCCCTAATATACATTACCGGTACCAAGACTAACCGGCTAACAAGAATAAGGCAAAGTGTGTGTATACCGGTTGGCCCAATCTATGCAAAATAATAAGATAATGAATCCAGATGAGAAATACCAACACCTGAAGATGAGTTGCCATCAATTACAACCCTAAATGTAATTCACTTTACTAGATGAGTGTCAATTGCCAACAACCTTTATGACTTTATATATTTCCTTTCCTAGGTCCTTTAATGTTTGTTTCATGTTATTTGATCATACTACTGTGTGTGTGAAAAGTGGACTAAGAATTTGTATCTACAAGACACAACACTTCAATCAAGTCATTACATGCATGGTTAATCAGATATAATCAATGAATAATAAACCATAACAAATCGACCCATTGCCTTCTAAAAGATGCAAGTATAAGATTGCTCTAAGATTATTTAGCAATACCAGTGACTAGACAACATCAAGACGAAGGATTTTAATCTATATGAGCATGATGAATGCTAGATGGATGCAATATTAATCTAACAAGATTTAAGCAATAAATGAGATAAATGATCTAAATATGTATGCAATATTCTCAATGAAATAACTAATATGCAATGAACCTAGAGCAAAACTAGCATAATAACAATACATTCTCCAGGATCCTTTTGAATGAGAGATAAACCTGAATTTATAGAAAATTCAGAAAGAAACCAACGGTTGAGATTAAATGATGACGAGCGGTCAAGATTTTCCAAGAGGAAGCACAATCTAGGTGAATTGATGTGATTGGATGCTTTTCTCAGTTTTAAAGGAAATTAAACTAAAATTAAGATAAAACCAAGATAAAATCAAGATAAAACTGATTTATTCTCTATTTCATTCAATTTTGAGATTTAATTGTTTTTAATTGCTTTCTCTAAGATTATTTACCAATTTTTAATTTGTTTTTCAAGATTGTTTCCAATTGATTTCTTTTCTCAAATTTTTAATTCTTTCTTGGTCGGTTAATTCATTTTTTTGATTTATTTCCATTTTTGAAGATTTGTGCTCAATTGATATATTTAATTAAATTAATTCGTCAAAATGATTTAATGGCAAATTGATTTATTTAATTAAATATGCTAGGATATTTAATTAAAATAAATAAGATAATTGTTTTAAATGATTTACATGGAATGATCAATTAATTAAATAAATATTTAATTAATATTGATTGATTAATTTTGCCATGTGACATTTAATGTTTAAAGAATTAATTGTGTACTCAAGATTTATTTATTTGCCTTTGGTTAGGACCTTGGTGACGTTGTTGAGATTAGGGGCTCATGGTTTAGATGACCATTTTTAGGGTATTACATTTTCCCCTCTTTGAAATAATGTGCAAACAACGCGTTGGTTCAAAGAAAATTTGATGTCTAGGAGATGCTAGTTCTGAACTTGATTGATCACGAACTAAATAAAAAGCGAGGTGTTAAGCTTATTCGAAGTGACAAAGCTGAATGAAGTCTGATTAAAGCAACACCATTTCTGAACTTGATTGAACTAGGAACGATAGAAAACAAAGATACTGAACTTGAACTTGATTGATCAAGAAATGGATCTTACTAATCTAGAACTTGATTGAACTAGACACAGTGAGTGATGATAAAAATCGATCTTGAACTTGATTGATCAAGCTACGATAAAGATAAATTGTTTAGCTTGATCAAGAAACGAATATTGAATTCCTACTTAGATTTAGCGTGATCAAAGAAACTCCTTAACGTTAAGAGATTGATTTAGATAAAAGACAAATATCAGTTTGATATGAAGCGATGAAACTGATATGCTCCTAGTGATTGATTCGATTCAAAAATCTCAACTTGATATAAAGCAATGAAGTTGAGATTCCCCTAGTGATAAGGTCTTATTTGATTGATTTTAGTTGAAAAAGATTTTTGGCTTGACTTTCGATGAAGATTTGAAAATTTTCTCGACTTTGAGGTCATAAGGTCATGAGTATGCCCCCTCAAGAGTGAGATCGAAAGATAGCAAGGGTACATAACGATAGGCAATTTTTTAGCAATGATAAGTTGTTTGGGCACAAATTGAATCAGATAAATTTTTAAAAAATTTAGCAAGAACTTGAGCGCAAAGTTGATTTGCAGAAATTAAATTGAGCAACTGATGAAAAGCGCTAAGTGGTCCAAATTCTGAAATTGACTAGCAAAATGATCTCAAATTTCGATTTCAATCCCGAAAATGGAATCAGGATGGTCAAATTAGCTAAGGGTACAATTTTCATGTCCATCGAAGCAAGTTGAAAAATTAGGTTTTTGGCTATATATGGGACAAAAGTGTCATTTTCAATTCATTTTAACCCTCCAAATTTGAAAATTCGAAAAGCCTTTTGCAAAGAAAATGGTGGTCCCTACTCGTAAGCATCGATTCGAGCACCAAAGAAGACATAATCGACCTCGAAACTATGAGCCAGTGGTAAGTGATCGATCTTAAGCCTGTTTGTGTTTCCAATTTTGAATTTTTTAATGCATTTTTCAAGTTTTTCATGTGTTTTGGATTGGGTATCCCATTTTATCATGCAAGACAGGATCCTGTCTCATACGAGAAACTGGTAAAAATTCTTTTGTCATTTTAGCCCATTAGTTTTGTCATTCTAGGGCCACCCATGTCTCGTACGAGAAGTTTGTAAAAAGACTCTTTTGTCGTGCAAAGTCTAAATGTTTGTCGTTTGGTGTTTTTTTGTCGTACTACACCTATTCTTGACTCGTACGAAATGCTTCTTTTCTGTGTTTTGTCGTACGAAAGATAGTGAGCATTTTTGAAGGTGTAAATGTGAATTTTTTATTTTGCGTTTGACTTAGTTGGATTTGCGTGATATTTTACTTCTCTTGTAGGCTTATTTGGAGTGTTTTTCTGATGCTTCTTTGTGGGGTTTTGTTGTTTGCAGGGTCGATTACCTCCTATGTTATTCAGATGCATGTATCCTCCCACTATAGCATTGGTGCGATATTTATCTAAGGTTGAGCAGGCTCATGTTGATTTGTGTGGCTTGACTCATCTGTTGGGATTACTTGATATCCGTGTGAAACACGGGATGCTCACGACGTTGGTAGAGCGATTTCATTTAGAGAATAATACATTTCATTTGCCAGTTGAGGAGTTGACTATCACTCCCAAGGATGTGTACAGGATCCTTCGTATCCCTTTTGCTGGGGATAAGGTGGATTATGATACCGCATTGTTATTGGGACTGCAGGCAGTCAGCCATGTCTTTGGGGATCTAGACATTTTGACTCGTTCCATGAGTTGGGACATACTTATGAGTAGATACAGTGAGGAGTATCCCCTGGCATGTGTTCTAGCAGGGTTCATCGAGTGCTTTTTGATGTTGGACAGGGGGCAGCAGGGTTTCCAAAGCGGATGGGGCCGGATGCTAGAGAGGTTGATAGAGACCCCTTAGAGACTTGGCTCAGGCTCTTATTTATTGGCCCACATGTATCGGGAGATGCATGAGATCGTATACAGAGATGGGTGGAGCATGGCCATGAGGGTATACATTTTGCAGGTGTGGCTTGGGAGAAGCTTCCTGTGTGTCGGCCCATAGTAGCAGACAGCAGAGAGCTTGGGGAGTCAATCATTTACAAGTATACCAAGTATATTACACAACCCCATCTGGGCAAGACAGAATTCTAGAGATGGCAGCTCGATGACCTGATAGTCGTCGTATGGAGACCATACAAAGGGTTGGAGCTATGGGATGACTGGCGGCTAGTTCGCAAGGACTTGCTTGTTACATGCCCATTGATTGGGAGATCATAGATTGTTGTGGAGCGATTCATCATTTCGTGAGTGATGAGGCAGTATGGCTAACCTCAGGGGATCTCGTAGGAGTATACAACGTATGCTCGATATGCGAATGAGGAGAGATAGGGATGGTCTTCGTAATTATCATATGCACCGGCGATGTAGGAGTTGATAGGGTTACATCATCTGAGGTGGGATTACCTGGATGATGTAGCGGATGCGGGGGTATTGCCCCAGTACAGAGATCATTTTCAATAGCATCCATTCCCACATTTTATAGATCCAGGTGAGCAGGCTCCTCATATTGAGGATGTTGAGGAGGATACCCCCGCACCATCTCAGGGACAAGGCCAGAGACAGGGCCAGAGGCAGGGTTAGGCATAGAGAGCTGAGGCTCTGTGACAAGGTAATGATGATCCAAGTGCTAGCAGTAGCAAGGTCCTAGTTGAGGGAGGACAGCAGAGGGGTGAGGATGGATCCTTAGGGCAAGTGGGTGGGACAAAGGAGGAGCAAGCAACTCCTAGACAGGTTCAACAACGGAGAGAGGAGCAGGGTGGAGGTGGAGGTGGAGGTGGAGATGGGGGGGGGAGAGCTTGCGATAGAGTAGGGGATAGACACTGAACAATCGATGAGGGCACATCTTGTAGAGATGTAGTCATAGTTGCTAGTGGCTCAGACTCAGCTGGCAGAGCAAGACCGACAGCTAGCCGAGATGAGGACCGAGCATGATCACCAGATCATAGCATTGAGAGCAGAGTCGAGAGCTGAGATAGAGTCTCTACCATAGGAGGTCCTTCTTCAGAGCAATAGGGCATCTTACTATGTAGTAGCATATAGTGATATGGTTCCTATTGCACAGCAGGTGCAACTCTATTCACAGTATATGGACTAATCAGAGGGAGCGCGGGCACCTCGTCAGGATCCCGGACATCAGGCTCCTCCTCCACCACTAGGCGTTGAGGGAGAGGGAGTGAGCTAGATGATTTCTTTTTGTAGCTCAGATATTTTTTGTAGACCCACCCATTTTTTTGTAGCCTATATGATTCTTGCTCTGATGGGAGTTTGTATATGTCTTTTGACATCATTTTGTACCTTAGACTTGATATGATATATATATGAGATCCGATTTGAATTCATCATACTTGCGTTGATTCGCTTATGAGATGTCCTTTATATGCTTTATTCTATATGTATGCATTTCTTTTCAGCATGAATGTATGAATGCAAATGATCATGGATGTTTATTTTTGTTTCTTTTCATATGCAAATAAATGAATGAGTATGAGTGATGCAAATTTTTTCATTTTTCTATGTAGTAAGATGAGTGCAAATGAATGATTAGTGAATGATGCAATGTTTTCATTTTTCTATGCAATAATATAAATACAAATGAATGATAATGAATGTATGAAGCTATATGAAATGCTCATGTATGCAGCTAACATCTCAAAACACAAGTACTCGATCGGAGAAGTGATGAAAAGAGACCACTTAGCGAAGAAATGATGATGCTCCAACTCTCATTCAAAAGATAAAGAGTAAGTATTGTTACTATACTGAAATCACTCCACATTCATGGGATGCAGAATGAAATGCAAAATGAGATGCAAAATGAGATGCAACCTAAACCTAGTCACTGGAGTTGAACAGCTTAATTTTCATCATTGAGCGCTTTACAATTATAGCAAGCAAAATAGAGTTTATTTCTTTTTATGTGCAATATTAATTATCTTGTCCCCAATGACCCTTTTTTCATTCATATCCTTGGACAAAGTACGCATGGACCTGAATTTACACAATAAAGAAATTCCCTCAAAACAAACAAAGAAATGATATGGAACCTCCCTGTAGCAATTAAATAAGCGAAGTCGAGGTATGTGAGGTGATCCACCTTGATGTGAAGGCTCTTATCACAGACACCCAACTAATTTAGATGTTTCCAGATCATTGGGATCATTCCTACAAGCAACAAACAAGAAAATATTATGCCCCCAATCCTTGCTACTTGTAGTCACAATAGACTTCCTCGAGTTACTCGGAGGGATAATAATCGAAAACCAATATAAAAGACAACACACAAAGAAAATTTCATGCATATCTCAAACATTTTAGTGATTGTTTTCCGTTATGTTGTTTTGCTTGTTAAATCAGTGATAAAACTCTTCAGCAGCCAGGAGAAAGGTAACTGACTCGGAGTGGATGACCAGGTTTCACTGACGTAAGGTTGACTTGGTTGATACTGCTTAGGACATGTAATGTGCTCTATCGATTACCTAAGACTAGGACATTGATCGGTTTCAATCCATGAAGGTTCCAACAAACTAGGATGTCACAAAAGTGACTGAAATATGTACAAGCTAAAGCAAATATGCAGGAAAGTGGGAATGCCAACGTTGCATTGATAGATGGAGCGCTTGAGTACAAGAGGTGCCTGTTTACCAGGTTTTCACCTGCTTGGCAGAGATTCATTTTTTATTTTTTTTACCAAGGTGTCGTTTACCAGGTTTTCACCAGGGCATTTTTTCTTCTATTTTTCTTTTTCTTTTTTTTCTTTTTTGAATTTCTTCAGGACTTTTTCTGATTTTTAGGATTTCTTCAGGACTTTTTTTGATTTTTAGGATTTCTTCAGGACTTTTTCTGATTTTTATGATTTTTGCAGGACATTTTCTAATTTTTATGATTTCTTCAGGACATTTTCTGATTTTTATGATTTCTTCAGGACATTTTCTGCTATAAAAGCTGCTGGAGCAGAGAATATCTAGGTGAAGAATTTCTTTAGATGGATGGTGTTAATCATCTTGTAGAGTTGTTCTCCTTCTGATGTTGAGAGTTGATAGGCACCTGAGCCAAAAGCTGCAGTAATGATATAGGGACCCAGCCAGTTGGGTTCAAACTTCCCTTTGTTATCTCAAAACTGTTGATTTTTAGGATTCTCTCTGAGAACTAAGTCACCAACCTGAAATTCTCGATGTCAAATTTTCTTGTTATATCCTCTGGACATTATCTTTTGATACACTCTGAGATGATAGAACACCACTTATCGATGCTCATCCAGCAATTCGAGCTCTTGCAATCTAGATATTCTATATTCTTCATCGATAACAAGACCTTGCAAGGAAACTCTTAGAGATGGTATTTCTACTTCAATAGGTAATACTACTTTGGATCCATACACCAAAGAAAAAGGTGTAGCCCCAGTAAGTGTTCTGATACTTGTTCTATAAGCCTATAGTGCAGGATTGAGCTGCAGATGCCAATCCTTCCTAGATTTGTTCACTGTTCTGTGCAAGATATTCAGTAGGTTTTTGTTAGATGCCTCTGCTTGTCCATTACCTTGAGGGTAATATACTAAGGACCAGTGTTGTTTGATTTTAAACTTCTCACAGAGTTCATCTAGATCTTTGTTCTTAAACTGTCCTCCATTGTCTGTTATAATTGATGAAGGTATACCATATATGCAGATGATATAGTTAAGAATAAAAATAGCTACTTGTTTTCCTGTTGCCTTGATGAGTGGAACTGCTTCTACCCACTTAGTGAAGTACTCAGTGGCAGTGATAATAAATTTATGTCCATTAGATGACGTAGTATAAATTTGGCCTATCAGATCGAACGCCCACTGTTGGAAGGGCTAGTGTGTCACAAAGGGTATGAGATCCCTTGCTGGAGCGTGTATAAGGTGCCCATGTAACTGACACTTTTCATAGGTTTTAGCAAATTTTATAGCTTATTTTTCCATGTATGGCCAGTAGTAGCCAACCCTTAGTAGTTTTCATGCTAAAGTTAGACCGTTCGAATGAGATCCGCAAATATCTTCATGAACTTCAGATAATGCGTGTTGAGACTCCTCAGTTTCTAGACATCTAAGCAAAGTATTATCTAAACCTCGTCTGAATAGGTCATTAGCAATGATGATTTATTGTGATGCATTTTGGATTAGGTTCCTTTTTCATTTTGGGAAAGATTAGCAAGGACAACTTGGTCATGCAGGTAAGAAAAAATGTGGCTATAACGAGATGAGTCATGTCCAATAATAGAACAAACTACCTGGGACTCGGGAGAATCATAGGGAGGGTAATGTAACTCTTCCACCAGGAATTCAAAGAAAAAATTAGACTCCTGTAGTTGTGGTATAGATGCCAAAGTGGCCATTGCATCCGCTGCTCTATTTGCTGTTCTAGGGATCTGTTGAAATGATACGGAGGTAAAATATTTCTTGAGGTCATCCACCATCCTCTTGTAAGGCATCAGTTTCTCATCTTTCCTCTGATATAGGTCATTAATCTAGTTGATAATGAGTTGAGAATCTCCATAGATGTGTAATTCCAAGATCTTCTACTCGATGGCTAGCTTGATCCCATTTACCAAAGCTTCATACTCTGCAATGTTGTTTGTGCAAGGGAAGAGAAGTTTGTAAACTTTTGGAATTGAGTATTTCTGGGGAGTAATAAATAGTATCCTGACACTAGAACTCTATTTATTGAAAGACCCATCAAAGAACATCTTCCATGATTGTTCAGTAAGGTGCATGATTGATTCATCTAAGAATTCTATATGCAGAGGTTGATCGTCTTCCAGTGGAGCTTTCGCAAGTTGGTCTGCAATAACCTGTCCTTTGATGGTTGTACGTTCCACATATTCAATGTCAAATTCTATAAGGACCATGACCCATTTGGCTAGTCTTCCTGTAAGCGTTGCTTTACTAAGAAGATACTTGAGTGGATCTATCTTGGCTACCAGCTTAATAGAGTGTGCCAACATATAATGCCTTAATTTTTATGATGCAAAGACCAAAGCTAAGCATGCTTTCTCTATTATAGTATAATTCATTTCATATGACACCAATGTTCTACTGATGTATTAGATAGCTCATTCCTTTTTATTATCATCTTGTTGTGCCAAAAGTGCCCCCAGTGAAGTATTCGTAGCTGATATGTATAGGATAAGTGGCATACCTTGAATCGGTGGCATTAATATGGGTGGATTAGAAAGATATTCTTTGATTTTTTGTAAATTTTGTTCACAATCTTCATCCCAGTTGTATTGAATCCCTTTCCTTAATACCTTCATGAAGGGTTGAGCTTTGTCAGCTAGCTGAGATATAAAATGCCTTATGGACTGAAGATGGCCTTGTAGACTTCTCATCTAATTGATATTCTTTGGTGGAGGCATTTCCATTATAGCTCAGACCTTTTCAGGGTCAACCTCAATTCCTTTTCTGGATATTATGTACCCAAGCAATTTTCCTGATGTTACCCCCAAATGCACATTTCTTTGGATTCAAGCGGAGCTTGAATCTTTCCATTCGACCTAATATGAGGCCTAGCTCTTGAATGTGTGTAGATCTCTTCATAGTTTTTACTAGGGTGTCATCAACAAAATCTTCCATGTTTTTATCCATCATATCATGGAAAATAGTGGTTACTGCTCTTTGGTAAGTTGCTCCTGCATTCTTTAGACCAAATGGCATAACATTCTAGCAGAAGGTTCCCCACGCACATGTGAAAGTTGTCTTCTCTTGATCTTCAAGTGCTATCTTGATCTGATTGTAACCAGAGAATCCATCCATTAATGAATACATCTCATATCCAACAGTCATATCTACTATCATGTCAATGTTGGGAAATGGAAAATCATCTTTTGGACATGCCTTATTGAGATGCCTAAAATCTGTGCAAACTCTAATAGATTTGTCTGCTTTTGATACAGGTACTATGTTGGATATCCATTTTGTGTAGTCTATAGCTCTGATAAATCCAGCTTTTAGTAATTTCTCTAGTTCAGCCTTGACTAGTAGTGCCACATGAGGATGCATCTTTTAGAGTTTTTGTTTGACTGGTTTAACTCCTAGCATAATAGAGAGATGATGCATGATGAGATCAGGATCTAGTCCTGGCATATCTGAGTATGTCCATGCAAATTTGATCTTCTTTTCTAAAAATGGATTGCTGAAATCTTTTAACTCTTCTGCTGATAGTGATTGAGCTAAATGAATGATATGCGGTATCTCTTGACTCCCAAAGTTTACTAGCTGAGTTGGTTCGATCAATATGGAAGATCTCTCCTAGAAGTGACTCAGCAGTATATCAAGTATCACACCTTTAGGCGCCTCAGAGAGGTTTTCACCCTTAGGTTCATCCTTTATTTTCTTTTTTTTAGAGTCTGACACCACCACAATGTGGTTTTCAACATCAGATCTTTTATTCTTATTTTTCTTTTTTTTGCGACTAAGATACTTGATATCCGCTTCAGTCATGTTTTCATTTTGTTCGCTGGTGGAAGAGTACATGGGTTCAACTGCATTGAGATAGTAGGCTAATGTATAATCATTGGCAAAGGTAGGGACATTCAAGGGTTGATTATAAAGAGTACAATCAATCAGTTCAGGATGTATTAAAGATAAGGTTGGAACAGGCTCAAGGGAGTGCACGGTACTATCATCATGACTACGGACTGATCAATCAAGTTCTAGAAGACTATCTTGCGTATGTGTCTCAAGACTAGGAAGAGTTACGACACGATTATCATCATTCATGTTAGTATTTATTGGACCCAATTAAACTAACCTACTTCTAGTGTCGTCACCTACTTCAGACTGGGCTACATACCGTGGTATAACAGTAGACAATATTTCATCATTCATGACAGAGTAGTCATAATGCGTTGTTGAATAGTTGTTATCATAAATAGAACTCCTGTATGAGTTATCAGAGTCATAGGATGAAGTTTCTGACTCATCTTCAAGTGGTTTAGTGAAGGCATATATAGTATCAACACCCACATCTTTGGTGTTGCAAATTCCTTCATGATCTGGTTCATTGATTGCTTGCATTTGACACACTTGTGGACATGACTTTGACAGTTCTGTTAATCCCTGTCGTCTATTCCATTCAGCTTCTTCTAGACTGATGTCTGGTTCTCTTGCTCTAGCTTCTAGTTCTTCTTGTATGATTCCATACTTGATTTGTCCTATCTCATCAGGAGAATTGGTAAGTGAAGGACTTGCTTGTGTCCTTTCTTTCTTCAGCTGTCGGTCATAGTCTTCTTGTCGTTTTAATCCGATTTCTTCTATTTCCTTTTGCATTCTTAGGCATATCAGCTCTTGTGCATTATCTGTAGTATCCCTAAGTTCTTCAAGCATTTCTATAGTAGATGTATCTAAGATGTGATTTGGACCCCACTCATACTCATTTGAATCAGTTTTTGAGTCATCTACTTGTTGTCTGCTAGTATATGTGACCAGAATGTTCAGTGGTGCAAACAATTCTCTGATTCTATATATTTCATCTCTCATATCCTCTAGAGCATCTACTTCATGTGGTATCATAGCTGATACAACTGGAACTTGATTACCATCTATTTCCTTTCCCTGGGTGGGCAATTCTTTTTGTTCACCATCATATTCCTCCTGAGTTTGTTGAGTATCAATTTCTTGTTCTGTTAAAGGTAGTACATTTTTCTTCCATTTACGTTGATGGCGAGATGTGTGCTTCTTCTAATGACTTTCTTGGATCATATCCCAGTCCAACCTTATCATTGGTCGACTTAGTTTGTAACTGAATGGGTTCAACAATACCTTTTTGATATTTGTTGAGAGGACCAGTACTTGAATATACCATGCATTGAAGCATCTTATAGCCTGGACCATATTGTGTTGGAGAAATCTCACAATGTCATATTTCTTTGTCTGTACTGTCTTCTTTGAAGAGCGATTTAAGGACATCATCCCCTTCTATTTCACCTGCAAGAGAAGTAGAGGACTGTATAAAGGTGCCATCATAAATGACTTTTGGAGTTGAAGTTTGTGGCCTCATGACCTTTGATGGTTTTCCCAATTGTCTTGGTGATGGAGGAAGAGATGTTAGTGAGCGTATAGGTTCTATCTTGTAACCATCCATGCTGGTGTTTGTGATTCTTAGTTTTGTTTCCAAATCTTTTAGAAAAGATTATGAACTTTTATCTATAGAAGCTACTCTATTATTAGGAACAAAAGCATCAGCACCCTATGTTAATGCATTGTAGATATAGCTTGTATCGGCAGGAATACTGACTTCAACTCCATTATAGGGAAATTTCAGGCATTGATGATATGTAGATGGTACTGGTTTCATTTCATGAATCCATGGCCTACCTAGTAAGATGTTGTATGAAAGATGAAGATCCAGGACTTGAAAAATGACATCTCTCTCCACAGGTCCTACTCTAATTGGTAATGATACCAGTCCCTTAGAAGTTATTTCCTCTTCATCATAAGCCTTGATTGTTATCTTCTTTGTTGGATCAATAACATTTTCAGAGAATCCCAGCTCTGTTAATAGACTGTAAGTACAAATATTCAACCTAGCACCTCCATCTATCAAAACATGTTTAATGCGGTGTTTATGGATCATGGCTTCAATGTGCAATGGTTGGTTATGTGGATGACTCAGTGAATTATCATCTTCTTCAGAGAATGTGAGATAATTGGGTGAGGTCAGGTGACCCACCATAGATTGAAATCGATCTATGTCTAAATCTTTAGGGACAGTGGTAGTAAGTAGAGCCTTGTCTAGGACCTCTTTATGAGCAGAAGAGATCTTAAGTAGTTCTAAAATGGAGATTTGAGCATTGGTTCTCTTCAATTGTTAAACAATACTATAACCAGGGGAAGACAATGAAGTTGATTGTTTCGATTTAGCCATGATTGTGTCTGTTTGTCTATTTGGCAGTTTTGATGTTATTTGATCAAAAGTTGGGGGACTAGTTCCTGGGAGAGAAATATTCCTTTGAGTGTGAGTCACGACATTAGCAACTTGTGCTTGTTTTTGATGATCTTGGACTATGATCACATTGCAATATTCAAGTTGAACAAATTCAATCATGTTGATCACATTATCATTGTTAGTATAAGTATAATTGACTCTAGCTCCTCCTTTGGATTTTGAGGAATCTCCTTGTTCATAAGTGGGTAAGGGATCTTTAAAGGCCTTATGATCAACATTAGTTGCATGATTTCCAACAACGATCTTGCCTGCGCCAATGAGATCTAGGATTTCATGTTTGAGTTTCATGCAATGGTTTATGTTATGTCCCTTATTTCGATGGTAGCCACAGTACTCGTTTTCTCTCCACCATTTGGGTCTAATTTCTGGGTCACATGGTTGGGAATTGTCTAGCAATGTTGTCAGATTATTTGCCAATAAAGTTTTAAAAGCCGATTCATATGACTCATCTAGAGGAGTAAACTCACGCTTAGGCTTTGAGACCCAAGGTTTGTCTTTAAACCACTCTCTGGTTTTCTTTGGGGGATTCTCTGTTGTAGTTTTAGCTGCCTTGAGTGCTTGTGTGCCACTGGCCAAGTTAAATATTGTGGATTTTGTTTTTTCTTGGACAATATCTACCACTCCATCACTAACAACGTTCTTGTTGCTTTCTTTGCTATATTTCCAGTATTTACTCTTTTCTTTAGAGCTAGAACCTTGTGATGTTTCTTTCCAAAGTGATATATCTCCCCTTTTGATAAGCACGTCTTCCATTCTGAGGGTGTTATCTACAATTTTGTTGAATGTAGGGTATACTTGCATCTGGACACTATATTTCAATTCAAGGACTAAGTTGTTGACGAACATGTCCATTTTCTCAAGATTTGGGATGGTCTGTGAATATCTAGAGAACATCTTTCTCCATCATTGGAGGAAAGTGAGAAAGGGTTCTCCTATCTTTTGTTTGGTATTGCAAAGCTCTATCATAGTGAATGGGTGATGAATGTTGTATGAGTATTATTGTAAAAATAGTTGGATTAGTTCTTCAAACATTTTTATTCCTTTGGGTAGGCTTGCGAACCATTCCATTGCTTGACCTCCTAAACTCCTTGGGAAAAGGCGCATGAGGTATGTTTGATCATGCATAAACTCCATACCAGTGGCACAAAACTCTCTAACATGATCTTGAGGATCTGAGGTACCATCATACTTGTCAAATTTTGGGATCTCAACTCGTGAAGGAAATGGAGACATGTAAAGGTTTTTGTCAAATGGGAATGGGCATATTGTGTCCAAAGAATATTGTTTTGGCATTTTATCTTTGTTTTCTATTCTTGTGACTATAGTTTGTAGTGCTTGCATTTGTTTGCTCATTTTTCCCCATGGTGTATCTTCCTCTTTAGCAACGAGGGTCTCCATATTATAACCAGTAGGGAGTTTTGCACCTTGTTTTGCTAATTCTAGGAAATAGTCTCCTTTTTCCCTAGCTATGATGACCTTCATTATTTTCCGGAAATCTTTATCATTTTGACATCTATGTATTTCATCTTCAGGAGGTTTAGGAAGCTCAGATTCAGTTGATGAATCACTGTCAGTGGCATGATTGCTGAAATCTTCATGAGTTTTTCGTTTACTAGCTTCTCTTTCTTGCCTTTCTCCAGACATGGTGGGAGATAAGGGCTGACCGAAGATTGGTATATCGTAAACTAGTATCTGTGACAAGGATGGTTTATTGTAAAAAGGATTTTCTTTGTAAAATAGATTATCGTTGCTTGAAAAGGGTGTCTCTTTTTCTTTGTCTCTTTTACTTCGAGAGTTTCTGGTTTGAACAAGCATTTTGTAACCGACAGGACTGAGAGCGGGATGTGTTGCAGAAGTCAAGATCAAATTGTAGCTAGTATTTCATTTAACGTAGTAATTAAGAGAAGTAACTTAAGATCTGGTCTGGTTTCAGGAATGATCTATCATGTGTAAGACATTATCCAAGTTGACTTAGGTTTGATAAAATGTTCATTTGAACTAGCTAAGAAATGATCGACAAAATCATGCAACACAACTACAAAGCTACACTACCAAGGTTGTTTTATGCTCAAGAGGATGATAACCAGTTTTAGGCTCACTGTAGACTATTTTGGACAGGTTTTGACTGTTCTCGACTGACAGGATCAAAGACTCGTACGACTATATTTTTGGAGCCATACGACAGTATAACAGGTGCAGGATGACAAAAGTTATGTTTCGTACAAGTTGCTGTCTAGTACCATACGACAAGTGGGTAGGTCCTAGATGGTAAATTATTCTGTTCAGTTCTATCTCGTACGATAGAGGATTTGGTGCAGGACAACAATATAGTATACTCATACAACACAAGATTTGGTGCAGGACAACAATTCAACAAACTCGTACGACTATTCATAGATCAAAGACTAAAAATTCTAGGTTTTTCAATGACTGAATAAGGCAACTGAACATGACCGATTCTGAGGTGGACTGATTTCTGACTAGGATAGGCTAATTTGTGACACGAACAGATTTTTGATCACTTAGTTTGTTGATTTGTGTTCTCTAGTTTTAGTCTTCCAGTTTTAGTTTGAGGGATGAAAGCACAAAAAACACGCAGTATGAATAGTAACTCCAATCACAACATGCAAACCCTATGGAAGTTGGCTTAGAGAAGAAAACCTTTGCTTGTTGACTTAGTTACACACCCAATAGCTAATCAAAATATAGTCATTGAGTCACGCAATAGATTCTCAACGCCGTATTAGCCAACTCCAAACGCTAATGGGGGCATGATATGGCAAGTGTCTTGGGAGACTTACTATCTCTCTTGTACAAAGATTATCAACCTTTTGGAGGTGAATCGCATAGCTTCTAATTTTTATCAGATCTAGTAAGGGTTCCATTCAGCGCGTCGAGGTATAAACTCAATTAAGAGGTCTCCCAGCCTTGAAAACCAAGGTTTAATATACCCGAAGGTACTGAGGAGAGCTATTCCCGAGCACTGTCGTTGACTTGATTTTCATCAAATCACGTTTATTTTATAGTGGGTTGGAGTACTTGGTGTTTAGCTATTCCCACTTAGGTCATTCCCCTCTCACTGGCCATAAAGGCTATAGAGTTATTAGCTGCTCGGGAGGGCAAGCCTGCTAAAGACGTACAAATCTCAAACAAAGAAAAAGCCTCAAGGGTCTAGATTTCAGATTGTCTTAGAAAGATAAGAGCATACTCTCCTACCTCTCGGAATTTTCCAAAAAGACACAAACGATAGATTTGTTCATTTACCCAGATAGCAAGTTAAGTGCCTAGAAAAATTAAGGAATACACAATGTTTGATTGATTTCTCCTTATGCAACCTGCAAAAATAACGCATCAGTAGTCATGTTGTTTTCATTCTTTGATAGGCGTATGTTTGGTCGATAAATTCTTTGACAAATGTCTTGCAAGAAACTGGTCAGGCTGTAAAAATCTCAAGCAGATAGAAGACAATCCAGGGTCAGCGTTAGCATCATCAAAATTTGAGCAAAAATCCTGAAAGGTAATCTTTTTTTTTTTTAATCTATCAGAAAATAGAATCGTACGACAATATTCATAAAATAGAATGACATAATAGTTTTGTCGTATGAGTTAGAAACCAACATAGAACGACAAAAGAATAGCATAAGCAGTATGTCGTACAAGTTAGGATTTAGCACAGAACGACAGAGTATAAAAGAATCAGTATGTTGTATGAATGACAATCCTGATTCGTACGACAATTTAAAGGATATTATCTTGTTTCATACGATAAACTGCAGGTATCAATATAATGTCGTACGATGCAGTGAAACTGCTCGTACGATATTTTGCAGAGGCTGTACGGACGAGACCTGCAGGATAAAAAAATGATTTTGAGGTCAAAAAAGTAGTTTTCTGCCCCACGGTGGGCGCTAGAAATGTGTGTGTGAAAAGTGGACTAAGAATCTATATCTGCAAGACACAACACTTCAATCAAGTCATTACATGCATGGTTAATCAGATATAATCAATGAATAATAAACCATAACAAATTGACCCATTGCCTTCTAAAAGATGCGAGTATAAGATTGCTCTCAGATTATTTAGCAATACCAATGACTAGACAACATCAAGACGAAGGATTTTAATCTATATGAGCATGATTAATGCTAGATGGATGCAATATTAATCTAACAAGATTTAAGCAATAAATGAGATAAATGATCTAAATATGTATGCAATATTCTCAATGAAATAACTAATATGCAATGAACCTAGAGCAAAACTAGCATAATAACAATACATTCTCCAGGATCCTTTTGAATGAGAGATAAGCCTGAATTTATAGAAAATTCAGAAAGAAACCAACGGCTGAGATTAAATGATGACGAGCGGTCAAGATTTTCCAAGAGGAAGCACAATCCAGGTGAATCGATGTGATTGGATGCTTTTCTTAGTTTTAAAGGAAATTGAACTAAAATTAAGATAAAATCAAGAAAAAACTGATTTATTCTCTATTTCATTCAATTTTGAGATTTAATTGTTTTTAATTGCTTTCTCTCAGATTATTTACCAATTTTTAATTTGTTTTTCAAGATTGTTTCCAATTGATTTCTTTTCTCAAATTTTTAATTCTTTCTTGGTCAATTAATTCCTTTTTTTGATTTATTTCCATTTTTGAAGATTTGTGCTGAATTGATTTATTTAATTAAATTAATTCCTCAAAATGATTTAATGGCTCAAGATTTATGAATATAATTGTGTATTTATAAATCATTTTGAGGAATTAATTGTGTATTTATAAATCAATGAATATAATTGTGTATTTAATGGCTCAAGATTTATGAATATAATTGTTTCTCTGAGATTATTTACTAATTTTTAATTTGTTTTTCAAGATTGTTTCCAATTGATTTCTTTTCTCAAATTTGTAATTCTTTCTTGGTCAATTAATTCCTTTTTTTGATTTATTTTCATTTTTGAAGATTTGTGCTCAATTGATTTATTTAATTAAATTAATTCCTGAAAATGATTTAATGGCTCAAGATTTATGAATATAATTGTGTATTTATAAATAATTTTGAGGAATTAATTGTGTATTTATAAATCAATGAATATAATTGTGTATTTAATGGCTCAAGATTTATGAATATAATAGTTTCTTTGAGATTATTTACCAATTTTTAATTTGTTTTTCAAGATTGTTTCCAATTGATTTCTTTTCTCAAATTTTTAATTCTTTCTTGGTCAATTAATTCCTTTTTTTGATTTATTTCCATTTTTGAAGATTTGTGCTCAATTGATTTATTTAATTAAATTAATTCCTCAAAATGATTTAATTGCTCAAGATTTATGAATATAATTGTGTGCTCAAGATTTATTTAATTGCCTTTGGTTAGGACCTTAGTGACGTTGTTGAGATTAGGGGCTCATGGTTTAGATGACCATTTTTAGGGTATTACAACTACATCACACATTAGTTTTATAAGAAACACAACTAGTCATTGAATATTTCATATTCAAAAAATAATTTTATATTCAAAAAACAATTTCATGCATCCTTATCATGCAAGCTATTATTGTAATTCTCTCTGGTGGAAGTTATTTTTGTCTTGCAAGGTTTTTAGGGGTGTTGAGAAGTCACCATCTACTACTACACTTTCCATACCCTATGATGTATACATGCATTCAACCCTCTTTGACAACAAACCTCCTATCTATATTGTATTTATGAAATTTCAAAAAATCTTTAGAAATTCTAGAGACGTGGGAAACCTAGTTGTCATATGTAGTCCATTTCTAGCTATATTCTAAAGTTGTATTGATTCATTCTTCATTGAAATTATTTTTAAAAAATATTTCATGTCAATATGTCCTAAATAGGTATCGAATATAGTGTCATACTTTTCCCAATCTTATGACTATGGTGTGATCCTTAGAACTGATAATTCATTTCTCTCATTCATCTACTAATTTGACCTAGGTAATTACCAAGAAATGCTACTAATTACCCTAGTCTCTTTCAAATTTGAATCATTCCATCTTTTAGCCTTTCTTTTATGAATTTTGAATGTGAAAGAAAAATAAAAATGAAAGAATTTTACACTATCCACATTTTAATTATAAGTATGCAAAAATTGAGAAATGGAGCATTAATGTGCATAATAAAAGGTAAATGTAACCCGGATTCAAAATATGGCATTAATATTTTTAGAGAATATACCTAAATTTATTTATTCCAACCTTTAAAAAAGTGGGATGCAAAAGAAAGGTCAAATAATTTTGTCTTTCTAATTAATCTTCTCTCCATGGGGTAATATTCTTTAGTCCTAGTTCTCTACTTACTGGAATTATTTTGAGATGAAAATTACTTAAGAAAATTTCCTTTTAAAATAACAAATCTTCAAAATTGGATGCATTAATTATTGTGGGAAAGTAGGAGACAATACTAATAGTGAAGGTTATTTCAACTTAGGAGTAAGAAAGTAGCAACACCCTCGATATCCTTGATTAGGAAATCTAGCAGAATAGCTCAAGTTGATGTGGGATACGTCTCCTCTTCCCCAGGGCGACCATCTAATCACAAAGTTAGAGACATGGAGGCCAGCAAGAACATAGCAGATGGAACTTAGAAAACTCTCAAGGAGCTGGGAATTGGTAAGTAACTATGAAGATAATCTCTTGGAATTTAAGGGGTCTAAACAATCCCCATAAACATGATATTATTAGGAATATGATAAGAGATAGCAATCTTGACATTTTTCTCATTCAAGAAACCAAAATGAGTAGAGAAAAAGTTGAATCTTTGAATTTTTTCAAAAATGGTAAAATTAGTGGGGGAAGTTCTAAGGGTGCTTCTGGAGGCATTGCTACCATCTAGAATCTTAACACTGTTAAAGGCCAGGTCATTTTTCAGGAAGGTAATTTTTCTTGTATTAAATTTGAGCATCTTAAAGATGGTTTTTCATGGGTTCTCACAAACATTTATGCTCCTAATACCTTAAAGGCTAGAAACTCTTTTTGGAAAAGGATAAAACAGGCTAGGGAAAGTTTCAAAAATCTAAGTTGGATGGTTATGGGGGATTTCAATACACCTTTAAAAGAGGAGGAAAAATTTGGAGGCAACCCGCCTCAGTTGGAAAGTAGAATGGCTTTCATGGATTTTATTAATTCTCTAGCTCTTAATGATTTGGAGATACAGGGTTGTAATTTCACATGGACAAATAGAAGAAATGGTCATGACCTTATTCAAGTGCGCCTTGACCAAACTCTTATTTCTGATGATTGGTACAGTTAGTATTTTTGTTCTTTATCTGCAAATATTTGGGTTGGTTCCGATCACTTTCCAATTACTTTTAATGCTGATTTGATCAATAGAAGAAAAAACTATCCCTTTAGATTTGAAAAAATGTGGACTCTTCACCCTGATATTAAAAAGTATATTAAAAAATGGTGGAGTATCCAAGTTGAGGGAACGGCAATGTTCAAAGTGTTTAAGAAGCTCAAAAGTGTGAAGGGCAACATCTGAATCTGGAATAAGAACAGCTTTGGGAATATATTTGAGCCTAAGAGTAAAATTCAGGAAAACCTAAAAGAGATACAGGACCAAATCCAGAAGGATGGTTTTAGTACTGTTTCTATTGCTCAGGAGAATGAGATTCTTAAGAATTACCATGATATTATTACTAAAGAGGAAATGTTCTAGAAGCAGAGATCGAGATGCAAATGGCTCAAGGAAGGAGACAGGAATACAAGATTCTTCCATATGTCAACTATCAAACATAAAGCTGCCAACAGGATGAACAAGTTAGTTATGGACAGTGGGGAGTTGGTCAAGGAAGATGAAATAAGGAATGAAGGTAAGAGGTATTTCTCAGACCTCCTTTCGAGGGATCAAAGTCTGGATGTTGAAGCTCAGTCCTCTTTTCTTCAGAACATTCCTCGTCTCATTGATGCCCAAAATGATGTTTTTCTCTCTTCCATTCCTTCCACCTTAGAAATTAAAAATGCTATTTTCTCCTTTGATGGAAACAAAGCTCCTGGTCCTGACAGCTTCCCAATGCTCTTTTTTCAAGAGTTTTGGGACATTATCAGGACTGATGTTGCTAATGGGGTTAAGGAATTCTTTGGGGCTAGAAAACTCTTGAAGGAAATAAATGGTACTTTTATTGCTCTTATCCCCAAGATTCAAGGTGCTGATTCTCTGGACAAGTTCAGACCTATTAGCCTCTACAATTCCTTTTACAAGATCATATCTAAGGTCGTGACCTCTAGACTCTTGTCTATTCTCCTGGCTTTTATTACACACCAGCAGAAAGGGTTTGTTCCTGGAAGACAAATTCTCGATTCCATTATTACTGTTCATGAGAATATTCACTCTCTTGTTAAAGTGAAGAAGCAGGGTCTCATTCTTAAGCTAGATCTCTCCAAAGCCTATGATAGGGTGGACTGGTCTCTTCTACAGAAAGTCCTTACTGCTTTTGGGTTTGCCCCAAGAATTATGGATCTTTTATCCCAACTTACCACTACTACATCCTTTGTTGTTCTTGTCAATGGTTCTCCTTCCACCTTTTTCCAAGCTTCGAGAGGTCTTAGGCAAGGAGATCCTATCTCCCCCATCCTATTCATTATTATGGTAGAATTCTTTGGATAGACCATGGAAAATTTGGTGCAGATAGGATCCTTTAAGGGTCTCCAACCTTCTTCTGCTGACCTTATTTGTTCACACTAGCAATTTGTTGATGATACAATAATTATGGGGGATTCAAGCATCTTAGAAGCTAAAGTTCTGAAGAATACCATGTGTAAATATGCTTCTGCAATGGGGCAGCTTATTAACTAGGCCAAAAGTGATGTCTTTTTCATTAACACTCCGGAGTGAAGACAACAAAGGATCGACAGAATTCTAGAGTGTAAGATTGCAGACCTTCCTACTACCTACCTTGGTCTCCCCATGGGGATTGCCCCTCCTGACTCCTATTGGAGTTCGTTGGTTGATAAATTTCACAAAAAACTTGCAGGTTGGAAAGGGGCTCTCTTAAGTCAAGATGGTAAACTCCTTCTTCTTAAGGCTACTCTTCAAAGTATCCCCATTTATGCTCTTAGCTTATTCAGAATTCCAGTCAAGTATGCTAAAGCTATTGAGAAAATTAAAAGAAGATTCCTATGGTCTGGGGTGGAGGAAAAGAAAAGAATGTCCTTGGTGGCATAGGATCAGGTCCGCAAGCCAAAAAGCAAAGGTGGTCTGGGGCTTAGGAGGATTCGCACTTTAAATGAAGCTCTCTTGTCAAAACAAGTTTGGAGATGGTTTAACTCTGATTCTGAATGGTGCAAAATTTGGAGAAGTAAGTATTCTCTTCTGTCCTCTTCTCTATCTTCTTGTCTTAATTTGGATCTTAGTATAAATGGATCTCATATCTGGAACCATGTTTCTAAATGTAAAGAGGTGTTTGCTAAAGGTGTGACATGGAAACTTGGAAATGGTAGAAAAGTGAGATTCTAGGAGGATCCTTGGCTTTTTGACAAACCCCTAATGGATTTCTATGAGTGGGCTTCCCATGCCCCCTCTTGTATTGGCTCTTTTGGTACCTTAGTGGCAGATTATTGGGATGGGAACAACTGGTAGAACATTGATAGTATTCATCCCAGTCTCTCCAAGCTCAAAACCCAACTGTCTGCTATTTGGCTGAATAAGGAAGAGGATTCCCTGATGTGGAGATATAACCCCAAAGGTACCTTTACTGTATCTTCGATGTATTGTATCCTCTCCCCCTCCCCTCCTATGAATCCTTTCAAGTCTAAAGCTTGGTTAAAAGGGATAACTCCTAAAATCAATATGTTCTTCTAGACCATTCTCCAGAATAAGATCCTTACTGTTGACAACCTTAAATGCAAAGGTTTTGCCCTTCCAAATAGGTGTGTGTTGTGCTTTCAAGAGGAAGAGTCAGTGGACCATCTTGCCCTCCACTATTCTTTCTCAACCTCTGTTTGGGAAAGCTTCCTCAAAAGCTTTAGTCTTGCTTGGGTGTTTCCTAGTAACATCAGAGATTTGTTCTCTTCCTGGCAAATTCATTGGACCAACTCTTTTCTGAGGTGTATCTAGCAGCTCGCTCTGCCTCACATTCTATGGGGTCTCTGGAAGGAAAGAAACAACCGAATTTTTAGGGATGTGTCCTTAAATCAAGACATTGTTTTTCAAAAAATTCAAAGGGCTATTTAGGAAAATATAGGAACTATGGAGGTCTCTTGTTACTCAAACAACTCTTTGGAGTCAAATATCTTAAGAGCTTGGAATATGAAGATCACTGATGGTCATAATATCAGCCACAATAAAAGGCTTGAAGTTAAATGGCAAACCCCTCCCCATTGTTGGCTTAAAATCAATTTTGATGGAGCAGCCAAAGGAAATCCAGGTCCTTTAGGCTGTGGAGCTATTCTTAGAGACGATAGAGGCATTTGCAAAGGTATGGTTGTTGTCCCTATTGGAATTCAAACTAATCATAAGGCGGAAGCTATGGTAGCCTTCAAGGCATTATTCTAGCCAAAAAATGGAACTGTACCCATCTCTGGATCGAAGGGGATTCCAACAATATTATTAAGTGTCTCAATGGGACCTCTCAGCCCTCTTGGTTG
The DNA here is from genome assembly GCF_030272615.1 of Cryptomeria japonica. NCBI lineage: Eukaryota > Viridiplantae > Streptophyta > Pinopsida > Cupressales > Cupressaceae > Cryptomeria > Cryptomeria japonica. The sequence continues at coordinate 28,436,495 of NC_081405.1, read as the reverse complement.
ATCCACAATATAATTTTTTCTACCATTGACATCATTAGAACCTTCAAAAAATGCCACATATCCCATATATATCAGGAGGCCAACTGTTCTGCTAATTGGGCTGCAAACGTGGCGGTGAAGAATGATACAATAACCACGTGGACAGGTGAGAGTGGTCTTCCCAAAGATGTAAGACAAATCATAATAAATGAAAGATATCAAAGTACCCCAAAGAATCTTGATTGACAAGGCAATTATGATATGTACTGAAGTAAGCACTTTGAGTTACTTTGATAATGAGGGAATTACTCATTATAATATCAAAGTTAGCAGAACGTGCATTATAACTTGTCAAATCAATAATGCTATGCATGCTTTCTGGGCTTTTGTTTTAGCTTCGAAAAGATTTCTATTTCACCAGCTCTATAACTTGAACTTGACTATGAGAAACGACACCATGGGCGGAAATAGGAGAAGATATGAGCCAGGAAGTTGCAAGGAGTGGAAACAGAAAGAAGAGGTGTGGGAAATTTTGTAGAAGGGTGGTCTTTCAAGCTTCCTTGAGAGACTCCATGGCCATGATGGAAAGATAACCAGCTTCTTCTACAAAAATTGGAAGAAGGGCAAGCTTAAAATGGGTGACCAATTGGTGGAAATTGACGAAGAGTTAATAGCTAAAGCTACGGGACTCAAAAGGGAGGGCTGCAATTTCTACAGAGATAGGAAGGTCGGCAGGGAAGCCATTGAAAGGTACTCGGTCACAGAGAAAGAGAACAAAAGACTGGTAAAGTTGAGCAAAACCTATTACCCACCTAGGGCTTTTGCAAAGCCCTAGTGGGAAATTCTCTTTGTTTTAATGAGGTATATAACTCTAGATGGCAGGTTTATGAAAGTATATGGTTATCACTTTGTCCTCTTAAATCATTTTAGGCATAACGATAAGGTGAATTTCCCTTATTTCTTTCTCTGTTCTATGAATGCATCCCTAAAAGCATATAAAGAAAATCCTCAAGGTGACACTGCAATGCACCAGGGACTTATGGTCCTCATTTATGATCATCTAAAGGCCAGTAAAATCAATCAAATGCAGCTCTCTGTGGATTTGTAAGAAGAAATGTCTGATTCTGATTTCTCAAAGGAGGAGGATTCAGATAATTATTCCTCGACTAAAAATGAGGAAAGCTCTGACGACTCAGAGTATGAGAGGAGCAAGAAGAGGAAATCAAGACCCTCTTCTTCTAAGAGTAAAAAACCCCAAAGCAAACCCTTGATTACTATTTCTTCAGAAGAAGAGGACTATGATTTCCCTGAGGAGAAGAATAACCCTAAGGGAGTGCTAAAGGAAAAAAGTAAAATCCACGCCCAACCTAGGAAGAAGCAAAAGAAAACAGAGGAGACTGGCAAAGATCCTGAGGACACAAGAAAGGAACCGGAAGAGGACAAGCAAACAAGAACCCTGGAAGCTGAACAAAGCCTAGAGATGGAGACTATAGAGGAGACCCTCAGGGCTGCTGACACTATTTCTGCCCTCCATATTGCTAAAGATGAACAAATAACCCCTGGTAAAGTTACTCCTTCTCCTGGTCCTCACCCCGAGACCTTGAAGGGTTTTATGAAAACCATTGAATGGCTTATTGACAGGAATAAGAATACTGTGGATGAATACAAAAAACTCTGCATCAGATTCATGATCCTGGAGACCATTAACATTGGAGAGGGGAACACTATGGCCAATTATATTGAAGATTTGAAGAACACAATTTCCAAAGTGGAAGACATCAGAGATGCCTTTAACCCCTGGTTTGAGAAAATTGAAGAGATATAGGATAGAAAAACCCTGGAGGAAACTAACGAAAAAATGCTCTCGGATACAGTTACCAAAGTGGACAAGATAGAGGAGTGCCTCAAGAACATTGCAGAGCAGAGTCTTAGCATTCTGAAAATCTCAGCCAACAACACCCATACCCTCATCAGCAAGCTCAATGATGAAAAGGAAACCCAGGAAATTGACTTGGATGCAGAAGGAACCAGGGAAGCCCAAGGTCCCAGAACTCGCACCCATGGAAACATGAAGGAAAAGAAAGTGAATAAGGACCTAGAGGAGCTAAAAGTAGTTGGGGCAACCTATGATGAGTTGGTGACTAAGGCAGAGGATCTGTTGAAGAAAATTACTATGTAGTGTCTCCTTGGGTTCTTTGTTGTTTTTTGTTGTTTAGCTGTTTTTTCTGGTCGCTGGTTTTTTGGACCAGTCGCTTTGTATGAGGACTCTATTTTCTCAACTTTTTATTTTAACTATGTTGTAATGGTTTCGGGTCCATAAAACTTGTTTTTCATTCAATCAAAACTTACTAACATTCAGATGATTGAAGAGTTACCATTAACATTATATGCTTAGACATTTTATTTTTTTAATTAAAATGGTTATTTGGGGTTGAGTTTGTATTATGTGAGATTGGGGCTCGATTTATTACAAATGCAAGGAAACCTCTTATTGTAGTTATTCTTAGTTGATGATATTAAGTGAATAGGATTTACACTTGGGTGAAGTTTCAATTACAATACAAACTCTTGCTAATGAGATCTTCAGATAGAATGATGATGTTATCAATATGCAACTCAACATTTAAGAGAAAATATTGTTTAGATGGCATCATGTTGAGGTCACCAATATATATTTTATGAAAGACCACAAATCAACTCGATATTTTATGTCCAAAAAGGTTTGATTTAGTGATTAAAATACCCACAATTGAGGAAATTGGGGTCAATTGGATGTTAGTAGGTGACTCCAAGTAAATAGCTAGTTTAGCACTAAATGTGTAGTTAATTTGAGGTATATACACTATAGATTTCTCTACAGCAGTTGGTCTTCCAACCCCCCCCTTTTTTCTCATTTGCGAAATGGTAGTATCTTTTCACTTTTTCAAGCTAGGTGGGCCCCATAAGCACTTGGTAGATGGCTATGTCTCTTAGGAGCTCAGGCTCATTTCAACCCAGCTTCTACCTGCCTTCCACATGTTGTGTCCATGAAGAATTTAATTTATGTAGCAGGTCTTCCCTTGAGAATCCCCACCTTCTTGCCATATGTCACATGCATGAGGAAGTTTCACTAAATAGGTTGAGAAGGTGACAAAGAACTCATGAATCTTCCACACGTGTAGTCACATCTCCACCTCATTGGATAATGATTCTCGGTTTTTAGGATTATGATGGTCATGGAGAATTAATGATGGAGACCAAAGAGTTTTTAGTGGTGAATCTTCCCCAATTGATGAATTCTGCGATTTTATTTTCCAGGAAATGACGAATAGTCTGGGGTAACACAGTGATCAAATCACCCAAAATTTTTGGGTTAACGGTCCACTGTATTCTTGCTTCGCCATTGACCACACATCGTTCGACGTGGATGCCCGTAATATTCACCTGGAATCACTCGGCTGTGGGTATTAGATCACCTCCATTATTCACCAGAAATAGTAAAATGACCCTGTACCCAGGACCTATTTTGCCAATGGTAAATTAAATCTTCATTGCACGTATCGACCAATTTTTCCTATCGTTAAATTTCATGTTAAGCATAATGAGGCCCAATTTGCCAATATCAATTAAAAAATTATAAGCATTCAAGGACCCATTGCACCCCACTTAAATCAAGATGCATTTTGAAACGCCCACGAAATTTGCCAAAAATGCAATCATGGATTGATATAAATACAATTGAAAGTTTGAAACACTCTTTCTTACAATTTGTTTGTGTCTGATTAGTAAATTTGGGAGCTCTCGATTCGCATTCCGCAATTTGAGTTGGAACGTCGAAGTTGATTGTAGGGCGGAGGGCCAAAGTTACAATCCTACAACACAGGTCCATGCATTCCTGATTCCTGATTCAGATAATTGAGAAGGCATAAAGGTGAGTAATCATATCTTCATACTTGATAGTATTAGTTTTAATTCATAGTGAAAGGTCAAGACTCAAGATGTCAGACATGGGTAAGACTCCTCGGGGTGGTGAAGGGATTGAGATGTCAGACAAGGGTGAGACTAAGACTCCTTAGGGTGGTGAAGGGATTGGGATGTCAGAAAAGGGTAAGACTCCTCAGGGCAGTGAAACTGAAGGGATTGGGAGGCCATCAAAATGCCCAAAACTTAAAGATACTACCATAAAGTCTTACTTTGGAATTGACAAATTTTCTGGTCCATCAACTTTTGCAGTTGTAGAAGCCATTCATAGTAACTCACCACCACCACAAGGTGGGATTATCATTGAGTTAAATGCATCAAATGAGGATGACAATACTAACATAGCATAAGATGTTCTAAGGGATACACACAATGAGATAATTCACTCGGATGCAAATGCTAAAACTGAAGATGATTTTGGTAGGAAAAAAGAAAAAGGAAAGTAAAACTGGGGCGAGAGTGGGAAATGACAAGGAGTTTTAAGATTGAATGGGTAGAAAAGTACCCATTCATTGAACCAGTCCCAAACAATGATGAACAACCAACAGAATGCAGGTGTAAGATTTGTAGCTAGAAAACTAAAAGAGAGAAGAAGATGCAGCTAAAGTTTGACACCATAGAAAAGCATATTGGTAAGGTTTATGAAAAATGGATCATAGACGGAAAGGAAACACCAGTAGTAAGATGGAAATCAAAGGAATAATGTCTTCATGTTAAGTATGCCATGGAATATGAAGAGCATAACCACAAAATGACACTGATTGGTAATAGTGGAAATACAATCAAGGCTAGGCTTGAACATGCAGCAAAAGATGGAAACTTGGCAAAGACTATTCAGATGAATGTTATTTTTCATATTCTATCGAGAGGGCGTCCTATGAGAGATTTCCCTGAATATAGTAATTTATTATCTTTTTTGAATGTTCCTCACTATCCTATGTCACATTGGTCAATAAACACTAGATGGGAAATGGTAAACTGTCTCGCTGAGGTGGAAAAGCAAAATTTATAGGAGTGTAAAAGAGTCAAAATTCATTTCATTATCCATAGATGAAGTTATTGCGATAGATAACACTGCTTGGGTCTGTATGCATGTGTATACCATAAAAGAACACATCCGCCAAACTCATCTACTCTGTGTTCATAAAATGAGGGGCAATTCAACAACAAAAAATTTATATTTGAAAGTTAAGAAAGATTTGAATGAAATCTCTAGTATGGATGACTTGACAATTGCCGAGAAGTTGGTGTGTGTTGGAGCTGATGGAGCTGTAGTAATGCAAGGTCAAAGGACCAGTCTTTGCACAAGATTACAAACTAGTATTGTACCATACATGCTTGGCATTCACTACATGGCCCATCAAATGAATTTAGCATATAATATTGTAAGCAATTTCTCTACATTGTCAAAAGTTGAAGATCTGGTCCATGAGCTCCACTCATACTTCTGTCGAAGTCCTAAACGTTTTGCATAATTTCAGATTTTTGTTGAGGGGGTAACAACAGGAAACAAGCTTCTTAGGGATGTTGAGACTAGATGGATCTCCTTGCATGGACCAGCGGAACGATTTCTAATAGAATATCAATCATTGATTGGACTAATGTATGAGCAATGCCTCATAGTAGACAAAGCTCCTGATCTCTAACATAAGTTAAGTGACATAGAGACTCTGTTAACTTTAGCTAGTCTTCTCCCCATGCTGAATTCAAGGAACAAACTTGTTAAGAAAGCCCAAGACAAAACTATGTATATCAATGAGTATAGCACTCTACATAAAATGACATGCTTGGGCTGGGATGGTCTATATTTAGATCTAATAGGGTGAAGCCCAATTTTTTTTAGGTGGCAGATAATTACAGATTTGAATCATGCTGAATTTTTTTTACATTTCAATGCAAAAAATGAGTTATGTGTCTTTGTAAAAGGATTTCAAATACCAATGCACCAATCTAAGATGGGCAAGCGAGGTAGAACACTACCAGTTAAAAAGGAATATTTTGACAAGATTGTTAAATCTATTAGTGATAATTTGAAGTCTATTGCATACGTACTTTCAACTGAGATTTGTGAAAGATTCCCTCGAGAAAAAATACTTGAAGCCATGGGTTGTGTGTATCCTCAATTTTGGAATTCAATTGGAGATAATCCAAATGACACAAAGGTGTTTCATAAAAAACTAGAGGAATTGATATTGACATTTTCAAAAGATGCATATTGCAATGGACAACCAATAGAAGGAATTTTAAATTCAGATCATCTTAAAAAATAATGTAAACTCTTTGCATTGTGTATGAAACAACAGTTGGATAACTTGGAGAATCCATTTGAACCTGGATCAATCACAAGGCTTTGGAAAAGGATAGATCAGAGTGAAGTATTGCATATTGCAATACCAGAATATTTCAAACTGGCTAATTTATGTCAAACAATGATCTATTGGGGTTGGTGGAAGATGAGAGAGTTTTTAGTGCATTAGGGCTTTTGAAATCAAAGATCAGAAACAAATTAGACAAAAATTTGGAAACTTGCTTGAGGTTGTTTGTAACATAGTATAATGTTAGAGATTTGCAATATGATAGGGCAGTGGAAATCTAGAATTCCATGCATGAAAGATGAGGGTTGTGCAACACTTTAAAAGCTAGTGGTGCTATCGCTAGTGCTGAGACAAATGATGGATCGCAGACTTAGAGTCAACATGAAGACGAATAAATTTTTGAATACCCAACTCAGAATGAAGATGAACCTGTTAGTACTAGTCCATTTCCAGATCTTGATTCCATTTGGGATATAGAAGCCTCAGACTGGGTCACTGAAGTGAATTAGCAGACAGTTTATAGGTATTTATACTACAGTTCTTGAGTCATATTACAATTTGCAATACTATAGATGTCATTGATGACTTTTGATATTGTATTCCTTGAATTTTTCAATCCAAACAAATACTTATTTCATATTTTTAATTGTGAATTTGAATTATTAGTAAACAATTAGAATTTGGTTTCTGAATTATTAGCAAACAATTGAATTATTGGTAAATTGGTTCCACATTATGTTCAACATGAAATGCAACAATTTGTGTCACAAGATCCATAAAATTATTTATATTACATAACTATTAGAACCTTTCTACTGTTCTACATTAAATGCTTAACATGATGTTAGAACAACATTTTTTCCATTTTTCCAAAATGCCAACTCCTTTAGGACTGCAATTTTTTTGGCTAAGTCATGTCAAGCTTCGATTCATGTCATGGGTTTATCCTCTAGTTTTATGGAAGTATCTTTTCACGATTTCTCATCATGTGCATGGTGATTAGGGTTTTGTGTTTGTTTTTTGTCTTAGTCAGCTAGTAAACCGAAGTTGTTGTGCATTGAAAATATGAGTTGTCCTCTCTCTATTTGTCCATGTCAATGTCAAGTGTGGTCAAATGGTTGGTCAGACAATGAGACATGTTTAATGTTTCATCTCTAACTCACAGATAAATTTCATGTTTAACAATTTAAGTGGTGAGTTAGTGAGTGTTGGTTTGGGTTTAAATCACAAGGTCTCTAGCTTTTTGGGTGTTAGCATTTTATGTTAGCGAGCTGGAGATTGTTAATGAAATTGATTTGGTCACAAGGTCTCGAGTTGGTCTGATGTCATGCATTATAGCCATGAGAGTTAGTGAGTAAGTCATTAATGGACATGTTGTGCCACTGCTCATGCTTATTTATGAAGGTAACATAAAACATTGGAGAGTGAGCGACTATCAATTTTTGTTGGTACTCACTCGGTCGCTACGGTTAAGAGATAAATAGTTTGAGATTTTATGGTTATCGCTAGCTCACAGGTCCTTTGTCATCAAGTTAGTTTAAGTCGTGAGCTTGCAAGTACTGGGAGATTTTAGTTGTCTCTACCTCACGAGATGTTTTGCACTTGACCATTTTATGTTGCGAGGTTGTGAGTTTATGTTATCGCAAGGTCGTGAGGTGTTCGCGGTTAAGTCATTTTAATTTGTGATCATGCGATGTGGTTGGTATCACAACTTAGTTGGTTTGGTCGCTTGCTCATAGGTTTTGAAGTTGTTTAGCATTTTATGTTGTGATCTGGTGATAGGTAAGTTTTGGTTTGATTTTGTGGTCATCGCATGCTCATGGGTTTGTAAGTCTCAAGTCAAAAAATGTTTCGAGAATGCGATGGCGGTTAAGTGTCTTGTTGTCACAGGCTCACAAGGGTTTAAGTCAAGTTAAGTTTTGAGTTGTGAGCTTGAGATGAAATAGGTTGTTTTGTTAGATTTGCAGTGGTTGCCAGCTTGCAGGTAAAGAAAGAATATTACAAATGGTGTTGTGAGGTTGCAACTGAAGGGCTTGATGAAGATCAATAGTTGTCGCTCACTCCTAAGATTCTTTGAAGATTTGTAAAAGGGTTTGTGAGCTTGCAATTAAGAGGATTTGGTAGCATTGTCACTAACTTGCCAGTTACTTTCCAAATTATTATAATCGGTTGCGAGTGTGCGATTAAAGATGGGGATTGCACGTGGACTTGTTTGCTGGGTTTTGTAAAAGTTTTGAATGGCAATAGCCAATCAAATAGAAGGTTATGAACTCAAATTTCTCTCTAGTAATTCAACTTTGAATTAATGTCACAGTAGCTAGTTCATGCAAGTGTGCCAATTAATGAGAGAAGTGACAATGCCCAAATACCATAAATTGCATGATCGTGTCGAGATTTCGTATAATTGCATTCTATCTTCGAGGTAATCCAATGAATTGAGCTCTACAACAATGTTGGAGAATTCAAAGTGTTGGGTGTGGGAAAATTTCAAAAAATTGGTTAAGTTTTTCTCCTGCAACTAAAATGAGCAAGGCGATGACAAGTGGAGGTTCCAAGCCCAAGGTCACTGAGTAAAAGAAGGATAAGAAATACAAAGAAGAATTTGTAGATTTGTTGCCATGGACTTCCATTTCTTTGAATACAAATGCATGGAAAGATTTAAGGAGCCAATGCACAAACCTGACCATGCTTTATATGTCTGGTACTGCTCTATTTCATTATTTCTAGAATAATAGGGTTAAGGGTGTGCTGATGTCAAACCCTTGGGATTTAAATATGGCAAAGTTAATTGTACTAGATGTGTATGTTGATGTGGATTTGATCAAAGAGTTGGCCAAACACTATTGCCCAGTATCTAGGGTAATCAGAAGAAAGAACTAGTATGCCCTAGTTTCAATTAACAGAGCTAGCTTTGTTGAAGCTTTCTAGATTCCTGGAACTACATGTACAGATATAGATTTGGAGCGGATTGCAGAGGATTATGACAAATACAAAGGTGTTATCAAGAAGCATGCAATTCCTAGATACATGACTAGGATGGATGGGAAACCAGTTAGAATTCTAGATAGTATCGAGCCACCATTTGACATCACACCTTTCCACCATTATATGCATTGTACAATCTATGGATTATGCAGAGTGTTGGGTTTTGATGGAGATTCAATAGTGTTAGCTGAATTACTGATGATGACTATGGACATTCAACACCCAGATGTTAACAAAGATTATGATTATGTGGGCTATGTGGTTGAACACATTCATGATGCTCTAGTTGAAATTTAGAGTGGTGCACCCAGCCCTACATTTAAGCATTATTCATTGTTGATGCATTTAATCTTGTTCTATAATGTTGAGTTCATGAATAAAGAATTGGAGATGTTCAAAGAAGAATTTGGTGCCTTAATGCCAATACAAAGATGGATGCAGGTTTGGGATAGTAGTTCTCCCCATTCTTCTTTCCTTTACTTTAAAAATTGGATTGTTTTGCCAATTATGGAAATGCTAGGAATAAATAGGAAAAGATTGTCAATAAATGTTAGGAGAGTTTTGAGACCTTACCAATACATTCCAAACTGGTCTATTTCACATAATTGAGGGGACTTTTTCTTTTTTTATAACTTTACTGTGATCAAAGTCTATGGGTATCCTCAACCTCCCCATATTTTACCAAAATTTGTTCCAATTAGGATTGCTTTTATGGAGTTTATTTGACAATTGACCCTAGTTGAAAAAAAATTCATTGAGAAACACAGGATGGGTTCTTTACTTCCTAGGCTTTGGGTTGTGTTTGATTTACCATTGGTAGGAATTCCTTTGATGAAGTAAACAATTTCCTTAAACAATATAGGTTGGTTAATGTTGTGTCTAGATTATGTGATCTTGAATAATTTATTAAATGTGCATTGCCAAAAATGACACCTTGGGCCACAATAAAGGACCATGAACCATTGGATGATGAAGATGTGGTTAGAAATTTGCTGAGAAAAGAGGAAGTACAAGAAAGGAGAAGAAAATGGAAAATTTTGATGAGATTTGAAGCAAAATTGAAGGATGTTGACCCTAGTTTCTCGAGTTTTTGCCCTGATAACCCATACCTCGAGAGGATTAACAGAATGTTGAGTATATATAAAACTTTGATGGAACAAATGCCTCAAACTCCGAATTTGGCTTCTCAATAGCAAGACCCCCAAGATGGACAATCTTCACATGGTAAGAGGCCACTTATTGTGTCTGCTAATGATGTAGAGAGTGGGGATGAAGCTCAATCTGCCCAAGTGCCACTTGCAAAGAAACAAAAAACCAAAGAGGTGGGTGCAATTGTGAGGAGAGACCCTACTAGAGAAATTGTTACTGAACAAGGACACTACTTTCATCAAATAAGGACACATCTCAGAGAAGCAGGGTAGAATGAAGAACAGGGAGAAATAAACGAAGCCCTTGCTCGAGGCTTTGATGAGCGTGTGATGTTGTCAAATGAGTTCATGAAAGATGATGAATTAATTAAGTCAGATGAATTTAAAAGTTTTCTGAGAAGGTTTAAACAAAATCAATTAAGACAAAATTTGATCATAGAGGAAGAAAATGTAGAAAAGAATGAGGAGATTGTCAAGGCACTATAGGAATATGATCCTGACAAGGAGAAAATAACTGTGGATCAGGAAAGACAATTGATTAAGAGTACTAGTATGACTATGATGCCTGACTAGGATATCCAGTCTATGTTTACTAATGATTAGATTAGGAAGCAAGAGGACCCATTGTTTAAAACTGAATTTGAAATTGGAGATGTAATAAGAGGATCAGGATTTAATCCTAAGTCAAAGACACTTGTTGCTTGGTCTTAGGCCCCTTCCACTCAAAATACCCACCTTCTAAATATCCAAGTATAAAATAAAGCTGACAGAATGATCTCGAATTTGCAGAACACAAGTGACATAGAGATTGCCTCATTTTTTACTCAAGTTTCTTTCATGAATTTATGAAAAATAGAGTATTTGTCAAGAAGATACACATAAATATATAACCAATTGATTGCATTAGCTAAAAAATATGAAGAGACACTGATGAAGAAGGTCGCTCTGGAGGAAGAGATAGTGGAGTTGAAAGAAAAAATTGCAAATAAGCCCCCTCCAATACAGATTACATAACAAGTACAAGAAATACTAGCTGATGTGACAACAAAAATGGAGGAATACATAGAGAAAATTGAAAAGCTTGAAAATGAACAAAATGTCAAGGCTATCTTTGTTGTGTCAGAAATTCTAAAACATAGGATTAATGTATTGAAAGGAAATTGATGGTAGTGCATGATTTGCACATTTCTTTGAAAGAGGCAAGTAATAAATCCTCTGAGGTTGTCTCTTTTCTTGGACCTTTGTTCAATGTTTGGTCAAGAAGAAGAAAATTAATGGATAAGCTGGATATTGTAATGTTGTATAGTGACAAGTTCCCTCCCAAGATTAGTGACACTAAAGACATGGTGGAGGTAATCAATGCAACTTATGCATTTTTCATAGGGAAGGATGTGCTTATAGATGAAAAATTGCAGACATTTTGGGAAGGTTACAGTACATTGACCTGTCTTCAATTTATGGTAGTAATTAATAATTGAAATCAGTTTCTGATTGGACCAGTGAATTTAATTTGATTCTAGAGGGAGAATAAATAATCAAGCATATAGATGATTAAGTTGATGTTGATTTCCTTAACAGTATGCTTGATTCACTATTCAAGGTTAAGGTTGACCATACAAAGTTTATTGTTGAGGCCAGGGCAGTTATAGATTCCAGATGGACATAGTCAGTTGAAAAGTTGGAAGAGGTAAAGGCATTCAGTTGGCCAATAGACAAAGAGGTGGATAGGTGGCAAGCCATGCTAAAGCAAAAGAAGACATGTCAGGTTGCTAGTGCTACCCAAGATTTCTCAAAGTAATCCTAAGCTTGTTGCATCCTCATCTTATAAAAGGATTCCAAGATTAATTTGAGAGGGATGGCCACTTTTCTTTTTGATCAGTTGAGAGGGATGGCTAGTTGGCCACTTTTATTGATGTTGAAAACTCTGATACAATTATAATAGTTCAATTGTTCAAGCATTTGATAAGTGCATAGCTGAATCACATTTTGAATTTACTTTTTGATATCATTATGAATATAATATCAATATCATTTGCAATTTGAGATCTTCACATAATTGTCTTTGTGTTGAATTTATGTTTTCACTATGAGTTGAATGGTCAAGGGTTTTTCAATTTACATATATGCAAGGTAGATTATGGAATTGTTCTAGGATTTCTTTCAAGGAAAGAATTAAAGTTCTTGGGACAGTTTCCGTGAAATCATTTATTTTAATACAAATCTAATGATTATATCATTTGTATGAATTTGGGTTGTGTATGTAATGGCATATTCATTCCTATTTATTTGCAAATGAATCTTATTGAAGTTTATTATCAGGTTGTCTTTGAATTGTAAGTGACTCTATGTCCTAGGATAAGGCACTGGTCTATTGTCTTGATGTTGTCTTGATGAAGTGACCTTCCAATTATAATAGTTGATTCATTGTGGGTGAATATGCTTTCTTGTTTACCTTTGATTATGAAAGTGTGATTTTTTTGAGATCTGATTTAATGATTGCATTCTTTTTATATTAGATTTGATTAGATTTTGGATCTACCCTCATTTGTGTTTCATTATTACATCTTGTTTAGGGTTTGGGTTTTCATTGTGTTGTATATATTTGATCTCACCTACCCAACCTTAGACTATGTTCTTACTTCTTTGTGTATAAAATCTATCATGAAATTGGATCCTCAAAAGATATTCCCTTTAATTGAGTTGCATGCATATTTTACTAATTATGTTGTATTCCTATCTATTGTGGTGTTTGATCCAGATCCTTTCATTCTTAATACTCTTATGATTTTATATGCTATTGATGTTAATGTAATATATATGGAGGTGTTCTATCATGTACATTTTTTCCCTCCTCCATAAAGTTGGCATTTCCTCATACCTATAATCAACATGTATCTTGATCTTTGTATCCTTGCCATTATATGTGTATATATATATATTCCTCTATGAACATTCAATATTTTTTGTATCTTATCCATCGGTATGTTCGACAAGTTTTCTAGGACCTCAAAACCCTCTTCCCTTAAGTAATCCACCCACCAGTTACAATGAGATGCATCCTTAATATGATTCCAGACTAACAAAAATTCTGCATTCTTGGGCATAATAGGAAGCATTAAATGAAAAATTACATATACCATAACAATGCAACAAATGAAAAACTCTTGATTTTGTTCATTTGAAAGATGATATAATTATACTTTGGAGAGAAATAGATCAAAATTTAATTTCTATTGAATAAAATTACTACTTTTGTCACAAAATAAATTTACATATAACTCCTTCAAGATCCTGCACAAAGCTTGACACTAAATGCTTTTCATTTTCTTTGTAAATGACTGTACAAATTGCTCCCTTTATGTAGACTCACTACTGGAACTAGAAAAGGAACCCCAAAGGCACCAGAATTTCAGAACCCTCAAGAGACCCCCCTAAAAGGAACCCTTCTAATGGCCTTGATTTCTCTTTTTATAGAAGAAAAGGGAGCAACAAGCTTCAAGCCAAGAGACACATGTCAACAAAACATTTACTCTTAGAAATTAGGCCTAAAAGGCCATATGCAATTCTGTTACAAAAATATTATTTATCCATGCACTGGTCGTGAATCAAAAATTTCAACTAAAAATTGGTAGAAGCAAAACTGCTTGAGCCATGCCATTATCACCCTGATGCCTTCTGAGAGATGTTATGTTCTATCCAATAGATCATTTCCCTTCTCGAAAGGGATACTAGGACCTGCCAAGAAGTAAAGTCACCCCTAAAATGGAAAGAGGAGCTTGAGCCTTCATGCCCAGGAATAAAGAAAATGGAAAGAGGAGCTCGAGCCTTCATGCCCAAGATTAGAGAAAGTGGAAAGAGGAGCTTTAGGGTAAACATAATATGCTGGGGAGGGGTCGCAACTTCCATGTCATCAAAAAGATGATTGGTTGCCACTCCCCACCCAAACAAATCCTTCTTTCATTCCTTTGCGGGCTCCTTCTTCAAACACCCTGCCATCCTGTGGCAGAGTAGAAGTAGAGAATGTGCCATGCATGGCCTTTCTTGATAAGAAAAGGCTTTCACACCCCCTCTGGCAATCCTTCAAACTTTCACAACCCCTATGACAATAAACAAACTCACACAGGAGAAAAAAAACACCCATCCAATATCACAGAGCACACAACAACTGCATGCACGATCCTGCTCAAACATCATCTTCCTTTCTGAGGAAAAAACCACTCTCAAAAAATGAAAAAGGCTTCTTTTCTCTTCTACCAATTAAGTCACCACTCCATTATATTTATAACTTTTTAACACTTCATCTGGTGATGCTCATTCATGTGAAAAATCATCATTTTGGTACTTTTGAACGTGACTCTAGACTCTAGAAGTCATGCCTATCAAATCCACTACATCCTGCTAAGGCTCATCTTATTGAATGATTTTTTTTTGATTTTATGCCTCCTTGATTGTATAAATTTTTCTTCAAAATCCCTGACAACAAGCAACCTCTGATTTCTCAGAGAAATTCGTGATCTCCCATCTCTAACTCAGAGCTATTCAATCCTTTTATGCCTCTGAAACCATCGTCCTCGCTTGTCTAATCAACCTCGACTCAAGAGAAACCTTCAAACTAGTCCCTTAGGAATGAGTCGACATCCAAGCCCTAAAAACTCCTTGTACATATTATCTTGCCACCATAGTTGTTGCTAGATCTCATGTTTGTTTAATGTTAGCATTTTTAGGTCGTGAGCTAGCGACTAGATAGTTTGTGGTTAATTTTTATGGTTATTGCCAGCTTGCGAGGTTAAATGTCTGAAGACGTGATCAAGCCACGAGCTGGCGACAAGTTGGTTTGGGTTTACATCGTGAGGTCTCTAGATTTTTGGGTGTTAGCATTTTATGTTAGTGAGCTGGAGATTGTTAATGAAATTGCTTTGGTCATGAGGTCTCAAGTTGGTCTGATGTCATACATTATAACCACGAGAGTTAGCTAGTAACTCCTTTCACACAATTGTCGCTAGCTCTCATGTTTGTTTAATGTCAGCATTTTTAGGTCACGAGATAGTGACCAGACAGTTTGTGGTTACGTTTTATGGTTATTGCCAGCTCGCGAAGTTAAATGTCTAAAGACTTGATCAAGTCGCGAGCTTGCGAGTGAAGTGCTAGTGGCTAAGAGATAAATAGTTTTATGTTGGCGAGTATGCGAAAAGGGTTAAAGTTACCACTATCTCCAAGTCACTGTGGTGACAAGGACTTAACATTTTGTGGTCGAGAATTGGCGAGTGGCAGTTCAGTTGTCCTCAGTCACTAGATCTTGAGGTTATGAAGGCTTAGCATTTTCAGCTTGCAAGCTGGAGATAGAGTCATAAGGGCTTGTCGCTAGGTTGTGAGATTTTCTAATGGGCAGTCTTTCAGGCAGAGGGTTGCCGACTGTGTGCCACATGTTTTAATGACTTGACAAAGACTGCAGAGGTGCCAATATATATTTTTTACGTTTTGGAAAAAAGGTTGAAATTGCCAATATTTTTTTTTACGGTCTGAAAATAGCTTGAAATCACCAATATATTTTTTTTATGGTTTGAAAATAGGTTGAAATCGCCAATATTTTTTTTTAATGGTTTGAAAATAGGTTGAAATCGCCAATTTTTTTTTTTAATGGTTTGAAAATAGATTGAAATCACCAAAGCAAATATTTTTTCTGGTTTTAAAAACATTACAATTTGCCCACACAAATATTTTTTTGGTTTTACAAACATTACAATTCGCCCACACAAATATTTTTTTGGTTTTAAAAACATTACAATTCGGCAGGATTTTTCACAAACTTTGAGTGATCACGAATGATTCGCCAATGGAGATTAATATTTTTTCTTCGTAAACCGCAAAATTTCACCAGTAAAATTAAAATTTTCCTCGGCAATTATACACCTTTCCCAAGGTTCTTACACCTTGTCCGAGGGGGGGGGGGTTCTTAAAGTTTCCTTGATGGAGACAACTAAGCAAAAAGATGTGCATGCATAAACCAAACAAGTTGTAAAAGGAGCTTTAAAGTCAAGGAGATCGTGAAAATAATGGAAGCACTTAGCACATCAGTCATGACCAAAACATAGATATTCCAATACCAAAGATCAAGGGTGAATCAACGGCCCAAAATCCACTAGCACACAAGTAGCTGGCAATGCTATTTTGGCCTTACTCCCATAAAGTTCTCATGCCAAGCGGCAATGCTCTAGAAAGAAGACTATAAAATCTCGCGAAGAGAAAAGGAAAAGGGATTCTGAATTTTTGAAGACTCTGAGATTGAATCTCTTAGAGGAAATGGCTTTGTATGAATGTAAAATCTTTAGAAGAAGAATTTTTAGCTTGGCCCCTTGATTTTCTTGCATGAATTATGATTTGCAACAGAGTCTTAGCCTCACTTTTAATTCGATAGATTGTGCCTTTGCCACCTTTTTCTCATTATAAATGATACTATGTGCCATTAACAAGGGCATGGTTATTTTTCTTAATGAATGTGTTGTCTATGTTTCCTCTGTTCATGAAATATAAACCATTTGTAATCACTCTTTCAGTTTTATGAAAATTGGTTTTGGATGGCATTTGATTCACATGATGTAAAGGGGTTTCTCTTTTCAGAGTAGCAAGGTTATTAATTTTGTTTGACCTTTATGGGTGCTTCCCATGGGAGTGTTATTATGAGGATTCAGTAAATACTAAGAGGGGGGGTGAATTAGTAGTTAAACAACTCATATAATACTTCAAAAACACTTCAAAAACTAGTACCGGTAACTACTCAAATAGTACATTATATTGATTTATCAACCACTCACATAAGTGTTCATCAACATGCAAATAAAGTAAAGATATCAAATCCACATATCAATAATGCATCGACACATGAACACAAAGATTTTTCATGTGGAAACCCAAATGGGAAAAAGCACGGTGGGAATTAGCACCCATAAAATATTTGCACTCTTTTGGAATGTGGCCGGTTAAAGGCCTAGCTCGGTTAGGAGCTTTACAATATGTTGGGTTAAGAGCAAACCCTAATAGGAGTCGCCCGATTAAGGGATTTCACCTTAGCCCTGTTAGGAGCTCTACCCTGTTAGGATTAACCTTGTTAGAATATTTTAAACTCAAGCTAATGAGCCACTCGGTGAAGGGATTTTACAAATAAGACCTGTTAGGATCTACCCGGTTAAGGGATTTCAAACTATTGTAACTGTTTGGGAACAACATGGCAAATGATTTGATCACAACACTTCCTTGTTTGCTAGTACAGATCCTTTTCAGCTCAACTCTGCTACATACATGCAGAATCTTCAATTTGGTTTGGCACACTCTTCTTCTTAAATCACCAACATAAAAACTCTTCTCAAACTCGACCTAAATACACTTTTCAACTAGGTCGATTACATAACCCTAATTGCATTTAAAATACATTGAATTTACATTTACAAATCATTACAACAAATTTCTAGATAATTTCCACTGTTGAATGATCACCGCACATCACCGCACATCGATTTGATAAGCAATCAAGCCCTTGTCACATTCTGGTTAGCACTTTGTTGTTTCCCAAGAAACCTGATCCTTGTACATGCTTAAACATTATCTTATCATTGCACATGGTTTCTGACACATGTAAAGATGTCAATCTAGGATCTAACCCTAAACTACGCTTTATTCATAAATAAACTTAAAATTTCAATTTCTAAGCATATTTTATACAGGATATAAGCAAACATCGAATATATCATAATAATGCATATGAATATTACAATATCCAATACTAAGAAATTCTTATTTCCTACTTAGGCTTCCAAATTGCCTTAAGAATATACAAGAAGATGCATCCATCGATCTTTAGTCTGAGTCGATTCCTTCTATCTTTTGAACGCAGACGAGAACAAGAATCAGGCACTTTTTCCACCCAACCTTGAAGCTTACGCTTCCTCGGAATTCTTGGTCAATCAAGAATACCCGACCCTGCACGAATTGGTTTAACCAAAGAATTTGAAAGCAAGAGGGAATCTGGTGCATGCCTAGATAATATATGCATTTTGATTTTTCCTACTTCATTCTAAGAAACAAGCATTTGCTATCATACTAGGATGTGGTAGAGAGTATAAATAAGGAATTTCTATCTTTTTCTATGGATAATTCAATCAATAACTCGATCGAGTATATGCCATGCACAGCAAAATAATAGTTGGAAAAAGCAACTATTCTCCCTAAAAAATCCACATTCGGCACCCGTCCCGAAAGGTAAATTTTTCCAACTCAAGCTTAACCCTAGCTTGATTCCCTCAAACACAATTTCGTTCTTCTTTTGACCTTGTCATTCTTCGTCAAATGATTCCACGCCTTGATCGCAAGTCTCTCTTTCTCTCCAACTATCTCTCTATCGCTCAATCTTTACGATATTATCAAACTATTGTTCCTCTCTATCAAACTATTCTAACCCTCCCTTCAAGAAATTATCACTCTTCTAATCTCGTGTGAGAAAGAATGACTGAATGACTGTGTGTATATGTCTATTTATTCTAATCTTTGGCTATGTTTGTTGCTATCCTCTGGGTCTTATTTACTGTTCCATTATTTCTATTGTCATGTGGTTGTAACTATAATCTCCATGCAGTTCTATGAATTTAATACCACCCTTGATTTGTGGAAAGTTCGAGTCTTATTGTTAAAAACTTCTAACCGTTTCAGTTGGAGCTTGATTGCTGCATGGAATCTGTCAACTTCAGCTTATCCACCGAAGAGACATGTTGCATGCCAAGTCATTTTGCATTCTAAGTCACCCCAAAGGGTCGTGGGAGTGTTTAAGTCTCCACCATGCTCTGGTTTGCATAATTTCTTTGACAGTGACCATCATGGATGGAGGGAGTTTTGCTAACAAACCAACCAAAGCGGCTACCGTGGGTGGAGGAAGTCTGTTAACACACCGACCAAAGCGGCTCTTCCTTTGGCTTCAAATGGTCGACCACCTTTTTCAACCCACCACCTTATATTAATATGTTTAATATTATATTTATATATTAAATGACTCTTCTTTAATATTAAATATTAAACTTTGTTTTTAATAAACCATTTCTTTGATTAAATATATATATATATATATATATATATATATATCAGATTTTCATTACATAGTTTAATTTCATAAATACATATACAATATTTATAAATACATTATTTTGAATGGTCATGATCATAAAATAAGAAGATAATCACTTAAGCATAATTAAATATTCAATATATATAAATGTATATATATATTATGGATTTTTATAAAATAGTTTAATTCCTCAAACCTATTTACATATTTGATAATTACACTCTTATCTATAAGTCTTTGATCGAATTATCATTAGAATTCATATACACATGTATATAATGCGTATATATTTTTGATCTCAAATGATTACGTATATGTATAAACAAAAGTCTTTACGAAATCAAATTTGATTATAATTGGATATTGATATATGTATATGATTGAATTCTTATATGCATATACATTTTATACTATTGACCAATTTACAAAAGTACTTATTAGTACGCTTTTCCATACATTATACATATCTGAACAAGAAGGACATAAAAACCTAGGGTTGATATTCGTTTTCGAATCATCTACACATTTTATCTCTTTTAATCATAAAGCTTAATATTTCACCATTACTCATGCAACTTAAATTCAATTCAATCGCCACTCACATCATGCAATCAATGCACATGTATAATTATTTAAATCAATCTACTTCTCATTCCAAATTCATCATTTCAATTTGAACAAACACTCAAATAAGGTCATTTAAATCATCCACATTTTCAAGATGCAAATTATAAATCCTAATGTGGTGTGTGAAAGATTCCCTTTTCTATCGAAGTCATTCAGTTAAAAGCAATTATACCTGATTCGTGTTCTCGCCTTCGACCTCCTTCACCTCATCCTGCATTACTTGCACTCAAAATTTTATCAGCATTGACAAACCCACAAGAATATTAAATGTCGAATTTCATATCAATTGCAAGAGTAAAAAGCATACTATATTTCCTCATACTAGATTATGAATGATCTAATCTATTTTAAATTTCAAAATCACATTACATCTTTAAATTGCACAATATTAAATAAAATGATTCGTGACATCCTTCCCCTCTTGGAAGAGACATCGTCTCGATGTCTTGCCACTCATTAATAATCACAAAACATAATATCTCACAAAATATCAATCTTACCTCAAATTTAAATAATAATACCAAGAGCACACAGACTATCCAAGTTTACATCATAAAATATTAATAATTGTTTCAAAATATCCAAAATTAAATAGCAGTTCTTTCCTAAGAAAGCAAATGAGGAAATTGATGGTCAGTCATCTCAACATCCTCCCATGTAGCACTATCCTCAGAATATTGGTCCCACTAAACCTTATACTAAGTGAAATCTCTGCTACATAGCTTCACACTATGCTAATGTAGAATTCGGATGGGCTCCACTAGCACCACCCCTAGATCCTGAACCTGTAAGGATTGCCAATCAAGAATATGAGATGCATCAGCATTGTAAGGTTTCAATAAAGACACGTGAAACACATTATGGATTCGAGCTAGAGTAGGGGGTAAAGCTAATCTATAAGCAACTGGATTAATAACCTCCAGTACATCAAAGGGTCCCACATATCTTGGAGCCAATTTTTATGATTTTCCAAATGAGATAAAGCTCTTATGAGGTTTGACTGTCAAAAAGACTTTATCTCCTGCAGCAAATTGTCTAAAAGTTCTATTTTGGTCTGCATAACTCTTCTGTCGGTCAGCTGCTTCCTTCAATCTACTCTTAATCAACACCATCTATTCATCCATTTCCTTGAGTAAATCTAGACCAGTAATGATCCTATCCTCTAGTCTATCCCAGCTGATAGGTGTGTGACATTTTCACCCATAGAGTGATTCAAAAGGTGCCATACCTAATGATGCATGAAAGGAGTTGTTATAAGAAAATTCAACTAAGGGTAAGTACTCCTCCCATGTGTACTGCTGATCCATGCAATACATTCTCAAAAGATCCTCCACTACCTGATTAACCCTTTCTGTTTGGCCATCAGTTTGAGGATGATATGCTGAGCTAAAATTTAGCCTTGTTCCCAATGCTGCATTCAATGTTGTCCAAAATCTAGAAGTCATCTTGGTATCCCTATCAGATATAATAGTTTCTGGAACTCCATGTAACCAAAAAATTTCTTGCACAAATTTCTTGGCAAGAACAAATGATCCATCTTTTAGATTACCAGGTATGAAATGTGAAACTTTAGTCAACTTGTCCACCACTACTAAGATAGTGTCATGCTTATTCTTACTCATCGATAATCCTTGAATGAAATCCATACTGATTACCTGCCACTTGTATTCTGGTATAACATGTTGAAATAGAAGTCCTGCTGGATGAACATGTTCAGCTTTTACTCTTAGACATTCTAGACATTGTGCTACATACTCAACCATTTCTTTCTGGAGTTTAGGCCAGAAATACAATGTTTTCAAATCAGCTACCATCTTTGTTATTCCAGGGTGTCCTGAATAAGGTGTATTGTGCATCTCATGTAAGATCAACTTCCTCAACTCTCCTCCTTCTGGTATATACATCCTTCCTTGGTATCTCAAAATACCCTATGGTTCTATCTCATATCCATCATAGCGATGGTCTAAAGAGTCTCTTTCCAAGGCTTGTTTAACTCTTATATAATGTTCATCTTCAGAAAGATTTTACAACACTTGTTGCTTCAAATTTGTCCTTGTTGTAACCATTGTAGATAGGTGTCTTCTTCTGCTGAGAGCATCTGCTACTTTATTTTCCTTCCCTTGGATATATTCAATACCAAAGTCATACTCACTTAGAAATTCAAGCCACCTTCTCTATCTTGCATTTAGGTTAGGTTGTGTAAAAATATGCTTTAATCCTAAATGATCCATTTTAAGCTCAAAAGGCTTCCCTAAAAGATAATGCCTCCACATTTGTAATGCATGCACAATAGCTAGTAGTTCTAAATCATGTGGAGCATAATTCATCTCATATTGCTTTAGCTTTCGTGATTCATATGCAACCACCTTTCCTTCTTGCATCAATACTGCTCCCACACCTTCACCCGAGGCATCTGTAATTACTACAAAATGTCCGTTGGAATCTGGTATTGTTAATACTAGTGCTGTTTTCAATTTCTGCTTCAAGAGTTGAAATGATTCCTCGCATTTCTCAGTCCATTCAAACCTTTTTTCCTTTTTCTGAAGTGAGGTAATTGGTGCCACTATCCTGGAAAATCCTTCCACATATTTTCTATAATATCCTGCAAGTCCCATAAAACTTTGAACTTCTGAAACATTTTGGGGCGTTGGCCAATCTACTATTGCTTCTATCTTTGTAGGATCAACTGAAAATCCTTTGGCAAATATGACATGACCTAAGTATTGCACCTTTTCCTGAAAGAAGGCACACTTAGAGAATTTTCCATAAAGTTTACGATCTCTCAAACGTTGCAAAACTATCCTCAGGTGCTTCTTATGCTCTTCTTCATTCTTAGAATAGATCAATATGTCATCAATGAAGATTAAAACAAAGTCATCCAAGTATTCTCTGAAAATACTATTCATGAGGTTCATGAATGCTGCTGGGGCATTAGTTAAACCAAATGGTACAACTGTGAATTCATAGTGCCCATACCTTGTTCAGAATGCAGTTTTAGGAATATCTTCATCCTTAATCCTTAACTGATGATATCTGGATCAAAGATTGATCTTGGAGAATATAGATGCACCTTTCATTTGATCAAATAATTCATCTATCCTGGGTAGAGGATATATGTTTTTGATGGTTACTTTATTCAACATCCTATAATCAATGCATAACCTCAAAGTACCATCTTTCTTCTTTACAAAGATCACTAGTGCACCCCACGGGGATACACTTAGTCTAATAAAACCTTGCCTAAGCAATTCTTGCAATTGAGCCTTAAGCTCATACACAACTGTCGTTGTCATTCTATATGTAGCCTTCAATTGTGGCTCCATTCCAAGTAAGAGTTCTATAGAAAAATTGAACTCTCTCTTAGGTGGTAACTTGGTAAGATCTTCTGGAAAGACATCTAGAAACTCTACAAGGATAGGATAACCTGTAGGACTTTTCTCTACATTATTCAAATCACTAACCATGATGGAAATGATGGAACATCCTTTTCTTTGGGCCTTCTTGAGTTGCATTGCCGAAATGTATCTCAATTCAAGAGGACTTTGAGATCCAAAAATTTCAACGGAATTCCCAAAATCATCCATGCAACTAATGACCTTATCTTCACAGTTCACTATGGCTTTATGTTCAATCAACCAATTAATACCTAAGATCACATCATATGATCCTAGTGGTGCAACATAAAGGTTAACTTGGGTTTGGAAACTAGGAAATTCTAATTCATTGCAAAATAGACAAGTATCTACCCTCTTTTCTGCTCGATTTCCATACTGAACCATCCATGAATTTGAAATATAACTAGGTTTAATAGATATTCTAGAAACTACTTGTGGATCAATAAAACATTTAGTAGCTCCCGTATCTATTAAAATAGAAACTGATTGTCCAAAGAGCTTACTCGTGATCTGGATAGGTGTGGCTTGGAAATCAGCTTGACGATTGTCGACAGCAGCGTGAATCTGATGTTGAGGGGCTCCTTGCTGATATGATCCTCTCCGTTCTGAGGTACGTTGTGGAGAATTGGAGGCATAATGACTCCCTCCACAATTATAACACCCATCCCTAGGACCAGGATGGCCACCTGACCTTCCTCTGTCCATATTTTGTTGAGCATTGGTGTTATAGTTTGCTTTCTTATTTCCATCCTGATTTGCTCTTCCTTTTTCCTGGGTGTTGGGTCCCCTCTTAAGATTTCTTATCTGCCGATTGTTGCTATTGTGATTCCTTTGGAAATTTCTATTCCCAAAATTTGGTCAGTTGTTCTCATTCTTTCAGAGGTTCCCCAATTGCTGTAACTTCTGCTCTTGCTTAGTTGCCTTTTCAAATACCTCCACCATAGTTAATGGATTAAGGCTATCCACCTCCAATCCTATATGGGTTCTTAGTCCCAAAATGAACTTCTGAATGCAGAACCTTTCATCCATCTGGTATTGCGGAACATACTTAAGGAGATTAGTAAATTTCTCCCAGTACTGTGTTACCGACATACTACCTTAACTAAGGTTTTGAAATTCTGTCATCTTTTTGTTGAAGAATAATTATGGAAGCCACCTTTTCCTAAAGGATTGTAAAAAAAAATCCCAAGTGATCTCTCTTGGTTGTAGTTTCCTTTCTGACTTTTCATTGTCCCACCAAGTAGCAGCTTCACCAGACAACTGATAAGCAGCCCAAACTGCCTTGGTTTAATTTGACATGTTGCGGAGACTAAAATATTTCTCCATTTCAATTACCCATGCCTTTGCACCATCGCCAATTGTTTTTCCATCAAACTTTGGCAGGGCTATCCTTTTCAAATCCTTTGCCAGCTCTTCTTCTATTCTAGCTTGGTTGGCAGGTTGCTCCTCAACCCTTGGGGCTTCTTATCAGACTTCTCCGACCCTTCGAACCTCTTGTTCGAGATCATTCATCCTTGCACTTTGCTGATTGAGCAGATCAAGAATTTGATCTAACCTTGCGTTCCCATTACTTGACCCCGCCCTTGTGGTTCTTGAGGCCATTTCTATATATTAATTCTGCAACAGGGAGATATTGATAATTCTTAGCGATAAGAGACATATTTGCTATGTTACGTCTTTCGTAACTTTTATAATATTCCCTAACTTATAGCCTTATAAAGCAACTAGAGAGTTTAATACTCCTATTGAATAATTAAGAAAAACAATATAAATTTAAGATATAACAATATCAAATAATTTTATTCTACTTCTTTCCCATTTACTATATAAGTTAGGTTCCAAGTATATATATAGATATCATTAAGGAATACACAATTTTTAACTCAAAATACAATAGAAGACATCTTTATTTGATAATAGAAGAGGATACATCTTTATTTTATAGTAGAAGAGAATACATCTTTATTTTATAGTAGAAGAGAATACATCTTTATTTTATAGTAGAAGGGATTACATCCTTATTCGGTAATAGAAGGAAAGACATTTTATTGAAGTGTTGTAACACGTTACATCTCTCATCGAGAGGAGTCAGGGGAGTGGATTCTTTCGACTCTTTTGGACTTAATGGGGTATATCCTTCCGATTCAGTCTCACTTAGAGGGGTGTAGCCCTCAGATTCCTCAGAACTGATCACTATTGGTCTAATAGGTGAATATTCCAACTTAGGCTCTTTTTCTTTTTCAGGGATATTCTTCTCAGTATGACATTCTATAGGGTCCTTTCCTATTACAATACTCTTTTCTGGGACTGGTTTTGCTTCAAAAGGGGCGTCATCCAAAACCAGCTTAACAAGTGATTGAGGATCCTTTTTAACCCTCAGGTAATGGGCATACCCTGCTACTGACTTTCGGGCTGTTTGGTACGAACCATTTCTGTAAAACATAAAGCTATTAATTTCTAGATTTATCTTAGGGAAGTGACTCATATAGGTCCTAGTGTTATAAACCTAGGCTCTGATACCAAAATGTAAAGATGTCAATCTAGGATCTAACCCTAAACTACGCTTTATTCATAAATAAACTTAAAATTTCAATTTCTAAGCATATTTTATACAGGATATAAGAAAACATCGAATATATCATAATAATGCACATGAATATTACAATATCCAATACTAAGAAATTCTTATTTCCTACTTAGGCTTCCAAATTGCCTTAAGAATATACAAGAAGATGCATCCGTCGATCTTTAGTCTAAGTCACTTCCTTCTGTCTTTTGAACGTAGACGAGAACAAGAATCAGGCACTTTTTCCACCCAACCTTGAAGCTTACGCTTCCCCGAAATTCTTGGTCAATCAAGAATACTCGACCTTGCATGAATTGGTTTAACCAAAGAATTTGAAAGCAAGAGGGAATCTGGTGCATGCCTAGATAATATATGCATTTTCATTTTTCCTACTTCATTCTAAGAAACAAGCATTCGCTATCATACTAGGATGTGGTAGAGAGTATAAATAAGGAATTTCCATCTTTTTCTACAGATAATTCAATCAATAACTCGGCCGAGTATATGCCATGCACAACAAAATAATAGTTGGAAAAAGCAACTATTCTCCCTAAACATCCACATTCGGCACCTGTCCCGAAAGGTAAATTTTTCCAACTCAAGCTTAACCCTAGCTTGATTCCCTCAAACACAATTTCTATTGAGACTACAATCTTTCTTTTAAAACAAAAAATAGAGATATCATTTTTGTTTACTAATCATTACTTGTCTGATATATCTATCGAAGACAATCTTTCATATTTTGGAAAAACGATAAACTTTTATAAGCAATAATCTTAAAATCAATCTTTCGTCTAAAATAAAGTACATACAAAAGAAGGTGTTAAACATGTATGAAATTAATCTCATATGTAACCAAAAGTATGCAAACACATTCTAAAAATAGAATTAAAACTAATTATTTTTGTGCAAAATACAATATTAACATATTTTCTCTAAATTCTTTTCTTCTATTCCATAATGGTTTACAAAGCATTTCAAATATGATATTAATAATTGATACCCATTTGGACATACATATCTATTATCTAAACTTCCATTTCTACACATTTGATACCAAATTTAACAAATAAAATATAACATAAACAAAGGATTCTAAACTCTTGGAAACTTAGAGTGGATTGTAAGCTTTTGACCTTGTCGTTCTTTGTCAAATGATTCCACGCCTTGATCGCAAGTCTCTCCTTCTCTCCAACTATTCTTATCTCTATCCAACTATCTCTCTATCGCTCAATCTTTACGATATTATCAAACTATTCTAACCCTCCCTTCAAGAAATTATCTCTCTTCTAATCTCGTGTGAGAAAGAATGACCGAATGGCTGTGTGTATACGTCTATTTATTCTAATCTTTGGCTATGTTTGCTGCTATCCTCTGGGTCTTATTTACTATTCCACTATTTCTATTGTCATGTGGTTGTAACTATAATCTCCACGTAGTTCTATGAATTTAATACCACCCTCGATTTGTGGCAAGTTCGAGTCTTATTGTTAAAAACTTCCAACCGTTTCAGTTGGAGCTTGATTGCTACATGGAATCTGTCGACTTCAGCTTATCCACCAAAGAGACACGTTGCATGCCAAGTCATTTTGCATACTAAGTCACCCCAAAGGGTCTTGGGAGTGTTTAAGTCTCCACCGTGCTCTGGTCTGCGTAATTGCTTTGACAGCAACCACCGTGGATGGAGGGAGTTTTGCTAACAAAATGACCAAAGCGGCTACCGTGGGTGGAGGAAGTCTGTTAACACACCGACCAAAGCGGCTCTTCCTTTGGCTTCAAATGGTCGACCACCTTTTTCAACCCACCACCTTATATTAATAAGTTTAATATTATATTTATATATTAAATGACTCTTCTTTAATATTAAACATTAAACTTTGTTTTTAATAAACCCTTTCTTTGATTAAATATATATATATAGGATTTTCATTACACAGTTTAATTTCATAAATACATATACAATATTTATAAATACATTATTTCGAATGGTCATGATCATAAAATAAGAAGATAATCACTTAAGCATAATTAAATATTCAATATATATAAATGTATATATATATTATGGATTTTTATAAAATAGTTTAATTCCTCAAACCTATTTACATATTTGATAATTACACTCTTATCTATAAGTCTGTGATTGAATTATCATTAGAATTCATATACACATGTATATAATGCGTATATATTTTTGATCTCAAATGATTACGTATATGTATAAACAAAAGTCTTGACGAAATCAAATTTCACTATAATTGGATATTGATATATGTATATGATTGAATTCTTATATACATATACATTTTATACTATTGACCAATTTACAAAACTACTTATTAGTACGCTTTTCCATACATTATACATATCTGAACAAGAAGGACATAAAAACCTAGGGTCGATATTCGTTTTCGAATCATCTACACATTTTATCTCTTTTAACCATAAAGCTTAATATTTCACCATTACTCATGCAACTTAAATTCAATTCAATCACCACTCACATCATGCAATCAATGCACATGTATAATTATTTAAATCAATCTACTTCTCATTCCAAATTCATCATTTCAATTTGAACAAACACTCAAATAAGGTCATTTAAATCATCCACATTTTCAAGATGCAAATTATAAATCCTAATGTGGTGTGTGAAAGATTCCCTTTTCTATCGAAGTCGTTCAGTTAAAAGCAATTCTACCTGATTTGTGTTCTCGCCTTCAACCTCCTTCACCTCATCTTGCATTACTTGCACTCAAACTTTTATCAGCATTGACAAACCCACAAGAATATTAAATGTCGAATTTCATATCAATTGCAGGAGTAAAAAGCATACTATATTTCCTCATACTAGATTATGAATGATCTAATCTATTTTATATTTCAGAATCACATTACATCTTTAAATTGCACAATATTAAATAAAATGATTCATGACAACACATCATCACTAAGTTATGAACATGATAAGATCCATCGCCAAACCATAAATCATTATCGGTCAAAAGATCTATTACTGGTATACATTCTTCTTCACAAAGTTTATGACAGTCAATCATAACTCACTCAATACATTGAATCTGTTGATGCATTGTGGAACATAGATGTATATTCCTATCTTCAATACTCTTGTAAAACTGCAATGCCTAGCTCATCACTAATCATCCATACCGATATCTTGATCATCGCTTTGTTCTTGTTTGCCGGTTTACTGCAACTTAGAATTTTTGTTGTCTAACACATTCTTGTATCGGTCAGGATTTACTGGTAGGCCTAGATGACTTAGATGACTAAAAAAACATGGTTGCCATCAATGACAACATAAATAAATTCATCAAACAACTTACAACTATATCATCATCATCTAGCCAACAATCTCCATCAACTTTACAAGTTATGCCAACAATAACTTTACCGGTCATCTTCTCATCTCATCATCATCTCCATATGCCAATAATCTCCTCATTATTGTCTTCATCAGTTATGCCAACAACGAGGATTTGAATGTTATGGCTTATGTCTAAGTCACTTTGTTCATTTTATTCTCTTCCCAACAATGAAGGGTATGTGGTGTAGTGTTCTTGATTTGCAAAATAGGTACCCCTCAATAATATGTTACTTGCAGAGTGTCTCAAGTCCTCTATAAAATCTCTACATTCATTAAAGTTTCCATACCTTTAAAAACCTTTGATTTGGGTATTGGTCTCTCTTCTCCTCTCCCAAATCCCCTTTCAGACAAAGAGTCGACTTTAAAATCTTGGAGGTTGCTTCGCAAGTCTCATTTGATCCCACACCTATGAGCTTCCCGAATTGCCCTTGAAAGATCGATGGAATCCTTTTTTGGGGGATCAACAAGCACTTACTAATAAATTCAACATACTTTATAACTTAATGGATTCTAATAGTGGCAACAAAATAGAGATCTCTTAGGTTTAAAAGAGCAATTTCACTAACATTTGAATCTCTTGCAATTGCAGAGAAATCCAAGTGAATCATATGTTTGAAAGGATATCCAAGTGAACTAGCACGTTGTACCAATAAGATTCAAAATGAATGTGTCTTGTCTCCTTTCCAAAAATATCCATTTACTAAATATAGTAAGGAAGCTATCTAGAATTAGCACACCAAAATAAATTGCTAGTTTGGGAAATATTAATACATATGGTATCTTGTTGGTTAAGGTATTAATGTGATTTGTTCAAAAAAAGACATTAAATTAATTTGTATCCCTTTTGGGCATGGGATATTGAGAAGCATCTAATGGCTTATTTGATGGCTTTTCAGTGGCATTTGAACATTATGAAGAATCAGTAGTTCATTGGCTATTTACAAAGGTGATACAACACTTGTCTTAGGAGTTACTTACATCTTGTATGCAATATTCTCCCTTTCCCTAGGTGTTGGATTTGGGCACCCAAATGGGTTTGAATGTGGTTTTCTTTTTTGCATGTTTTTGGCTAGAGGTTTTCATTATTCACTTTATTGTTTGCTAAGAAAGCTTTACATGTCTTTAATGGCTGGCAAACTAGCAGAGAATGAGACTAGTAGACAATATATTTAAGGTTTTTAGATGATCTAAGGGCAGGAGTTAGAGGATTACCATAGTGTAGTCTCATTTAGAGATTACCCATGTGTGCTAAATAGATTCAAATTTCTTTAGTCTATTTGTAGGATAGTTTCAATAGTTAGAAGTGTGTCATTTTAGGTAAATGAGAATTTTTTGTGCTATAGAAGTTTATGGAAGCTTGTTGGACATGTGTTTACTTCTATTTCGTTGCATTTTCTACTATTTTATCATAATAAACCTTGGGATGGAGTTTGGTGATTTTTTTTGCAAGTTGGGAAAATTTTAGTGTCTATTTGGGCTTCATTTTGCTCTCTATTTTGAGTAATTATAGAAAATATATATTGTTGTTAGCAACAGTATAAAATATAAAAAATGATGTAATTTCATGGTGTGAATTTGATAATCATTAATATTAGTTTCATAAAAAAATTGTTGAAGTTCAATGAGTTTTAGAGTTTATTTTTGTTTAGCCGATTTGCTTGTCTACAAGTTTTAAATAAAGAATCCTTTAAATAAATTTTCATCTGATATTTTAATTAACAAGTGACATTACAATGGTATTGGAGTTGTGATCTTGCCAACCTGAGGGTTTAATTTATTTTATGCATCCTAGTGAGAGAGAAATGAGGTATTTGTAACATGAGAAAAATAAGCAATTATTAGAAAGCTCGTCTTCAAAATAAAGTGAAGAGGAAGTACAAAGGGAAGAAAAATGGTTGATCTTGAAGATTTACACAAAAAGACATCTTGAAATTGAAGAGAATTAGAAGAAGATTATTGGAATTCTTGAGGACACTAGAGAAGTCTTGAAGCTTTTAATGAAGAAACTACAACAAGGATTCCAAGTCTTCAAAGCAACCCTCCCCTAAACCATCACAAAATGTTTCTTTCTTGAAGATGAAGTACCCACATTAACCTAATCTTGCATGTGATTTGGTTGTAATCAAAGCCACTTGGAATTAGTAACAATGAAAAATTCAAAAATTTGGTTCCATTCAAAGAATTTGTAAAATTCATGAATACCTTGCTACCACCAAAGGGTTATAAGAGAGATCAAGATTCAAGTGGGAAAGAGCTTAAAAGCAAATTGAATAAACTCTTATCTCCAAATTTTTGATGGATGTAATAAAATTTCGGCCAGATCTTGGTTACAAAAGCTTTAAGCCTTCTTCACCCTCAATCACATGAAGAAGGATGTTGTTCAGTATGCAACTTGTATCTTGAACTTGTGTTTCTTATGACTGGTGGTACCACCGAATGAATACTCAAGACCACAACCGAGTAAATAATTATGATGAGTTTAGTAAAATATTTCTTGATAGATTTGAACTCAAAGATGATTTACTTATTTAATTACAAAAGAAATAGTGAGTGACAATTTGGAACAACGATACCTCAATTTCATGTCTACAAAACACATCTATATAAAATATATATCATATATCAATCCAAATAAATTAAAAAATAGATTATAAAAAATATTTCTTTTATTAATAAAAGACAAACTTTCACATCATTTAAAAGCCAATTTCGACAACACATCACTCTATTCTAAATAAAGATCCTTTTGAATTAGTCATGCTTATGAAGAAACTATTCTAGACTTATTTGTTTCCATTTTTTTATTTTTTTGAGAAATATGATAAATATCATGGGCTATAAATTTTGAAGACTATTTCAAACATGTAGGAAGAATAGTTGATGTAAAGAAACAGGAGTTGTAATCCATCAAATCTATCTGGAAATTTTTAGAACGCACATGGACCATGCATTCAGCAAAAGAATTTTGAGAACCTAATAATCCTTTCGAATTAGTGATGCATATGTAGAAACTATTCTAGACTTACTTATTCCAACTTTTTTTAAAGAAATATGATAGATATCATAAGTTACAATATTTGAAGACTATTTCAAATACATAAGAACAATAATTGATGTAAGGAAATGGGAGTTGTAGCCCATCAAATCTGTCTTGAAATTTTTAGAGCACCTTAAAATAAAAGTTACATTATTGAAGTGCACATGGACCGTGCAAAGATAGCATGATATATGAAGTATATCAGATTTGTGGGCAAGATATGTACACTAAGGATGGTGTTTAACCAAAAACACTCTTGAAAGGCCGGGTTACTAATTTTGCACTGTCGTTCCATACTTGACTGCTTTAAAAGGGTACGCCAACGTACTTGGAAGAAATGCTTAAGTACTGAATGATAATATAATTGTGTGGGCATGAAAATGGAAATCTTGTTTCAAATTCAGTCCATATTCTTACTGGATTGATGACCTTTCTAAAAGTGAATATTTTCATTTTTCCAATGTATTGTATAAATCTCTGGAAAGTCCCTGCACAATCTGTCCATGCCAGTCTTTATGGTCTCTCTGTTCCAGGCTGTTGATCTTCCTAGGTTTAGGAAACAGCTCATTCCCACTACGATATCTAAAGCGTTTTTTTATTATTTTAAATTTTTGTCTATTTTATCTTAAATAATACATTCTAAATTTTGATTTGTTTAGATGATTCATATTATATTATACTAAAACTATAATCTATAATTGAATCAACTACTAATATCTTTGACATGTATGATATTGGTGTGATGATAATTTTAGTGCTTGTAGATCATCAATCTATAGGAGACTATGAATTTGCAAAAAAGACATGAAAGAGATTAATGGTTGCCACTGTGTAGAAATTTTTTAGAAGATAACTTATGCAAGGAGGATGATGCTTTGATGACTTGGTAAATAAGAGATAAGGTTTATATAAGAACAAGCGAAGATATTGAAAGAAGTTTTTTTTTATCTATAATTAAAAAAATAATTTTCACATCACATTAAAGACGACTTTGACAATACATCAATCTTTTTTTGAATGACAACCATTTTAAGTTTGTCACATTGTCAATCTTTCTTGAATGACAACCATTTTAAGTTTGTCACACTTTACATATTAATGAAGAAAATATTCATTACATTTTTATCTCCAAGGTTATATTTTTTCTATTTGGTAAGTATGGAAGTCTCAAATATGAATTGAATATTATTTCAAATGATGCAAAGAAATGGGATGTTGCATTCCTATCAAATCTGTCTTCAAATTTCTATAACCCCTTAGAGTAAGTAGTTACATTGTTGAAATGCACATGGATAGTGCAGAGATAATGTGATGCATGAATGGCATCTAGTCAAAGAATTTTGAGGTTTCTATAAATTATTTTATATTATATGTTTTTTATTAGGTTAGGATTACATGATGATTTAAGGTTGCATGTATCTTTTTAGAGTTTATGTTTTGATTGAGCTAGGAATAGATAAAGATTTATGTGTAGAAGTATTAATTCTTATTGTTGATTTTTTTGTTATTCATATACAAACACAAAGAAAGTAAACAACAAAATTATGTCTCTTTTGAAAGACAATAAAAATCACAAAGAATTTAAAAACTCAAATCTTAGAATGTCATATCTTGACGTACTAGGTTTTCTTAGGGGTGGTTGCAAGAAGTTGAGTCCCACTTTTGGGCAGAAGTGGAAGTGTTTTCCCTATTTTTCAAATTTTCTGTCAATTGATGTCAAAATTTGAGGCACTTAGAGATTGAATCTGAAAAAACTTTAGTAATAGAAAATGTAGTGCTCGGAGTCTAATTTTCAAATATGTAATTTATTTCAATACCAACAAGGTATAAATTGCATTTTAGTAGGCATGTTTAAAAACCACTTTTTCAAAATGCTTGTTTCAGGAGCATACCACACATGTGTATGACCACCATATTTTGACGTACATAAATGAATTTTTGCAAATCCTTCTAGGAAAAGATACCTAAGACACCAAATATTGATGAGAATATTTTTTCTTATTTTTTTATTGAATTTATTTATTTTTATTAATTTTTAATTGACTATAAAGTACATTTTCAAAACATCTAGTGTATGACCACCAATAATTTGATGAAAATTTCATATTTTTTAATTTTTTTTTAATCTTCAAAATAATTGTATGTAGATTGATGTCATATAATTTATTTTCCAAAAAACCTATAACCCAAAAAAGTTATTAAAGTTTTACTGAACCTCACTATAGGATTACATGTTGATTTAAGGTTGCATATAACTTTTTAGAGTTTATGTTTTGATTGAGCTAGGAATAGATGAAGATTTATATGTAGAAGTATTGATTCTTATTTTTGATTTTTTTGTTATTCACATACAAACACAAAGAAAGTAAACAACAAAATTATGTCTCTCTTGAAAGACAATAAAAATCACAAAGAATTTAAAAACTCAAATCTTAGAATGTCATATCTTGACGTACTAGGTTTGCTTAGGGTTCAGTGTATTTTACTATTTCTCACAAAGGGACTTACATTGTTCTTCAAGAGTTCACTGGAGCTTTAGGTATCTAGATAGATTCTCATTTTACCAAACTCAGTGATCTCAAATTGAAAATGTAAATAAAATATTAATTTTGATCATTTCTTCAAAAACTATCTTCTCAACTCAGAATAGTTGTAAATTTTCAACTATTTTTGACAAGTCATTAGGAATTTTAA
This sequence comes from Cryptomeria japonica, assembly GCF_030272615.1. NCBI lineage: Eukaryota > Viridiplantae > Streptophyta > Pinopsida > Cupressales > Cupressaceae > Cryptomeria > Cryptomeria japonica. The sequence continues at coordinate 28,401,292 of NC_081405.1, read as the reverse complement.
AATATTTCACTCTTATTTGCAATGATTACTTAAGATTTTCAGTGGACTTTATATAATATTATTAATCACTTCTAATTTTTTTTCTTTTACTCAATACTTACTACTTATCAAAAGAAAGCTAGAAAGAATATTAGAGTATTTTGATATTAGCCACACATATCATGATAAATACAAATTATATAAGCAAAACTAATAGCAATTCATCAAAATGATCATAGATACATATTAAATAGTGAAAACTTCAAAGGAATAATAACATGCAAAATTATTCAAAATGTGTCATGATATTGGCACAACAATTTGAGATTTCACACAATTAAAATCAATAGTAGCCAAAGACATATAATTGGGAATGGCCTTCAAGTTCGCCTTGACTTTTGCAAGTCTTAATGAAATATGTCTTTGTACTAACATTGAACAGAAACCATGAAGTGAAATTAGATTTGGTAATTCTCTAACTCAAGTAGTGTTGACATTTTTTATCCTTCAAAAATACTAACTCAGCCCTCTTTATAGACATAATGTGCAAGAGTTAGTTTACCAAATCAATCGTTTAGATCAAATCAAGATCAATCAATGAAGACAATTTCTCAAGAGCACATTAGTGACATCAACATTTGGATGATTGGAATGAGATGGTAGACAAAACATTCCATGACATATTTGCACCTTTTTTAATCAAAACAACTGGAAAGAGAATATTCTTACTTGGATCTATGTCTCCAAAAAATTACCTCTGTTAGAAAAGTTTGAATGAAAGGTCTTTATCACTTTCAATATTTTCTCTCATGGAACATTTTTCCACAATCCTCATCCTATAATCACTTAAAGCCACCAATGTTCTAGTGACTTCATTTTTATTATAAGACTAACACTTCTTCCACCCAAAGTAAAAGTTCTCAAAAGGGTTAGATGGGTATACTAACTTATATTTCCTCATCTTAGCTTCCTCTTTGGTAATCATGTATGATCATGTAGATTTATTTACCATATCCTTTGTGATAGTGATTGACTAGGTCACTTAGTACTTTGTCATACTCTTCTATGAATTCTTTTACCATGCTTCTTTATCATACAACTCACTAGCATTGCATGTGTGGCCCATTATATTATCAACTATGGTCACATCTTTGTATAGTAAATCCAAGACCTGTGTTCTCATATTTTTTAATTTATCTTAAATATTTCAAGTTATTTTACTTTTAAATCATATCTCCCTTAACCAATCTCCCACTCAAGTGATAGTCTTATCATTGACTAATTTATCCTCCAAGTTAAGTATTGCCCACAATCTGGAAATCACGATGTCATTTTTCTCTATATTTGCAAACACTTCTCACATCAACAACTCGACCTTTCCTTAGCATAATTTGTCAGTTCCTACTAGATAAATTAGTAGTTTCTTCCTCTTCTATTAAGAAGGCTCTTATCCATTTCATGTTTTCATCAAATACATGGGTTCACTATCTAGCTCATCTAATTTTTCTTGAGATAAAAATTTTAGGTTTTGGGGCACCTCCTTAATCACTTGTCTCTGAGTAACTAAGTTCTTAATAAAAGTTTGTGATTGAACAATTTGATTTTTCAGATCTTTTTTTTGCTTTTTATCTTATAAAATCAATATGTTGTTATATTTACTTGAGCCTTGAATTAGTAAATATACTATTTTTTGAGATGTACAACCCAACTCTCTAGCTATAATTTGATAGTATTTAGGAATCATCTCTCCTAAGCCATCCTTCTCAACCAATGGCATAACTTTGTACATTATCCTAATTCCATCCTCCTTAAACTTAATGGAAGGTATTACTCTAGCTATTCATTTGGGCTTAGGAGTGAAATTTTCCAAAAATATGCTCTTAACAAACCATTTGTACCTGTTGCATTGGAATTAGTTCTATATGTTGAGCCAATTTAGATTATGTTCTATTTATTTCATATGAAGAATCTACTAGTCATGAGGCCCCCTTTGTTCTTGTTGATCCTAGCTTGAAGATGGCTCTTGATTAGTCTTCTTTGCTCGAATCAAGTTATCATTACCTAGTATATGTTCTTCACATTCTAAAGAAATGTCCATAAGAGTTTGTTGTGAAATTCCAAGGTTATCCTAACTATTTGAAATTATATTCACTTATCTTTTGGATTTGATTATGTATGCAATTTTTTTATCATCAACGTTTTGAATCACACTATGTGATTCATCATCAGGATGAACAAGAATTGCAAGGAGATATATTCTTTTATTTTTCTTCTTGGGAAAGATTTTTCTCCACATTATGTGAGTGATCATTCTCTCCCAATTCTTGATGCTCTTCTTCATCTTTCTAAGTTTGATCATGTTTTTCTTCTTATTGAGGTTTTTGAGATTGAGAACCCACCTTATCCACCTTAAGTGTATTGGAATCCAAGAACACTAAGAGGGGAAGGTAATCAATGTTCTACCAGAATGCAACTGGTACACATATAATTGAAAGAAGTAAAGCAATCAATAAGCCAATCACACAAATGAATACCATAACACAAAGAATTATACATGGAAAACCTCAAAGAGGAAAAACCACGGTGGGATTTGTGACCCACAATATCAATCCACTGGCCATATGAAAAGATGTTACATAATATGGGGGCCTGCACATGCAGGAAGGCTTGCAACCTAGAGCACATTGCTCAACACAAATGAGTATCACTGACTACAATTACTTTGAGTAAGAAAACATAAAACTGAACTCATTTAATGCATCTGCTATGCCTGATAGATTTTCGGTTCAAGCTCTGATTGTTTCGGTTCTATAACCTTAAACCCCTACCAAAATAAACATCGCATTACTAATCCTCAATTACAATCATTACCATTATATCCTATCATATCCTTACATTACACAAAATGATTTAATCAACTGACCTATATACCCTTACATTCTTTCATTACTCATGTCAGCTTACATATATAATTACAAAAATGATTATACATGTCGGCTCATTACATATATACATAAATATCAAAATCAATTTCCGATCGTCAGATCTCCCAATGATGTTGGCCTCCAATGCCAGTACCCTGTATGTAAATCATGTTGGCCTTCGATGTCGATACCCATAGAATCCTTCCTACCGGTGAAGATACATGTCAGTGTCGGTGTCGGTGAAGTGTTTGTTGATGAACAACCAAACCAAAGAATGAAGTTGGAACATGTTACCATCAATGACAACATATGAAACCAATCAGATGAGTTTCAATTTCCAACAATCTCCCCCTTTGGCATTGATGGCAACACTCATATGAAAAATGATAATGGTTTCCATCTGTCGGTTTCACCTTGAGACTACTCCCCTTGAGCTGAATATTCATCTATGATCATGATTTGTATATATACTCCATATCTATTCCATATATCCTGATATCAAGGATATATTTTTCACCTATACCTCCCCTTTGACATCAATTCCAAAAAAAAAACTAGGATGAAGAATGAAATTTTGTACAAAGAATGTGTCCCAAAATACCTTATCGGAGCTGAATATACTTGAAAATTTCCAGATAGGCTTTCTCCAAAAGCTATAGATAAGTGTCCCAACCAGATTTGAATGTGTTGGAAATAGATACAAGTCCATTGAGCATGTGAGCATAAGACTCTTTCTCCTTAAGCTCTGTCGGTGTGGGCTTACCAACCATATCCATGCATCCCTTCTTATGTACACTCAATGAGTCAAACCGGGGACTCACCAATCCTCTGAGCCATTTAGCTCTCCTTATAATTTTGTCTTTATCCCTTTGAAGAGCTGAAACTTGAGCTTCTAAGGCCAAAATATGTCCATCAATAGATGTAGTCAAATAATTTGAACCATCAAAAAAATTGACTACACCTACAATTTTCTCCTGAGTATCCTTAATCCCTTTATCTATATCTGTAGTAAGTAATCCCGTGTTACAGCATAATCTATATATATTAGTACATTACCTTAAAGAATTATCAATTAACTTTAGTTTATTAGTAATCTCTTTCTTCTTTGATTCAATCATCTGATCAAAAGTAGCTCTCTTAGCTTGTGTGAACCTCTCCAATGCCTATCGATTAGATATCTACTGTAAAGATTGAAAATCCTTAGAAATGTGCTCAGTTATTATTCTAAGCTTGCTAGAAGGGCTTGCTCCTTTGTGAAAATGGCACTCTGGGACAAGTCTATGCAAAATTGGGATTGATTGATCAATAATTCCTTTGTCCACAGATCCTTCCTTCATCATCTTCAGAGCAACCATCATCATGAGCTCAGTAGAACTCATCTCAGTTATGCTCTTTTGCTCTACCTGAGAGGTGTCAATTGACAACAATGATGTGCTCGCTACTGGTTCCCTACCAGATTCCTCTCCCTTCTCCTCTGAAGGTTTAATAACTTTAATAACTTCCTCTTTTGCACCAGTGGCTTCACCACTTGGTGTAGTATCAGTTACTGCAAGTTCCACATGATCTGTGTCCTCAACTTGTACATTTTGTGTATCTCTTGGTATCTGTACATTATCTGTCGGTGTCTCCTCTATGTCTTGTACTTTAGATTCTACCGAGGGCTCTAAATCCAACTTCTTAGAATCTATCAAAATCAAGGGTGAAGTACCCACTATATTGTTGGCATTTTTGATGTTTATGTTGTGATTGTCATTGATGGACACACACTTGTATTGAGATCTCCTTTATATGTATGAGCTAGAGCTCAACCGGTATTTGTTTCAACTGGTATGTTGTATTCTAGTCTTTAGACTATTAGTGATTTTGCAGAATGTGTTTCCCGGTCTGAAGCGGCATGTCGACCCCAAGCAGCTCGTAGATCTCAAGCGGTACGAGGGAGAAAAGCGGCATAACACATTCTTACTAGTCTTCATTTTTGTCAAACTGGAAACCAGTATCTTGTATGAACCGGTAATACTCTGTGATGAGCTACCAATCCACCGATTGATTGATAGTACCAACACACTGACGATACTTCTTGTGTTGTGTTACTGAGTATGTCTAGATTCATTGAACCTAGGAAATTGTAATGTAATCCTATTGGATTGACATGAAATCAGATTCCTTTAAAAGGACATCATGTCTAGGGTTTTAGGTTGTTGCTGAAAGGGTTTATGTTGTGACTAGGGTTTAAGGTGGTTGTTGAGTTGTTGTTAGAGTGATCTTATCTGAGAAGATCAAGTTGTAACTGAGAGAGAGATAGAGAAGACTAAAGTAATGCTGGAATGCATTAGCAGTGAGCTATACTAGATCTAACCAAGCAGTTTGTGCTATTAGATAGATCAAACACTTGTTGATTACTCACATCTTTGACAAGTCTGTAGCCCTTAACTGAGTAGGCCCAAAAGCCTATTGTAAAATCCTCTAACAAGGTGGTTCACTTCTGTGAATCTAAAATCCTCTAACAAGGTAGTCTTTAATTGGACTTATCTCCTAACAGAGATTGAGATTCCTAACAGGATTTGTTCTGGTGAAGAACATTGTAAGACCTTAACTGGTTTGACCTTAACTGGTCTGGTTTCTATTCTACAGATAGTGACTTGTGAGTTCCATCTCACCGTGGTTTTTCCCATTTGGGTTTCCACGTCAAATATCTTGTGTTATGGTTGTATTGCTTTTGTGGGTGAATGCTTTATTTTCATTTTGGTTTGCATGTGTGATAACCGGTCTATCTGTTAAATTGTTTTACCGGTTTATCTTCAGACTATTTAAGTGTCTAAGGAAAGAGATTTTTGGCATACTAATTCACCCCCCCTCTTAGTATTCATCAATTCATATCAAAGCCAACCTTTCTATAAGCTTAACCACTTGGAAAGAGATATGGGGGAATACACCTTGAGGGAACTTACTCAATGGCTCACTCAGTCTGAGCAAGCCTATGATGATCTTATGGTCAAATACAAGGCATATCAAGCAAAAAGGAGAGAACATGCAGAGAAGCTGATGGAGCTATCTGAAAATAGTTTTGAAGATGAAGCAAATATGGAAGCCATGATTGCTGAAGTAAATAAGCTGAATGATTCAAAATCCAATTTGAGAAAGGAGTTGAAGGACTGACTATCCGGTTTAGTCAAGAGCTTGAGAACCAGAGGAAAGCTAAAGATCTGGTAAAGGGCAGAGATCATGAGATCTCCAAGTTGAAACAAGAGATTAGTGCACTGACTGCTTGCCTTCATGAGAGCAGAATGGAAAAAGAAGGAGTACAAGATGAACTGAACATAGCCATCTCTAAAAATGCAAGCGTAATGGAATCAAATACTGCTATTTCCAAAGAACTCTCTAAGTCAAAGGAAATACTTGCTAAGTTTAGCAAAAGTACTGTCAAGCTAGAGAAAAAGATTGATTCATCTAGACTAGTAAAGAATACCAATGGACTTGGTTTCTCTGGACATGAGGAAGGAGAATCCTCAGGAACAAATGTTGAAGCATCAAAGAAGCAACCATCACTCAAAGGAAAAGGTAAGCAAAAATTCAAACCTATTTGCTTTAACTATCTTAAAGAAGGACACATTGCCAATGTATGTAGGAGCAAAGCCTACAATAATTTTCCTTATTTTATCAACAATGTACCTAGATCCAATAAGTTCAATGGTCATTGTTATGCATGCAACAATTTTGGGCATAGAGCATCTGAATGCAGGTCTGTCATGAACAATACCGGAAGATATCCTTAAAGGACCCAGGGAGTTGGTCCAGAATCTTTTGTGAACCAGAACCCTAACCGGTTTAATGCTTACAATTATTAGTCAGGAAACAATGGTTATCAACCAGCAATCAGATAGAGAGAAAACTATTGGATTTGTCATGGACATGGCCACTCTGCTGCTACATGTAGAAGGAAGATGGAAACATGAACAATGGACCTTGGAGAGCACCTGGATTGGTTTGCTATCACTGCAACAAACCAAGTCACATTGCAAGATTCTGCAGAAGTAGAAAGAGTATATCTGATGATATACCGGTCACTCAGAAAGGAGAAATTGATGTTGAAATAGTTCAAGTGGACATGAACAAAACCTAGAGGAAGAAACCAACAATGTTGGAAGAGGAACCGGTTTCTACACCTAGTGTGGAAATATCAGAACCGACAAACTAAGGTCCAAAGAGGCTTAGGGGGAGCAAATGGCGAAATGATTGTGAACCCCCCGGTTACACCAGTAAAAGACCTTAACCGGTATGTAATACCTGTTGCTTCGTAGAAGACCAAAAATGATAAAAGAGGCAAATTAGAGTTTACGCCCTAATAGAGGAACATTAATGGTGGTAGGTGAGAGACATGTATATGTAGACATCTAAAAATGGTCAATGCTTGCAGAGTCATACTTTAACATCTGTGCATTGCCTTATTTTTAGGGTTTTTGCGTCGCATTAACATTTCTTCTATGTTGCGCACTTGGTCTTTATCATTTGCGAGCATTAAGTCCTTCTTCTACATTCTTCATTTTTCTCTCTTTCGAATTTGGTCTTGTCGATAATAATCTTCAGTCATGATTTTGGTCGATCTTATCCTGTCACATCAATGTGTGTTCTCATTTGGCATATTTTGACATTGTCAATTCGATTTCATTTTGGACATCGTCAATCCTAATCGATGATAGAATTAGGGTTTTGTCCTCTTGTCAATCTTGTCATCTTGCGATCGATTCGTCATTGATCCTCATCCTTTTCAATCTCGTCATTTTGCGATCGATTTGTCATCGATTGTTGTTCTTGTCAATCTCGTCAATTTTGCGATCGATTTGTCATTGATCGTTGTCCTTTTCAATCGTGTCAATTTGGATCAATTATTGTTCCTCGTCAATTGGCGCCTATCAATTTGGTCTCTTTATCAATCTTGGTCAATTTGTCAACCAATCTCAATTGTTTATCAAATCAAATCATTTATCAAGTCAAAATCATGATCAAATCAAATCGACATCAATTATATTTTGTCAAGACCTAATTGTCATCCTTGCATTTCTAATTCATCTTCTAAGGTTTTGTGATTTATTCATTTAATCTTGTTTGTCATTTTTCCCTTTAGGTTAAATAATTTATTTATTTATCCTAAGTCTTCTTGTCACAATTAAATATTTATTTAATTGGCTAATTAATTCCCTCTCTTTTTGTGAATTAATTAATGAATGAAAAATTATTAATTAATTTACCTAATTTTCCAATTTTCTAATTTCCTAATTTCTAATTCATCTAATTTTCTATTTTCTCCTATTTTTCTAATATTTCCCCTAATTTCATGGGAATGACATAGCAATTTGTCATAATTTGTCATAATTTGTCAATCAATCAATTTTGACATAGCAATTTGTCATAATTTGTCATAATTTGTCAATTAATCAATTTTGCATAGAAAGTGTCAATTTTGTCATAATTTGTCATATTTGTCATTCTTGATTTGAAATTTCCTTTCAAATCTCTTCATGCTAATCTTGTCATTTCTCCAATTTGTCTATAAATTGGATGAATTTCTTCAATCATGGCCCCTGATCAATCAATCGCACTTCTAGTATCCTTACGTTGTCATCTCGTCTTGTCAATCTTGCTTTCATCTCATGCTTATGCACTTGTAGGTGAAATCCACAAACAAAGAAATTTGAAGGAGAAATAAGGACAATGGAGAATTCTGGAGAAGGACATTCACGTTTGCGATGGTTTGCATTTGATTTGAATGTTTTTAGGATTGTTATCATTGCAATTTAGTTTTCGTGATTGAGCTAGTCTAATTTGCCATTTGCTTTGATGATTTCCAAATTCCTATCTACAGTATAAAAGCATATTTCAAATCATTTCTCTCTATCTATTTTTGAGCGAAGTAAAGTTTTTCAAAGTGCAAAGTGAAGAAAAGGTGATTTGAGCTAAGATTTCAAGAAATTGACAAGTCTTGAAGGAGATTCAAACTCAGTTTGCAAACGGTCGTGGAGAACACAAAGCGGTGATTTGGCAACCGACGGAGAGTGGAGTGAAGAAGAATCAGGAAGCCCTAAATTCATGTTGTAAAGGTATTTTTCATGTTCTTGAAATACTCTACAATGGCTTCTGCATCTCATACCAGTTCTAGTACATCCATTGAGTCGAAAAGTTTCATTCAAAGGAAGTCCAAATATAATGCCCTATCACAAGTTCCGGCTCGAGTAATAGTTGAAGAGGGAATTTCTGATTATATTGATTGCAAAATAGAAGACCTAGGGTCTTTATCTATTCACACCTAGTTAGGTTTATTTTGTGGCAAGGACAAGAAAATCAAACCAGAGTTTAGTATCCTAGAGAAGAAGAAACTCCATAATGCAGTATACTTTCTAGAAGATTTTACAGAGGATCATATCAAGATCATTTTGAGCAGAGTCCATGGTGACAAGATGTACCTGGAGAGGATGCATGATATCACGCCACAGGCAATTCATGCAGTCACTAGTTTCTGTAACACAGGGGAAGTGCTAGCCCTAAGAACGGTAAGCAAAACGGAAATGGCCAAGCTCATCGGTTCAACAAGTGACACACGGGGTATGACAGTTAATCCTATCAAGGATGGTGAAATACGCCTACATGGTGATAGGCCATAGAACATTCTCAGCCAATAGGATTAATTTTGTATCTGCTGCAGTAGTAAATGTCGCTTATCGGATGATGAAAGAGGATGCATCATTTGACCTATGCACCGGTATGTAGAGGCAACTCCTGTCTAATCTAAAGTCGATTAAACAGGACAATGCACTAAGATTCAAGTTTGGACAACTACTGGTTGGGTTTTTTTTCTATTTCCAAGGCTACTTTCCTAGAGTAGGAGATGTCCAGTGGTCTCCTGACCAACTGGTGACCAAGCAGATCAAGGAAAGCATACAAGCCATTGGAACCAGTTACCCTGAAGTGCTGAACAAATATTTTGATGAGTTCAGAAGGAAGATGAGTCAAAGGGTAAGGATCTCAGGTGATATTGTTAAGAAATATGAAGATGACATCTATTTCACCATCCAGGTGGACAAATGCTTAATGGAGGTTGTTGAGCCTAGAATGGAAGAAGTGGAGCCAATGGGCTATGAGGTGATGTATGACATGCTGGAAGGGTATGCCTCAACCCTTATTGCCTCACCTCTTGATCCTAAGGCTAAGAGGACTGGAACCTATTTGGAGAGGATTGCACCAGCCGAGGAACCCTCTATCAAGAAAGGAAAAGAACCAGCTACAAAGAGAGCAAAGGCAGTGCCTACAGCATCAGCACCGGCTACTACTGCAACTCCAAGAGTGACCAAGCAGTCACCTGCAAAGAAGAAACTGGAAGTAACACCGGCAAAAGTCTTTGAAAGAAAAAGGAAGACTAAGACAAATGAACCAGACTCTGAAGAGACCGAGTCTGATGAAAAGCCAAAGAAGGCCAGACAGACAAAGAAGATGAAGAAGAATGAACCAACAGCATCCGCACTGGTAAATATTGATATCTCCTCATACAAACCTTTGACACATTTTCAAAGGATAGTTAAGAATATTAGGAGAAAATTACTTCATGATTTAGTAGATTATTATGGTGATTTTAGTGATGAGGAGAAGGAAGAAGTATTACAGGAAATCATTATTTATTTGTGTAAAAATGACCGGTCACCATCAGAGATTAAATCTTAGACACCAGATTCTTTATATAAAGCATTAGATAATAAATGGTGCATTGCCATTGAAAAAGAACAGGAGATAGGGGAGAAAGTCTTTGCACAGTACTTTCCTGACCTCTCAAATTCAGAATAATTTGATGTTTTGGATCAAAATAAAGGACTCTTCTTCATAAGGAGAAGAAGACTCTGGCTATTGGAGGGAAGAGTTGATGATGTTGAAAAAGACACTCATCAGTATATGAATCATGATATTCAAGCTCACAAAACATGAATGGTCAACTGGCAAGAAGAAAAAGAACGGTCATATCCAAGCTGGATGAAGTTTTTGATGAAGAAGGAAACCCGGTTGAAGAACCAATCGACACTATTGATGTTGATGCCCTAGACATAGAAGATGTCACTCAGGACATACCTTTTGAGGGAACAAAATAGGGGCAACAAGCTGAACAAGGCAGTGAGAAAGCCAAGGACACACAGGAAGTGGCTAAGGAACAGGAAGAGAAGAAGAAGAGGGATGAAGATGAGAAAAAGAGAAAAGAGGAAGAGAAGAGAAAAGAGGAAGAGGAGAAATGAAAAGATGAAGAGAAGAAGAAGCAAGAAGATGATAGGAAGAAGACAAAAGAAGAGGATAAGGAAGAAAAGAAGAAGAAGGAAGAGGAAGAAAAGAAGAGGAAGGAAGAGGAAGAAAAGAAGAAGAAGGAAGAGGAAGAAAAGAAGAAGAAGGAAGAGGAAGAGAATGAAGAGGAGAAGAGGAAGGAAGCAGAGAGGAAAAAGAAAGAAGATGAAGACAAGGAACAAGAACAGAAGAAAGAAGTAAAGAAAAGGAAGAAGGAAGAAGCAGACAAGGCAATGGAAGCAATGAAGAGCACACAGATGGAGACTCCGAAGGCAATCGGGAGTAAAGCCAAACTGGCTGATATCTCTAGTCCTATCGATCTCTAGTCTACAAGTGAGTCGGAGCTTATGCAGAGCATCAAGGTTACTCAAGAGCGCCTTGAAATCATTCGCAGGAAAAAGGAACAAGACATAATTCAAGCGGTTGTAGACACCCTTACTGGTTTGATCCCCAGTACCAATCTTCCTAACATTGAATCATCACCAGCACAACTCAAACTACTATGTGCTGTAGTGGATGATTAGGTGCAGAGCTTGGAAGAAGCAGCTGAGGCAAATGTCAAGAAAGAGCATCAAAAGGCTCTTAACATTGCTCTGGTGAAAAAGTTGAATGAGCTCCAGTCTGAACTTCTAAAAGATCAAAAGGATAAAAGGGATGCTTTGGACGAGGGAAACTTGCTACTAAGAAAAATCTATCAACCCCATCTATTTTGTGATGATGTGCTAACTCAGAAGCAAAAGCTTCAAATGGACTTACAATCCTACTTGAGTACATTTAAGCCACCCTATGATTCCTTTGCAACTTATGGGCAAACTCTTCACCGGTTCCAAATCCAGTCAACCAAAATGGAGCAAGAGATCAGTACATGATCTAGAGATTTGCAGGAGCTACAACTGGTTTTACTTCCACGTCTGTAAATTCTTCAGAAGTGTTATCTGAACCTGGATGCCTTGATAGTTACGCAGGAGTTGAGCACAATTGATGCCATGGAGGAACAGGTATACCAGATGCAAATAGAGAAAGAAGTGGCCACCTCCCTACTTGAGTCCTGGTCTCTATCCATGAAACAATTTGTGCAGGACTATAAATCAGTTTTTGACAAGTATTATTCATTGTTTTCATAAACTTTTATTATTTCAATATCAAATGGAAACAGGGTTGTTCAGCAGTACTTTGTCATTGTTGGCAAAGGGGGAGAAGTACTCTATCTATTTTGGAGACAAATAGGGAGAAGCATCTGGTTTTAAAATTTTGATATATTCTTTATGCTCTGATATCTCAATGTTTATGCTCTGTATGCAAAATTGCTATACACTGTGTTGATTAAGGGATAGTGTATATGCTTAGGGGGAGCAATTTTGTTAATGGCATGTTTTTGTTGTAAAACACTTAGATGTCAAAATTTTATTTTCCTAAGTGTTGCCATTAATGCCAAAGGGGGAGATTGTTGGCATTTTTTATGTTTATGTTGTGATTGTCATTGATGGACACACACTTGTATTGAGATCTCCTTTATATGTATGAGCTAGAGCTCAACCGGTATTTGTTTCAACCAGTATGTTGTATTCTAGTCTTTAGACTATTGGTGATTTTGCAGAATGTGTTTCCCAGTCTAAAGTGGCATGTCGACCCCAAGCGGCTTGTAGATCTCAAGCGGTACGAGGGAGAAAAGTGGCATAACACATTCTTACCAGTCTTCATTTTTGTCAAACCGGCAACCAGTATTTTGTATGAACCGGTAATACTCTGTGATGAGTTACCAATCCACCAATTGATTGACGGTGCCAACACACTAACAGTGCTTTTTGTGTCGTGTTACTGAGTATGTCTAGATTCATTGAACCTAGGAAATTGTAATGTAATCCTATTGGACTGACATGAAATCAGATTCCTTTAAAAGGACATCATGTCTAGGGTTTTAGGTTGTTGCTGAAAGGGTTTATGTTGTGACTAGGGTTTAAGGTGGTTGTTGAGTTGTTGTTAGAGCGATCTTATCTGAGAAGATCAAGTTGTAACTGAGAGAGAGATAGAGAAGATTGAAGTAATGCTGGAATGCATTAGCAGTGAGCTATACTAGATCTAACCTAGTAGTTTGTGCTATTAGATAGATCAAACACTTGTTGATTACTCACATCTTTGACAAGTATGTAGCCCTTAACCGGGTAGGCCCAAAAGCCTATTGTAAAATCCTCTAACAAGGTGGTTCACTTCTGTGAATCTAAAATCCTCTAACAAGGTAGTCTTTAATCAAACTTATCTCCTAACAGAGATTGAGATTCCTAACAGGATCTGTTCTGGTGAAGAACATTGTAAGACCTTAACCGGTCTGACCTTAACTGATCTGGTTTCTATTCTGTGGATAGTGACTTGTGAGTTCCATCTCACCGTGGTTTTTCCCATTTGGGTTTCCACGTCAAATATCTTGTGTTATGATTATATTGCTTTTTTGGGTGAATGCTTTATTTGCATTTTGGTTTGCATGTGTGATAACCGGTCTATCTGTTAAACTGTTTTACCGGTTTATCTTCAGACTGTTTAAGTGTCTAAGGAAAAAGATTTTTGGAATACTAATTCACCCCCCCCTCTTAGTATTCATCATATAACTTTTCCTTTCCCTTCAATTGGGATGTTAGTAGTGACTGTTTTAGCTTTCGATAAAGTGTAGAAACCAGGGTTTTCAGCAAATAATTGAACCCATGCCTTGTGAGTCTCACTGATTATTTCATTAACCCTACCTAACATAAGACTAACTATCTTGTGCTTGCTTCAAAGAATTGTTCTATTTGTAACTTCAAGTGTCATATCCAACTCATTTGGTGTAATGGATCCACAAGTAGTCAATAACTCTTGAATCTTAATGCGCTTGTTCTCCTCCATAGCTGATAATCTCCTATCATCTACATTGTCATATAGTTGTGTCGATATTTGCTTCTTAATTTCCAACAAAGCTTTCTTAAATATATCCAAATATAACAAAACCGCTTCCTCAATTTCTCTCTGCTCATCATCATCTAAGTGCTCATAATAGAATTCTACATTTTTCAACATACCATCCTTAGTTATTTCATCTACCAATTCTACACAAGTCTTGGGTGGGATAATAGTTACATTACTAGATACAATAGCAAGGTCTATGTCATCCATCTTCTTTCTTCCAGTACCGGATGGAGCAGAAGGTGTTTCCTTTGGAGCATCTTTCTTTGTCGGTACCTTGATTGTGACCTTCCTTACCAGTTGCTTTCTTTCTTCCTCCTTAGACTCCTCACCTTTCTTCCTCAATACCCTCTCAAATGGTAAAGGAGTGTCATCTTGAGTTCCAGAGTCTGATGGAATAGGCTCAACGAATATTTTAGGCTCTTTCCTATTCCTTCCTTTTGCTGAAATAACATCCATTAATGCCTTGATGTCCTAGGATACTTGTTCAACAAATTTGTTGGCCTTGCCTTGTTGTTTCTCCCTCTTCTTATTGTTGAATTCAGTTTGAACCTCTTGTTTCTTCTATTTTGCAGTACGAAAAGACTTTTCAGTCTCATCAATAGGAGAATTAATTAACATCCTGGCATAAGCATCCAGATTCTGAGCATCAACCTCATATCCCATCTCCTCTATCCATATCTTCCAAGGTTTAACTGTTTCCATTGAGGTTTCATCCTTTTTAACCATAAAGCAGATCTTGGTTGGTATTTCTCAACAATGTGCTTAGTAACCCTCTCTCTAGATTTCATTTCCTTCTGAAATGTCTTAAAGTAACCCCAAACCTTATCATCTCGCTGACTACCCAAAGTAGCAATAGATTGTTTCAATTGTCTTCCTACCAGGATATCACATACCCATTGTCTCTTCCCAAAACTGAGAGTTTCATTAATGAAAAATAGCATAAACTAGACAATAAAATTCCCATACTGGAATGTCCCCTTTTTCTCTCCTTTAATCTTCCCTAGGTTAATTAACAACTCATCTAACATCCATCCACAGAGATCTATCTGTAGACGTATAAATCTGACCACTTTCCTAAATGAATATTTAATATTTATTTTAACCCCATTCCTCATATTAATTAAATTCTTAATTAGTTAATTTCTTCACATTTGTCTATTTGATTAAATGAATTACTCAATTTATTTAATTAAGTTCACCTAAACCTTTTCTAGCCTTTAATTAAATAAATCACTTTATTTAATTAATTCTTCTTTCTCCCTTTTTAATTAAATTTACATTTAATTAAATTAATCCTTGCAAATAAATAAATCTAATTTGTTTATTTAAATCCCCCACTTGTATTTATGCAAGTTGCATCTATTTTGTTGAAATAAAGTAATTTTATTTTAATTAAAATCCTCCTCCATCCACTTGCATTTTCCTACATCTCCCACTTGCCTCCTAAACCCCTTCTAGATTCTTCTAATCCCTTCCAATTTAGCCTAAAATTCATCTCCTAATTATTGTCGCATTCCTAAGCAAGAAGAAGTCACTTCTCAAAGCCTCCAAAGTCTTTGAAATGCATTAAAGGCTTTATGTCCTCAACAAGTTAACCCTCAAAGTCTTCCTAACCATTAATGGTTAACTCAACCTTCTTGTGTGGTTAGAGACTTTCCTCTAACTTAACCCTCATCTAACCCAAGGGTCTCATCAAGCATTCATGGCTTTAACCTTGGTTATCCATTTAACCCTTGCACAAGAGTTTACCCCTTGGGTAAAAGCATTATCCAATGGATAACCCTAACCTAAGCTTAACCCTTAGCTCCTCAGGTAACCTTCATGTCTTCTCAAGCATTTAATGCTTCTTACATCTCCTCTCAAGTAACCTCTTGTTGACAATTATCACCATTTCATTGGTAAGAATTGTAAACATGGATTTATTAACTTTCAATCATGGCCCTTGTTAAGATTATCCAATCTTGACCATCCATTGCCCTGTTTTCCCTATAAATAGAGCTCTCATTCCTCATTTTCATAATCTCTAAGTTTTCATGCATCTACATTATAGCCTAAATTACTAAACATTTAGTCTCTCTTTGTTAAATCATCATAATAGCATTTAGAAGCATTTAAATATATCATAGAATATTCATGCTAGGATAATATATCATTTTCTAGGATAATTTGCTAATCTTTTATCATATCATCATCTTTATACTAGCTTTATCATCATAGTTTCAATATCATACATCTTATAATGCATTCATCCATATAAATCAAACATAACTCATTCTTGGAGTTGTCATTCCTAAGTCACTTTGCTCAGTGATCTGAGAGAAAAACATTGATTTTAGGGATCCTGTGAGATAGAGAACAATGGGACACCCCTTGGGAAGTTGAATTGATTGAATCAATTCATATACTTGCACCAAGAGTCTCATTGGTGTGTGGGTATCCTAGATTTGAGATATTTGTTTTTGTCACCACATTTCCCCGCACACATTTCTGGCGCCCACCGTGGGGCCAATCCCCATAAATAACATATTTTTTTGTGCAGGACAAGGATTACAAGCACATTGGAATACCCTTTTAGCGCATCTGTGGCAAACAATAGCACCTTCATTGCACTGTTTAGCTCATAGGAACCTTCTTGTAGTGCTTTGGAGCTTACTTTTAGCCCATAACACTTTCTATTCTTTCTTGCACATCAAAGTATCAGCATAGCGCATAGGAGTCATACTTTAGCGCTTTTGTACCTTTGTGTAGCGCATCTATGCAGAAGTTCAGTGTGTGACTCTAGCAGAAAGAAGGGATAATTTGTAACAAAGTTAGAAAATTAGGTTTGTATAAGCTCACCTAAGGCCTTAATTTTTTTTACTAACTTTTATTTGTTGCAGGTTACTAATCATTTCTTGCAGATAGGAGGAGTTAGATTTAGGCATTTGATTATTTTTATTCATAGATTTTTCAAGTTGGTTTAAGAAAATTCATTTCATGTTGGTTAAAAAGAACCTCATCACTCCTTTGGTGCTTAAAACAAGACCTCACTTTTATTTTGCAAAAGGTTAAAAAGAACTACAAACAAACCTGTATTTTGCAAAGTTAAAAAGGATCTCACTTTCTTTTTGTGAAAAGTTAAAAGCAACCTCATCATTTATTTAGTGCTTAAAACAAGACCTCACTTTTATTTTTTTTAAATGTTAAAAAGGATCTCACTTTCTTTTTGGTACAAAGCAAAAAGAACTTCATTGAGGATTGGTTCCATGATTTTCAATTTGTTGACTAGGTTTATTTTTCAAAGTTTTTGAAACACACATTTTGCTATGAAAGGCTAAAAAGAACACCATGTTTGTTGGAGCAACATCTCCAAATAGATCTTAGCAAATCATTGCCTTGAAGTTAAAAAGAAAATTGTTGGCCTTGTCTCGAAAGTGGAAGGTATATGCTCTCCCCTTAATTAGGTGACCAAAAAGTCAAACCATTCTTATGCTTTATTTTTACTTCAAGTATTTAAATCTTTTAGAAGGCCTGCCCTCTCGAGTTTCCCTTAGGGCGCCATTAATGTTTGATGAGAGGGGAACGACCTAAGAGGGAAACGACTTTATCACCAAGTGTTCCAACCCACTATAATCAAAAGTGGAGGCTGACGAAAGTCCCTTTCAATGGTTTTGCTCAGTGATTAGTCTTCCCTCGGTATCTTTAAGATACATAAAGCCTTTGTTCTAAAGGTTGGGAAGCCTATCAAGGGAGTTTAAAACTGAAGACCAAATGAAATCTTGATGAAAAACCTTAGCATTAGAAACTTTAAACTGAGTCAGTTACCAAAAATTGGCAATATCATAGTGCAAGGGTGGAGAAGAATCCACCCCCAAGATCACTCACCATATATCTCCCAAGATAACTACTCAACTGTGAAGCAATTCACTTAGTGTTAATTTCTAGCAAAAGGCAAAAAAATGGGCACCCCCTAGGGGGTCACAAGGTTGTTTGAGCTGACGGAGTATCGAGACTAGTGGGCTATGATATTGTTGATGACCCTTGAATAAAGAGTCTACTTGATCTATATTTTTGTAATCCAAACCTATGAAAATATTAGGGATTTGAAAACATCCTCATAATAACATACACTACTTGTTTATAATAGACAAAATTGTTATCTCTTCTATATGCTGCATTTTCAAGTCATTTTCCAGAAAATCATCCATCAAAATTACAAGTGTTACTTTTCAACATCATAGCAAAAGCATCAAACAATAAAAAAATCAAGACAATTAGCACATAGGAGCAACATCCTAGCATGTCACAAACATTCAATAGCACATTCACACCAAAACATAGCACTTTCATCACTCAACTTAGCGCATAATCAGTATCATACTGGTAACATTTCAGGTAGCACTTATCAACATCATTGTAGCACATTAAAACATCAACCTAGCGCATTCAAGGTATATTATAGCACTTTGATATCAAACATTAGTGTGTAATAAGGACATATTATCTCATAACCTATCTAGCCAAGTCATTATCAAACAGTCTAAAGTAGCGCATAGGGAAGGCAACATAGCACATTGTAAATATTCTATAGCGCTTTGGGAACTATCTTTAGCGCATAGGGTCTCTGTTTTAGTGCATGATCAATATTAGGGAAAAACATAGAGCAAATCAGTCACTTTGGGAAAATTTCATCAAGAGTTTCAAATACCCTTTCAGGTCCTTTAGCAAATCCAACAACAAAACTTTGAATCCAATCATCAGTGAAAAAATTTCCAAATCCAACAAGGCACTCTTAGAATGAGTTTTTCAAATCATTAAACTAGCTTGAGATCAGACTTCATCCAAAAAAATTAGGGAGTATCGAAACAATGATCAAAGTTTCACCATCCAGTGGATCCTATCAAAACAAATACCTCTACTTGATAAAGTAAACTTAAGTTTTCAAACTGTTAGGACCCGGAGGCAACTGAGAGGGGGGGGGGAGGGAGGTGAATCAGTTGTCTATTAATTTCAACCCAATACCAGTAAACCAAACTTAATGTCGGTTAATAGATTAACAGTTAATATCAATACCAGTGAAACTTAATGCATGAAATAGAAAGAGAAACAACATCCACAACACATAACACAGAGATTTGTACATGGAAACCCTGTAAGGGGCAAAACCATGGTGGGAAACCTTACCCACATTTAGATGATACTACTACAGATAGTATGTGTGTACAAATGGGGTTTGCACATGCAGAAAGGCCAACTGCCTAGAGCTCACTACTCAATCACAAAATAGGAGTCACACTTACTACAATTGGATGATTAAATCCAATGATAATGTACTGCTCAATGTAGCATCTCCAATGCTAGATTCAGTACCGGTTAAGCTCTAATTATCTCCTTCTCTATGGTCTATTGATATGATCTTCAATATTCGCACATACCATGTTATAATACCATAACCATATACCTTCTGCCTATTTTCTCACTTCTTCGTTTCCTTATCTCACAAATGAGATCTTACATATATACCAAAACCTAAGACCAAATGTATAGGTTGGCTCACTAAGAATATTACAATAAAATCAATTACAAATAAGTCAAGATGTGATGCATCATGTTAGCTCAATGCATTTACAACAATATCCAACTAATTAAATCATCTCCATAACATGTCATGCTGATCTAGAATAGATAACACATGCCGGTCCATAACCTAGACCAATTTGTCGGTAATAGCAAATATGTCAACCCAATTAGACCAATAATCAAATAACCAAAACCAAGTGTCCAAACCATGTCTTCAATATAACCAAGTGATCTCCAAATGATAAAAAGTCATCCTTAGTGTCGGTGAACAATATAACCTGTCTGTGAACCAAATACCGGTGACTGTGCATAAGTCACTGAACTTGCCGGTGAACATAACCAAAGATCTCCAGTAGGATAGGTGTTGATAAATGTTGACATCAATGACAAAACCAATGCAACATATCTATAATACCAACACAAATGAAGTATCCAACATCAACATCAACATCAACCTTTGATCATTCGTGTATGACCACTCATATTTTGAGAAGAACAATTCTTCATCAAAAAACTAAGTTGAAGAAGAGACAACCTAGTTCTAAGACACTTTTTAAAAGGAATAAATTTCTCTATATCAATCATCAACTCTTTGCATCACATCACGCATTCTTGCGTCATATATGATTGCATATCAAAGGAAAAACAAACAAGTTTGACAAGGAGCCTTTGAGAAGTAGGGCTTACATTCAGAAAGCGGCATTCAACCAATGCCTAAATCGTGGAGGAAGGATTAAACCCACTTTGTTCCCAAATTTCCTTATCCCTTATAATGAAGCTCAACTTGAGCCGCCAACACCACCAAGAACTCCAATAGAAGAAGAAGAGTTCATCATGATAAAAATATATTAATGTTCGTTTTCACTCGATCTTAGAGAAATAAACAGAAGGAATCACAAACAAAATCAAGTATGAGTCGTAGATTGTCCAATCCTTTTGATGAGTATGCAAATATGGGAGAAATAGAGATCACCGAAGAACTTCTCCAAGAATATCAAGAAAATGCAGCTTTCCAAAAACTCATGGAAAGACATAGAAGAAGACAAGGGAAAATATCTACTCATGCTAACTAGCAAAGGAGTCAACATTCCTGAAGATTTTGATACAAAAAACTTAAGGAATATAGATGAGAGAATTTCAAGAACAAGGTAGATAAATTATGCCTATCAAGAACAACGAAGAGAAGAAGAGACACATGATCTAGAAAACATATGCAACCAAGATTGCACCCACAAACAAGACAATACCCATGAGCAGGACCATGCCCACAATCGAGCCAATCTTAATGAATGAGGGGAAGCTCTCCCTCAAAGGAAAAATGTGCCCATAGTTTCTCTTGCACAACAACTCCAAACACTGCAAAGATAAATGCAGGACATGCAACAAGGAACTACAATATGATACTCCTTGGATGAAATCTATCCTTGTCCTTTTGATAGGAGATTGAACATGGTACCTTTTCCCCCAAATTCAGATATACCAGAGTATGACAAATATGATGGTAAAAGTGATCCCCATGATCATGTTCGGGAATTTTGTACCATGACCCTAGAGTTTTCTCACGATGACACTTAATGAGATTATTCCCAAGAAGTTTGGGAGGGAAAACAATGGAGTGGTTGTCTAAAATTACACCTCCCATCAGATCATTTGATGAGTTGGTAAACAAATTCATAAAACAATAATCCTATAACATTCAACATGCAATCACCATGCTGGATGTGTGTAACACAAAATAAAAGAGCAATAAAATATTCATGGTGTTTCTTCAACAATGGAGACACATAGTTTCAAGATATCCTTGAGACGTGCCTGAAAAGGAAAAGATGGAAATATTCATCGATAATATAAATAGTGAGATGAGTTATCAACTCAAACTCCAATGCATACCATATTTTGCCAAATTTAATAAAAAATAGAATCCAAGTAGAGGAAGCGTGCATCAAGAAAGGAACATTGAAGTTATTTAAAGAAGGTGTTAATTTGTCAGACACTAACACCTTTAACAATCGAAACAATAACAACACTTTAGACAAATCCAAATTTTGGACAAGGAAAAAAAGCATTGTTAATGATGGGGTAGTTGATGCCAACAATGTGAAGTCTAAACAAGTAGTGCTGGATTTATCAAGTAAGCCACCATCCAATAAATATTAAAAAAAGTGTTAATCAAGGAACTAACACTTATCCACATAATTCCAATCAAGGAACTTCAACATCAAACACCACTAACCAAAAATCATCAAGGCAACACCACTAACCAAGGGAACAACACAAACGATAGAGGCAACACCAATACTTTCCCATATTGACGCATCTACATGCCATTAGGAAAAACCTTAGAATCAGCATTTCAAGAACTCTTGGCGAATAAGATCATCACATTCTCAGCCACGAACAACTTTGAACTACAGGCCAAGCCACCTTGGTGGAATGAGTCATAGTATTGTGATTTTCATCAAAACAAAGGACATAACACAAATGATTACATGAGGCTAAATAACATTGTTCAAGACATGATCAATAGGGGCAATTTAATAGTTGATGGTTACAAAATGAATGGTGACCATGAAACCTTAAAAAATCCTCTTCCAAATTACGACAAAGAAGGAGCTTCAACATCAAACAATACCAAAGGAGCTCGTATTAATCACCTATATGAGAACACCATCAATCATATATTGACATATGACAATCAAGTAAATGTCATAAAAATCAAGGACAAGCAAGAAAATGCATCGATAAATGTGACAACCAGAGCGCAAAAATACATCTTGAAAGGGAACACATCAACATCCACAACTCTCCCCAAGACTCAATACAATTTATTTGATCAACTACGGAGAACTCCCACTCAGATATCCATACTTGAGTTACTCAAACTCTCACCAAAATACAAAGATATCTTGGAACAAGAACTTATCAAAAAAAATGTTCCAATTGATTTGGACATTGATCGATTCCAAGCCATGGTGGCTCATATGGCAGGGCCACATAACATATCCTTTTCCGAACACGATGATGTCTCCTTGAATCATCCGCATAAAACCCCGCTCCATATCAAAGTCTTAGTCTATAAAAATTGAGTAAAAAGAGTGTTAATAGATGGAGGAGTTGGTCTCAGTATCTGTACTTTAAAGCTTATCCATGCATTGGGCTTCTCTAAGCAGTCTATTGATCCGAAAAAGAAGATCACCATCAAAGCCTATGATGATGAAGAAAGGTCATCCAAAGGAACGGTTATACTGCCTATTCAGGTAGGTCCGAAACAAAAAGACACCATATGCCAAGACTTGGACATAGACTTGATGTACAATATACTATTGGGTCATTCATGGATCCATGAAATGCAAGCAGGACCTTCCACATACCATCAATGTATCAAGTTCTCATACAATGGACAAGAAATTTCCATATCTGTAGATAATAACCCTTTTCCATATTGCAATGCTATGGGGGTAGCTCAAGATAGCCTGGTTCCACACAATAGAGAGGCCCAAGCTTCCTTAGCATTCAATCATCATCAAGAAGAACTCAAGTCTCTATCCATATAATTTAAGCAAAAAATGAAAATCAAGGACCAATGCATGGGGGAATACTCTTTTGAACCCTTATGTCTATCAAAATTTCCAACGTCACCAAAAATCTTATGGACAACCTTCCACATCAACACATCAAGCAACATAGCCCATCACCAAGTTTGATGGTAAATTTATCCAGCTGGGCACACTGACCGATGAATCAAAAGGGAAAGACATCCTTAGTTGGATATACAAGTATGAAGAAGTCAGAGCCGCTACCATGGAAGTGGTCGTACCAAAAAAACTGATAGACTTATAAAGCACTAAGAGTGGGGGGTGAATCAGTGACAACAATAATAGTACCACTTGAAACACAGACCGGAAAAGATACTTAATCAGTTTACTAAATACTGGGAAAAACCACAATGAGATGGAACTCACAAGTTAACTATTTGTAGTATTAGGTAACTGATTGGTTAAGGTCTACAAAGGTGCTCTGCTAGGAGCCAATCCTATTAAAGATCCCAGAGCTCTGTAAGAAGCTATACCCTGTTAAAGGTAGTACCCTATTAGGAGTAACCTTGGTAGAGGATTTTAAACACAAATTAATGGATCACCTTGTTAGAGCTTACCCAATTAGGGGATTTGATTGTTGTAGTGATTAGAAAACAACAGGTGGTGTGATCTAGAAGTAGCACAATTTGCTTGAATAGATCCTTCTTTTCTCACTCAAAATTGCATTACTGACATACTCTGCAACGCCTTCATCAACTTAACACTTCTATCTCGCATCATAAAAAAATATAGTTTATCATAATGTCATTATATAGACATTAGATTTCATGTCATCTTAGGAAGCATATCACGATTTCCTAGGTGCGGCATATATGCAGGAGATAGAAATAGAATTGAGATGATTGGATTAAGTTACCTTGTATCCAATGATCATGCTACCAAATCTGATATCTCTATCAGTGATGGTGCTGACCCTCATCGATCGTCAACCCGAAGTTGTGTCGGTGAGTTTTTTAACCTAATCATTAGAAATCTTTTTTTTCGGATGCTAACCAATCTGTGGCAAACTGGTGATGGCCTTAATGGCCTCCTTCATGATCTTATAAGGTCTGTCCAACCAAATGAACTCTCTATGAACTCTGATCAATACATATCTGATGATCTCATCTTCGAATTCAAGGATATCCAGAATGCTAGTAAACCCTAGATCCTCAATGTGCTTATATTTGGGCTTGGTCTTTCTAGAGTTTCCCATCAACTCGCTCATATACATGCTCTTGATGTCACTAGTACCCAGATCTTGAATGTGGCAGTGAATGTATCCTTTGACATCTTCCACATAAACAACTTCTTCTGGAACAAGGGAAAATGCGCCAACCGAATCATCCAAGGTGGCAATATACGAATATTGTTTGAAAATTGACTTGGGATGGTCCTTAACCTTGACAACAGTTGGATTTGCAATAAAAGTAGGTTCAGAGGATGATCCCTCTTCCATGATGAAAGATGATTTCAATAAGTACCTAAGAAATGGTTGTCGGTGAAACCCTAAAGAACTCTTCCGATCACTCGTGGAATCACTAAAGAAGATATCTGATCGCACTGAATCGCCTTAGACTCGCTCTGTATCACTCTTAATCACTTTGAATGCAAGGTGATAAAAAATGAAGTGGATTCAACCTTTTGACCATCAAAAAACTCTAATTTTTCATTGATATGAATGACTTCTGGTAAAACATACTGGATCTGAGTCGAACATCTCCATGCCAGATAATCCTTTTCCAATATCTAGAACATCTTCCAGAACTCCTACCCGAGGCTTATGCAATATTTTCATGAGATTTGCCTACCCCTAAGGCATTTGCCTCAGTTACCAGATGAGCTCCTACTGGTGCAGGAGCAATTTCCTCTGTCGGTTGAGTAACCAGAGCACTTCCATCTACTGATTGATCATATGACTTCCTAAACCATCTCTTGGTATGATCTTGCCAGATTTCATTGACCTTTTCTTTCCCTTTATCATTTGATCCATTATTGTTAACTGGTGGATTTTTACTTCTACAAAACTTAGCTATGTGTCCAATCTTGTTGCATGCATAACATGAAACATTATTCTTTTGAATTGCTTTGCTATAACCGGTATAATTTATTGACCTGCACTGATTAGCCATATGTCCAAATTTTCCACATGCATGACATTTTACATTCATTCTACAATATTTTGTCTTATGACCATTTTTATTGCATTTAAAACATTGACCAGGAGTAGAATTATAGTTTGGATTTTCTCTATTTCTATATTGCCTAGCCATGTGACCAAATTTATTACAAACAAAGAATCTACCATTAAATTTGTAAGCATTAATTTGCCTTATCGGTGCCTTTTGGTTCCGATCATTATTTGCAGTACCAGATCTTTGACCTTGTTTAAGTCCAAATCCACTGGAATATCCATTATGTCTTTGTCTTTTCAATAATTCATCAAGCTGTGCTGAACTAACCTTGAATTTGTCCTTGTATTCACTTGCAATAGTCAGATCATCTCTTAGGATTATCATTTGTCTTTCAAGTTCTTGTTCATTGCTTTGGGATTGCACTAATTCAATTCTCAACATACCATTTTCATGAGCCAACTGGATGCATTCTTCAGATCTGCTTTTTAGAGACCTCCCAAGGTTTTCTTTATTCATCTTCCAGTCTTCAATCTCCTTTGACATCCTTATAGTTAGGGCTTGCATTTTATTCCTCATGACCATATTCTCCTGACTCACCCTCTGTCATCTTTCATTAAGGGCATCTTTCTCTTCATTATCTTGATTTTGCAGTAGATCCTTCCTCCTATCTTGAACAAATGATAACCTCTCATGTAGGATAAGAATGAATTCCTTGGTAGAATTCAATTCATCTTGTAATTTCAAGTTCTTCATTATTTCAACATCATAATCTTCAAGTGCTACCTCAAGTTTCTTCTCCATATGCATATCCATGGATTTTGGATTCAGGATCTCCCTTAAGTTGTTAGACTTCCTCCGAGGCACAAGGCTCTGATACCAATTATTGGAATCCAAGAAAACTGAGAGGGGGGGGGGAATCAGTGTTCTATTGGAATGTTCACTTTTATCCTTATTATAACATGCATTCACCAGCCGATAAACTGGTACATTTATAATTGAAAGAAGTAAAGCAATCAATAAGCCAATCACACAAATGAATACCATAACACAGAGAATTATACGTGGAAAACCTCAAACAGGAAAAACCATAATGGGATTTGTGACCCACAATATCAATCCACTAGCCATATGAAAATATATTACATAATACGGGGGCTTGCACATGCAGGAAGGCTTACAACCTGGAGCACACTACTCAACACAAAAGAGTCTCACTGACTATAGCTACCTTGAATAAGAAAACATAAAACTAAACTCATTTAATGCATTTTCTTTGCCTAGTAGAGTTTTGGTTCAAGCTCTAGCTGTTCCGGTTCTATAACCTTAAACCCTTACCAGAATAACCTTCACATTACTAATCCTCAATTACAATCATTACCATCATATCCTATCATATCCTTACATTACACAAAATGATCTAATCAAATGACCTATATACCCTTACAATCTTTCATGACTCATGTTGGCTTACATAGATAATTACAAAAATGATTATACATGTTGGCTCATTACATATATACATAAATATCAAAATCAATTGTCGATTTCCAGATCTCCCAATGATGTTGGCCTCCAATGCCAGTACCCTGTATGTAAATCATGTCAGCCTTCGATGTCCATTCCCATAGAATCCTTCCTACTAGTGAAGATACCTGTCAGTGTCGGTGTCGGTGAAGTGTCTGCCAGTGAACAACCAAACCAAAGAATGAAGCCAGAACATGTTTCCATCAATGACAACATATGAAACCAATCAGATGAGTGTCAATTGCCAATAAAGTGTTTCCTTACCTACTTCATCACCTAAATCACTAGGAAAGGTCTCCAAAGAACTAGGTTGATCATGTTGAATTAATTAGGAAATTTATCTATCTATTTAATTAATTAAGTTCTCTAATTACTTTTTCACTTAGGCTAGACTTAGGTTCTATTTGTTATCCAGGTTTTTCTTTTCTAGCATTATTTCTGGGATGTAATTGAGCTTATTTTAGCACCTAATTTGTATTGCTTTAGTTATCCTAATTTTAGCATTAGGTTTTTCATTTAGGGTTTCATTCAACCTTTTTTAAGGATTTATTCATTCATTGACTCATTCTCAATGAAGTCAACATCTTTATTGAGCACTATCTTCTTGGTGACTAGGTTATATAGCCTTTATACTTTGGACTCAACATTATAGCCTAGATGAAGATGCACTTCTCACCCTTGTCATCCAAATTTTTCCCATTCTCCTTTGGTACAAGTACATATGCCACACACCCAAATACTCTTAAGTGCTCAATTATCCACTTATGTTAAATTGTCCATGCCTCTTGTAAAATCTTGTCATGGATTGCCTTCATGCGACTTTTATTTATCAAATGTTTTTTTATGTTTCTACAACCTCACCCCAATATTGATTTGAGAGTCCCTTTTCTTTCAAAATGTGTCTTTCCATCTCCACTATGGTTCTATTATTCCTCTTAGCCACTTCATTTTACTGTGGAGTGTTTCTTGTTGTTAGCTCCTTCTTGATTCCATGATTCTTGCAATAATTCACAAACTACCCAGAGGGATACTCTCTCCATCTATCTAACCTTAGGACCTTGATAAAGTGTGCACTCTCCTTTTTAGCCTAATCCTTAAACAACATAAACTTATCATATGTTTCAAACTCATGCTACAAAAAAAGACCCATATTTTATGACTATAATAATCAATGAAGGTTAAAAAATATTGTCTCTTAACCATATAAATGGTTTACATAGGGCCACACAAATTAGTGTGCATAAGCTCTAATGGTACTTTTTCTCTTCTAAAGTTACTCTATTGAAAGGGTTGCCTATTTTTCTTGCCTAAATTTTGGGCTTTACATATAACACTAGGCTTTACAATGGTTGACAAACCATCAACCATACACATCTTAAGAAAAAGACTCAAATTAGCATAGCCTAGATGTCCATACCTAAGATTACATAGCCTGGAGGGGTCATAAATAATTCTCTTGAAAGCCAGTTGTTGTAATATTGTACATTCTCCTTGTCTAAGAGGTGCAACTTTAGACTAATATGAGAAACATGTCTCTACCCTCAAGAGAAATATCTAGTTCTTTGTCATTTGAACTACTACAACTATTTTCTTACTCCCATTCTTTTCAAAGATTAAACCTTCACCCTTTTCCATCAGCACTTTGTACAATCATTTTAAATCAATTGTCCAACACATGAGATTATACTTTATACTAGGGGAAAAATAAACATTCTCAATTTCCTTATTCTCACCTTGCCTAGTGTGGATCATAATAGATCATTTGTCCACACAAGAACTATTCCATTGCTCCCCATTTTAAATTTAGACTTTTTTTTATCAATGAAATAAAATAAACTCTCATTATCACTCATGTGGTTGTTGCAACCACTATCCAAATACCAGACTTTAGGGTTGCCTTCTTCACCAATGTTGCACATGATGAAGGTTGTGGACTGATTACCTTCAACCATATTTTCACTTTGCTTTGAATGATTTTGCTGATTTTTATAGCACTCGCATAATGTCCAAACTTATGATAATAATAATACTCAACATGTCAACAACAAGGCACTAGGAGAACTGAGAGGGGGGGTGAATCAGTTTTTATCAAACTCAAGAAAATTAATCTTAACTTTAGATCTAATCAAGAACAACAATAGAAGAAATTAACACCACATCAACAACACACATAACACATGGATTTTAACATGGAAAACTTGATTAAGGGAAAAACCAAAGTGGGAACCTACCCACAATATGATGATACTCTGTAGTAGTATGTGTAAATATTACAATGGGGAATGCACATGCATTCAGGCACACTACCTAGAGCTCACTACTCAAAACAACAAAAGGAAACAACCCTGGGAAGGCTCACTGCCTTACAAATATCGGACAACAATCTGAATTACATGAACTGAAAGAATAGCACCTCTAAATGCCTGATCACAGTTCCGGTTAAGCACATTGTCTGTACAACAACACTTCTCTTCTCTTCTCCTCTACTAAAAGATAAATTCACTTGTTCACACATACAATACTCTCATAGATCATAGATCCAACTGCATACACACATCTAACATGATTACAACACTTATTTATACAAATCATCAACCTTAACCTTAAGGTCGGCTCTACACATAAGACCTAATTAAAAAATTACATCACATGATACATAAATCCATAATTGGACTAATACAATGTCGGCAAGGACATAGCATCCGTCCAAATCAAATCCTTGAACATGCAACACCACCAAATAATTCACCAAGATTATTTGCAACATGCTAGACCACCGAATATATTGCATAACATGAAGAATACCACTGAACCAATAAAATATTCAATAGCACGCACCATGATCAACATGGACCACCAAAACACATAGAACGCGATCAAAGAACATCAACAAGCAATGCAAATTCCACCACAACAACTCGGGTAACAAGAATCATCATTATTCCATCATCGGAGCTCAAGAACACTAACTGACAAACTGAAAGATATGCTTGTGAAGATCCAAATCATGAACCACTTGATCAGAGAACACACATGAATGTCCCAAACACTCTCCAAAATCCTCAACTCAAGATATAATCATTCTAGAGCAATATGGATGAAATACCACAACTCTACAATACTGAAAACGAAAAAACCAGTCCACATACCGGACCTCACAACTCGACCAAATCACCTTCCGGAACACTGAAACTCATACTAAATCAACTAGAGATGAGTATCTCAAAACCCATTAATCCGCATCAGTACATCTGCAACAGATCACCCAAACCAACTCTCTGCAACACACCAATTCTCTGCAACATAGGAATATGTTAACATCAATAACAACAACACATTCCAATAGCTCTAATATCCAACAATCTCCCCCTTTTGGCACTGATGGCAACATATCAATGTGAAAAACAATCAATGCAAAGAAAGAAATCAACTCCAACAATCTCCCAACAGAATCACAAGGATCAACTCCCCCTTTGACAAACAACTCAAAATACTTCAGGGTTTTTCACATGCATCTATCCCCCTTTGACAACAATGCCAAAGACATATATAAATTATTATTCCCTCCCTCTTACCAGATAATATTTTCCCTTTGAAAAAAATCACACATCTGAACAATTGAATCACACATTGACTACTCCCTCGGAGCAACAACACCCACTTATCAATCTGGATAACAAAATAAGACTATGAAGTCCACGGGATCGATGTAACTCAATGCATCTAGTTCATAGTAGGAGGGGAAATCACCCCTAACTTCTCTCTCAGATATACAAATGTTTCTATAGGAAAAGGCTTAGTGAAGATATATGCAATTTGTTCCTTTGTACATACTCCAATCTGACTTCCTTCTCATTCACCTTTTCTCTCAAGAAATGAAACTTGACTGATATATGCTTTGTATTAGAATGCAACACCGAATTCTTAGAAATATTGATAGCACTAGAATTGTCACAATATATAATAGTAGGCTCATTATAGACAACTCTAATATCCTTCAACATATGCTTCATCCAAAGTACCTGAGTATAGTTGCTAGCAACAACAATGTATTCAACTTTTGTAGTAGATAAAGAAATAGCATCTTCCTTCTTACTTGCCCAAGAAATCAGCATCTTTCCCAAAAATAATGTTCCACCAATAGTGCTCTTCTGGTCATCAACATCACCTGCCCAATCAACATTAGTATAAGCATATAAAGTGAAACCATCATTCTTCAAATACCACAGACCATAATCAATTGTTCCCTTCAAATATCTGAATATCCTCTTCACAAGAATAACATGACTTTCTTTAGGATCAGCTTGAAATATTGCAACAAGACATACAACATTCATAATGTCAGGTCTAGTCTAATTCAAATATAGCATTCCACCAATCATAGATCTATACAGGGTCTGGTAAGCCTTTGGAGATTCATCATCTTTTGTCATCTTGCATCCAATCAAGATAGGAGTTCCAATAGGTTTGGAATCATCTAACCCAAACTTCTGTAGCGATTCCTTCACATACTTAGATTGAGATATGAAAATGCCTTTGTCAATATGTGTAATTTGCAATCCTAGAAAAAATTTCATCTCACCTATCATAGACATCTCAAACTCTTTTTGCATATCATCAGTAAGATTCTTACTCAAATCATCATTTCCTCCAAAAATAATTTCATCAAAAAAGACTTCAAAAATCAAAATATTATCATTATCAATCTTGAAGTACAAATTACTATCAGTAGTACCTTTACAAAATCCTAACTTCATCAAATATCTATCCAATCTGGCGTACCAATCTCTAGAAGCTTGTTTAAGTCCATACAATGCTTTCATCAATCTGCATACCATATCTTCTTCATCTGTCAATGAAAATCTATCTAGTTGCTCAATGTAGACTTCCTCTTCCAATTCACCATTGAAAAAGGCTGACTTCACATCCATCTGATATACCTTTAATTTCTTATGAGCAAAATATGCAAGAAATAGTCTAACAGCTTCAATTCTAGCTACTAGAGAAAAAGTCTCCTCCAAATTTGTTGGTGTAAATAAATATTCATTTTCGATATTATTACACTTACTTAAGTTAACTTAGGATAATGCATCTCTTCGTAGTTTAGATTTGAGACACTTAGGGAAGTGTGCACATAGGGATAGAGCTTGTAGGAAAAATTCCACCTTTTGTGGTCTTATTTTGCTGTTACACTCCACATTCGGTGGGTCATCCACCTCTTGTGGAATATTATATTATTTCTCCTACCTACCCCTAGTATTTCTTACCTACCCTTGTTTCTCATTGAGCCACATGTCATATTTGTGTGCTCATACATCCATATGGCCTTGCCTATATAAGCAGGCCTATATTCATTGTATTGGTTAATCCAGTTGATCATTTTGCATATTGATGAGAAAATAGTTTGTTCTTGTCATTCTATTGTCTCTTTTATGCTTTTCATTGTGCCTTTGATATTGGCAAAATCCTACATGGTATCAGAGCTATTGGGGCTTCATTGATCAGTTTTTGGAGACATCGTGGAAGGCTTCTATTTTCAGATTTGGGGATCTTCATTTTTTGGGGGTGTCATACAATGATTTGGACATCACCGTTGAATCCGGGAGGCCGTTTCCATAAATTTCAACTATAAAGTCGACCTATTTTGGTGAGAAATTTTGTTTCCCCATTTTGGCTATTATCGTATGGATTTCGAATTTTTTTTAATTTATTTTTCGGAAAAAAAAAAATTTCTAAAAAATTTCGAAAAAAATCAAAAAAAAAGTTTTTTTTGTGTGTTTGGGGGTCTGAAGACCCCCCCGTACCCGTAGTGCGTGTGCCACAGGTTGCAGGACATACCTACTGACAGAGTCGTGACCCATGCTGCAGGCCCACGTCACCCGCCGCCGCCCGCACCGGTACCCACCGTCCCCATCGCCACCGTCCAAGTAGGCTCCTCCGGCGACCGCTTCCACTCTGCACGCAGCCGCCACCTCCATCAGCTGGTCAACCTCTCCCGCCAGCCGCATCGGCTCCCAGCCCGCCGTCGGCCCCCTCGGCACCGGGCTCGCCGGTCTCTCCCGCCGCCAGCAACCACCAAAAACAGGCGGCCCCACGTCCGCCATGTGGCAGGTGGCCACTGGCCCGCAAACAAACCTGTATGCACAGTCATCTGCCACGCAGAGCTGACGCAAACTGCACAGTCAACAGTCCGTACAGTACGGACGCCTAGTTAGCAAGGAGGCAAAGTTTTTAAGATGGTCATATGGCCATCAAATTTAACACAGTGACTTGTTGATGTCAGCGCCACATCAACATTTTTTGAAATTTTTTTGACCCCTCTCCTTTGAGCTTTTTAGTTTTGCAGTCCAACTTTGAAAGGCCATATCTTGCTCATTTTTGCTTCTTTTTTGGTGCAATTTGTTTTGAAATGGGCTAAAATTTTGTGATCTTCATAGTGGTGTGGTTATTTTCTAATTTTGGCACATAGGTTTTTCATAATTTTTGGATTCTCTCAGTTGTACCTGTCTAATCCTCAATTTTGCAACTTCAAAGGCCTCGTTTGAGCTCATACGACCTCCTTTTCAGGTGCCATTTTTTTTTAAAGTGCTTATTTTTTCATCTACTTTCATAATCTATGATCAGATTTCAAAGATTTTGAGTGGAAATCATACTTTCAGATATTGGTCTTATTTGGCCTATTAGGTACTTGTAAATTGCTTGGATCTTAGTTAGATCCCTTGCGTTATCAGTTTGAGACTCTTTTGGCCTTATTAAGGCAGTTGTAAAATTGTAATCAGAAGTCCACTTTGCCATTTTTTCAAGTGGCCCATTGTATACGCACTACTTATAAAGTGCCAAAATCATCACATTTGGGGGGGGTTCTTTGATTGAGTGAATTTGGGGGGGTGTCTTGTGTGATTGTACCTCTCTTTGTGCTCTTTCCATTTTTGTTGCAATGAGTCCTAATAAATTTCCACCTTTAACTCCACATAATTATGCATCATGGAAAATTAAAGTATGGAGTAAATTAATGGAAAAGGGTCTCACACACTACATAGATGGAACAATAACAGCACCACCTGATCCTAAGGTTGATCCAATTGCTCAATTAGAATGGCTCACAAAGAATTACATGGCTCTTGGAACCTTACGCAAGTATGTATTAGATGACCTCATTTTTCACATTGAGAAGTGTAAAACAATCAAAGAGGCTTGGGATATGTTTCAAAAATTGTATGGACAAGTTGATGAAATCAGAGGTTATCAGATTGACAATGAGCTCACCAACTTGGATCCCAAGAGTTTTGATACAATCCAAGATTATGTCACCAAAGCAAATGAGCTAAGAGCAAAGCTTAAGGATTGTGGAATTGACAAAAAGGATGCTCAGTTGATATTCAACTTGTTGGACAAGCTTGCACCAGAATATGCAGCATTTGTGTCTAGCTTCCAAACTCATCATTTGACAGTGGGGAGTTCTTATGTTATGCCTTCATTTGATGCTTTCACAGAAATTTTGATATTGGAACAATCTAAGTTGTTGAACATGGGGTTTCTCAAGTCTTCAAAGTCCAAGGCTTTGGTGGTTAATCAAGGGAATCAAGGAAGTCAAGGCAAAGATTCCAACAAGAAGAAGAAGCAATCTAAGTCTAAGCCACACCAGGAAAAAGGACAATCATCCTCTCCATCACAAGGCATTTTTTCATCCTCTTCAAAGAAGGGGACACCACCTAAGAAGGATAAACCAACTTGTGCATATTGCAAAAAGTATGGTCATGATGAGCATCAATGCCACGCAAAGCAAGTTGATGAGTTAACCAATCTTCTTAAGAAAAACAAAATCAACTTGCCATCCACCTACACAAAGAAGGATTCATCTCCTTCCTCTTCCTCATAGTCTAAGGGAAAAGGGCAAGCATTTATGGCTACAACAGGTTCTTCACAGCAATGGATACTTGACTCGGGTGCCTCATATCACATGGGTTGTACAAAGGAGCAGTTTTCTTCATTGGTGCCATCTAAGGTACCTCACATTTACATAGGTGATGATACTCAAGTAGAGGTTGAAGGGAAAAGTTTAGTTGACATGGATGATGGAACATTTGAGAATGTTCTCTATGTTCCTAACTTGTCTACCAACCTTCTCTCCATCTACCAAATCACTCACTATGGGAATGGGAAAAAGGTTGAGTTTACACCAAATTCAGTTGTGGTAAAGGAACTTGATTATGATGCCTTGGTAGCAGTGGGACAAGTCAATGACAATTCAAGGCTTTATTCATTCTCGCACTTTGTGCCAAGTTCACCTTCTAGGGCCTTGCTTGCTCATTCAAATTCAGAAAGTAAGCTATGGCATGAGCGGTTTGGTCACCTCAACTATCGCTATCTTCAGCAGCTAAGCACTAAAGACATGGTCATAGGTCTACCTCGAGTCAGTTTTTCAGAGGGTGTATGTTCAAGTTGTTCCATGGGCAAGCATCCTGAAGAGAAGTTTGATAAAGGGAAAACTTGGAGAGCTTTGGAAGTTCTTCAACTTGTTCACAGGGATGTAGCAAGTCCATTTCCAGCACCTTCATTTAGTAAGGCCCGCTATGTTCTTACCTTCATTGATGACTACTCCCACTTCACTTGGGTCTACTTTCTCATTCATAAGAGTGAAGTATTTGACAGATTTCAGGACTTCAAGACTCGTGTGGAGAAGCAATCAGGGAAAGTGGTCAAGATTCTTTGCACAGATAATGGAAGGGAATATGTGAACAAAAGACTTGAGGATTTTTGTACATTTGAGGGGATTGATCTTCAACATTATGTAGCATACACTCCACAACAGAACGGGGTTGTAGAATGCAAGAATAGAACTCTCAAAGAAATGGCTAGTTGTATGATACATGCACGTTCTCTTGAACCCGCCTTTTGGGCAGAGGCTATCAGTTGTGCCACACACATCTAGAATCGGGTTCCTCACAAAGCTTTGCAAGGTATTACTCCTTTTGAAGCTTGGGCTGGTAGGAAACCGATTGTGAGACATTTCAGAGTCTTTGGGTGTCCAGCATGGGCTCGCATACCTCCACAAAAATGCAAGGCATTGGAACCTCAGAGTCGGCCTTGCATATTTGTTGGATATCCTGAGGGTGTTAAGGCATATAGATTGATGGATCCAGAGACACATGAGATATTCATTGAGAGGAGTGTTCACTTTGAGGAAATCTCTCCTAGCTTAGCCTCTCTACCTCCTCCACCTTCCTCCATTATGGATAGTGATGTTAGTGATTCAGATGATGAGACTCCCTCAACTCCGACTCATAGGGTAACACCTCCGCAGGGTCCACTTGCAGTTGAGGAGCCTCGTTCTCCACCTCCACCTAGACCTCGTTGGGCTCGACAGACACTTGAGTCCATGGGTTCTCTTTTTGGGGATCCTTCAGATACACAAAGAACTCAATCACAACATCAGGATCTTCCACATGCATTCATTGCTACCACTTTCGATCCATAGATATTTAGGGAAGCATCAGGGGTTCCTGAGTGGGACCAAGCTATGGAGGAAGAGTATAGTTCCTTGATGAGGAACAACACATGGGATTCAATCCATCTCCCTAAGGGGAGAAAGATGGTTCAATGTAAGTGGATCTATCGAACCAAGTTTGCAGCGGATGGAAGTGTGGATAAGTATAAAGCTCGGCTTGTTGTGAAAGGTTTCTCACAGGTTGCAGGTGTTGACTATACTAAGACCTTTGCACCTGTAGCCAAGATGAACTCCATTCATTTGACACTTGCTATTGCTGCAGCTCATGGTTGGGCTGTACATCAGATGGATGTGAAGAGTGCTTTTCTTCATGGTGATCTTGATGAGGAAATTTATATAGAGCAGCCACAGGGTTTTATCCAGGATACTTCCTTGGTTTGCAGACTAAGGAAATCTCTCTATGGCCTTAAGCAGGCCCCCAGGGCTTGGTACGCCAAGATGGATTCCTTTCTTCTCTCTGCAGGGTTCACCAGGTGTCATTCCAATCCGAATGTCTACATTTTGTGACAGGATGACTCTCACTTGATACTTGTGCTCTATGTTGATGACTTGATCATTACAGGGAGTACTTCATCCATCATTAGCAGGGTCAAATCTGCTTTGCATGACAGATTTGCTATGACTGACTTGGGTCTTTTGCACTACTTTCTCGGGATAGAGATTTCACAATCACCTTCCGGGATTACACTATCGCAGCCCAAGTATGCTCTTGATCTACTTGCATGCTTTCATATGGCTGATTCTAAGCTTGCCCTGACTCCCTTTCTTTCCGGAGTCAAGCTTGAGGCTCAGTGTTCTTCTCCACTAGTTGATGCCACTTTGTATCGTCAGCTTGTGGGTAGTCTCATCTACTTGACTCATACACGCCTTGATATTTCATTTGCAGTTGGCATGGTTTCCCGCTTCATGTAGGAACCACATGAGCTTCATTGGAAAGCCACCAAACTCATCCTTCATTACATCCAGGGTACACATCACTATGGGATTCACTATGCAGTAGGCACAGGACTTCTCTTGGTTGGTTACACAGACTCCGATTGGGCTGGCGATCTAGTTGATCGTAAGTCTACTTATGGTTACATTTTTCACCTTGGTTCGGGCCCCATTTGTTGGCAGAGCAAGAAGCAACATGCTATTGCTCTCTCTTTTACTGAGGCTGAGTATCAAGGTGTTGTTAACACAGTGACTGAGACCATTTGGCTCCAGCAGATTCTCACAAAGTTTGGTTTCACCACTCCACGGCCGACAGTTCTACATTGCAACAATCAGAGTGCTATTGCAATCTCAAAGAACCTAGTCCAGCACCAGCGGACCAAACACATCGAGATTCATATGCACTATATCCAAGAGCTCATCTAGGAGTAGGTCATTGATTTGCAGTATTGTCCTACAATAGAGCAGGTTGCTAACATATTCACCAAACCTTTCACCGAGAGTAAGTTCCAGCAGTTGTGAGCTCTCTTGGGGGTGTAGGATGTGTCATTAGGGGGGGTCAGCTGACTTCTCCTTCCTCTCTTATGGGGGGGACTTTTTCCTCTTTGAGGCTTTGTCCTTCTTCTTTGAGAGTCTTTTGTACATTCATCTCTCTTTTGGGGGGGAGTTTTTTTCCCACTGGGTTTTCTCCCTTTCTCCATTTGTGAGAGATTGCATTGCATAGTTTTGCTTGCATTTGCATATTTTACATGGGTACCTATCATGGCCTAGTAGCCGGGACCCATCTTGCATTGTTGATTTGAGTCTTCATTCCCCTAAGTTGCACTTAAGGGGGGGTGTTGGTGTAAATAAATATTCATTTTGGATATTATTACACTTACTTAAGTTAACTTAGGATAATGCATCTCTTTGTAGTTTGGATTTGAGACACTTAGGGAAGTGTACACATAGGGATAGAGCTTGTAGGAGAAATTACACCTTTTGTGGTCTTATTTTGTTGTTACACTCCACATTCGATGGGTCATCCACCTCTTGTAGAATATTATATTATTTCTCCTACCTACCCCTAGTATTTCTTACCTACCCTTGTTTCTCATTGAGCCACATGTCATATTTGTGTGCTCATACATCCATATGGCCTTGCCTATATAAGCAGGCCTATATTCATTGTATTGGTTAATCCAATTGATCATTTTGCATATTGATGAGAATATAGTTTGTTCTTGTCATTCTATTGTCTCTTTTATGCTTTTCAGTGTGCCTTTGATCTTGGCAAAATCCTACAAAATTAATACCTTCCATTTGTGAATAACCTTTACATACCAATCTTTCTTTGTTTCTAACAACTTCTCCATTTTCATTCATCTTATTCCTGAACACCCATTTAGTACCAATTACATTCTTGTCCTTAGGTCTTGAAACAAGTTCCCATATTTTGTTCTTCTCAATCTGATCTAATCTTACATACCTGGGGGTCTTTTCATTATTCTGATTTTTAGTTTCTTGAACTTCTTCACCGACAACAACATTTGTCTCTACTGCCTCTTATGGATCACTCTACTTCATTTTTGGAGTCTTCACTAGCTTTGAAGTGACATCCTAATCATTAGACTCATATCTGCATGCTCTGATTTCCTTCTCATGATTCTCATCAACCTTCACATTTGCACTTTGCACTATCTTTCTCAGTCTTTTGTTGTAGGATTTTCTCTTAGTAGAATATCCCAAAAATACTCCATCACATCTTGCGTCAAATTTTCCTATATCCTCATCTCTTTTGATATAACATTTTCTTCCAAAGATTTTGAAATATCTAACTATAGGAACATGACCAAACCATAGCTCATAAGGAGTCTTATTGAAATTGTTAGAATAAATGGTGGATAACTGAGAGGGGGGCGTGAATCAGTTGTCAACAAATTATATTAATCAAACCACTTTATAACCTTTAACCGAAGCACATAAACATTGAAGACCAGAATATCAGAAATAGATACCGGTAAGCAATAAAACTTATGAATAAAATAGAGAATTAAGACAATGCAACCATACCACATAACACCATGATTTGTAAGTGGAAAACTTGGTAAAGGGAAAAACCATGGTGGGAAGCCTACCCACAATCAAATGATACTTCTGTAGAAAGTATGTGATACAATAAAGGACCTGCACCTGCAGGAAGGCACACTTCCTAGAGCGTACTACTCATTAAAAAGGAGTCTCACTGACTACAGAGAGGTTATAACCACCTCAAGATAATTGGAGAATAATCTAGAAGAATGAACTGCCAGTGATAGCATCTACCATGCCTGATTACAGTCTCGGTTAAGCTCAATATCGAAGGCCTTTGACCTCTTACATAAACCCAATTTGATCACCTATGATCGACCAAATCTCCTTTGCATATGATATTTCATTCCATGACCATGACCACGATCTAGAATGAGATCTTACATCGATTTATACAAACCCTAAGGCCTAAACCAATTAGGTCGGCCACCTAAAAGATATTACAATAAGATCATTACATACATCCATATTACAATGATATGCCATGTCGGCTTTAGACCAAAACAACATT
The DNA here is from genome assembly GCF_030272615.1 of Cryptomeria japonica. Lineage (NCBI taxonomy): Eukaryota > Viridiplantae > Streptophyta > Pinopsida > Cupressales > Cupressaceae > Cryptomeria > Cryptomeria japonica. The sequence continues at coordinate 28,361,324 of NC_081405.1, read as the reverse complement.
AACCAATCCATAAATCATCCTGGTAATGTGTAGAGAACACATAACATGATACCGGTCCATAACCTAGATAGGTACTGGACCTAATTTGGGTCCACCACACCAGAGCGATGTCTCCAATTAGTCAAGGCACGATCAAGGATCACCTTTTGCATCCCAAATTCCATCTAGAAGCCACACCAACACCACTTATGCATCCTATCAAAGATTCTTAGTAAAATCTCTGTCGATAAAACCTTAAAACCTTACCAGTATAGGCTTACTAGAGTGAATGATAGCATCCAATCATCAATTCAATAAGAACTGACCAAAACATACTCCAGAAACATCAAACCAAACATATTCCATTTATCCAAACATGTCGATAGTATCCAGCTGATAGTCCCTTTTGCCGGTAACACTAGTTCTTCTACTGGTAACCAAAATCTATCTGCCAGTAACCAATCATAACAACTAGTGTTGAGATCAATGACAAAACATCAATGCAACACATAATCAATTTGTTCATATTTCCAACAAGAATCACCTTTTATATGCACCTAGTTGAATGTGTATATAGTAGTGCGAACATATTCTCTCCAATAGATATCCAGAACATTTCCTTTAATCATCATAGTTCTAGCAGCATCCAAAACAATTTTGTTCTTCCTTTCAACAAATCCATTCTATTGAGCAGATAATTGTCTCCTGATTCCATGCTCTTCATAAAAGGAATTAAACTCACTGGAGGTGAAATCTCACCCTTTGTCAGACCTTAGACACTTTAGTTTCAATCTTGTCTCTGTCTCCATTTTAGCTTTGAATATTTTAAATTTCTCCCTTACAAAAGTAACCCACATCATTCTAGAATAGTCATCAATCAACAACAAAAAGTATATGTCTCCAACGCTTCAAATTTTTCCCTTAGAAAAGTAACCCACATCATTCTAGAATAGTCATCAATCAACAACAAAAAGTATATGTCTCGCTCTAGACAGTCCACATAAATCAATATGCACAAGATCTAATAACCCATTAGATGTATACAGTTTTCTCTTGAATGAAATTCTTGTTTTCTTTCCCAATTGACATTCTTTAAACACCAAATTAGTAGGCTTCACTATCTTAGGCATATCTCTAACAGCTCAAGTAGAGCTTATCTTAATCATGTATTCAAACTTAAAATGACGCATTCTCCTATGCCACAACCAACTCTCATCAATCTAAGAAATCAAGCAACTTTTCTCACCAACATTCAGATGGAAGATATTACCTTTAGTCTTAGTTCCTGATGCAATTTCTATACCAGAGCTATTTAAGATCCTACATTTCCCATTCTTTAATTGTCAATCATATCTGATGCCCTCCTAAATGGCACAAGGTTAGTAAATGACCAACAACACAAAAAGACACAAAACCATCAGTGTTAGTCAATCAAAAACTAATCTAAAAAGGCATACCAAGAAGACACTAAAAACATGCTAATATATCTAACTAAAGAAGCAAAGATAATGAGACATCTCCAAATGCCTCTTAGCATGGTCTTGGTTCCTTTCTCCCTTGTTCCTCTCCTCTCCAAGTTCCAAAATAGTGTAGCTCTCAGCAGCTTTTTGCACTATGGATGCTTATGGAGGATTGAGATTTGAGTATTTTGCTTCAAATGGGAAATGAAAAACTAAAATACTAGATGCTCTTAAAATGATTGATTTTAACTGAAATAACAAGATATTAGATTGCCTATGCTAAAATGCTCTCTTAAAATGCCTATAGCTTAAATGCATACAAGTTTTCAGGATCTGGATTATGAAGAAATGAGCTCTATTTATCGGAAGAATGGAGCAATGGATGGTTGAGATTGAACAATCTCAACAAGGGCCAGGATTGAATGATTTCAAATCCATATGAGGACTTTCAACTCAATCCCAGGATGACAAGTGTCAATGTGAGATAGGTTGAGAGGGGAGGGAATAAGCATTAAATGCCTGATATGACCTTGGGATTTAAAGTCAAGGTTGGTTGAATGAATAAACTCTTAATTCAAAGAATAAAAGCTTTTATCCAATGGATAAACTCTTGTGCAAATGTGAAATGGATAAATATGGTCAAAACAATAAATGTTTGGGGGGACAAGTTTGAAATAACCATAAATGGTTATGTAAGAGCCATAAATGGTCATGTAAGAGCCATTAGTGGTCTTGGAAGACTTTGGGGGTTAATTTGTTGAACACACAAAGCATTAAATGCTTTTCAAAGACTTTGGAGTCTTTGAGAAGTGACTCCATTTTGCTTAGGAATGTGACAATAATTAGGGGATGGATTAGGCTAATTAGGAAGGGGTTAGAAGTGTAAAGCAGAAAAATCGAACCCTAGTTGTTCTCCCCTCCCCAACTCCAAGGAGAGAGAAGGGAGGTCACTAGGGTTGATGGTTTTCACTTAGGAGAGACTTTACATTCAAAAGAGGGGTTGAAACCCACAAGATCCAATCCCACACAATGCAGGATTGGATTCTAAATGAGTTTCAAGGGTTAAGACATCAAGGATACCCTCTTTTGTAAAGAATGTAGATAGAACGATTGAACTAGGAATGCATGTAAAGTAAGAAAGATTCACTTATAAACAGAGATAGGGATACGGGATGAAGCTGCGGACATGGAATTAGTAGTAATATGTTGAGACGATGCTGTTTTGCAAATTTGAGCAAAAGTTGATGGGACGATGGCACCTGGAGTGCACACGGTCCTCTGAAAAATCCGCAAAATGAAGGGGGATCTGTTCGTCTCTGCACAAGGATTCCAGATCTTCAATTACAGCCACGTACCTACAACCTACACACAGAAAAGAAAGGACGATTGGGGGGTTAGGGATTAGGGGTTTGCCTTTAGGTCAAACCCCGGTTTTGGAATTAACCAAGAAATGAGAATGCTGTAAATGTAAATGTTTGTAATGTAAACAAGTACTGATACCTTGTTGTAAGAATGTTTGTATTCTTACATGCGAAGGTGTAATGATGTTGTATGTTGTATGTTGCAAGTGATCTCCTCTTCAATGGTTGAATCCTTGTCTTGAATGTAACACCTAGCCTTGAATGGAGAATTAGAATGTTCAATTGCTTGAAGGAATACTTGAATGTTTGAATATCGCTTCCGCCTCTTGCGCACATATGTTTTCCTCCCTTTTCTGGAAGAGGAAATGTAGTTTATATACTTGTCAATTAGGGTTGAGAGACGGATTTTCCCGACCTTAGGTCGACCTAGAAACAATATTTTCCAATTTGCAAACTTCAAGACCCGATGCCCAAAAGGAGACCGGGCCCAAAATAGGGCCAAGGACCAGGGCGCTAGGCGCCATGGTCCTAGGGGACCAGGGCGCTGGGCGCCCTAGTCCTGAAGGACCAGGGCACTGGGCGCCATGGTCCCACCTCCCGGGACAGCAAGGTGCAAGGAGGGATCAGGCCAAGGTGCAAAAAGATGCAGTTTTTGATGTCACAAGCAGGTTTCTGGGTCTCCATTCAGGTTCAACGTTGCGCCACCATCGTGAAGACCCAAATGCAGTCGAAATTGCAAGTGTCGCAATTTTAGGACGCTACAAGAAGGATCTAGAAGGGGATTAGATTTTGCAAGTGGATTTGGTGGGTGAGGGAAAATAGGGAAAATAAAAATTCATTTATTTCAATAAATGTGTGCAAGTTGCATTTGTAGGAAAATGCAAGTGGGGGGGGGATAATGATTTAAATAAATGTTTTATTTAATTTATTTAAAAGAGGAATAGGGGGGATTTAATTAAATAAATAGATTTTATTTATTTAATTGATTTGTATTTAATTTAATGAATTAATTAAAATAAATTGAATAATTTATTTAATTAATAGAAGAATGTTTTGGGATTAAATTAATTAAATATTAATTTAATTAACTGATGGCTAGTGGATTTTTTAATCAAATAAATACGAAATATTTATTTAATTAAAATGGACAGATTTATGTGACTACATTTGCCCCTCTTTGAGACGGTGCGGTTTATTGCATCGTTTCAAAGAAAGAAAAATAGGTGTGAAGAAATTGTCCCATAAAATGTAAATTTAATAGGTGGTATGCCCCCTCGAGAGATGGGCTGAAAATTTTTGAAAAATCGGGCGATCTCTTGAAAAAGAATGAAAACTGGCAAGGTGGTAGAAGAGAAGAAGTTAGCCATACGAGTGAAAAATAGAAGAAAACGGGAGAAATGTGGAGAAATGGGGGGCTCGGGAAGTTCATGGGGACCACGACGATGAGTGGGGAGAAATTACGGTGACTACAAAGGGTATAAATGGGGTGAAAGGGGTGAAAACAGGATCATTTGTGACCGCGACCAGTTGAAAATGAGAGCTCTGATAGTGACGTTTGGAGGAGCAAGTAGCAGTGACGATGCCGATTCCAATCACCGAGCACAAATTCGAGCGAGTCCATCGGTTCCAGCGCCCAGATGACTACGGACCAGCAGTACACAAATTTGAAAACTTAATTTTTGTGCATTTTTTATAGGGTTTTAGCTGAGTCAAAGTCAAGTCAGAGCAAGAGCGCTGGAACTGTTGTTTTGACACTTTTGCTCCATAAACTAGCGCTATTGTGCCAGCGCCCAGATGACTATGGACCAGCAGTACGCAAATTTGAAAACTTAATTTTTGAGCATTTTTTATAGGGTTTTAGCTGAGTCAAAGTCAAGTCAGAGCAAGAGCACTGGAACTGTTGTTTTGACACTTTTGCTCCATAAACTAGCGCTATTGTGCCGCAATGGCGCTATTGTCCCATTGTTTGAGCGTTTTTGCCATGCATTAGCGCTATTGGTTAAGTAGCGCTATTGCTGGGTTAATTGAGCGCTATTGAGTTAGAATAGCGCTATTGTATAATGGTTTTAGTGCTTTTGCAGTTTGAGTGCTTGTGTATAGCTGATTGAGCATTGTTGTTAGGGTTGTAGCGCTATTGTTGAAAACTAGTGCTTTTGTTGGATAAATAGCGCTTTTGCTCTAGGATAAAGAAATGCCCCAGTTTGGATGAAGAAAATCTCCCGATGCCTAATGATGGATGGTTGGCGATGTGAAGTGGGAGTTGTTTTGAACCATAGCAACCTGATGAGACTTAGTTCATTTGTTAGGATAAATGCCCATTGAAGTCTAGGTGGCCATGATTACTTACCTGTTGAGACCCGAAGATACTTGATCAAAGTATCTGTTGATAGTCTAGGTTTAAACTTAAGAAAGTTTGAAAACAAAACAACTGATAGTGATTGATGAATGTCCATGTGCAGGAGGATCTGCGCATGTTGCAGTTACGCGAGCGCCATCCTACGACATAAGGGTTGTGGGACCGATTGACCCAGACAGAGATTGATCATATTGCAGCGACTAGTCTTTATGAGGTGATGCACATGCTCGTGATTCAGATGAATCACAGATTGATCACAGCACTGGCAGAGCGGTGGCACAGTGAGACGTGCACCTTTCATTTGGCACAGGGGGAGATGACCGTGACCTTGGAGGATGTGTGGCGCATCCTACGGATTTCGATTCGAGGAGAGCTGGTCACATATGATAGATCTTGGGGGACTGTGGCAGTGCAGCGGATTTTTGATGAGGATGTGTTCATTGATGATGGCTCGATCGCGTGGGAGGATATAGCGGCATTGTATGAGCCACTTCTCACAATTTTTTCAGGGATTGTGGGAGGACTGCTGTGTCCAGATAGGCGGTCACATGGGTTGGCGGTGGGATGGGGACAGGTTATTAAGATGATGATGACCGAGGGGACCTGATTTGCATGGGGGCCGTGCATGTTGGCGCACATGTATCAGGAGCTCCATGAGGTAGTGTACCGAGGGAGAGGTTCCTTAGCAGTGGGCATGATGCTGCTACATATTTGGGCTTGGGAGCACCTACCAGTGACTCGACCGGTGAGTCTAAGATTCCGTGCGATAGATCAGCCGTACATGTTTATGTATAGTGGCATGATGAGTCAGCCCCACTTGGGGAAGTTAGAGTGGTGGCGGTGGGCACTGGATGACCTGGATGCAGTGATATGGTGGCCATACTTGGAATGCGAGCCATGGGATGATGATGCAGAGGCACTACCTTATGTCTTCATGACCCGATTCCTCATTGGGAGGACCTCCTATCATGTGGAGAGACAGGTGCCTGGGCGAGTGATGAGACAGTTCGGACGGCAGCAGGGACTGCCGAGTGGATCTGGAGAGTATGCTCGAGTTATTCGAGAGAGGTATGCATGGGGTCTAGTGCTACCTTATGATCAGGCATTGGCAGAGTTTTGGACACTACAGGCGAGGCCATGGGACCTACGACCGAGGGTTGTTGATGCAGGGGTTACAGATGAGTACACGCAATATCGGGCAGCGCACCTGATCCTACAGATATCGGATCTAGCAGAGCCGATCCCAGCGTTTGAGGATGAGAGGGGACAGAGACGGAGGAGGGCAGGAGGTCGAGGAGATGGAGGAGGAGGAGGAGGAGGTGGAGGAGTTGGAGGAGGAGGTGGAGGAGGAGATGGAGGATGGGGTGGAGGTGGAGGAGGATTGGGGATGCGGAGTTAGCGGAGAGGGAGAGGTGGACTGCCTCTACAGATCTCACAGGGACCACTGATACCGAGAGGAGGGCAGCTGAGTGGGAGGGGGATGGAGAGAGAGATCCCGATGGACAGAGGGGAGGGGACTACTCGAGAGGGTGGTGTAGGGGAGGCAGCTATGGACACCGGGGAGGGAGCCACTGGAGATCTATGGGATCACATTATAGTGCGCTTGCAGATGCAGATAGAGGATTTGGAGGCAGAGGTGGTAGCTAGGGATGTGCAGCTATTTGCACTGGAGTCAGAGTTGACGGTGGTGCTACGGGAGAGAGATACTGCAGTGGAGAGATTGGCAGAGCTGCAAGAGAGAGTGCAGATTGGAGTAGGAGCACATGGGCCTACATGGGAGGTGATGAGGGAGATGCGGCGAGCTCAGGCGGAGATAGAGTACTGGCAGGGGTTATATGAGCAGGTAGTGCCAGTCAGTCAGCGAGCTCTTAGTTATTCTTAGATGCGGCAGGCTAGATCAGAGCGGTCGCAGAGGGTGCAGAGCAATGGGGGTGTGATGGGTCCTTTGAGGAGGGAGAGATCAGGGGATGCAGGAGGGAGTGGTGGTTCAATGAGGCCTCCACGGAGAGATGGATCAGGTGGTGCAGGCACCAGTGGTGGAGCAGGGGGAGGTGGGGGGACAGCATCTAGCCAGAGTGGCATTTGAGAGAGCATTCATGCATGGATGTATTTGTATCTTTATTTTGTGGACTGTATCTTGGATGGCTCTTGGTAGCCGATTTTGTAGACTTCATTGTACTCTGATATATGAGATGATATATATGAGGAGATTCCATATTTTGATGATATGCATTTTGATTATGTATGGATGTTTATGAAGGATGATGAGTTGATTGCTTAGATGGATATGGTTATATATATATGCATTGATGAGATGTTCCTTATATGCATGTTTTGATGATGATACTGACATATGAATGCAGGTTTATATATGTTTTGTTTGATTTTTTTTTTTATGTAATGTATGTAATGCCTTGATGATGATGTATGCTTATGATGATTTATGAACAGGATCTTGGTGTTTCCTATTTTGATATAATAATGAGATGATTTATGTGATGATGTTAATGCAATGGTTGAATGAATGATGTTATGTATGAATATGCATCTAGATGTTTGTCAAATGAATGCAATATGGGTAAACAAAATGTAAAGTACAAATGTTTATATGATACTGTGTTTGTAAAATGAATATATAAAATGGTATGGTACTAATGTTTATAGGATAATGTGTTAAATGAATGCAATATGGATAAACAAAATGTAAAGTACAAATGTTTATATGATAATGTGTTAAATGAATGCATATGCATAATGGATATAAAATGTTAAGAACCAATGTTTTGTAAACAAATGGTTTTTATGATTCTAAATGCTTAAATATGATTTAAGTACAAAGGATAATGTGATGATACTATAACTTAAGTTTTTGATAACTGCACCTTAATGCAATTAAAAAGAGGATAAATGAATGCAATGCGAATGAATCCTAAAATGAGCATAATAAGATACTTATTAATGAATGAATGAATGTACTTTTTAACTATAAATGAATGTATGCAATGATAACGGATGATAAAATGATGATGGATAATCGACACTATATGAATGCCTAGTAAATGATTTAAAAATAATCAAAGACAATTTGATCCCATGAATGAATCTAATTTATTTATGATTAATGCAATGAGGCAAATGATTGATGAAAACTAAATGTCAAGAAAATGAACTATATGCCAAGTTAAAAATGACATGAATGTTTAATGCAAGATGCAACTAAATGTTTAATGCAAGATGCAACTGAATGTGAGGATGATATGATCATGAGGAATGCAAGGTTTGTAAGACTTTGCATGATGCATTGATGATGTATCAGAATACTCGGTCGTGATTGTATCCAAGACCAGTTTTTAATGGTCACTTTTGCATATAAAACCTACATATGAATGAGCGAATGGATGGGTGATATGCAACGGAATGCAAGATATAAACAGATGAGATAAAATGAAGATCCATAGTGCTCTATTTTCATCATTGAGCTTTAAAATGTTGGAAGAGAATACAAGCATCTTGACATAATGATTCAAGATGACCTGAGTATTCCTTTCATGGATTTTATATAGCAAGTTAATACAAACGACTTGATATAAGGGTCAAGTCGACCAGAGTATTGCTTGCGGAACAGACAAGGATTTATCGCCGTTCATGCATGACTTGGATCGTCCTCCTTGATCTTAGGCTGATCATATCCTGAGACAAGTGCATACCGTACTAAGAGATAAAAACCCTTATCCAGTTTGGATGAGGTAGGAGGAACCAAATGAAGATCATTGTACCTGCAAACAAATAGTATATACATAAAGAATAAAGAATAAGGATCCTTGGTAATGGTTCATGCTCATATGGTCGAGGTATACGTTGAGTGTTGATGTTGATTGTGTGGTTTGATTGGTAAATGGTCATCGTGTGAGTATGATGTCAATGCTTGTTTTGGTATCTGCGGATGAGTATGTACAATGTGTTGTCATGTTTTTGTGTGATTTTTGATGTTTTCGCTGTTTTTGGATTTTGAATTTTTTATTTTTTTTTTGAATGTTTTTGGATTTTTGCGAGATATTTTCCAATGTTTTTGGTATTTTGATGATTGCTTGAATGAAGAACTTAATGAATCATAAGACAATGTAGAATCCACTTCCATCAATAGGTTAAAGGCATTGCCTCCAGTTTTAGACATGACTATGAAAGAGCGGGATGCAAGAGGTACGGAGTACTATCATAATTGTAGAGGAATAACAAGCCATGATTGTGGATGGATGGATGCATGTATGAAGTGGATGTGATCGCAACAAGTCTGAAAGACAATAGAGCCACAACCTTTACGAGTGGCACCTGTTTGCCAAGTTTTCACCATCGTACTTACCCAAGGTGCCACCAGAGTGGTTGTTCACCGTTTGGATGCATGATTTTTCTTTACTCTTTTTTTTTTTTTTTTTTGAATGTTTTCATATTTTCTTCAGGACATTTTTCTGAATGTTTTTGGTATTTTCTGGTATGTAGGGGAGCTTGATGCTCTGTACACCTTAGGTATAAAACCGTTTAAGGTGCATGCTGTTGATTGGATCTGCAAGCAGTTCTCCTTCTGATGTAGCCAACTAATATGCCCTGGACCCGAATACAGCAGTGACAACATATGGGCCCAGCTAGTTTGATTCAAACTTGCCCTGATGTTCTCTGTTTGGTTGATTGCAAGGATTCTCTCATAGAACAAGATCACCTACCTCAAATGTATGAGGTCTAACTCGGTGATTGTAGCTTCTGCTCATGCGCTGCTGATAGGCTTTGAGATGGTTGTATGCAGCTTGTCACTTCTCATCAAGTAATTCTAAGTCCTGAAGACGGGACACTCTATATGCTTCGTCATCTATCAGATTATGCAAGGAAACTCGTAATGATGGTATCTCGACCTCAATAGGCAAGATAGCTTCTGCACCATAGACCAATGAATAAGGAGTTGCGCCTGTAGGGGTCTGAATGCTAGTTCGATATGCCAATAGTGCTGGATTCAATTGAACATGCTAATCATGGCCAACATCATTGACTGTCTTCTTTAGGATTCTTAATATGTTTTTATTGGATCTTTCAGCCTGACCATTGCCTTGTGGGTAATAGGGAGTGGAAAAGTGGTGTTGGATATGAAATTTCTCACAAAGTTCGCGGACATCCTGATTTTTGAAAGGAAGACCGTTATCTGTGATGATGGACATGGGTACACCATACCGGCAGATGATGTAGTTGAGGATGAATGAGGCGATCTGCTTGTCGGTGACTTGGGTAAGTGGAACAGCTTCGATCCACTTTGTGAAATATTCGGTGGCGGTAATAATGAATTTATGGCCATTGGATGAAGATGGATTGATTTTACCCACAAGGTCAAGACCCCATTGACAAAAAGGCCATGGTGTTGTGATTGGTTGTAGTTCCTGGGCTGGTGCGTGTATCAGGTCGCCATGAACTTGACATTTCTTGCATTTTCTGACAAAGTAGTAGGAATCCTTTTCCATAGATGGCCAATAGTATCCATTGCGCAGGAGTTTCTTGGCTAATGACGGACCACTTGCATGGGTTCCACAAATCCCTTCATGTACCTCTTCCAAAGCCTTTGTTATCTCATCTTGTTCCAGACATCAAAGGAGAGTACCATCAAGACCGCATCGGTATAGGGTTTTAGCAATAATGGTACATCGAGCAGTTTGGCGAATGAAGGTTTTTCGTTGGTTATTCGATTGGTTGGGAGGAAGGGTATGATCACGGAGATAGGTGTAAAACTCACCATACCATGGGGATTCAGGACTGACAAGGTGACATATCATTTTGGATTAGGGGATATCATAAGCGGGAATCCAAAGCTGTTCGACCAAGAACTCATAGCGTGTTGAATTTTGTGGAAGATCTAGGAGAGATGCGATGGTAGCCATAGCGTCAGCAGCTCGATTCTGATCTCTTGGTATCTACTCAAAAGTGATAGTAGTAAATGATGTCTTTAGAGTGTCCACCATTTTCTTATATGGCATGAGTTTATCATCCTTAGTCTGATATTCATCGGTTGCTTGTCGAATGACCAGTTGTGAGTCGCCATATACTTGCAGTTCTTGTAATTTCCATTGTACGGCTAGCCTGAGTCCTGTGATCAAGGCCTCCTATTCTGCTATGTTGTTTGTGCATGGGAATGTGAGCCTGTAAGACTTTGGGATGCTATCACCTTGGGGTGTGATAAACAGAATGCCTGCCCCCGAGCCATGCCTAGTGTATGACCCATCAAAATATAGTTTCCATGGATGTGTTGTTGTGATCATGAATATCTCTTCATCTGGAAAATTGGAAATAAGAGGATGATCGCCTGTGAGGGGTGCATCGGCCAACTGATCTGCAATAACTTGACCTTTGATAGCCTTTCGGTCCACATAGTCAATGTCAAATTCACTTAGAATCATCACCCATTTGGCCAAGCGACCTGTCAATGCTGCTTTGCTGAGTAAATACTTGAGTGGATCAATCTTTGCAATGAGTTGTACCTTGTGTGTTAACAGATAGTGCCTCAGTTTAGTGGCTGCTAAGATTACTGCTAGGCAAGCTCGCTCAATAGGTGTGTAATTGAGTTCATAGCCCACCAGTGTGCGAGAAATGTAGTATACAACACACTCTTTTCCTTCTGCATTATGTTGTGCCAGTAGTACACCCAATGCTGTACTTGTTGCTGAGATATAAAGTAACAACGGTCTACTTGGATCTGGTGGCATTAGCAATGGTGGATTCATGAGATAGTCTTTAAGCATCTAAAATGCTTGCTGGCATCGGGCATCCCACTGAAAGCGGATGTGTAAATGGGTGACACTTATCAGCCAATTGTGCAATGAATCTTCAGATGGATTGAAGTCACCCTTGTAATGTCCTTAGCTGACTGATATTCTTTGGTGGTGGCATGTCCATGATTGCCTTAACTTTTGCTGGATCGACCTCAATGCCTTTGCTTGGGACGATGTATCCTAGAAGTTTCCCGGAGGTTACTCCAAAGACACATTTCTTTGGGTTGAGTCAAACATGGTATTGTTCCAGTCTATCAAAGATTTTATCTAAGATGTGGAGATGTCCTTCTCTGGTGAGTGATTTTGCTAGTAAGTCATCCACATAATCTTCCATCATAGTATGCATCATGTCATGGAAGATGGTGGTCATTTCTCTTTGATAGGTTACTCCTGCATTTTTGAGACCGAAGGGCATTACATTCTAGCAATATGTGCCCCATGGACATGTGAAGGCTGTCTTATGTCGATATTTGGAAGGGGGAAGTCGTCCTTAGGACAAGCTTTATTCAGATCTCTGAAGTCAGTACAAATGCGGATGCCCCCTTTTGGTTTGCCGATAGGCACAATATTGGAGATCCATTCTGCATAATCAATTGGCCTAATGAAACCAACATCTAGGAGTTTCTTGAGTTCTATTTTGACTAGCACTGCAATCTGGGGATGCATTTTACGAAGCTTTTGTTTGACAGGTTTGGCTCTTTCTGCTATGGTAAGGTGATGCATGACTAAATCAGGATCAAGCCCAGGCATGTCTGCATATGACCATGCAAACTTGATCTGACACTTCTGGAAGAACTCTATAAACTTAGGTTGTTCCTCTGGAGTGAGAAGAGATGCCAGATGTATGATATGAGGATTTTCAAGAGTTCCCACATTGTATTCTTTGGTTTCATCGATGAGAATCGTTGATCGTTCCTATTGTGTACTATTAGGGAGAATGTCAAACCCTTCATCCTTAGGTGCCTCAGAGAGGTTTTCACCATTGGATACGCTCTTTCTTTTTACTTTTGTTGGATCAAACAGTGCCATAATGTGGTTTTCACTGGAAGATCCATGTTTTAGTGTTATATTTTTGCAGCTGAAAGGTTTGGCATCTACCTCGAAGTATGCTGCGCTATTAAGTTCAATGGCGAATCCAGCTTTGTGATCCCCGCTTGGTAGGTTATCCCTTAAGTCCAAAAAGTCAATGATAGCCTCATCATTTTGGAAGAAGTCAAGACATGGAGGATTTGGTTGGTTCCATTCAATGAGTTCAGGGTGGACAATGGGCATTACTTCATCGATTAGGTGAAGTGTGTTAGAGGTATCAGTGAGGGTTAAGATGTTATGGTGAAGGTCATTGATGGTACTTTCCCTATCAGAATCAGGCGTAGGATGAGACGTAGGGTCTGTGGAAGATGTTTCCAGTTCAGGAACCCATGTGGTCTTTATCTGTGCTTCTCCGTAAATAGGGATGTCTTTGCGTGGTGGAGGTGGTGATGTGTCTTCCTCATCTGAAGTGTTAAGCTATACTGAATCAAATTCCCACTCATGTGAGTCGGTCTCTGAATCACTTTCCAATATCTGATTACTATACCATACTGGGATGTCCTTTGAGTTAAATACTGTAGGTGTGATTGGTTGATGTACCTTTGTAATGATCGGTGCTACAGGGCGGTTGATGGGGATCAAGGAATTTGGTATAGGGAGTATTGGTAATATTGACTCAGTGGTTTCTGCTAGAACTGTCGGTGCCATAGATGCTACTACAGGTTCTGATACAGTGGTTGTTGATAGTGGTGCTGCTGGTGGGTTTATGGGTTCATTAAATGGCTTTGGTGATGGTTGTGTTGGGGTTGTGAGCCTCAGTGGGGCAGTTGGGATGGTGCCTGAGGGTGCTTTGATTATGAAAGGTGTCCGCTTTGTAGAAGGTGGAAAAAATGGTTTGCTGGGTTTTCCTTTGAACGTGAGTTTAGGAAAGATCTCCTTTTCAAAGCCTAGGCTTGTATTACCTTTGGGCTTGAATTCTGGTAGTAGAGGTTCATGTCGTCCTTGTTTGCAATATCCCAAAGAACTTTAACCATCACACCCTATTCTTTGCATAATGAGGAGACCTTTTCCATACTGTTCCGTAGGAAGTGTAACTCGCGGTATATCAGTGGTGATGGGATCTTTATAGATCCATTCCACCAGGTCCTCATCTTGTGTTTCTTCCTGTTGACTCTTTCCAAGAACGAAAGGCGTCAAAGCACATGCTAGTATGTTTAGTGGTTGCTGGAGTACCTGCTGTGGTTTACCATGTGTTCGAGGAGAAGTGGGCATTTGTCCCACACAAAAGAGTTGACTCAAGTTGTATTCCCCAAGACCTTCCTCTGCTATCTTCATTTTAAGCTTTTCTTGCTTGGGTATAGTGGTGTTTGAACGGGCAAGAGAGGCGGGACTGATATATGATGTGGAAGAAATGGCTTCTCTATTATTAGGAACGGTAATCTCTGGTTGATGGTTGATATTATGGCAATATGCAAAGGGATTTGCGTCACCCAGAATTGTGATCTCTACACCATTATGTGGGAACTTGATACATTGATGGTAGGTAGATGGAACGGCTTGCATGGCATGTATCCAAGGTCTTCCTAACAATAGATTGTATGGCAGAGGAAGGTCTCGAACTTGACAAATGATGTGCTTTACCATGGGGCCCACTCGGATTGGTAGTACCACAGCTCCTTTGGATGAACGCTCCGCATCGTCATAGGCTTTGATTGTGATCTTCTGATGAGGATCCACTGATTCTACCGCATATCCCAATGCTGTGACCAACTGCAATGTACAAATATTTAGGCCTGCTCCATTATCGATCAAGACTCACTTGATCCTATGCTGGTTAATAAATCCTTCGATGTGGAGTGAGGCGTTATGTGGTTGTTGGAAGGAAGAGTTGTCACTTTCAGAAAAAGTGAGACAAGGTGATGACTTGAGACTTCCAACCATGGTTTGAAATTGGTCTGTATTCAGATTTGCAGGGACTGACGCCTCTTGGAGTGCTTGATCCATGATAGTTTTATGAGAGGGCGATAGGTGCAAAAGCTCTAAAATGGATATAAGCGTAGGGGTTTTGTCTAATTGTTCCACAAGATTGTACTACTTTGGGATGGAGGTGGTGCCTTGTGGAGCTACCTTGATGGTAACTTTGCCGCGACGCATAACAACATTGCAATTTGAGTTGGGATTTTTGAAGGTTATGGTTGCAACTTGTTCATTGGCATCATACAGATGATTTACAGTGTAATTATACGCAGCCTGCGTATAATCAGTGGTATCAGTGCCTCGTCTGGAAGTGGATTTTTGAACATCAGATGATCATTATTGGTTGTTTTTGGGTTATGTCCTTCAATTTTAATTTCTCCTCGATCAATAAGATCCTGAATGAGATCTTTCAATCGGTGACAATTACTTGTCTTGTGTCCTCTTCCTTGATGGAATTCACAGTGTTCAGTATCTCTCCACCATACCAGTTTGACCTGAGGCTCATAGTTTGATAGCTTAGGTAGAGTGACCAAATTTTGAGAAATGAGTTGTCGCAACACTGTTTCAATGGGTTCCCCTAAGGGAGTGTATGTGCGTTTCTATTTTTGCTGACGAGGTCTAGGTTCATCATGAGATGTGATGCGACCTTGATTAGAAGGAACATTTGTGTTGTTTTGAGGTGGAGGATTTTGTCCTGCAAACCGAACCACAGGTTGTGCGTTTTGGATAGTCCGGGCATCGACAACCCCATTGTTGACGATATTCTTGTTTTTATTCCAGAAGTTTGGTTTATCGCTATTGAAGCGTGGGCGAGGACCATATTTTGGTTCATTAAAGATTTTGATGAGTCCTTTCTTGATGAGTGCCCGTTCACATTTTAAACCCTTGGTGATCATATCATTAAAAGAGTCTGTGTCTTTGACATCCAGGTGAAATTCCATTTCTTCGTTTAAGTTGGAAATGAATATTTCCACTAGTTCTCGTTCAGGTAACTGAAGAGAACGTCTGCTAGACATTTGATGCCATCATTGCAGGAATACTGAGAATTGTTCACCTGGTTTTTGTTTGGTGTTGCACAGATCAGCCATGGTGATGTTGCGTTCAATGTTATGAGAGTAATGAGATAGGAACTTCTGGATGAGTTCCTCAAATGTTCTAATGCCACCTGGTAGTTGGGAAAACCATGATGTGGTTGTTCCTCCCAAGCTTTGGGGAAAAAGGCGCATTAGGTAGGTGTCTTCATATGCCACTTCGAGACAAGCGGAAGGAAATTCTCTGACATGATCACAGGGATCCCCCTTTCCTCTATATTTTTCAAATTTGGGTGTTTTGAATCCTCTTGGAAAGGGTGGCATGTAAAGATTCATATCAAAAGGATAGGGACAGATGTCATTGAGTGAGAATTGGTTAGTCTTGACACCACTATGAAGTTGTTGGGCGAGATTCTCGACTTGTTGCCACAACATCTCCATTTCATTTGGAGGAGGAGGTGGTGGGTTACCTCGAGGAATGTTATATCTGATGGGATCTCTACCTCTTTCCTCTTCATGGTGACTTTGTCTTTCTGATGCTTGTTTTAATTGGGCAAGATCAAAGTCTAAGGGGAGTTTGGCTCCTTCTTGAGTGAGTTTTAAGAAGTGAGCATCCGCATTGCTCTTGAGTATTTCGTCAAACAATCTGTTAAAGAGAGGGTTATGTTGAGCCCTTTCTATTGTTGCAGGAGTAGGAGTACTTGGGTTTTTGTCATTCGCATTTCCTCCAAGTGCCTCTTGGAATTCATTGAGATTTTCCTCTTCTTCTTCTTCTATTTCTATTTCTCGTTGCCGTGACTGTGATCATGTTTGAGCCATTTTGTTTATGAGTCTTTGTTGAAATTGCATGAAAATGATGATGAGTCTTTGATGAAATGAGAAATTGATGATTGGTGGATTGTTTTGCACGTGGATCTCTAGCACTTTTAAGGTAGATGTAACTGAAATTCCTTCTTTGAATTGCTTGCGTGTTTGATAAGATTTGATGTGATAAGGTGTAGAGAAATTTGAGATGTGTTACAGATTTATCTACCTAGTAATGAGAGGATTCACTCATGTACTAGTTTTAACTTGCGTAGATGTGTTTCTTAGGATGAGCTTATCCTGATTATAGAAACAATCTAAAAAGTGATGTGAAGTGTTTGATTTCAAGAAATATCTAAAAGAGAACTTGGAACAATAACCTCTTAATGTTTTGAGAGTTGGGAAGGATTGATGATAAAGTGATGATGTATGATTGAGATGATGGATGAAAAATGTTTTCAATTTCAATAAAAACTTTGTGTCACAAATGGGACAAACTCTACCTCTTCCCTTTCAGGTGTTAGTGGTATTTCTCGAGCTGTGTTGTAGGTGATGCAGACGTTTGGGAAGAAGTTGGGATTAATCTTTCCTCCTTGGTTTTTGTGATAACTCAGAGCTCTATATTGCATAAAAGCTCTGCGGTTCAATGATTCTGAATCAAATTCGTTTGTTTTGCCTTGAAGGTAGAGACATATACGATGTAGAAAGACTCTATGTAAGACAAAGATTTGTCTATTGATATAGAAGAACTTCCTTCTTTTGATCAAAGCCTTTGAGCTTAATGGTCTTCTTTTCAAGTTGATATTCTGATGACACTTCTTCTTTCGCAAGATGTGAAGAATGGTCATAAAGGTTTGATTTTTTGTTGTTTGTGCCTTGTTTTTGATGTGTTTTTTTGTGTTGAAAAGATGTTGGATGAATATTTTGTTTTTGGGATTGATTTTCTAATTTGACGTTTCTTTGACAAGAAAACAAGGCAAGCACACAAACACAAGAATGTTGCCTAAAAGGCACAAATGAGTATGGGTCTAGATTAACCCAATCCTTGGACTTGTATATGACCCTTCCTTTAGATGTATTTTAAGGTGTATTTCCAAAGCCTGAAGTCTGCTTAATTTGCACTAGGTCTTTAAAACAAACACACTTCAAACACTTTTTATCCCTAAGGTCAAATGGCCAGTTGTGATAAATTTAGCCCACATCTTGATATTTCTTCGACTTTGGTACTACATACCTTATGAATCCTGCCATGGCAGGTAAGGATGTGATATACTAAGTCTTGCGTGAGCATAACAAATAGATGATCCCTATGATGGGGGAGTCACCACTTTTATCAAGCCACAAGTGACTTTTCAAAAAGCTATGTTTCTACTCAAGGAAATATGTATGGTGAGTATCTTGGGAGCAAAACCATCTATGCTCTTGCACTAAATTATATCGCAAATATTCTCAATCAATAGAACGGGTGGGCTACTACTTAAAGGTGTTTAGTCATGTTCAATGTTTTTGGACATAAGTTCATTCTGCAGTGACTCACTTAAGAGCCTTGTAACTGGTGGTGGGGCCCATTTGTCCTTTCGGCCAGTTACACTGTAGGAACAGCTATACCCAAGGCTACAGCTTTCGCTCTCACCGGATTTCTATAGTGGCTCGAAGGATTTACTGCGTGAGGTCATTCCCAAGAGTGATGTGTCTCTTGGCAGGCCTCTCTTAAAAAGATAAAATTTTGAGTGTTACTAACACTTTTCTCTTGCACCTAGGACCACGAAAGCCAAGGGAGAGGATAGTGTGTGTTAGAGGTAGGACCACTCGACTGACTTTTGTGCACAAGCGTGCCAAACACAAAATTCACTTCTTCTTTTTAATCCATCATTTGCAAATGTGATCTAACTATTTGGAGATGTTGCTCCAACAGCCATGGTGTTCATTTTAACTTCAAAGGCAATGTGTTTTGTAATCTAGAATTCGAAAATCCTGGTCAACTTAATGAAAAACACGTTTTTGCTTGAAGTAAAATTTGTTTGTAAAAATAAAAAACAAGTGGTTTGTTCTTTTTACTTGCCCAAAAATTGAAGTGTGGATTGTGAGTTTTAGCTTGATGCAAGGAAAGAAACTTTGTGTGTTGATTTTAAGCACCAAAATAAAGATGAATCCTAACTAGAAAGCAATACAATTTTGTGTTTTTCAAGTTTTTTTTAAGCACCAAAGGACAAGTTTGTGATTTTTATGGTGAGTTTTTAACCTGCATGAACAAAAACATGTTAGTAAAATCTATGTTCAAGGGGGGCTTCCACAAGCCTAAGAATTTCCATTTTTGTGGTTACAAGGCGATTTGGATGACACTCTGTTGCAATAACGCTAGTCTATGTTTTAACAGAAGCGCTAAATATCTTCAATAGCGCTAGAAGAAGAACCAAAGCGCTAGAATAGTGGCAAAAGCGCTGAAACTTTTACAATAGCGCTATTGTAAGATCAATAGCACTAAAATAAATAGTGTAAAAAGGCATACCAAGAAGACACTAAAAACATGCTAATATATCTAACTAAAGAAGCAAAGATAATGAGACATCTCCAATTGCCTCTTAGCATGGTCTTGGTTCCTTTCTCCCTTGTTCCTCTCTTCTCCAAGTTCCAAAATAGTGTAGCTCTCAGTAGCTTTTTGCACTATGGATGCTTATGGAGGATTGAGATTTGAGTATTTTGCTTCAAATGGGAAATGAAAAACTAAAATACTAGATGCTCTTAAAATGATTGATTTTAACTGAAATAACAAGATATTAGATTGCCTATGCTAAAATGCTCTCTTAAAATGCCTATAGCTTAAATGCATACAAGTTTTCAGGATCTGGATTATGAAGAAATGGGCTCTATTTATAGGAAGAATGGAGCAATGGATGGTTGAGATTGAACAATCTCAACAAGGGCCAGGATTGAATGATTTCAAATCATGTGAGGGCTTTCAACCCAATCCCAGGATGACAAGTGTCAATGTGAGATAGGTTGAGAGGGGAGGGAATAAACATTAAATGCCTCATATGACCTTGGGATTTAAAGTCAAGGTTGGTTGAATGAATAAACTCTTTATTCAAAGAATAAAAGCTTTTATCCAATGGATAAACTCTTGTGCAAATGTGAAATGGATAAATATGGTCAAAACAATAAATGTTTGGGGGGACAAGTTTGAAATAACCATAAATAGTTATGTAAGAGCCATAAATGGTCATGTAAGAGCCATTAGTGGTCTTGGAAGACTTTGGGGGTTAATTTGTTGAACACACAAAACATTAAATGCTTTTCAAAGACTTTGGAGTCTTTGAGAAGTGACTCCATTTTGCTTAGGAATGTGACAATAATTAGGGGATGGATTAGGCTAATTAGGCAGGGGTTAGAAGGATCTAGAAGGGGATTAGATTTTGCAAGTGGATTTGGTGGGTGAGGGAAAATAGGAAAAATAAAAATTCATTTATTTCAATAAATGTGTGCAAGTTGCATTTGTAGGAAAATGCAAGTGGGGGGGGATAATGATTTAAATAAATGTTTTATTTAATTTATTTAAAAGAGGAATAGGGGGATTTAATTAAATAAATAGATTTTATTTATTTAATTGATTTGTATTTAATTTAATGAATTAATTAAAATAAATTGAATAATTTATTTAATTAATAGAAGAATGTTTTGGGAATAAATTAATTAAATATTAATTTAATTAACTGATGGCTAGTGGATTTTTTAATCAAATAAATACGAAATATTCATTTAATTAAAATGGATAGATTTATGTGACTACAATATCCCTTATCAACCATCTGTCCAACACTCAAAAGATTATGCTTCAAACCTTCAATATATAAAACATCATCAGTATTATGCTTACCATCAAGTGAAATAGAACCTCTACCACAGATTACAAAAGCTTTGTTGTCTCCAAATCTCACTATATCGCCATCATACTTCTCCATATTCACAAATTTACCTTTATCACCTGTCATATGATGTGAACAACCACTGTCAATCACCAATTCATATTTCTCATCAATCTTAGTAGCATAATAACATTTCTTCTGATATTTATACTTTCAGTTAGGATTGTAAGGCTTATCATACTTTGACACTCTTTCTGCTCTTTTAGGGCACCTAGAAGCAAAATGACCAATCTTATTACATGAAAAAAATTTCAAAGGTACAACTTTCCTTCATACATACCGGCTCCTTTAGGAAATCTTCTAGAAATAAGTTCTTCAATCTCTTCCAACTCTCTTTCATGTTCTTCCATCTAACTCATTTCCCTTTCATATCTGGAAAGCCTAGTTGAACTTTCTCATGGATCATACTCCTGCTTCCTAGATACAGTAGCTTTAAATGCAATCTCAGTTTTGCCATGTGATTCACCAAGTTTTCTCAATTCAAAAGCAACAAGCTTACCAACCAGCATATCTCTTGTCACAGTTGTCACAGTTCAGATTTCATCAATAGCAACAAATTTATTTTTATAAGAAGGAGAAAAGGATATCAACACTTTAGCCACAATCTCATCTTCTTCAAGAAATACACTGGCACATCTGATGTTCAGCACAAGATCATTCACTTTAGCCATAAAGGATGAAATATTATCATCTTCTCCCATCTTTGGCATCTCATACTTTCATTTCAAGCTCTGCAATTTAGCAACTTTAACATGTTTATCTCCTTCATATAGGGTTTCTAGCTTCACCTAAATCTCATGTGCAGACTGCAATCTCATCAAATTAGTCATGTATGCATCATTCAAGGAACTCATCAATGCTTCTTTAGCTCTTATGTTATGCTCATCATCTTTGATTTCATCTGCAATAGGGTGTATGCACAAAGTTGTGGTACCAAAAAGGTTCCACACTTCAAAAAAAATGAAAAATGCTCATAAGGATCACACCTTATAAGGTGCATGCCTTATGAGCATTTCAAACTTTAAAAAAACCCATGTCCGCATTTTGGATGTATTCTGCAATCCCAAACCCACGTTTTTGTGATTTGGGGTGCCATTTTCTTGTGCTCTCCCTTTGTAGAATCTTGATATTGGGCACTAAGTTGTCCATCCCTCATAAAAATACCACCATGCCATCGAAGAGCTTGAAGAGGTATGTATTTTTGTTTTCTTATTGTCAATTTTTTATTAATTTGAAGATTAAACTAGTTTTATTGATTTAAATTTATTTTTATTATCAAGAGATGAGATTAGACAAGAAAATGTTGAAAACACTCAATCACCTCCTCATGAAGACCATATTGAAGAAGAAGCACATCAAGAACCTCCTACAATCCCTAGACATCCCATAGGTACACAAGAAAACCTATTAGGTCAAATAGAAAATAGCCAAAAAGAGCTTGAAGGTTTAATCACAAGGCTAAAAGATCCCACTGGAACAAACTCCCATAGGACAAACCTTACCAGTTCTTTGCAATCTATTGTATCTCACATACAATCTGTGAGTGGGCAAATAAACTTTTGGTCCAGTAAGAAGGAAGAACAAAAGCAATTTTATGTTGACAAATTATCATATGCGATAGTGAAGAAAAATAAAATTAATAAATTTGATTTATGTGCTCTTTTTACGGACCCCCAAACGAATCAACCTTTACACCCTATATGTAGGAGATTCCCTATTCATTGGTGTCATCATGAAGGGATTAAGAACAATTTTTGGGATAGGTGTTGGATGGTATTTGATCAGCCCCCATGCAATAATCATGAGGTACCCGAATACTTTTTGAGAAAACTGTACTGTGAGTTTGTCCTTAATGAGATCCCAAACTATTTTGATTTTCTATATTTCTATGGTAGAGGTGGGGGTTCCTCACATGATAGAGAGGGTGCACAGCGTGACCCAAATCTCCCACCAAGACCCTTGGCCATGTTAGGCCCAATATGGAAAGCTAATCTACTGATAGGGGAGGGGAGAATCAGTACCTCAAAACTTTTCTTGAATAATAACTTTACTGTTATGCATAAACCGAATAGTGCAGTAACATAAAATAAAGTTAAAACAAATAGATAACAATCATATATGATTCACTCCATAATGCATACATTTTGGTTACGCAGAAACTCTTGGTTAGAGAGAAAAACTGTGGTGGGGATGGCACCCACAACTTCACTACTACAATAATAAAGATGCTCAGTTAGAGCTACATGTTTAGCTATTTCTGATAGCTTACCCTGTTAGGAGTAACAAGATCTGTTAGATCTACCTTGTTAAAGGATTTCACAACATTTATTCTGAATGCTGCACTTGGTTAGAGTCTTTTACCTTGTTAAAGGTTTCTCTTTCAACTTCACAATATTACAATAAAATCACTACAAATATCTGCAACTTTACATCTGAAATGTTATAGCAAATTCTATGTGCTTAGAATAAGATTACCTTTCTTAAAGCATACCTCGATAACCCATATAGTAACTCGACAAACCCTTTTGTTTACTCTGTTCTTCAACTGTTCTCTGAAAACCTTCTCGGTGACCTCTGTGTCTTTGTAACAGTCTTCCTTCATACATACATGCACACACCTTGCTCATAACTCATGCTATATAAATAGATCTCTTAAAATGGTGATCCAATTCATTGCTTTGATCTTACAAACAAGATTCCTCGAATGAATAACTAAACAAAATATTTCATTGGTTAGATTGTCCTTGTAATCATACACAATCTTTTGGTGCAATTTCCAATGTAATAATGGTTAGATGTGCTTCGATCTTGTAAAACATTTTCATATGCATGTCTAGGTTCAATGTATCTGGTAACATGTTTCACTCGGTGAATATCAACTCGGTGTGTCATCTTTACTGCTCGGTAGTCTCAAAAAGATACTCGGTAGACAGCTCGGTGTATACTATGTTCTGTAATTGCTTTCTTCTGTAACCGACTAGAGTGTGCATATCGACTTCTTTGTGTGTATACCGACTGCATGATTCGGTAGTACTAACTGACTAGAATATATAGTATGACTTTGAATATAAAACTAATGGCAACTTGATGAGTACTAATAATCTCCCCATTTGACATTAGTTGAGATGTTTGACAAAAACTACTTTCAAAGTCATAACTCAAAAAATCTATATACTTGCAAAATGACTACACTTGACAGTATATACAATAGTCAATGAAATAGTATATTCAGATATACTCCCCTTATCATTATTCTGTACATAACTCTGATTTTGCATGCTCGGTTATGTGCTTGTGTGCTCTCTGCTTGCTCTGCATACTCTGTATACTCTACTTGGTATACTCCCCTTTATACAATACTCAAAACTGTATTATCAAAACCGTACCACTCCCTAAATATAGTATATTACTACCCTTATGTAGTATTAATCCCCTTTTTTGACAAACATCAAAAACTTAATTTCCAGCCGGGGGCTATAACTGATCAAAAATAGATTTATACTTCTTCCGAGCATCGGTGAGTGCATCCTTTACACTTTCCATTAAATAATTTTGTGCTTGAATATCAACCAATAATGATATTAAGCCATCAAGAGTGCTTCCCTCTTGTGTAGTTGATAGGCATGTAGCTCAGTTGATCTATTCTTGAACTGATGAGAGATGAGGAAGGAATAATGTCTGGAGGGTCATTATATCCATCCTAATCTTATGCTCTTCATTTCTGAGTTCTAACTGTTGAGCCATGAGCTATTGAAGCTTGGTATAAAAGTTCTGAACTGAATTAGGCTCTGTGGTCAACTTAGTTGAGAGATCAGTGATCTCTTTCTCAATTGCATTAGTTTTATTCTTGATATCTTTAATAAATAAGGAAAATGTACAAAGTTTCTGAAATAAATAAAGAATATGCTTGAGTTGAGGGGACAACTCAGTAATGATTTTGACAAGCTTGACTTTTCCTATAGCGAGAGCTTTTTGTACCTCTTCAATCATTTTTGCTGTAAGCTCTTTTTCTTTTAGCTTGCTCAAGTACTCAGATGCATCAACTCCATATGTTTCTATTTGATTAAGGAGTTCATCCAGTTGAATGTGGATGGTTGTATCGGCTGACACTGTAGCTGATGGTAGCATTTCTATTAGCAGTGTTTTCACCTTCTGTAGTACTTTATTCTTCTTTTGAATGGCCATTTGTTTTTCTTGTTCGGCCTTTGCTTTGCATAGTTCACTAAAATCAATAAGTGCTTGCCCCTTTAATTTTGAAATATCCACATTGGGCAACACTATCGGTTTAGTTAAATCAACTTTAAAACTATGCTTTTTCACTTTCTTCTCTTTACCTTTGGTTGGTTGTACCAAGACAATTGCTTGTGAGGCTTGCTGACCCTCGGTAGGTTGCTCGGTAGAGGCAACACTTTGGTCTGTTCCTATAGCCATTGTGGTGTCCTTGGGTGTCTTGGTACTGGGGGTCGCAGCTGTAACATTTTCAGTGCTTGACGATGCTTGAGAGGTCTGATCTTTAGTTGTACCTTCTGCTACTTCAGACTTGTGACCTTTGGTGCCTTGTGTTGTATCTTTAGGAGCTTCAGTAGAGATAGGTGGTTTGACCAACGGATAAGGCTGAACTTGTACTATCACAGATTCACTAGATACAAGTTTTGCATAGGTAGTGCCTTCTATCATTTCCTACTCCGGTGCTTCTACATCCATGACATCTTCATCAATTTGAATAGTGTCAGCCGAGTCTTGCTTGGTAGCATCAGGACCTTGCTTGGTGACATCAGGATCTTGCTCGGTGACATCAACAATTTCAACTTGAGATTGTTCACCAACATCTTTTAGTTTGAAGATTTCCTGCCATTTGGCTTTTGTCTCATTTTCTACATCAATGTATAGCCCATTCATTAATTTTAAGGCTCGCTGTTTGACAAGAAATTTAGAATTGTAGGTTGTCAAATGCTCCTTTATTTCTACTACAGACATATCAGGAAATAGATGGACTATACTTCTTTCTCTAATTTGTTTCTCTGAGTCCATTGCATATTTCCACCTGTTATCAATATGTAAGTACAATTCACTCGGAAGTGACTTTACTAGTTCTAATGGAGCTAGCCGAAACTTTAGAAGTGTGCAAATGATAGCTTCTTCAATTTGTCACTTCTCATCATTATTCCTAGTCTCATACTTGACATATCTAAATCCTGCAAATCCACCATATTCTTTAAGATTGACACAAAAGTTTTCAACACTATGAATATTTACCTTCTTGCTTTTTACAATCTGAAATTTGTTGGCATCTCTTGATTCTGTATCACTAGATTCTTTTGCTAGAATGAGTCTCCGAGTAGATTTCTTGTAGGTTTTGGTTACCTAGGGAATAGTAACACTCTTTTGTTTCTTACTCGGTGATGTAGCTGATGCTCTAGTGTTGGGTCTTTGTTGGTGGAGTCGGTAGGGCCTTTGTAGTGTCCAGTTTCTTTCTTTTCAAAACTTTACCCTTAGGCAACTTGGTACTCAATGTTATTATTGCTTCTTGGGCTTCAAATTCCTCTTTGGTAATGGTAAGAGTGCCTTTGACAGGTGTAGAGGAGGATTCTTCTCTAAATTTCTCAGATAAAACCTTTATCATCTTTGTAGCCTTTCTTGTAGCTTTAGGTACTACAATGCTCATTTTCACCTTTTCTTTAACTTCTTCATAAGTTCCATATCTCAGCTCAATAGCATGCCTCGGCAATGTAAGATATGCATCAATTTGCTATTGAGTAATATCATAGTCAATCTTGTAACCCATTAGTGGCAAAGATTGAGTCCTAGGTTCTACAACATTCACATAGTAGTAATCGGTGTCTACCTCAAAACATATATCATCCTTATATTTCTCTACCAGCTGTGGTGGAATCTGGTACCTATTGTGCATCTTTTCTTGAAATTTGTTGAAGTATTCATCCATGATATCATTAAAATTGTCTCCCAATTTCTTTATAAAGTCATTAATTTGATGGGTGACAAGTTGGTGTAGCTCCCAAACTACTTTACCGACTGAGGGAAAGAACTTCTCAAAGTAGAAAAACATGCATACAAGAAGTGAACCAAACTTCAGTGTATTTGCCGAGTTGTTCTTTTTTTGCTTCCTTATTGTGTTCAGGTTCTCAAACAAGTTCTTCAATAACACTTCACATAAATCTACTTTCATTCCCTTTTTCACTATTTTGTAGGCTAAGTCAACTGCTGCACAGGGTACACTATTTTCCCTTGCTGATTGGAAGAAATAGTAACTAATTACTCTATTTGCAAATTTAAGTTTTACATTAGTGACATAATTTAGTTTTAGTCCTCGGTAATCAGATTCTACTCCAATTAAACTAATTAACTCCTTCTGTGATATCATTTTTTGTGCTTGTGCATGGTCATAGATAGGATATCCGGTGATCACATGAATGATTTCCTTAGTGATTTTGAATGGTTTCTCTTCTAGCCACATAAAATCATCATGAACTCTACTTAAAACAAACTTAACCCACTGGGGTTTGAATACATGGGGATAGGCTAGGGCTTCAGTTAATCCCTTGATTTTGATATGCTCGTACTTGCTATCCATTTTGCCATCCATACATAGCTCATCATATGTGTCACTAATGTCAACATGACTGAGTTCTTCAACATGACATTTGGTGAAGAATCTAACATCTTCGACTAACAAGACTCGATCCAAGATGAGTGAAAAGATAGTTTTGTCATCCGGTTCAGAGGCGACTTAGGAGTCAAGGTGTATTTTAGAGATGGCTTCTCCACATTCTTGACAACTATGGGATCTTGGATCTTAGGTGCCATTTGTAAATTTTAGATAAAACTTAGCAAACTATCCTTAGGGTTTGATGGTTTACAGACGATTCACACTCGGTAGATAATAGCAATTTGACAAGATCAAAAACCAGCTTAATAGTGATGAGATTTGAAGTAAATACCATGGATTCGCTCTGCTCTGCTCTCTTGAAAACTTGGTGAATGAAAATGACCACGAAAATACCTTTAAGTACAAAAAATACCTTATCGGACTCCGTGCGGGTTAGGTCAAAACATTAAATGCACTCGGTTTACCTTTAACCGATTTATTCTCTTTTCTTTCATTTTAACCGAGTAACCAAATTTCCTTATTTACCGACTTGACAGGTTTTTTGTAAAGTATTTTTGATAGAATTTCAAACTTACTAATGCATCTTAACTATGCAGATTTTGAATTTTGTACATAATAGAATAGGAACTGTTATGATTTAACCTTTAGAGAATGCAGTCCCTTCATACCTTTGCTGATTAATTTGGAATAGGTGCACCTAACTCGGTAGGTAAGGTGCTTTCTTCATCTGACATGATTTCCTTCTTTTTCCAAATCATCTTGAATTTTTCTTTTATCTCTTCAGTGTCTCCTCTAGGTTGATCTCTGCAATCTCCAGCTAAATGTCCAACTTTGTGACAATGAAAACATGCCATACCAGGATTTCTCCATGATCTTCTGTTGTTCATTCCAGATCTTATAAAACAGTTGGCACTTATATGTCCATATCTCCCACAACATTTGCACCATATCCTTGTATTGTAATCCCATGATACTACTGCATATTGTCGGTAAGGATTTGTGTGAGTTCGGTAACCACTAGTGTTTGCTCGGTGTGCAGACCACATGCGAGTATTTTTCTTAAACTAGCACTTCTTGGTACTATGTCCATATCTATTGCAGTTTTTACAAAACCCTTTGAATTTTGCCTTCTGATAGTTGTTAACAGACTTTGTCCTACATTGACTAGATGTGTGACCATATTTATTGCACTTGTAACAATACTCATTTGACTTAGTGATATTTGGTTGCTTACCTTTTCTGATCTGCATATGTTGGCAGTATGACCTTGCTTTTCACAATAGTAGCAAATAGGCTTCTTCCTTTTGATTTTATTCCTGGTTCCAGCTTGCTTTGATGATTCTCCTCTCTCGATAGTATGAATTCCTTTCTCGGTAGAGTCTTTTCCTTTGTAACTGAGTCCTGCATCTTTGTTGGGTCTTCTTGTATTTAGTTGCTCATCCAACATCTTTGATTCTTCATAACTCTTCTTCAATGTTTCTTTGGATTTCTTCTCTATTTCAAGTTCATCAGTCAACCTTGATACTTCAAGTTTCAATGCTTGATTCTCATCATTCTTTAGAATTGCTTCATGATGTGCATAGCCTAGTTGATCTATCATATTTTGTTGAATCCTAGTCAATCTTATGATTTCATCATTCTTATCAGATACCAAGACTTCAAGTTGTTGTTTCTCTCTTTGTAGATCTCTTGCTTTATCCTCAATTGTCCTCAATGCATCTAGATTTTTAGTCATCTGTGTACTGAAATGTTCATGTTCTCTTTTCATTGCTTTTAGTTGATCAGCCAATGCTTTGTTCTTTTCTTTTAATATTCCAATCATTTCTTCATTTTCTTTAGATATACTATTCTTAGATGATGTTACAATTTGTTCCACTAACTCTTGAGAATCATGCAAGTCATCAGATAATCTTCTTCTTACTTTTAGAGATTTTTGCATTTGCCTTTGCATGGTCTAGCTCTTCTTTCAGATACACAATCCTCTAAGATTGTTTATATCCTTCCATTGATAAGATCTTTCTCTTTAGGTAGTTAAACCCTTTTCCAAAATTCAATCCCTGATACCAATTGTTAGGCCCAATATGGAAAGCTAATGTACTAAGAGGGGAGGGGTGAATCAATACCTCAAAATTTTTCTTGAATAATAACTTTACTATTATGCATAAACTGAATAGTGCAGTAACATAAACTAAAGTTAAAACAAATAGATAACAATCATATATGATTCACTCCATAACACATATATTTTGGTTACGCAGAAACTCTTGGTTAGAGAGAAAAACTGTGGTGGGGATGGCACCCACAACTTCACTACTGCAATAATAAAGATGCTCAGTTAGAGCTACATGTTTAGCTATTTCTGATAGCTTACCCTATTAGGAGTAACAAGATGTATTAGATCTACCTTGTTAAAGGATTTTACAACATTTATTCTGAATGCTGCACCTGGTTAGAGGCTTTACAATTTATAGACTTGGTTAGAGTCTTTTACCCTATTAAAGGTTTCTCTTTCAACTTCACAATATTACAATAAAGCCATTACAAATATCTGCAACTTTACATCTGAAATGTTATAGCAGATTCTATGTGCTCAGAATAAGATTACCTTGCTTAAAGCATACCTTGGTAACCCATATAGTAACTCGGTAAACCCTTCTGTTTACTCTATTCTTCGACTGTTCTCTGAAAACCTTCTCGGTGACCTCTGTGTCTCTGTAACAGTCTTCCTTCATACATACATGCACACACCTTGCTCATAACTCATGCTGTATAAATAGATCTCTTAAAACAGTGATCCAATTCATTGCTTCGATCTTACAAACAAGATTCCTTGAATGAATAACTAAACAAAATATTTCATTGGTTAGATTGTCCTTGTAATCATACACAATCTTCTGGTGCAATTTCCAATGTAATAACAGTTAGATGTGCCTCGATCTTGTAACATGTTTTCATATGCATGTCCAAGTTCAATGTATCTAGTAACACATTTCACTCGGTGAATATCAACTCGGTGTGTCATTTTTACTGCTCGGTAGTCTCAAAAAGATACTCGATAGATAGCTCAGTGTATACTATGTTTAGTAATTGCTTTCTTCTATAACTGACTAGACTATGCATACCGACTGCATGATTCAGTAGTACTAACTGACTAGAATATATAGTATGACTTTGAATATAAAACTAATGGCAACTTGATAAGTAGTAACAGGCCAGACCTATGGTGGAGCATGTTATTAGTCCTTCCATTGTGAAGGAGAGTATTGAGGTAGAAACTTTAGACTCCATTAGCTCACTCACTCAGACCCCTATAGAACATGCTAGGCCTCTAGTAGAGGGTGATGCGAGTGATGATGGTGATTCTTCTAGTCATCAAGTTCCAACTCATTTTTATCGATCTTGTGGTTCTCTTTGCACTTATGATCCTAATAGTTCCGTGAATGCACGTGCATGAGCAGAGTTTTCTACAGAGAACATTGTCATGACATAATCCTTGCCGAACGAAACATTTGGCATTGATACCCAGGTGAATTTCATTACAAGTTCATTTCATTCTTTTTATTAAATCTTATATATAAATTTGAGAATATATCTAAATTAGTAAATTATTATGATAAAAAATCGAGGTCAAAGTGTTCGCAATACTAGCAACATTCTTGCAACACCCTTTTTCATGACTTCATCGACTCCACAGGTATACAAAAAGTGAAGAAATATAATTATTATATGTAGATAGTTGAACCTTATGTGAATGGTTTTCTAATTACTCATTTTGGATGTCAAATAGTTTGATGCTAGAGCTTCAACATCAACACCTCATAGTGTATTTCATTGACAATCTTTCACCCAGGTAAACAATTTATCTTTAATGTTGTTATTAAATAATATAGATAGTTTTGGCGATTACTCAATATACTTTGTTTAATTTTCAGATGTTGACATCAGAGACTCCTCCTGTTGTACGTGCGTCAATGGAGCACAGTGTTGCTGTAGCAGTAGCAAGTTCAACTGCTTTAACAGAAGTATGAGACATATTTGTAAATTTAG
This sequence comes from Cryptomeria japonica, assembly GCF_030272615.1. Classification (NCBI taxonomy): domain Eukaryota; kingdom Viridiplantae; phylum Streptophyta; class Pinopsida; order Cupressales; family Cupressaceae; genus Cryptomeria; species Cryptomeria japonica. The sequence goes on along the minus strand of NC_081405.1, from coordinate 28,329,926 downwards.
TAAATTTAGCATTACATTTGTTATCTTAATAATATGTTATTGAAAATTTTAACGACACTTGTATTTAGTTTAATTTATATTGTGATGCTTATAGGAGGGGCTTGCCACTCTAGATCATGAACGTGCACTTGTTGTGGATGAACATCATGATTATTTGTATGTTGTAAGTGACTATTCTATTATATGTCATTCTAAAATTCAATTTTTGTATATGCTAACATCATTCTTTTCATTGTATCAGGTGGAGTTACGAAAGAGTCTAGAGAGGAGGTCGAGTGGACGTACTTGAAAGACACTTGCATCATATACATCTCCATCCCCTAGATAGGCAAAGATATCTCATGATCTGTTTCCTTCCCTTAGAGGGAAATGGATAGAATAGGGTCCTATGTTGTATGCCTATATGGAGATTTTGAACATGTGTTTTGTATTACGAATATGTGACATTCTATGTCCATATGGCTTTTGGCAAGCTCCTATTTGACTTTATTGGATACCATGTTGTATGCCTATATGGAAATTTTCAACGTATGTTTTGTATTATGAATATGTGACATTCTATGTCCATATGGCTTTTAGCAAGCCCCTATTTGACTTTATTGGATATCATGTTGTATGCCTTTATAGCAATTTTGAATATATGTTTTGTTTTATGAATACATGAAATTATATGTCCATATGGCTTTTGGCAAGCCTATTTGTTTGTATTAGATATATTTGATAGTTTTAATGGTATACAACATTGCATGGATTTGTATCTTTTTGGTTAATGCAAATCATTTATCATGGTTATCCATAATTGCAGTACAAATGATTAAATGAATAATTGCACAAAGTTTATTGTTACTTAAGCTTTGAACCTAAATATGTGTTTGTAATCCAAGACACAAGCTTATGAAGATCAACACAAATTCAATAGTTATAGTCGAAATAAGACTATATAAAGGAAACATGGAAAGAACCAAAATTAGACAATGTAAGACACCATTGTACCAATACCCATTCTAAAAAATTTTTATAGCCCATAAACTTCTATTCATCTAATGCATGCACTTAAGCGATTTTGCTACTAGGGTGTGGCCCGCAATGATCGGGTGAGTTGGAGAGCAAAAAGAAGGTATTCCTAGAGTAAACCCGACCACCCCGACACATACGAGCTACGGTTCGGTGTCGCGACAACCGGATTGAAAGATAGGACATTGTGCAACTTTTCATTTAACTCATCTGACGCTTTTTATCGCAACTGAGAAAGTATCACCACGAGAAACTGGATCTGAGTCTACCGAAACTGAGAAAGGATTTTTTAGAGTGCCATAACACGACCCCGTAGGATTAGATGACTCATTCTTATGATTAACAAGCACTGAGAAACGCGATGCCGAATATTGACAACTTTGAGCAACTTGAGCACTTGGCAATTTCGCTGCTAGGGTGTGGCCCGCAATGATTGGACAAGTTGGAGAGAAAAAAGAAGGCATTCCTAGCATAAAATTGCCCACCCTGATGCGTACCAACTAATGGTTTGGTGCCGCAACAAGCAGATTGATAGATGGGGCATTGCGCAACTTTTCATTGAACTCATTTGACGCTTTTTGCCGCAACCGAGAAAGCATTGCCACAAGCAACTGGATCTGAGTCTACCGAAACTGAGAGAGGATTTTTTTAGAGTGCCATAAAATGACCTCGTAGGATTAGATGGCTCATTCTTATGATTAACGGGCACTAAGAAACGCGATGCCGAATATTGACAACTTTGAGCAACTTGAGCACTTAGGCGATTTTGCTACTAGGGTGTGGCCAGCAATGATCGGGCGAGTTGGAGAGCAAAAAAAAGGCATTCATAGCATAAAACCGGCCACCCCGACGTGTACGAGCTGACGATTCAGTACCACGACGAGTGGATTAAAAGGTTGGGCATTGTGCAGCTTCTCATTGAACTCATCTGACGCTTTTTATCGCAACCGAGAAAGTGTCACCATGAGCAACAGGATCTGAGTCTACCGAAACCAAGAGAGGCTTTTTTTAGAGTGCCATAACACAACCCTGTAGGATCAAATGGCTCATTCTTATGATTAATGGGCGTCAAGAAACGCGATGCCGAATATTGACAACTTTGAGCACTTGAGAACTTAGGCAATTTCGCTACTAGGGTGTGGCTCGCAATGATCGGGTGAGTTGGAGAGAAAAAAGAAGGCATTCCTAGCATAAACCCAACTACCCCGACGCATACTAGCTGGCGGTTTGGTGCTGCAACGAGCGAATTGAAAGATGGGGCATTGTGCAACTTTTCATTGAACTCATCTGATGCTTTTTGTCACAACCGAGAAAGCATTGCCACGAGCAACTGGATCCGAGTCTACCGAAACTGAGAGAGGATTTTTTAGAGTGCCATAACACGACCTCGTAGGATCAAATGACTCATTCTTATGATTAACAAGCGGCGAGAAATGCGATGCCGAATATTGAAAACTTTGACCAACTTGAGCACTTAGGCAATTTCACTGCTAGGGTGACAACTGACGATTCGGTGCCGCGATGAGTGGATTGAAAGATGGGGCATTGTGAAACTTTTCATTGAACTCATCTAACGATTTTTATTGCAACCGAGAAAGCATTGCCACGAGCAACTGGATCCAAGTCTGCCAAAACTAAGAGAGGCTTTTTTAGAGTGCCATAAGATGACCCCGTAGGATCAGATGACTCATTCTTATGGTTAACGGGCACCGAGAAACGTGATGCCGAATATTGACAACTTTGAGCAACTTGAGCACTTAGGTGATTTCCCTGCTAGGGTGTGGCCCGCAACAATCAGGCAAGTTGGAGAGAAAAAAGAAGGCATTCCTAGCATAAACCTGTCCACCCTGACGCATACGAGCTGATGGTTTGGTGTCGCGACGAGCGGATTGAAATATGGGGCATTGTGCAACTTTTCATTGAACTCATCTGATGTTTTTTGTCGCAACCGAGAAAGTGTCGCCACGAGCAACGGGATCTGAGTCTACCAAAACTGAGAGGATTTTTTAGAGTGCCATAACATGACCCCATAGGACTAGATGACTCGTTCTTATGATTAACGGGCATTGAGAAATGCGATGTCGAATATTGACAACTTTGAGCAAATTGAGCACTTAAGCGATTTCGCTGCTAGGGTGTGGCCCGTAATGATTAGGTGAGTTGGAGAGAAGAAAGAAGGAATTCCTAGAGTAAACCTGGCCAACCCGATGCGTACGAGCTGACGGTTTGGTGCCGCAATGAGTGGATTGAAAGATGGGGCATTGTGCAACTTTTCATTAAACTCATTTGATGCTTTTTGTCGCAACTGAGAAAGTGTCACCATGAGCAACGGGATCCGAGTCTACCGAAACCGAGAGAGGTTTTTTTAGAGTGCCATAAAATGACCCCATAGGATCAGATGGCTTGTTCTTATGATTAACGGGAACCAAGAAACATGATGCCAAATATTGACAACTTTGAGCAACTTGAGCACTTAGGCAATTTCGCTGCTAGGGTGTGGCCCGCAACGATCAGACAAGTTGGAGAGAAAAAAGAAGGCATTCCTAGCATAAACCCAACCACCCTGATGTGTACGAGCAGATTGAAAGGTGGGGCATTGTGCAACTTTTCATTGAACTCATCTGACGCTTTTTGTCACAACCGAGAAAGTGTCGCAACGAGCAACTAGATCCGAGTCTACCAAAACCGAGAGAGGATTTTTTAGAGTACCATAACACGATCCCGCAGGATCAGATGAATCATTCTTACATGTCACTAACATTGAGAAAAATGATGCTGAATTTTGATAATTTTTCACACTTTGTGTGATTGACAACTAATGGGCAATTTTTACATCTTTTACCATATTAGCATAAAATTTCACAAAATGATCCCATGTGATCTCTAATGGTCCAAAATGACATTATTTACATAAAATCACACAAAACAAGACAAAACCACAATTTTTTATAATACAATGCCTCAAGTAGTAAAAAATACAAGTCGTGTACATATATCCAAATAGGATTGATATTACATATGACCCCTTAGGACACAATATGGTGTCGTTATGGGTTGTATGGTGTCGTAAGGGGTCATATGGTGTCCTATGACCCCTTAGGACACCATATGACCCCTTAGGACACAATATGGTGTTGTTATGGGTCGTATGATGTCCGAAGGGGTCATATGGTGTCCTTCTAAACGGGTCATATGGTGTGTTATGACCCCTTAAGAAGCCATCTAACCCCTTAGGACACCATATGGCCCATAATGACACAATATGGTGTCCTAAGGGTTCATATAGTGTCCTAAGGGGTCATAGGACACTATATGATCCCTTAGGACACAATGTGAACCGTAATGCCATGTAAGGGGTTATATGGTGTCCTAAGGGGTCATAAGACACTATATGACCTGTTAGGACACCATATGACCCCTTAGGACACCATATGACCCATAACGACACTATATGGTGTTCTAAGGGCTCACATGGTGTCCTAAGGGGTCATCTAGTGTCCTATGATCCCTTAGCACACCATATGACCCCTTAGGACACAATATGGGATTGTTAAGGGTCATAGTGTCGTTAGGGGTTATATTATGTCCTATGACCCCTTAAGACACCATATGACCCCTTAGAACACAATATGGTTTTGTTATGGGTTGTATGGTGTCCTAAGGGGTCATATGGTGTCTTATGAACTCTTAGGACACCATATGATCCCTTAGGTGTCGTTAGGGATCATATTGTGTCTTAACGGGTCATATGGTGTGTTATGACCCCTTACGATATAATATGACCCCTTAGAACACCTTATGTTGTCACTATGGGTCATATGGTATCCTATGGGATCATAAGACACCTAATGACCGCTTACGACACCATACGACCCATAATGACACCATATGGTGTCCTAAGGGGTCATATAGTATCCCAAGGGGTCATAGGACACCATATGACCCCTTAGGACACAATGTGAACCCTAACAACACGTAAGGGGTTGTATGGTATCCTAAGGGGTCATAGGACACTACATGACCCGTTAGGACACCATATGACCCCTTAGGACACCATATGAGTCATAACGACACTATATGGTGTTCTAAGGGGTCACATGGTGTCCTAAGGGGTCATCTAGTGTCCTATGACCCCTTAGGACACAATATGGTGTCATTATTGGTTGTATGGTATCGTAAGGGGTCATATGGTGTCCTATGACCCCTTAGGACACCATATGACCCCTTAGGACATAATATGGTGTCGTTATGGGTTGTATGGTGTCCTAAGGGGTCATATGGTGTCCTATGGGGTCACATGACACCATATGACCCCTTAGGTGTTGTTAGGGATCATATTGTGTCTTAACAGGTCATATGGTGTGTTATAACCCCTTAAGACACCATATGGCCCCTTAGGACATCTTATGTTGTCATTATGGGCCGTATGGTGTCCTAAGGGGTCATATGGTGTCCTAAGGGATCATCGCACACCATAAGACCATACTGACTATTGGCATTTTTGATGTTTATTTTGTGATTGTCATTGATGGACACACACTTGTATTGAGATCCCCTTTATATGTATGAGCTCATGCTCAACCGGTATGTTGTATTCTAGTCTTTAGACTAGTAGTGATTTTGCAGAATGTGTTTCCTGGTTTGAAGCAGCATGTCAACCCTAAGCAGTTCGCAGATCACAAGTGGTACGAGGAAGTAAAGTGGCACAACACATTCTTACCAGTCTTCATTTTTATCAAACCGGCAACCGACATTTTGTATAAACTGGTAATACTCTATGATGAGTTACCAACTAGCATTTTGTGATGAGTTACCAATCCACCGATTGTTTGACGGTGCTGACACATTGACGGTGATTCTTGTGTCATGTTATTGAGTATGTCTAGATTCACTAAACCTAGGAAATTGTAATGTAATCCTATTGGACCGACATGAAATCAAATTCCTTTAAAAGGACATCATGTCTAGGGTTTTTGAGTTGTTGAAGAAGCTGCGAAAAGGGTTAATGTTGAGCTAGGGTTTAAGGTGGATGTTGAGTTGTTGGAAGAGCGATCTTATCTAAGAAGATCGAGTTGCAACTGAGAGAGATAGAGAAGACTAAAGTAATGCTGGAATGCATTAACTATGAGCAATACTAGATCTAACCAAGCAGTTTGTGCTATTAGATAGATCAAACACTTGTTGATTACTCACATCTTTGACAAGCCTATAGCCCTTAATCGGGTAGGCCTCAAAGCCTTTGTAAAATCCTCTAACAAGGTGGTTCACACATGTGAATCTAAAATCCTCTAACAAGGTAGTCTTTGATCGGACTTATCTCCTAATAGAGATTGAGATTCCTAATAGGATCTGTTCTAGTGAAGAACATTGTAAGACCTTAACTGGTCTGGTTTCTTTTCTATAGATAGTGACTTGTGAGTTCCATCTCACCGTGGTTTTTCCCAGTTGGGTTTCCACATCAAATATCTTGTGTTATGGTTGTATTGCTTTTGTGGGTGAATGTTTTATTCACATTTTGGTTTGTATGTGTGGTAACCGGTTTGATTGTCAGACTTCTTTACCGGTTTATCTTTAGACTGTGTAAGTGTTTTAGTGTAAATATTTTTGGCAAACTAATTCACCCCCCCCTCTTAGTATTCATCAATTGGTATCAGAGCCAACCTTTCTATAAGTTTAACCACTTGGAAAGAGATATGGGGGAATACACCTTGAGGGAACTTACTCAATGGATCACTAAGTCTGAGCAAGCCTATGATGATCTTATGGTCAAATATAAGGTATCTCAAGAAAAAAGAAGAGAACATGCAGAGAGGCTGATGGAACTATCTGAAAGTAGTTCTGAAGATGAAGCTAACATGGAAGCTATGATTGCTGAAGTGAATAAGTTGAATGATTCAAACTCAAATTTGAGAAAGGAGTTGGAAGGACTGACTATTTGGTTTAGCCAAGAGCTTGAGAACCAGAGAAAAGCTGAAGATCTAGTAAAAGACATAGATCATGAGAGCTCCAAGTTAAAACATGAGATTAGTGCACTAACTACTTGCCTTCATGAGAGTAGAATGGAAAAAGAAGACATGCAAGGAAAACTGAACATTGCCATCTCTGAAAATGCAAGTCTTATGGAGACAAACACTGCTATCTCCAAAGAACTCTTTGAGTCAATGGAAATACTTGCTAAGTTTGGCAAAAGTACAGTCAGGCTAGAGAAAAAGCTTGAGTCATCTAGACTGGCAAAGAATACCAATGGTCTTGGTTTTTCTGGACATGAGGAAGGAGAATCCTCAGGAACAAATGCTGAAGCATCAAAGAAGAAACTGGCACTCAAAGGAAAAGGTAAGCAAAAATTCAAACCTGTTTGCTTTAACTGTCTTAAAGAAGGACACACTGCCAATGTATGTAGGAGAAAAGCCTACAATAATTTTCCTTATTTTATCAACAATGTACCTAGATCCAATAAGTTCAATGATCATTGTTATGCATGCAACAAGTTTGGGCATAGAGCATTTGAATGCAGGTCTGTAATGGATAACACTAGAAGATATCCTCAGAGGACCCAAGGAACTGGTCCTGAATCTTTTATGAACCGGAACCACAACCGGTTTAATGTCTTCAATCATCAGTCAAGAAGTGGTGGTCATCAAGCGGCAAATGGATGGAGAGAAAGTTGTATGATCTATCATGGTCATGGTCACACTACTGCAACATGCAGAAGGAAGAATGGAAACATGTACAATGGACCTTGGAGAGCACTTGGACTTGTTTGCTATCACTGCAACAAACTGTGTCACATTGCAAGATTCTGCAGAAGCAGAAAAAGTATATCTGATGATATACCAGTCACTCAGGAAGGAGAAATAGATGTTGAAAAAGTTCAAGGAGACATGAAGAAAACATGGAAGAAGAAACCAATATTATTGGAGGAGGAACTGGTTTCTACACCTAGTGTGGAAATATCAGAACCAGCAAACTAAGCCACAAAGGCTTAGGGGAGCAAATGGCAAAATGCTTTCGAACCCTCTGTTAACACCGATAAAAGACCTTAACCAGTATGCTACACATGTCGCTTGGCAGAAGATCGGAAATGGTAAAAAGGCAAATTAGGGTTTACGCCCTAATATAGGAGCATTAATGATGGTAGGTGAGAGACATGTATAAATGCATTTTTCAAATCATTTCTCACTATTTGTTTTTGAGTGAAGAAAAGGCGATTTGAGCTTAGATTTCGAGAAATTGGAGAGCTTTAAAAGAGATTCAAATATAGTTTGCAAGTAGAAGTGGAGAACTCAAAGTGGTGATTTGGCATCCGATGGAGAGAAAAGTAAAGCAGAATCAGGAAGCCCTAATTTCACGTTAGAAAGGTATTTTTCATGTTCTTGAAATACTCTTCAATGGGTTTCGCATCTCATACCAATTCAAGCACATCTATTGAGTCAGAAAGTTTTATTCAAAGGAAGGGCAAATATAATGCTTTGTCACAAGTTCCAGCTGGAGTCATAGTCGAAGAAGGAATTTTAGACTATATTGATTGCAAGATAGAAGACCTAGGGTCCTTAGCCATTCATACTCAATTAGGTCTATTTTGTGGAAAGGACAAAAGGATCAAACTGAAGTTCAGTATCTTAGAGAAGAAGAAACTCCATAATGCGGTGTATTTTCTGGAAGACTTCACAGAGGATCACATTAGGATCATCTTGAGCAGAGTCCATGGTGACAAGATGTACCTAGAGAGAATGTATGATATCACACCTGAGGCAATTCATGCAGTCACCGATTTCTGCAACACAGGGGAAGTGCCAGCCCTGAGAACGATAAGCAAAACAGAAATGACCAAGCTCACCGGTTTGACAAGTGATTCACAAGGTATGATAGTTAATCCTATCAAGGATGAACTGGTAAAATACACCTACATGGTGATAGGCTATAGAACATTCTCAGCCAGTAGGATTAATTTTGTATCTGCTGCAGCGGTAAATGCAACTTACCGGATGATTATAGAGGATAAATCATTTGACTTATGCACCGACAACTCTTGTCAAACCTTAAGGCAATCAAAAAGGACATTTCACTGAAATTTAAGTTTGGACAACTACTAGTAGGGTTGTTTTTCTATTTCCAAGGCTACTTTCTAGGTGTAGGAGATGTCCAGTGGTCCCCTGACCAATCGGTAACCAAGCAAATAAAGGAAAGTGTGCAAGCCATTAGAACCGACTACCCTGAGGTACTGAACAAATACTTTGATGAGTTTAGAAGAAAGATGAGTCAGAGGGTACGAATCTCAGGTGACATAGTGAAGAAGTATGAAGATGACATATGTTTCACTATTCAGGTGGACAAATGTCTAATGGAGGCTGTTGAGCCTAGAATGGAGGAAGTGGAGCCTATGGGCTATGAGGTCATGTTTGACATGCTGGAAGGGTATGCTTCAACCCTTATTGCCTCACCCCTTGATCCAAAGGCTAAGCGAACTGGAACCTACTTGGAGAGGATCGCACTGGTTGAAGAACCATCGGTGAAGAAGGGAAAAGAACCGATAGCTAAGAAAGCTAAGGCAGTGCCTGCAGCTTCGACATCGGCTACCACTGCGACTCCAAGAGTGACCAAGCGGTCACCGGAAAAGAAGAAACCAGAGGTAACATCAGCAAAAGTCTTCAAAAGAAAGAGGAAGACTAAGGAAAATGAACCAGACTCCGAAGAAACTGAGTCTGATGAACAGCTAAAGAAGGCTAGACAGACCAAGAAGGTGAAGAAGAATGAACCGGTAACATCCGCACCGGTAAATATAGATATCTCCTCTTACAAACCTTTGACACATTGTCAAAGAACAGTAAAGAATATTAGGAGAAAGTTACTTCATGATTTAATTGATTTTTATGATGAATTCAATAGTGAAGAAAAAGATCAAGTACTGCAGGAAATCATTCTTTATTTATGTAAAAATGACCGGTCACCATCAGAGATTAAATCTCAGACACCGGATTCATTATTTAAAGCATTGGATAACAAATGGCGCATTGCCATTGAAAAGGAACAAGAGATTAGGGAGAAATTTTTTGCACAGTACTTCCCCGAACTCTCAAATTCAGAATTATTTGATGTATTGGATCAAAATAAAGGTCTCTTCTTCACAAGGAGAAGAAGACTCTGGTTGTTGGAAGAGAGAGTTGATGATGTAGAAAAGGATACACATCAACACATGGCCCATGCTATCAGCTCTCACAAAGCTCGAATGGCCAACCTCCAAGCAGAAAAGGAACTAGTTATTTCTAAACCAAATGAGGTTTTTGATGAGGAAAGAAACCTGGCGGAGGAACCAATTGACACCATAGATGTCGATGCCCTGGATATAGAATATGTCACTCAGGACATACCTTCTTAGGGAACTAAATAGGGGCAACAAGCCGATCAGGGTGGTGAACAAGCTATGGACACACAACAAGCGACAAAAGAACAGGAAGAGAAAAAGAAGAAGGATGAAGATGAGAAACAGGAAAAAGAGGAAGAGGAGAAAAGAAAAGATGAAGAGAAGAAGAAGCAAGAAGAAGAAAGGAAGAAGAAAGAAGAAGAGGACAAGGAAGAAAAGAAGAAGAAGGAAGAAGAAGAAAAGAGAAAGAAGGAAGAGGAAGAAAAGAAGAAGAAAGAAGAGGAGAAGAAGAAGAAGGAAGAGGAAGAGAAGAAAAAGGAAAAGGTAGAGAAGAAGAAGAGGGAAGAAGAAGAAAAGGAAGAGAAAAAGAGGAGAGCAAAGGAGAAGAAAAAGGTAGAGGAAGATAAGGAAGAAGAGAAGAGAAGAGAAGTGGAAAAGAAGAAAGCTGAAGAAGCCAAGGAATAAGAAGCGGCCAAAAGCTCTCAGGTGGAGACTCCGAAGGCAACCAGAAGTCAACCCTCACCGGTTGATCTTTCTAGTCCTATTGATCTCCAATCTGCAAGTGAGTCAAAACTTATGCATAGTATCAAGGTTGCTCAAGAGCGCCTTGAGATCATTTGCAGGAAAAAGGAACATGACATCATTCAGGCAGCTGTAGACACACTTACTGGTTTAATCCTCAGTACTAATCTTCCTAACACTGATTCATCACTAGCATAACTCAAACTTTTGTGTACTTTAGTGGATGATTAGGTGTAGGGTCTAGAAGAAGCAACAAAGGCCAATGTAAAAAAAGAGCACCAAAAGGCTCTTAATGTTGCTCTCGTGAAGAAATTAAATGAGCTTAGGACTGAACTGTTAAAGGATCAAAAGGACATAAGGAGTGCTTTGGATGAGGGAAACTTGCTACTCAGCAAAATCTGTCAACCTCATCTTTTCTATGATGATGTGTTAGCCAAGAAGCAACAGCTTCAAGTGGACTTATAGTCCTACTTAAGCACATTCAAGACTCCTTATGACTCCTTTGCAGCATATGGGCAAACCGTTCACCAGTTCCAGATCCAGTCAGCCAAGATAGAGCAAGAGATCAACACAAGGTCTAGGAATTTGCAGGAGCTTCGACTGGTATTACTTCCACGACTGCAAATTCTCCAAAAATGCTATCTAAACCTGGATGCCCTGACAGTCACCCAAGAACTGAGCACAATAGATGCCATGGAGGAACAGGTATCACAAATGCAGACAGAGAAGGAAGTGGCGACCTCCCTACTTGAGTCCTGGTCTCTTTCCATGAAACTATTTTTCTAGGACTACAAAGTGGTTTTTGACAAGTATTATTCATTATTGTCATAAACTTTTTATATATACATGGAAACAATTTTTTTTCAGCGGTACTTTGTCATTGTTGGCAAAGGGGGAGAAGTATGTGGTTTTAAAATTTTGAAATTTTTATATATCAGGGGGAGAAGTATATCAGAGGGAGAAGTATCTATTTTCAAATTTTGATATATGTTGTGATATATGCTATATGCTCTGATGATTATGCTCTGAATGCAAAATTTCTATACACTCTGTTTATTAAGGGATAGTATATATGCTTAGGGGGACCAATTTTGTTAATGGCAAGTTCTTGTTGTAAAACACTTAGATGTCAAAATTTTATTTTCCTAAGTGTTGCCATCAATGCCAAAGGGGGAGATTGTTGGCATTTTTGATGTTTATGTTGTGATTGTCATTGATGGACATACACTTGTATTGAGATCCCCTTTATATGTATGAGCTCATGCTCAACCGGTATTTGTTCCAACTGGTATGTTGTATTCTAGTCTTTAGACTAGTAGTGATTTTGCAGAATGTGTTTCCCAGTCTGAAGCGGGATGTCGACCCCAAGCGGTTCACAGATCACAAGCGGTACAAGGAAGAAAAGCAACACAACACATTCTTACCAGTCTTCATTTTTGTCAAACCGGCAACCGGCATTTTGTATAAACTGGTAATACTCTGTGATGAGTTACCAATCCACCGATTGTTTGACAGTGTCGACACATTGACGGTGATTCTTGTGTCATGTTACTGAGTATGTCTAGATTCACTGAACCTAGGAAATTGTAATGAAATCCTATTGGACCAACATGAAATCAGATTCCTTTAAAAGGACATCATGTCTAGGGTTTTTGAGTTGTTGAAGAAGTTGCGAAAAGGGTTAGTGTTGAGCTAGGGTTTAAGGTGGATGTTGAGTTGTTGGAAGAGCGATCTTATCTGAGAAGATCGAGTTGTAACTAAGAGAGATAGAGAAGACTGAAGTAATGCTGGAATGCATTAGCTGTGAGCAATACTAGATCTAACCAAGCAGTTTGTGCTATTAGATAGATCAAACACTTGTTGATTACTCACATCTTTGACAAGTCTGTAGCTCTTAACCGGGTAGGCCTCAAAGCCTTTGTAAAATCCTCTAACAAGGTGGTTCACACATGTGAATCTAAAATCCTCTAACAAGGTAGTCTTTAATCAGACTTATCTCCTAACAGAGATTGAGATTCCTAACAAGATCTGTTTTGGTGAATAACATTGTAAGACCTTAACCGGTCTGGTTTCTATTCTATAGATAGTGACTTGTGAGTTCCATCTCACCGTGGTTTTTCCTAGTTGGGTTTCCACGTCAAATATCTTGTGTTATGGTTGTATTTCTTTTGTGGGTAAATGTTTTATTCGCATTTTGGTTTGTATGTGTGGTAACTGGTTTGATTGTCAGACTGCTTTACTGGTTTATCTTTAGACTATGTAAGTGTTTTAGTGCAAAGATTTTTGGCATACTAATTCACCCCCCCCTCTTAGTATTCATCACTGACCCCATATGGTGTACTAGGGGTCATATGGTATCCTAAGGGGGCATAGGACGCCATACAAACCATACTGAATCTATATGGTGTACTAAGGGGTCATTTGGTGTCCTAAGGGGTCATAGGACACCATATAACCCCTTAGGACATAGTATGACCCCTAACGACACCTAAGGGGTCATATGGTGTCCTATGACCCATTAAGACACCATATGGTGTCGTTATGGGTTGTATGGTGTCCTAAGGGGTCATATGGTGTCCTATGACCACTCAGGACAACATATGGTGTCGTTATGGGTCCTATGGTAACCTAAGAGGTCATATGGTGTCCTATGACCCTTTAGGTGTCGTTAGGGGTCATATTGTGTACTAAGGGGTCATATGGTGTCCTATGACCCCTTAGGACCTAGAGAGAGGAGGGAGTGAGGAAGAAACTAAGGGAAAGAGGTGAGAGAGGGAATTGGATGGGTGTAAGGATGGAGAGGGAGATAGCTCGAGGGATAGGAGAATAAGGGAATTGTGAGAGCAAGAGAGGGGAGGGACAAAGAAGAGTATGTATCTATAAGAATGAAGAGCCCAAGAAGAGGTAAGGGGAGAGAGAGAATATGAGATCTAGTTAATAGAGAGAGATGGAACTACGAGGGAAGGAAGATAAAGAAGGGAGAGGTGAGATGGGGATTTCTATGTACACATTTGGTGCTCTCCCTATTTGGCACGCGCCAAATGTGGAATATGGACCACATTTGGCATGCGCCAAATGGGAGAATCCATTAATCACATTTGGCGCACGCCAAATAGGGTGAGTGCCATATTTGGCACGCACCAAACGGCCCGCTTTGGGAAACACCAAACCTATGGGTTGGATTTGCCTTGGGCATCCAACCCAAAGGTTTGGATGACCATTTCAAGCTAGAGATGTGTTTTTATTAGAACATTAAAAGTTTTGACATTTTTTGGTCATGCTCTCCGTCAGGTTTGCACGTGTTTCGATGAAGTTAAAAAAAAATACCATGGTAAACTTGAGCTCCCTCTTAGCTATCCAACAATGTAATTTATTTCAAATTTTGAATTTGTTAAGTCTTTCATCTATAATTTCTTTTGTCAATGTGTCTGTTTTTTGTCAAAAACCAACATGCACTATTTTGGGTATAGATTTTTACACGTTCATCAGATTTTGAAAAAACTTACATTTTTAGAAACTAGACTCCATTCTACACAATTTATAAAAAAAGGCTTTGACTTTTTATTAGTTTTCAATGATTTTAGGGGGGAGCATGCTCAAATTCCTATTTTTTCAGGATGTGTCCACTTCAAAAATTAGTAAAAAATCATATACTCATTAAAAAATTAGCTAAAAAATCTGGCATAAACTACAAGGTGTTAGCTAATTTCTCACTGAAGCGATTTTAAAAATTCAAAAAAAAAGTTAACATTTTAGGGGGGCCACAACAGACGCTATGTTATGTTTTTTGCATAAAAATAGGATCACTTTTTGTGGGCCCCCTTTTTGAAGCCCTTAATCTCCACCATTTTCAAAACAAATTAGTAGTTTAGAAAGTAGACTTGAAGCACTTCGACTCTTGTTCTTGTTGCATCTTCAAATTTGGAGTGTAATTAGGTTCAATTTGTCATTGAAGTTTAGACTTTGCTGATTTTAGAAAAAAGTGGCATCTTAAGACCCCCTTTTGGTACCACAACTTGGTGCACATACCCAATAACATGACCATTCATAGGAGCAATGTACGCATTCTTTGTAATCTTCCAATAATCTTCTCCAAGATAGTTCAGGTGAACTTCCATCTGGTTCTTCCATATAGAGTAATTAGTTCCATCAAATATCAAAATCTCCTTCTTGAAAACAATAGCTACCATTCCGGATCTCCCCAAGTGGTCAAGCTCCTTCTAGAGGATCTAGCTCTAATACCAATTGTTAGTAGCAAGGCAACAAGAAAACTGAGTTGGGGGTGAATCAATTTTCAGAAAACTCAAGCAAATTAATCTTAACCTTAGATCTGATCAAGAACAACAATAGAAGAAATGAACACCACATCAACAACACACATAACACATGGATTTTGATGTGGAAAACTGAGTTAAGGGAAAAACCACGGTGGGAACCTACCCACAATATGATGATATTCTACAGTAGTATGTGTAAATATTACAATGGGGAATGCACATGTGTTTAGGCACACTACTTAGAGCTCACTAGTCAAAAAAACAAATGGAAATAACCCTAGGAAGGCTCACTACCCTACAAAGATTGGACAACAATCTAGATTACATGAACTGAAAGAATATCATCTCTAAATGCCTGATCATAGTTCCGGTTAAGCACATTGTCTGCATAACAACACTTCTCTACTCTTATCCTCTACTAAAAATAAATTCACTTGTTCGCACATACAATACTCATAGATCATAGATCCAACCACAGACACACATCTAACATTATTATAACACTTATTTATATAGATCATCAGCCTTAACCTTAAGGTCGGCTCAACACATAAGACCTAATTACAAAATTGCATCACACAATACATAAATCCATAACCAGACCAATAAAATATCGGCAAGGACATAGCATGGACCCAAATCAAATCCTCGAACATGCAACACCACCAAATAATTCACCAAGATCATCCGCAACACGCTAGACCATTGAATATGTCGCATAACAATAAGAATACCACCAAACCAATAAAATCTTCAATAACGTGCACCATGATCAACGTGGACCACCAAAATGCATAGAAAATGATTAGAGAACATCAACAAGCAACATGAATTCCACCACAATAACTACAACAACTCGGATAACAAGAATCATCACTATTCCATCATTGGAGCTTAAGAACACTAACTAACAAACTGAAAGATACGCTTGTGAAGTTCCAAATCATGTACCACCCAATTAGAGGACACACATGAACGTCTCAAACACTCTCCAAAATTCGTAACTGAAGATAATCATTCCAAGGCAATATGGATTAAATAGCACAACTTTATAATACTGAACACTAAAACTCATGCTAAATCAACTAGAGATAAGTATCGCAAAACCCATTAATCTGCATCAGCACATCTGCAACAGATCACCCATACCAACTCTCTACAACACACAAATTCTCTACAACACAGGAATATGTTGACATCAATGACAACAACACGTTCCAACAACTCTAATATCCAACACAACATTCATCTTTAACTTTGATTCAAGTTGATCTTCTTCTTTCCTTGTCCAAAATTGGAATAAGAGTTTATCGCTCCCTTGTGGCTATGAGCTCATCTTGAGCTATCTCCTCTAGCACCACCACATATGAAGCTTCCATCCAAAACTATTTATTCCTCTCCCCCTACCTCTTTCATTGGCTTGACCTTTGAAATATTGCTCTTGGGAAGAATTTGGAGACCTATTTAGGTATTGCTCATGGGCTTTAAGAGAACCCATTAAGTCACCCATCATCAGTGTTGAGAGATTCTTAGCCACTTCAAAGGAAATGTCTATTGCATCAAATTTAAGGGAAAACTTTAGAGTATTTTCTACATAATTATTTTCTCCCTCATGGTTTCACCATTTGTCCTCAACTGGTTTAACAAACCAAAGACTTATGTGAAAATTTGAAATGGACTCATTGTCCTTCATTTGAAGAGTCTCAAAATATCTTCATAGCATCTAGAGATTCACCAATATGACTTTATCAATCACTTTATAGCTTGTTTGGAGGATTTATCATGCTTCTCTGCATAGTTAGTTGTTTCTATTCTAGGGAAAATGGTCTCTATCAAGGCCACTTCATTCAAGTTGAGTGCTTTTGTATCTTTCCTCTTTGTCTCCTTCAACTAGATCTTTTGGTTGTTTGTGAGAGCTAAAAAATGAGTTGGGTTAGTTATATCCATGAACCCATTAACCACAATCTTCGACAAATAATTTGAAATCATGATGCTCTTCATCTTCTTTGGCCACACATCATAACTTTTTTTATTAAAGGATGGTGGCTGCTATAAACTCTTTCCTTCATCTCCAACCATGCCTCCTACAAAAGAACTTTAATACCCAAGAAACAAATTCCCAACTCACAAGGAATTAGGGCCTTCTAAATTTGATACCAAGTTAGATATTTAAAATGCTCAAAATAGAGCTCCAATACCAAAACAAAACACAAATACAAATATTGCAGCTCTATTTTCCAATCATTGGCAATTTATAGTGGAAAAAACTCAAACAACAAGACAAGAAACTAGAGACGTGTAAGATTTTTTGCTTTATATTTTAAATCTAAACAACAATATTACAAACTACTAATTTACAAATACTTGCAATGATTTGAAGCTACACCTAATCAAGTTTCTAGAGCTTCACTAATTTTATTACATGCTACTCTCCTAGAGCTTCTAAATGTCTCAAGAAATCACTTCTCACTGCACACACACACAATTGTTGTTGTAATGTTATTTTTCCCAGAACTATTTTTCACAAAAACATTCTCTTGTACATCCTGATTTGGAGAACATTCTCCCTTTTTGTCCTCCACTATTAACAGCCAAAATTCCCACTCAAAATTTAAAATTCAAATTGACCAACCAAATTAAATTCACTACAGGATACTACTGCATGTCAAGAGAAAATAGGAGATTGAAATACCAATGTAATCTTCTAGTTTCTACAAGTTTGATGGATGCAATTACTCCTAATAGGTTGGTGGAATTGGAGTGTGTTGAACACACCATAGGACAAAGAGAGGAGGTGAATTAGTCTAGACCTTAAAACACTTATTATCCTTTAAACTTCAAACCACAATTAACTTATCACTACAAATATGAAACATGAAAGAACAAAGCACAACACATATAAGAACATCATATTTATGTGAAAAAATCAAGAAGGGAAAACCATGGTAAGAATCACACTCACAATATGAATAACAAATTACAATGTTTTTAGCTCAAGGATAAGGAGCTCACTGTGCTTGATTGGACTTGTAAAACTAAGGCACACAACCTTAGGGAAAGATACAATACTGAGATGCACAATCCTATGGCAAGATATAAAAAGTTGCATAGGCTTCCAAAGGACTCACTGTCTTCCAATAGATACACGAAATAATTAATTATAATGAACAAGATCTCCTAATCATGAAATTTTATTTGAACCTCTATGTCAAGAAAACAATATCATGACAAACATCTTTGATTTTATTCACTGTCTCAAAACAATGCCGCATTGAAGATATGATCATCAAAGATTATCACAAACTAAAATTTGCACTTCTACTTCTTTCATATCATTCACATCCAATTCACAACAATCTAAATGCAAAAACACATATCTACACTTCCATTTATATAAGATATACATTGAAACCCTCAAATAGGTCATCCACAAATAAAGTATACATGAATTACATAAATTTGACCTCCTCGATCAAAAATACATAATTCGGTCCACTCTAGGAGATAAAGGGGACCCAAAAAAATCACATCAAATCTTCCAAAGTTGGTTCCAATAAACCACACATGCTAGAACATCCACCAAAGTTAGCATCAATCGTAACATGTAGAACAACAATGAAACACATTAACCATTCAACCCAAATGTATCACCCAATGTAAAATACTCAATACAAATCTACATACACCATAGTGAGACCCATATCAACATTTTAACTCAACCTCTAATGCATATCCAGACCAAAAGGATATGATCTAAATAAAATACACCACCTAAGTCAGCTAGAGATCAACATATCTAACAACATAGAACACATAACAACATAACTTTACTTATCAATCAAACCAACACTAAAAATCTGAACTATAATACTACATAAACTATATAAACATGTCCTCCAAGATGCAACACTTGAATCACCAAGGCGAAACAATGTGAAGCATTCTCTGGACTAGTCTTGATACATAACCTCACTGTCAACAAACCCCCACAACCAACTACATCATCTAAGCAATTGAGAACCTATAAACATGATAGTGCAACATCCATAGAACATACGCATTATATCCATAACTGCATGATATGAACACCAAGAGCTGGAGGAATGCAAAACATTCTTCCATGAAGACATTTAAATGTTTTTTTTCTTGCATATTGAAACTTCTATTACACTAGCCTTTTGAGAATAATGCATACTTACTCAACATCACCACCTCACCACATAACAACATTTGAACACTCATTTCAGGACCATCTACAACATTCACACAACTGAACAACATCGAAGAAAATACCAACAAGTTTGATATCAATGACAACACAACACAAGTTTCCAACAAAATGCGTGGAGACTTGGGAGAAATTAAAAAATCCAAAACCATAATTGAGGGATTTAGTTCAGTAAGAAACCAAAGACCCGCAATGGTGGCTAAATTGAAGGAAGTTGAATACTAAAGGGAAACCTCAATTGCACCAAATATTTATAGATAAGAATGCAATTTTGTTGAACTATTAAAATCATTGGGCTAGTCCAATACAATTTATTTTCTTATCCAAGTCCAAAAATGGTACAAGGATCATGAATTTAACATGTTTTCCAAAAGAGAAGTTCACTATTGATTGAATATCTCATAATTGTCAGGAAATCAAAGTTAATAATACATTTACAAAAAAAGAAAAGAAAGTAACCAAATATGTTATCTGGTAAAGTTGAAAACAACTACAAAAGGTAACTTGGTCATTTTAACAAATTCTTGTGAAGTTCCTAAGGTAACTCCATTTGATTTAACATATTTCATTGACCTTTAAAAAAAACCTTTTCCTTTAAGTGATCTAAGAAAAGTATTAGACTAATTTGTGAATCCTTTCCAAAATGTGGTCCCTAAAGGGGAAAATGGGGTGGGTTGTGAACAAGCACAATACTTGTTTTGGATGTATAGATTTAACAAAATGCATTCTTTATGTTTCTAAAAGTAAATTTCAATCAATCAAAACCTACACTGGCATTGGTTTTGGATATATGGGAGTTATATCTATTATAATACATTATCTAGTTTTAATAAGAAAACATGCTAGGCATGGTAATAACTTAATATTTTTTAAGTAGTAGATTTAATCCATGTATATGTATAGATATAATTCTTTGATGGAGTAGCCTTGATATTATTAAGGACCTCATGTTATAGGGACAAAATTCTTTCCCACAACCCAATGTCTGGGAAGAATACAAAATGCCTTCACATGGCCTAAAGCCATCATGCTCTCTCCTCACACTCCTATGTGATCTTGGAGATCAAAACATTTTTCATTATTTTAATCATAAGGCATCTTTGTGTGTATGCTCTTCACTTCTAATGGTAATAGGCCTTGGGGTAGCCTAGACACATGTACCAAATTAGGGACTGTAGCACATAATGTCGTGATTAATCATTATTAGACTTGCAAATGATTTAGAGGATTAATTGATTTGATCTAATTGACTAATGGAAAGAACATAAAATAGAAAACTTAAATAAATATTATAATTCATTTATTTTTTTGATGTAGATGAGCTTTAGATAAATTAATTTGTTCATTTATTTATCTAAGGTGAATTATAGAAGAAAGGGTGATAAATGTTTAATGTTAGGAATATGGTCAAATGATTAGTGAATGAATACTAAATTTATTAATTAAATAATAAAATATTTTTTAATTAATAATTAAATTAAAATTGAATAATCAATAAAATATAAATAATATCTCAAGAATTATAGAGGAAATAGCATGTGATAAGCTAAAATGATAATGTGTTAATTTCATATGTCTATACAAAATGTTTCTAATTTTCACCATAATTTGATGGTTAATATAAAAAAAATTATATTTGTAAACTACCTTATTTATTAAAAAAATTAATATCAAATATCAATTTACAAAATTAAAAAATAATTATCTAACTTTTTTATTTATTTAAATAGATTGTAAAAAATGTTCTTACATTAAATTAATAAAAGCCAAATTTCATATCACATTAAAGACAACTTTGACAATGGGTCAATCCATCCTAAATGATAGCTCTTTTAAGTTAATCATGCTTTCCATATTAATGAAGAAACTAATGAAGACATATTTATCTCCAAGGTTGTCATGTTTTTTTGGTGAGGGGGAGGGGGACGAGGTAGGTATCATAAGTTATGAATATTATTTCAAGACTATTTCAAACATGTACAGAGGATAGTTGATGTCAAGAAATTGTAATTCTTACCGGTCCTTAGCCTAATTTATATGAGGTGTTGGTACTAAATTTATAATTGAGCTACTAGATGTATGTTGTGATTCTATCTAATTACATTTTGATGCTCTTCCTGGATGAATTTAATTATGAATATATTTTGTAAAATATTTGTATGTGTTGCAAACTTGTTGGAGTTATTATTAGCATGTTTTTATTCATGGTCATGTGCATAAGTATAGATGTTGTAATCAAAGGCTATCATGATTGTACCGTTTAAATGTAATGAGATTATGGATATGATGTTAGACCACATTGGATGATTATTTGATGCTTCAACTATTGATGTTTATATTAAGTAGGTACACTTGATGTGTGTGTTAAGTGGTTATAGGTGAAAGGTATGACTTCACCTGGCTCCATGGTTCCATGCATACCTCAACAGTGATTATAATGGAGGTGTCACATTGTCCATAATTATTTATCCTTACCAATTATAATTAATTTAAATGTGATTCCCTAGTTATTCTACCCATGTTGACCCGCATACCACTATCGGTATTATTCCAAAAATCTTTCCTTATGTGAACACACTATAAATGCGTAATTTAATATGTTGTTTAATTTTTTAGTTTTCATAAATTAGGCATGAAAATATGCACTCGTAGATTTAAATGAATTAATTGAGTCTAGGTGAAATGAGGGTAACTAAAGTTAAGTTATTTTAGTTTTGAAAGGACCTTGGGTGGGGAATTTCTTTTAATAATTAATTTAGTTGTATGTATTAAATGATTGCATACATGTATTTTCATCTATAGTGCCATAAAATTGTGACCCTAGCAATTTTTTGATTGCATTAGGGTCCTCACGCATGCGAACTTGAATCCTCTATCTTGAATGGAGACCGGAGATTGCTCAACATGCAGAAACAACTTCTTCCTTGGCCTTTGCATCACCTCGTCTGTACTCTACCCTGGAGATAGGGGTAGGACAGGGGCATGGCGCCACTATCCTCCTAGGATAGGGGCGTGGTGCCCCTATCCCTGCCCTATTTTGGGGCAAGACCCTTCCTAGGGTTGCATTGTTGGTTGTGCCTCAAGTGGAAAACTCCCCTAATGTTGGCCCGTGACAAAATTCAAATCCACCAACATGTATTTAAGGGGGCATTTTCTCTCTCATTTGCATAAGTTCAATAGGTGGAAGTTGGACAAGATCAGAGTATGTACAAGTGATCAAGCATTCAACAGAATTCAAGCATTCAAGCATTATCAAGTCTCCCTTCAAGGCTAGGTGTTGCATTCAAGTCAAGGATTCAACCATTGAAGAGGAGATTGATTTCAATTCCATACAAGCATTTCTATCAACATTGCTATCACAACCTCCCTTGAGGTGATTTACAATTTAGTCTTTCATTTACATCTACTTGCAAGTACTTTCTTTCATTACTTGGTTAATTCCAAAACTGGGGTTTGATCTAAAGGCAAACCCCCAATCCCAACTGATTTTCCTCTCTTTTCTGTGTGTAGGTTGTAGGTACACAGCTATACTTTTGGATTTGGGCTTCATTTGTAGAGGCAGAAAAACCCTTTTCATTTCATAAATTTTTTAGAGGACCATGTACATTCCCGCCACGGTCCAGGCAACTTTTCCTCAAATTTGCAGGGCGACTTCATCTCGACATTTTACTGCCAGATCCAGGTGCACAACTTCATCCCATATTCCGATCTCAAGTTATAATCAATTCTTTGTCACTTTTTCACTACATAATTCAATCAATTTCCTTTCCATTTCAAACAAGAAAGAGGGGACCAACTTAGCATTCCCCATTCATTCAAAATTCAATCTACCATCTTTGTGTGGAGAGATTGAATCTAGTGAATTATCCTCTCCTCTTTCTAATGTAATGGTGAGAAGTGCTTGAATGATAATCGATAGTGAAACTTTCATCTCTCTTTGAGGGAAAGGGTAGTTTCCTTCTTGATTTATCATTCACCATTTCCCCAACCATTACATCATCATATTTGAATTATATTAGATTAAGGTAAACATTTAAATGACAGTTTAAATTCTCTCTGATCGTACAAGTGTCTAATTAGTTAGAAGATTGTTTTATGCCTAATGTGTTATTTTTCATAAATTGGGAAAATAGAATTAAGTTAATTAATTTCAAAAAGTTATTAGGGAGGCAATGTGTATTTGTATTTTTTTTTATCAACAAAGGGCTGAGGCTGGAAATATTATATTTATATAAGCTGAATATACATAATTAAAGTTTTAAAAGTAGTTTGATAAAACATGCCCAAATTAAAATATACATGAATTACCCACAAATCTACAGGGGCATAAACAAAAAAAAAAAATCTTCAAAACATAGAGTCTAATGGATAACTAGAGGATAACCTAAAACATCGACTGAAAAGAAAAGCAAACTAAAATAGCCTAACTCGACCATGATGAGCCTCAATAGGGCTGGAAATTCATAATGTTCGAGAAGAGGGACCTTGGGTAGGTGAGGAAGGACCAAGGACAATTGAAGTGTCCACCTAATGGACAATTGTCGAAATCTTCTTACCCCAAACTCGTTCTAGAGGTTTTGGAAAGAAATCGATCTTTTTTGTTGGCTCAGGGGGCCCGCAAGCCAAGACTTCTTTTAGTTCTACTTCACATTCATCCACTCTCTCAGTCGGAGCTAATTGTGTCAGCCGATGAAACTCTAAATACTTCCTTATCCAATTTTTCTTGGAATTTTTTGCCAATTTGAATATTTCCTAGAGGAAATTAGCATTATCTCTTATGATGAAATTCCTTGCTTTAAACCTCTTTTCATCCTCAAAATATAAAATGGAAACCTAGGGGAAGATTTCCCATTTTTTATAGTTACATTAAAATCTATTGGCAAAGGGATGGTTTAACTTCTCATCAATATTCTCCAGGACATTTCTCAAACTACCAAGCAAATCCGCCTTGAATAATTTTATATAGAGCTTCTCTATTTTGTTTTTAGGAAAACCAAAGTGGAGGAAAGTAGCTACAAACACCATCGGGATTTCCATATTGACCCTGTACTTGTGGTTTGTTCTCATAAAAAGATATCCTAATATTTGTTTTACTACTATGGTAATGAAAAAATATGATTCATTGAGAACCTCCTTCATCCTTTTTTCCTTAATTTCCCCTAAAAAAGCCATCTATCTTCTGGATGAGAGAAGTCAAATGGAGGTATCTATTGATTTTGGTCCTCTCTAACACCTGCAGTTACAAAGAAAATCTCGTGCAACAAAAATCAAAGAAGAAAAACCTTTAGCTATAGAGAGAAAATTCGTTATGAAGGATTTGAAATATGTCCAATAGAAGGCTTGATGAAGAAGCTAAGAAGCATTCAATTCCATTTGTAATCCCAAGGAAAACCCCGAGTAGAGGCAACTTTCCCTATCATGTCCTTTCACTGCTATTCTCCATCTTTTCTAATTAATCCTCCTTCTTTGTCATGTTAAGCTGACATATCCATAATGCTGTAAAGCAGAAAAAAATCGAACCCTAAGGTGTCCCTCCCTCCACTCCAAGGAGAGAGAAAGGAGGGTCCCTAGGATTGACGGTTTTCACTTAGGAGAGACTTTACATTCAAAAGAGGGGTTGAAACTCACAAGATCCAATCCCACACAATGCAAGATTGAATTCTAAATGAGTTTCAAGGGTTAAGACATCAAGGATACCCTCTTTTGTAAAGAATGTAGATAGAATGATTGAACTAGGAATGCATGTAAAGTAAGAAAGATTCGCTTGTAAACAGAAATAGGGATACGGGATGAAGCTGCAGACCTGAAATTAGTAGTAAAATGTTGAGATGATATTGTCCTGCAAATTTGAGCAAAAGTTGGCGAGACGATGGCGCCCAGAGTGCACACGGTCCTCCAAAAAATCAGCGAAACGAAGGGGGATTTGTTCGTCTCTGCACAAGGATTCCAGATCTTCAATTACAGCCACGTACCTGCAACCTACACACAGAAAAGAGAGGACGATTGGGAGGTTAGGGATTAGGGGTTTGCCTTTAGGTCAAACCCCGATTTTGGAATTAACCAAGAAATGAGAATGTTGTAAATGTAAATGTTTGTAATGTAAACAAGTACTGATACCTTGTTGTAAGAATGTTTGTATTCTTACATGCAAAGGTGTAATGAATGTTGTATGTTGTATGTTGTAGATGATCTCCTCTTCAATGGTTGAATCCTTGTCTTTGAATGCAACACCTAGCCTTGAATGGAGACTTAGAATACTCAATTGCTTGAAGGAATACTTGAATGCTTGAATGTTTGAATGTTTGAATATCGCTTCCGCGTCTTGCTCACATATGTTTCCTTCTTTTTTCATACCACCCTTTCTGGAAGGGGAAATGTAATTTATATACTTGTCAATTAGGGTTAGGAGACTGATTTTTCTGACCTTAGGCCGACCTAGGAACATTATTTTCCAAATTGCAAACTTGAAGACCTGATGCCCAACAAGAGACCAGGCCCAAAATAGGGCCAGGGAACAAGGCGCTGGGCGCCATGGTCCTGAGGGACCAGGGTGCTAGGCACCATGGTCCTAAAGGACCAGGGCCCTGGGCACCATGGTCCTAAAGGACCAGGGCGCCATGGTCCCACCTCCCGGGACAGCAAGGTGCAAGGAGGATCAGGCCAAGGTGCAGAAAGATGCAGTTTTTGATGTCGCAAGCAGATTTCGGGGTCTCCATTTAGGTTCAACGTTGCGCCGCCATCGTGAAGACCCAAATGCAGTCGAAATTGCAAGTGTCACAATTTTAGGATGCTACATTTAGCCCCCACTTTAGTGGGAGTATAAGTGTACGCCCATACTTTCGGTAAAGTACAAGGAAACAACATTGAAAGACTTTCACCACGTCAAGGAGGCAAGATACACCAAGCCCCCAGTGGACTAAGGATCTTATGACTTTGATTGACAAAGTAAAAGGGAAGATCACGAGGGAGAACCATGACTGTCAGTAGTAAGGTTCCCTCACTATGAGTCATGCAAGAAAAATACCAAAAATTTTCAAGGCAAAGCTAAGTTTGCCAAGAAATTTTCAAGTATCTTGAAGAGATATGATCGGGGTGTATGCCCCCCTATGTTAAAGCGATCGCACAGGCCTCATCGGGGGTGATTGCTTTAAGGTAGTGATACATATAGGAAATGAGAAGGGAAAGGAGCACGTTATCACAAGGATTTAGCCCCCAAGTGTGAGATAAGCCCAAGGATAATAGACACAAAACACAAAGCATGAGGTGACTTCGCTTTCCTCGGGGTCAGTATGCTATATGATAATTCATGTATATCATATGTATGTATGCATAATTGTTCTTCATTCCCCAATCAAGGAAGGTCACCTAGAAGAAGGGAACACATGTGTCTTTTGAGTCAACATGAGAGAGACCAAGAGAGATCTCAATGCTTTGCATCATCCTCAAGTAGACAACACTAAGGACAACAAATAGAAGAATGAGAATAACACATAGAAGAAGTAACAAAAGAGATCAAGAGAGGAGGAGAGAGTCTGCTATGCTAATGAAACTAGTCTAGCACGTCATCCACCCCCCGATCTTGCTGATCAATATTTTGGGAAGGCAGGAAACACGCTAGAGGAGGAACATCCAACACAGCAGATGGAGCTATCACAAGATCCAGACAAGGGCTATGTTCATGTTCCATGCCACATTGTTCTTGTCTAGGAGCTAGGATAAGTGCTTTAGAAAATTTGTTAGATAAATGGTTATCAACATCAACATATTCATATTCACTATCAGAAGAAAGAGGAGTAACATTTTCATCTATATCATCATCAAGATTTATAAAAATAGGATCTTTAACTCACACAGGATCAAGACCATCATGCATCTTATGTTTAGGAGATTTTGGCTCAATTTTCGGCTGAGGAGAAAATGGAATAATACTAGCTGAAGGTGTTTTTGGGGATTGCAAAGTTTGAGAAGCAACTGCCTGAGCTCTAAGATGATGCTTTCATCGGCATTCACGTGCAGATTGATTTCGTCTAGTCTTAGTAGGAAGTTGAGAAGATTGAGGAGGAGGAATGTTCTCATCCTTATCACTTGGGTGTTTAGGTTGTGGTCTCTTAGGTTGAACAATAGGAGAAGAGGAGGGTCTCTCCTCTCTATAAGAGGAAGGAGGAGGAACTGCTCCATATAAAGGAGGAATATCTGGTTTAGGAAGGAGACCAAGTCCATCATGATGAGGAGGTATAGGTCTACTTTTAGAAAGTTTATTAGTCATAGACATAGTCACATTCATAGGGATGGGTTGGGAATCTTCTTGAGGAAAGACATTAGTTTTATCTTTCAAAGGAAGAACTTCCTTCTCAAGAATGATAGGAATATCAAGTTTGGGTGTTCTAGGTTCACTTAGAGATAGGATCATATCTTTTTTCCACTTTTGATAAGATTTGAAAAGATGATCACTCCGCGGTGGAAGAGATTGGAAATGTTTAGGCCAAAAATAATCAATAGGAATGCTAGAAGTTCTTTCAGTTGGTTTAAAGAGACTATGATTGATAGTAACAACTTCACCATTATGGGGAAATTTCAAACATTTCTGAATAGGAGATGCAATAGCTTTCATGGAAGATAGCCAAGGATAGCCTAACTTCACACAAAATTGTTCAGATGATGGAATAATAGCAAAGTCTACATCAAGGGGTTTGTTATGGACCTAAATAGGTAATGTAATAGAACCAATTGCAGGAGAAGAAAATGCATCAAACAATTTCACAACCACATTTGTTTTGTCATAGATCACTTGATTCAGTTGCAAAGTAAAAAGAAATTCTTTAGTAATGATATTAACCATACAAGAAGGATCAATAAGCACTCCACGGCAAGGTGTATTCTTGACTTTTGCAACTATATATAAAGGACCATCAGGTGCCCTGATAGTTTCACTAGAATCAAATGTGATGGAAGGTTCTTTAGGGATTTTCTACTGCTCTACAAAGTTAATCACATTCGGAGTCATAGACACAAGACTATCAGGTGAAAAAGAGGAATCATTAGTCTCAATCACATTAGAGGTATGAGAAGGTAATGGATCAGTAAAAATCTTAAGATTTTGGTTAGGAGGAGCTATAGATGTGTTGCCTTTATCATTCACAACTGAAACAGAGATAGTATTATTATCAATCAAATCTTGAATTTTACCCTTTAAAGCAAAACATTTTTCAGTATCATGCCCAGGTTGACGATGAAATTGACAAAAAGATTTGTTATCAAAATAGGGTGAATTAATCTTTGTAGGATCTATTTGCCTTATAGGAGGGAGAGTAAGCACATTTTGTTCCAATAACTTATTCATAATACTATGCAATGATTCATTCAAAGGAGTAAACTTTCTTTCTTTCTTGAAAAACTTAGAAATAGGAGGCACACCTGATGCTGCATTCACATTGTTGTTGATGATGTTTTCATTGAACTTAATGATCTCTCTATTCGGTTTAAACTTCCCAAATGGTTGTTGACTACTATCACCCTTATCACTCGGAGCCATAGGATTTGCTTGTTCCATTTGACTCACAGTCAGTTGATAATTGTGAAGAGTTGCACACAACTGTTGGAAAGAAGTAAACTCAGAAAACAAAAGTTTTTCTCTAATATCTTTTTGTAAGTTAGAAATAAATATTCTTTGAATATAATTGTCAAGTATTGGAAAAGAAATCTGAGCATACAAATGCTTATATCTACCAATGAAATCAGTCACTTTTTCTTTAACACCTTGTTTACAATGCATTAAATCAATCAAAGTAACTTTAGGACTTATATTGTTTTGAAATTGTTGAATAAAAGCATTTGCAAGTTGTTCGAAAGAAGTAATAGAATAGGAAGGCAACGAGCAATACCATTGTAGGGCCTTATCTCTTAATGTTCTAGTAAACAGTTTTGCAAGAAACCTTTGGTCATAAGCAAAATCGGTACATATTGTTTGAAAGGTCTTAACATGTGTTAGAGGATCACCCTTACCATTATAAAGCTCCAACTGTGGGATTTCAACATGTTTAGGGGGAATAGCTCGAACAATGTTAAGAGAAAGTGGGCTCACAACATCAAATGTGGGCACACTAGACTTAGATTGATTCATAGAGGTAATTTGTTGTTGTAAAGAAGAGACAATTTGTGCAAGATTGTTAATGGTCGCTTCAGTCGAAGAGTTCATATTAGACGTGTTAGATTGTGATGGAGGTATTATGTTATTGAAAGAAGGTATTGATTGAGAGTAAGGTGGTGGGACACTATGATAGTTAGTCATAGGAGATGATTGGAAAGAAGGAGCACTACAAGGAGGAATGGAATGGTTAAACGAATTGCCCCCTTGCGTCATGTTCATTTGTGGAGATGTAATAGGGACACTCATTGAAGGAATGAATGAAGAAGTTGGATTGAATGAAGGAAGAGGGTTGATTGAAGAAGAAGGATTGCCCCCATGACTGGTGATCATAGGCAGAATGTCTTGTATTGAAGTAGTCATTATGTTTGATGTAAAAGTAGGTATACTAGCAATAGAAGTTGTCAAAGGAATAGAATGATTGACTTGAGTAGGAGGTTGTGTATAACCTAAAGTTTTGGCACAACTCTTCATAGGCATCACATTCGAATCCACAATGTGTGCAATACTACGCAAAATATCAATTCCATTCTTATCACTTTGAACCATACATTTTAGACCCTCAATTAATGAAAGAGCTTGACTATCAGGGTATTCTTGAGACATCCATTGTCGAAAATCATCAAATTCGTTATCCAATTTTGAAAGTTGTTCTACAGAAACCTCATGGAGAGCTTCTTCATCGTTAAGAGGATTAGAGGAATTACCCATGTCCTCGTTAAAAAGGCCATTCAAATTAGGTTCCATCTCCTCAGTAATTAAACCTTGGAAAGACTTAATTCTAAGGCTTCGTCTAACGGGGATAGTGTAAGTAGGGCTTATTGTTGTAAAACTCATGCACTAAAGAGAGAGAGAAGATTTTGAATTTTAGAGGTAGCAAATCTCAATAAAATCAGCCAATCTCCTAGATTTAAGCTGTTAAATGCAATCATAACAATCTCCCGAAGTTTCAGAAAAAATGTCAGGGACCGTGGCGAATGGAGTGCACATGGTCGTCGCAACTTTTTTCGAAATTTTCAGGGATGAAAGATATGATGATTTTAAAGCTAATCTGAAAAAATTGAGTGATTTTACGATTTGTAGATAGGCCAAATTAAAGTTGCAATCTCAAAATTGAACCCTACCAAGATTGTTGAAAAAATGCAAAATTTGAATTTTGAAAAAGAGAGGGAAACTGAAATTTTGAATTTTATGATTTTAGAGGGAATACTAAAAGCAATGCAGGCTTTGAAATTTAAAAGTTGACTCGATTTCATGCAAAATTCAATTTTGAAAGTGGAAATCAAGGTTGTTGCAATTAAACACTTAATTTCAAAAGTCACAAACTGCAAGAATTTGAATAAAACACTGAAATTTCGAATGAATGCTAACACACTTTTCAGATTTAGGATAGTAAGAAACACAATTTTGATACAAATTTCAATTTCAACAATTTTTGAATGATTAGAAGCCTTAATCCAAGCAATCACTAGACCAACTTTGACTTTAATTTTGAAAGTGTTAAAATTGATAAAATCAGCCAAAATTCTGGATTCTAGCAGAAAAATACAGTAAGATCTAGCTCCCGAAATTTCAGAAAAAATGTCGGGGATGATGGCGCTCGGGGTGCACACGGTCCTCGCAACTTTTTTCAAAATTTTCAGGGATGAGAGATATTATGATTTTGTTGTGGAATCCAAAGCTACGACCGATTTGGAGGTGTTTTGATCAGTGAAATTATCAGTCAAAGGTTGAATCAAGAAGGTTTTAAAAATTAGGGTTTTGACACTTAACCACTTAATTTTCAAAATTAAAGGAAAAATATGAATTGACAGTTTGTAATAGAAGGGTAGATCTGAAACAAGCATTAACGATTAAACATTTCACAAGCTCAATTACTAAAAAGAAAATTTTAGGGTTTTTTATGCAATTAACCTCTAAAATTTGCAAAAGATCAAACATGGAAATGTAATTAAGGAAGCAAAAAATTTTCAGATCTAACCATGAATAATCAGAATTAGGATGTTCATGTTGGGTTCACCAAAATGTAAAGCGGAAAAAAATCAAACCCTAAGGTGTCCCTCCCTCCACTCCAAGGAGAGAGAAAGGAGGGTCCCTAGGATTGACAGTTTTCACTTAGGAGAGACTTTACATTCAAAAGAGGGGTTGAAACTCACAAGATCCAATCCCACATAATGCAAGATTGAATTCTAAATGAGTTTCAAGGGTTAAGACATCAAGGATACCCTCTTTTGTAAAGAATGTAGATAGAATGATTGAACTAGGAATGCATGTAAAGTAAGAAAGATTCGCTTGTAAACAGAAATAGGGATACGGGATGAAGCTACAGACCTGAAATTAGCAGTAAAATGTTGAGATGATGCTATCCTGCAAATTTGAGCAAAATTTGGCGGGACGATGGCGCCCGGAGTGCACACGGTCCTCCGAAAAATCCGCGAAACGAAGGGGGATTTGTTTGTCTCTGCACAAGGATTCTAGATCTTCAATTACAGCCGCATACCTGCAACCTACACACAGAAAAGAGAGGACGATTGGGGGGTTAGGGATTAGGGGTTTGCCTTTAGGTCAAACCCCGGTTTTGGAATTAACCAAGAAATGAGAATGCTATAAATGTAAATGTTTGTAATGTAAACAAGTACTGATACCTTGTTGTAAGAATGTTTGTATTCTTACATGCAAAGTTGTAATGAATGTTGTATGTTGTATGTTGTAGGTGATCTCCTCTTCAATGGTTGAATCCTTGTCTTTGAATGCAACACCTAGCCTTGAATGGAGACTTAGAATACTCAATTGCTTGAAGGAATACTTGAATGCTTGAATGTTTGAATGTTTGAATATCGCTTCCGCGTCTTGCTCACATATGTTTCCTTCTTTTTTCGTACCACCCTTTCTAGGAGGGGAAATGTAATTTATATACTTGTCAATTAGGGTTAGGCTACTGATTTTTCCGACCTTAGGCCGACCTAGGAACATTATTTTCCAAATTGCAAACTTGAAGACCTGATGCCCAACAAGAGATCGGGCCCAAAATAGGGCCAGGGACCAGGGCGCTAGGCACCATGGTCCTGAGGGACTAGGGCGCTAGGGCGCCATGGTCCTGAAGGACCAGGGCGCTGGGCGCCATGGTCCCACCTCCCGAGACAGCAGGGTGCAAGGAGGATCAGGCCAAGGTGCAGAAAGATGCAGTTTTTGATGTCACAAGCAGGTTTCGGGGTCTCCATTTAGGTTCAACGTTGCGCCGCCATCGTGAAGACCCAAATGCAGTCGAAATTGCAAGTGTCGCAATTTTAGGATGCTACAAATACTAACTTAATAATTGTTCTCTTTGGCCAACCCAACATGCCGCCAAATATGTCAACTATCTAAGTTTCAACTTTTCATTAGGCCAATGACCTCTAATTTTATTTAGCAAAGTGTTTGATAGAAACCAAAAAATCATGAAGATCTGCCATCTGATGGTTTAAGATTTGATTTTCAACTAATGATTGCATCAAGATCTTTTAACTTAGCACTCTACCTCCTCAACTGACATGGTTAATATTTTCCTATCGTTAAGACCTTTTTGAAAATCAAACCACTAGCATTAATGTGTAATGGGAGGCCCTTTATAGGCCAGGTTATCAGAGGAGAATTCCTTCCAGAAATGAATTAATCTCAATAAAATAAATCCTCCAATCCCATCAAATCCCATTGTTGAAGGCATTTACAAACTTCATTTTTTGAAAATATTGTTTATTTTGAACTTTTGAAATTTGCCAAATCTACCACTATTATCATTTCAAGTTTAAGATATAGCTTTTTGTATAATACTTGATCCATATAATTAACATGAAACGCCCTTAGATGGGATCAGAGGCTACAACCGCCAAAGGATAAGAAGATAGTTAACATGTGCATTTGTATTTGATTTAATCAAATTGATGTATATTTGCTAATAATAAAGGAAAATAATTTATTTTGTAAAATATAAATTATGAAATTTAAAATAAAGAAAATTAAACAAATTTGAAAAGTGATGTAATACCATATTTAAGAATTGGGATCTACAGTGTGGAAGGGGGTATTGTTGGGATCCAAGAACATTGAGGGGGGGGGGGGGGGTGTGAATCGGTGTTCTACCGAAATGGAGAAATTTAACCTTATTAACACAACAACTCAGCAACCGGTATACATAAAAGCATATAACAATAAGCAACAATGCAACCATAAATATGAACACCATAACACCACATATTTATACATGGAAAACCACGATGGGATTGGAGACCCACAATATCTATCCACTGATCAGATGAATAAGTATTACAATAAGGGGTCTGCACATGCAGGAAGGCCAACAACCTAGAGTGCATTGCTCAAAACAAAAGGAGCCTCACTGACTATAGAAAACATAGAACTACAGTTTGGAATGAAGATTGAACTGCAAGTATAGCATCCCCTATGCCTGAGTACAATTCTAGTTAAGCTCAATACTGGAGGTCTTATACCTCTTTCACCAACCTTATTTGATCACCTATGATCGACCAAAACCTCTACATATGATTACAACCTTATTCACATACAGATAATCCCATAACCTTAATCCCATGTCATAACCATGATCTACAAAGAGATCTTACATCGTATTTATACCAACCCGGGACCTAAACAATTAGGTTGGCCACCTAAAAGATAATATAATAAATTCGCTACATACTCTCGCAAACCAATGATCAACCAAGTCGGCCTAAGACCGAAACAACATAATCCAATCAATAAATCCAATTGGTAACGCATCAGGATCATCCACCAACACATTATGTAAACTAGTCCATAACCTAGCAGAATAACCACTAGACCTAAAATAGGTCACCATAAGCCAAATGAAACACCATGAACAACTGGAACACGAACATGATAACCAACAACATCTCAATAACCTTCTAGAAGTCCCACCAACACCACTTATCAGATTCATCAAAAGATCTTCAACAAAGCATTGCTGGTAAAACCCTTACAGGTAACCAAAAAACTTACTAGAACAAATGATAGCATCCAGATCATCAAATCCCAAACCAAATAAATGTAATACACACAAGGAACACATGAATAACCAATCCAATCCAATTCCAATAGTCGGACCAAAACCAGAGACAAATCTCCAAATCAACATCAAAGACCAACCACTCTACTGGAAGCCGGTAAACAGCAAAATAGTCAGTTTTGCCATCAATAACAAAACATCAATGCAACACATAATCAATTCCTCCAAATTGCCAACAATCTCCCCCTTTGGCATTGATGGCGACACTAGATGTGAAAAACATCCAAGTGCCAAGAAATGCCAAACAAGTCTCCCCCAAATGATATGACAATGAAGTTCTGAAACAAATATCTTTGTACTAGTTAACCATCCATAAACCTGAACCAATCTCCCCCAATGGGAGACAACCAATCTGAAATTTTGTTCCTCCTCCTAGTGCCAACAATCTCCCTCTTAGACTGATATCTCTCCCCCTTTGACATCAATGCCAAAAATCTGACATAAACACAAAAGAAAAATCACAAATCCTTTGAATTACATAGTTGACTACTCCCCCTAAGTAGTAGCACCACCATATCAATCTGGAATGAATGATAACACTGATAAATGCATACCAAACTGATGCCAGTCAACATCACTCAAGTCTCTACCGGAGGGGCAAAAACTCCCAATCTATCTCTGAAGTACTCAAATGATTCCTCAAACCAATCTGACTTCATTACCTTCTCCATCAGAAATTATTCTTGATAGAAATACTAGATTCTTTGATATGTCAATAGTAGCAGAGTTATCACAGTGAATAACTACCGGTTCATTACAATCTACCCTTATATCCTTCAACATTTGCTTCATCTATAGAACTTGTGTACAATTAGTAACAACAACATACTCAGCTTCAAAAGTAGATAAAGAGGTACACGACTGCTTCTTGTTGATCCATGAAACATGTTTATTTCCAAGAAAGAAAGCTCCATCGGATGTGCTCTTTTAGTCATCAACATCTCTAGCCCAATTTGCATCAATCAAGCCTAGTTCCAATAACATCCAAGTCCATGTGTTGTTTTTTTCTATCTGATCCAATTCCTCTTCCATAGCTCACATCCAACATTCATCCTTACAAGCTTCATCTACTGATGCCGATACAATTGAAGAAATTAAGCATACCTCATTAGCTGCCAACCTTCTTCTTGTCCAATTATCTGATCTTCTGAATGATTTAACCTTACATAATTAGGAGTCTTCTGACTTTCTATTCCTCTGCTTTGATCTTTAGCTACTGTTGAATTTTTTGATATTGTTGGGGTAACTGGTTCAACATTCTATTATGGTACAGTTGTTACCAGTTTAGTTATGACCATTTCAATAAGTTCTGATTTGACCTTTGTACAACTCATCCACCTTGACATTAGCACTCTTCACAATTCTCAGCAATCTTTTATTATAACATTGATAAACCAAACCAGATCCAAGATCCAACAAATCTTCATCAGTTAACCTTCAAACAGACTTCTCCAAAGTTTGAAACAGGCTTTCAGACCACTACCAGGGGAAATGAAAGATCTGTCATCAATCTGCCTTTGGATGAGTAAACTACCGGTGCAGAAACATTTTGCTCTACTGATTGAGTAATCGGGGTATATCCTCCAGCCGAATGAACATATGGGGCATTTGATTCTACTGGTTGAACCTCAAACTTCATAATCCACTTCTCCTTATGCTCCTTCTGAATATCATCAACCTTCTACTTTCCCATCTCATTAGATTTATCACTTCCTGCTAGTAGGTTCTTGATTCTGCAAAATTTAGCAATATGTCCTACTTTGTTGCATGCATAGCAAGTAACACTATTCTTTTGAATTGCCTTACCGCAACCATTCCTCAACCTACATTGATTAGCCATATGTCCAAACTTTTCAAATGCATGACATCTCACATTCATTCTACAATCTTTTGTCCTATGACCATACTTTTTACAATTTGAACACTAACCAGGAACTAAATTATGATTTTGATTTGCTCTATTCCTGCATTGACTTTCTCTATGACTAAACTTATTGCAAATAAAACATCTACCATTAAATTTATGTGCATTGGGTTGCCTTACCGGTGAGTTCTGATTCCGTTTGACCTTCTGATCAGATGTATCATCCGGATTTGTACTACCGGAGCTTTCACCATGCTCAAATCCAAGACCTCTAGTGTCTCAAGTGTCTCTTTGATCCTTCAATAACGCATCAAGATTAGAATAACTAACCTTGAACTTATATTTGTATTCATTTGCAGCATCTAGATCACCTCTTAGGATTATCATCGTTCTCTCTAACTCTTGCTCACTGTTCTATGATTGCACCAATTCAATTCTCAACACATCATTCTCATGTGCCAACCTAATGCATTCCTCAAATCTATCTTTTAGAGATATAGCAATATTTTCTTCATTCTTCTTCTGATCTTCAATCTCCTTGGACATCCTCATAGTTGGGGCTTGCATTTCATTTTTATAACACCATTTTCCTAACTCAACTTCTGACATAATTCCTTTAAAGCATTCGTCTCTCCATCATCCTGATTTTGCAATTTGTGAGGCCCTACCCTGACTCATCCTAGCATTTCTATTATTTTCACATTGAGACTATTATGGATGCTTTATTTTTATGCATTATGGATTTAGAACTTATATGATTCCATGATTTGGATAACATTGACGTATATTGATGCTTCATTTTTATGCATTATGAATATGAAACTTTATACATTGCTAGAATAGAATTACTTTGAGATGATGTATGTCATTATTGGATTTGCAAGACTTCATTATGATGATAGAAATAGGATGCTTATAATATGAATGGATCAATTTTGAGGATTATGATAATTGCTTATGTGGATCAATTGGGATATATGAGATATTGATTTATTACTGTCAATTGTATGAGTGTTTGATGTGTATTCAAATTTATGTGTTTAATAATATATTGTGGTTATTTGGAATTACT
Source organism: Cryptomeria japonica (assembly GCF_030272615.1). Lineage (NCBI taxonomy): Eukaryota > Viridiplantae > Streptophyta > Pinopsida > Cupressales > Cupressaceae > Cryptomeria > Cryptomeria japonica. The sequence goes on along the minus strand of NC_081405.1, from coordinate 28,292,361 downwards.
AATGTGTAAATTGAGATGCACAGGAAAATCATCCATGTGACCATGGAAATAATATGGAGAACCAAACCTAGACCTATGTACGTTTGTTAAGCCAGGGGTTGTCTATTTGGAGAGACAACACCCCATTTGTATCATATTTTATTTGTGAAAGTAAATGATGCATGTGTGTTAAATTGATTTTATTAATTTGTGTAATCCAACAAGAGACAAATTCCATGTGTGATTTTTATAATGTATTTTATTGTGTCACTTGACATGTGTTGATTAGTGTCATTGATTTTGACTTGTCTCTTGGAGGGAGTTTGTTTCTACCAAATCCATTTCAAACATTTGAGTGTGGTCCCAAATTTGCCTTGGGTAGGGAGTCTTGGGAGTGGTCAACTCAGATTTGACCCGTAGGTTAACTTCAGTTGGGTTTCTAAGGGGTCAAATGGACTCCTAGGGTTAGTTTTAGGGTTTTTCCAAAGGTCCAAAGGGTATACCTATGGATTAGGGGTATTTTTAAACATGTGACTACTCCCATGTGACTGTTTAGTCACCTCAAAAAGTGGTTTTTCCAAGGTGAGAGAAAATTCAACTTAGAAGGTTCCTCCTAGGATAGACAACCTTCCCTTTTGGTGTCAGACTCTCTTCCCCATCCTCTCTTACCTTTTCTCTTTCCAGTTTTAGCAACATGTAAGAGGTTGGGAAGACCAACCAATGGGAACTCTCACTCTACCCAAGGGGTTGGGAAGAGTGAGAGAGGCCTTCTTAGGCAAGGATTAGGGACTTAGTGAGTTAATCACCCACTCTCCATTGTTGGAGATCATGCAAATTTTGAAGAATAGTTGTAGGATAGAATTTTTGGCCAAGTGTCAGTGAAGAGATTGTCTGGATTTGGGCTGCTCATCCCCAACTAAATCTATCAAAACCTTTGGGTAGGTTAAGGTTGGTTCTTACTCCCTTTTGTTTATGTTGTATATGTATGTTTGAAGAAATGCTTGTATGGAAAAAGTTTTTTGTATGTATTTTACTTTGTGGAAGAAAATGTAATTTTTCCCTTTGTTTCTTTTTATGTTTTTCTTGTATTGGGAGTGTCCAAGGCCTTCTACTCTTGGGAGAGTAGGATGGTCTTGGGGTGGAAGAAGTATGACAACCTTGGGTGAGAGGCTCTCCTTTATGGAGAGTGATCTCAAGGGTGTTCTTTGTGACCCTTGCTGCATAGCCTTGTGTATGCATTTGGGGGTCATAAGGAGAGAAGATATGGCTTATATGCCTTTGGGGGGGCATATGGATGTGGGGATGTATTTTGTTGTGTTTGGTTGCCATGAGGTGGCTTGAGATGTTCCATGCTTGCAGTCTCCCCAATGGTATTTGGTCCACTTCCACCCGTGGAATATCATCACAAGATGTGGTGAAGTGTAGCTTGGGTTGGGAAAAATGTTTTGTTGAGTGTTTACCCCTTTGCTTGTTGTGGTTGTTTGTGTGTAACCCATCTAGTGCTTGGTTCTCCAAGCTCGGGGGTGGCTTCTAGTAAGCCTAAGCTAGGAGGTGAGCACTCCATGGTCAAGCCTTTTGCTCTATTTGCAGGTTGCTTGGGATGGGAAGGAAAAAAAAGAAAGATATAAGTTGTTGGTTTTTACTTGAGTTGCAAAAAAGATTAGAAAGAAAAAAAGATGTATTTATGTTGCAGCTTTGTAAGGAAAAGCCAAATGTTGTATTTATTTTCCAAAAGCAAAGAAATATATGTATTTTATTTTAAGTTCTCATTCAATGGAAAGGAGAGACTAGTAGGGTTTTCAAACCCATTTGTAATGTTATCTACAATGTCTTCTAAATATGTTTAAAGCATTATTCTACTTAGTTATTTTTGCAAAAAAATGAAATGTATGAGTTTTTATTAAGTCCTTCATTTACAAAAAAAAATAAAGTTGTTGCATTCATGTTATTTTTGAAATGTAGAGTTCATTTATTTCCTCATGCAAATAAACTTATGGAAAATGGGAAAAGCATGCACATAGGCCTTTGAGTTAAATACAAATACAAATTTAGTAAATAAGTTTAATATATCTATCTTTAAGTTGATTTTACATGTTCTCTAGGCTAATGTAGTTGTTGTTATAAATTACTACTTTCTGTCATTTTATTAATTGTAGAAAAATAAATCTAAATAGTGATCCATTTCTAAAGTTAGAATCTAATGTAGTTAATGTTTTTTTTAATAAGAAAGAAATAAACAGAATGCTTTATTCAATAAAAAAAAATGGCATTTTCCATTGTAGTGTGCTAGGGAAATTATTAGATTTGATTTACATAAAAAAAAAATAACAATAGAATTTTAAGCATACATATTGACTTATTTAAAGAAATAAAATCTCATCTATTTCCTGTTGTCATTGTTTTATCAGTTTGCTGCATGAGTTAAAAAGTTAAAAGAATTTACAGCAAGCTAAAGTGTGTTTATATTTACACACACACACACACACAGACACACACATATATATATTCTATGAGAATACTAATTTTTTTATAAAAAAAAAAATAATGTCATTGTTGGGTAAGCTAATTTTCCTCTTTACCATTATAACCCCAGGAAAAAAAAAGATATATATATATATATATGTGTGTGTGTGTGTGTGTGTGTGTGTGTGTTGTTGTTTTAAATTTTTAATTTTCCTAATGTATATATGTCATTGTTGGGTAAGCTAATTTTCCTCTTTACCATTATAACCCCAGGGAAAAAAAAAGATATATATATATATATATATATATATATATGTGTGTGTGTGTGTGTGTGTGTGTGTTGTTGTTTTAAATTTTTAATTAAAAAAAAAAATTATAAAAAAAAAAGGGGCTTTGAAATTCTCTCCCCAGGTGAGAGGCCTGGGCAGCGCAGGACCCTGTGGACCGCGACCCACAGAGGTTCCTGTGGCGCTGCTGCGGGCTGTGGACCGCAAGGGTGGCCTTGGCCGCCACTGAGGGTTGCGTCCTGCAGAGACGCTGCGGCGCCGCCGTGTGGTGCGACCCGCAGTGGAGCCAAGGCGCCACTGCGGTGGTCCGCAAGCCCCACGGTGCCCTGCGCAGTCCACCACCCCCCCCCCAGTGCCTTGAAAAAAATACTCCGCCCTTCGTGACTTCCATGGCCGCTGCCCCCATCACATACCTGCACACAAAAAAAAATACACACACACACAAGCCCTAACCCAATTTTCAGGTTAGGGCAAAACACACATAGATAAATAAAAAAATAAACATGTGTGGGGTATGTCCAAAAAGTTAGGGTTTAAATTTATTTATTATAAAGAAAAAAAGAAGAAGGGGAAACCCTATTCAAAATTTGAATAGGTTATTTCCCCCATTGACTCTGAATAGGATAATATTCTTTTCATAACAACTCCTTGAAACCCCTTAAGTAATTAATTATTCATTTGTATAGGTGTATATATATATATATATATAACTCCAAGGAGTAATAGTCATAGTTATATATATAGACACATATATAAAAATGATTTGCAAGTTTAGACTTAAATTGGAATAAATATCCTAATAGTGGACTTACTTTTGTTATTAAGTAGAGTCTTTTTCCTTAGGGCTTTAATTATAAGCTAGTTTTAGAACCCTTTTGGGGTTTGATATTTTAGGAAATCATAATAAATACTTCGGAAATAGTTAGCCTTAGGAGTTAAATTTTATTGGCCAAACTATAATAAAGTTTTATAGCACAATTTCATTATGGGATTAATCGACCCTAGAGTCATACTTTAGACAAATTATAATTATTGTTAAAATAATAACAAGTTTTATAAAGCTAAGTGCTAGGGCAAATTAATTTAATTCCTAGGCAATTAATAGGCTATTTGAGACAATAAAATCTCATTGCAAAATTTATTTAGAGACTTTTGTTTAAACGAAACTATTATTACTAATTACTTGATGAGATAATAAAAATTCTTTGGAGAATTATTGTTCTGCATTCAGTTTAGATTATCTCGCTTACTTGATCTAGTGTTTAGATTATTAGATGAAAGAAAACAAACGCAGTTAAGACAAGACTTGTTAATGTATTATTTAGCAAACTTGGTTTTATTAGATAATCTTTAAAAAAAATAAAAAATTCATTTGTGCCCAAAAGTCTGGGCATGACACAATTGATCACAAAGTTCCTTCCTTTTAGCTTGGGCAGATGACAACCTATCCTGCAAAGTAAAAATGAATTCCTTTGTAGATCTCAACTCATCTTGCAACTTCCTATTCCTCAACCTTTCAACATCATAGTCTTCAAGTGCTACTTGAAGTTCCTTCCTCAAACTTATCTCCATAGATTCTGGATACATGATCTTCCTCAAGCTGTTAGACTTACTTCGAGGCACTAAGATCTTATACCAATTGTTGGGATCCAAGAACACTAAGAGGGGGGTGAATCAATGTCCTATCGGAATGGAAAAATTTAACCTTATTAACACAACAACTCAGTAGTCGGTAAACATAAAAGCATAAAACAATAAGAAACAATGAACACCATAACACTATAAATTTATACATGGAAAACCTCAAAGAGGAAAAACCACAGTGGGATTGGAGACCCACAACATCTATCCACTGATTAGATGAATAAGTATTAAAATAAGGGGCCTACACATGCAGGAAGGCCAACAGCCTAGAGCACACTGCTCAACACAAAAGGAGCCTCACTGACTACAAAAAACATCAGACTACAATCCGGAATGAAGATTGAACTGCAAGTATAACATCTCATATGCTTGAGTACAGTTTTGGTTAAGCTCAATACTAGAGGTCTTAAACCTCTTTCACCATCCCAATTCAATCACCTATGATTGACCAAAACCTCTGCATATGATTACAACCTTATTCGCATATAGATAATCCCATAACCTTAATCCCATGCCATAACCATGATCTACAAAGAGATCTTACATCATATTTATACCAACTCGAGACCTAAACAATTAGGTCGACCACCTAAAAGACAATACAATAAATTCGTTACATAATCCCGCAAACCAATGATCAACCAAGTCGACCTAAGACCGAAACAACATAATCCAATCAATAAATCCAACCAGTAACACATCAAGATCATCCACCAACACGTTACATAAATTGGTCCATAACCTAGTAGAATAACCACCAGACCTAAAATAGGTCACCATAAGCCAAATGAAACACCACAAACAACTAGAAAACAAGCATGATAGCCAACAACATCTCAATAACCTTCTAGAAGCCGCACCAACACCACTTATCAGATTCATCAAAAGATCTTCAACAAAGCGTTGTTGGTAAAACCCTTACCGATAACCAAAAGGATTACTAGAACAAATGATAGCATCCAGATCATCAAATCCCAAACCAACTGAATGTGATACACACAAGGAACACATGAATAACCAATCCAAACCAATTCCAATAGCCGGACCAAAACCGGAGACAAATCTTCAAATCAACATCAAAGACTAACCACTCTACCAGAAGCTGGTAGATAGCAAAAGAGTCAGTGTTGCCATCAATGACAAAACATCAATGCAATACATAATCAATTCCTCTAAATTGCCAATAGGTATGTCTATACCTATTGTATCTAATTCTAGAGTTTTTAGAGTGGAGCTTCTGGGTCTAGGATGTTTGAAGTGGCAAAGTTTCTATTTATGGAAAGTTGGCTGACTAGGTGTAGTTCCATAATGATGTACTAGATAATGGAAACATACAACAATAGGGAAATCATGTGGAGGTGAATTGAGACCAATAGAGATTATTTTGAAAATCGCACATGTGATGTTATTTTAGGTACAAACCAAGTGGTGAATTACACATTACACTAGGTCTAATGCTTAGGGATGACTATTGGCCAATGTAGATTAATCTAGGGGGTGTAAATTGTATATAAACAAGACTTGTAATTGTTGCAAGATATCGAAGAAGGCCAAAGGAGATCTGGAGCAAGAGGGCAAGTAAGTGTTAACAAGAGCTAAGGGTAGTGACAAGTTCTAGAGGAGCTAGATATGTTTCTAAACGTGATGTTGTGCTTTGATAATTGTATATGAGAATATTGTTATCCTGGGCTACAACCTAGAATGTTAGAATCCCTAGTGGAAAATTTAATACTGTTTTGAGACCTAATATAATGAGGGTGAATCTTTTGAGGTTGGATTTTTTTTCCTTTGAGGGTTTTCCCAAGGTAATTATTGTGTATTGTCTTTGTTGGTATTATGAATGACTTCGTCATGTGTTGCATTGATTTTGTCATTGTTGTCAACACTTATCTTTCTGGATGTCTACATTGTTGATTTGGCACTCTAGTTATATTGGTTTGTTGATGAACTGACACATTGTGGACCTGGTATGGATATTGACTTAGGCACAGTTACCGATATATGTTTCACCGATAGCTCAAGAAGTTGATGATGACTTGTTATCTTCTGGAGATCATTTGGTCATGTCGAAGACATGGATTGGATGTTTGCATTTGGCATTTTACATATTGGTCTGATCGGGTTCACATATTTGCCTTAACCGACAGATAGGTCTAGGTTATGAACCAGCATAAGAAATCATGTTCCAGATCTACACGACACTATTTGGAAATGGTTTTGTGTAAATGTATTGATGCTGATATATTGTATTGCACCAAGACTTATTTTGTAATTGATTTAAATGTAATATCTTTTGGGAGCCGACCTAATGATTAGGTCTTAGGTTTTATATAAATAATTGTAAGATCTTATTTGGAAGAAGTGTGCATATATTGAAGATTATTGTGAAGAGGGAAAACAAGTGAATCCTTGTGTGAATCACGCAGATATTATCTGAAGGTTGAAGGAAAGGTTATGAAGGTGTGTGGTCCTCATGCACAGAGCTTAAACCAATATTGAATCTGACATTGAAGATGCTAAATTGAAGCAGTACATTGTTTATTGGATTTAACCATCCAATGTGTAGTCAGTGAGACTCCTAATTTTGTGATTGAGCAGTGAGCTCTAGGTGGTTGGCCTTTCTGCATGTGCATAGCCCATTATTGTATTCACTTACTATCTGCAGTAGTATCATCTGATTATGGGTAAGGTTTCCCACCGTGGTTTTTCCCCTTACAGGGTTTCTATGTCAAAATATTTGTGTCATGTGTTGTGGATGTTGTCTTGCTTTTTGTTTCATGCATTAAGTTATACCGGTAATACTATATATGTTAATCTGTTTTACCGGCACTGAGTTTTAAGTTGGAATAATTTGTTTTGGGTTGCAAATTATTGACAATTGATTCACCCCCCCCTCAGTTGTCCTTCCCGGTTCCTAACAATTGGTATCAAAGCCTAGTCCTTTTTTTGTATAAGCCTAACAACTTGAGGAAATCCTATGATAGCAAATATCTTCAGGAAGGATACTCCCAAACTTGATGGAACTAACTATGGTATATGGAAGATTAGAATGGAGACACATCTGAACTGCATTGGAAGAGATATATGGGATGTTACAAAGAATAGCTATGTTGCTCCTAATCAGAATAACCCTAATCCACCGACCTTGGCTAAGGACTTGGAGAATGATTACAAAGAAAGAGAAGCACTTCTGAGTGCGTTATCAGATCAACAAATCATGGGATTATTAGACAGATCTACAACAAAAGCTATTTGGGATAAACTGGAAACATTGAATGAAGGAGATTCCACTGTCAAAATTGCAAAACTGGAATGTTACCGGGTCAGGTATGAAAATTTAAAAATGGAAGAGGATAAAAGAATTTCTACATTTATGGAAAGAGTTAATGAAATTGTTTTAGGAATACAATGTTGTGGAGGATCTTTAAGTGAAGATGAAATTGTTTCTATTCCACTTGCTTACAAAATGAAAGTGACAACTATTAATGAGTTGAGAACAATGCCTAATACACCAATATCTAGAGATACTTTGGATGGAAAACTTTTAGCATTTGAGCTTGAAGAATTTGGTCCTGTTGCTATAGTCAAGACTGATATAGCCTTCAAAGCATTAGCATCATCATCATCTGACAAATATGATTGGAAAGCACTTTATGCAAAAGAACTTGAAGATATCAGAAGAGAAAATGAAGAACTTGAAGCACTATTTATAAGGAAGATGCCTAAAGGTCCAGTAGGAAGTAAGTATGAAGGTAAAGCACCTTTCAAATGTTTTAATTGCAATAAAGTTGGTCATATGGCATCTAGGTGTCCTGATAGACATTCAAGACAAAGAGACGAGGCAAAGAGAACATATAAGCCTAACCCTGAATATCAAAGATGCAAATTTAGGAAAAATAGAGATAAGTCATGTTACTATGTAGATGAAGGTGTTACAGATGATTCTGATGAAGATCCAACAGATAGTGGATGGGCAATTTTTGAAATAAAATAAGATCAACCGACACCTATTGTCAAACCGGTAGAGAAGGCATTACCAGTAAAAATTGAAGAAAAGGATGAATGGATCATTGATAGTGGATGCTCACATCATATGACTGGTGATAAAAGCAAATTCTTATCATTATAGGAATATCATGGAGGTCAAGTAATATTTGGAGATGACAAAGCTTGTTTAATCAAAGGAAGAGGCATTATATCTTTGGATGGTAAGAACAATACTAACAATGTTTATTATGTTGAAGGTTTAAAGCATAATCTTTTGAGTGTTGGTCAATTAGTGGAAAAAGAATTTCAATTACAATTCAAGAATGGAAAATGCAAAATCATAAAGTGAACTAGATTGGAAATTGCAACCGGTAATCAGACTAAAGGTAATATCTTTCACTTGAATACCAGCGATAAGACATGTTTGATTGCTCAGATTGATGAAGGTTGGTTATGGCACAAAAGACTCTATCATGTCAATTTTGATTGCATTGTAAAGATCAGTTCAACCAAGGCAGTAAGGGACTTACCTAAGATTGTGAAACCTCATAATCTGGTATGTAAGGAATGTCAAATGGGAAAGCAAGTTAGAACAACATTTAAGAGCATTTCTAAGAATTCCAATAATATTCTTGATTTAATTCACACTGATTTATGTGGTCCAACAAGAACAAGAAGTCATCAAGGTGATAGATACTTTTGCTAATAATTGATGATTATTCTAGAATGTGTTGGGTTACTTTTCTCAGGGAGAAATCAGAATCTTTTGGGAGATTCAAGATATACAAAGTAATGGTAGAGAATGAAACCGGTAAGAAAATCAAATGTTTGAGATCTTATCAAGGAGGAGAATTCACATCTAGGGAATTCAATGCATACTATGAAGAGAATGGAATCAAAAGACAACTATCAGCACCCCATACACTCCAACAGAATGGAGTTGTGGAAAGGAAGAACATAACTATATTGGATGCAGCAAGAACCATGATGATGGAAGCAGTAAATACAATAGTCTATACTTTCAAAAGAGTTCTCATCAAAGGTGAAACCGGTAAGACCCCTTATGAACTATGGTTCGGTCATATTCCTACTCTTAAATATTTTAAAATATTTGGAAGCAAATGCTATATTAGGAGAGATGAGTCTATTGGCAAATTTGATCCTAGAAGTGATAAAGGAATATTTCTTGGTTATTCAACTAGAAGCAAGGCATATAGATGTTATAATAAAAGATTGCATAAAATCATTGAAAGTACTAATGTGAAGATAGATGAACATTTTAGAGGAGAATCAAGATCTATAGGTTCTGAACCGGCAGTAGAAATAATTATAAATGAATCGGCATAGATTGTAGCAGAACAAAATGAAGAACCAGTCACACCGACATCATTAGAAAAATCAACTATGACTGAAGAACAACAACTTGTGAATGGAAATTAGAATAAACCCAGGTATGTAAGATTGAATCATTCAGAAAATCAGATAATTGGAAATAAAAATCAAGGTGTTATGACAAGAGGAAGATTGGCAAATGAAGAGGTATGTTTAATTTCTCAAGTTGAACCAACATCAGTTGTTGAAGCATGTAAAGATAAACATTGGATAAAAGCAATGGAAGATGAATTAGAACAGATTGAAACGAATAATACTTGGACACTAGTTCCCCAGCCTAAAGACAAAAATGTAATTAGAACTAAATGGGTATTTAGAAATAAACTCAATGAAGATGGTGAAGTAATCAGAAACAAAGCAAGATTAGTTTGTAAAGGTTATTCTCAGAAAGAAGGAATTGATTATAATGAAACTTGTGCATCGGTAGCCAGAATTGAAGCAATAAGACTATTTCTTGCATTTACAGCTCACAAGAACTATAAGGTTTATCAGATGGATGTAAAATGTGCATTTTTGAATGGAGATCTTGAAGAAGAAGTTTACATTGAGCAGCCTAATGGATTTTCATTAACAAATGGTAAGGATATGGTTTCTAGATTAAGAAAAGCTTTATTTGGATTGAAGCAAGCTCCCAGAGCTTGGTATGCTAGACTGGATAAATATCTTTTAAAGATTGGATACACAAAAGGTAATGCTGATAGTAATTTGTATTACAAAATTACCAATGATGACATTTTGGTTATTGAAGTATTTGTGGATGATATCATTTTTGGAGGAGAAGAAGAGCTATGCAAAGACTTTGCCAATAAGATGTAGGAAGAATTTGAAATGTCTATGATTGGAGAGATAAAAAAATTTCTAGGTTTGTAGATCTCTCAAACAGATAAAGGTATATTCATTTGTCAAACAAAATACTTGAAGGAACTTTGGAAGAAATTTGGAAAGGAAAACTCCAAACTGGTAAGCACTCCTATGACTACAACTGATAAATTGACATCAAAGGATGATTCAACTCCTATAAATCTGGCAAGGTACAAATCTAAGATTGGAGGGTTACTGTATTTAGCACAAACTAGACCTGATATAATGAATGCAATATGTATTGTTTCAAGATTTCAAAGAAATCCTAAATAAAATCATGAAATTGCAGTAAAAAGGATTTTCCGGTATCTACAAGGCAAAACAAATCTTGGTTTATGGTATCCTAAGGATGACAATTTTGAGTTATGTGCATATACATATGCAAATTGGGCAGGAGATATGGATGATAGAAAAGAGTACCACTGGTGGCGCATTATTTCTTGGTAGAAGATTAATTTCATGGATCAGCATGAAGCAGACCTACACATCATTATCTATAGTAGAAGAAGAATATGTTGCAGCAACATATAATTGCACTCAAGTATTATGGATCAAGCAAATGTTGAAGGATATCAAGGTAAAATGCAAAGAACCGGTAATTATTTACTGTGATAACTCAACATCAATAGATATATCAAAGAATCTAGTATTTCACTCTAAAACAAAGCATGTTTCTATTAAGTATAATTTTCTGAAAGAAAACGTTGAAGCAAATGAAGTGAGATTGGTTTATGTGAACACTAAAGAGCAAATTGCAGATATTTTTACAAAGCCTTTGCCTAAGCAAACATTTGAATATCTCAGAGAGAAGCTTGGGGTAGTCACCCCACCAACAGAGACTTAAATGATGCAGATTAGCATCAAACCGACAAGGACTAACAAAATTTATTTTTTTTTCCGGTTTTGATGAAGGAGAGCTGCTACTCAGGGGGAGTAGTTAGTTGTATGTTATATTCTGATTTTGATTTTTAACTACTTTGGCATTTGATGTCAAAGGAGGAGAGATGTGTATGGAAAAACATTGTACTTTGAAGATGTATTTTGGTTTTGGTTATACTGTTTATGTTTTTGGTACAAAACTTTGTGTTGATCTGTTTAAGGGAGATTGTTGGCATTCTATTTTGGCACTTAGATGTTTTTCCATCTAGTGTTGCCATCAATGCCAAAGGGGGAGATTGTTGGTATTATGGATGACTTCATCATGTGTTGCATTGGTTTTGTCATTAATGTCAACACTTATCTTTCTGGAGGTCTACATTGTTGATTTGACACTCTGGTTATATTGGTTTGTTGATGAACCAACACATTGTGGTCCCAGTATGGATATTGGCTTATGCACATATATCGGTATATGTTTCATCGACAACTCACAAAGTTGATGATAACTTGTTATCATCTGGAGATCATTTGGTTATGTTGAAGACATGGATTGGATGTTTGCATTTGGCGTTTTGCATATTGGTCTGATCGGGTTCACATATTTGCCTTAACCGACAGATAGGTCCAGGTTATGAATTGGCATAAGAAATCATGTTCCAGATCTGCACGACACGTTTTGGAAATGGTTTTGTGTAAATGTATTGAGGCCAACATATTGTATTGCACCAAGACTTATTTTGTAATTGATTTAAATGTAATATCTTTTGGGAGCCGACCTAATGATTAGGTCTTAGGTTTTGTATAAATAATTATAAGATCTTATTTGGAAGAAGTGTGCGTATATTGAAGATTATTGTGAAGAGAGAAAACAAGCAGATCCTTGTGCGAATCACACATATATTATCTAAAGGTTGAAGGAAAGGTTATGAAGGTGTTTGGTCCTCATGCACAAAGCTTAAACCGGTACTGAATCCGATATCAAAGATGCTAAATTGAAGCAGTAAATTGATTATTGGATTTAACCATCCAACTGTGTAGTCAATGAGACTCCTAATTTTGTGATTGAGCAGTGAGCTCTAGGCGGTTAGCCTTTCTGCATGTGTAGACCCCATTATTGTATTGACTTACTATCAGTAATAGTATCATCTGATTGTGGGTAAGGTTTCCCACCATGGTTTTTCTCCTTATAGGGTTTCTACGTCAAAATATCCGTGTCATGTGTTGTGGATGTTGTTTTGCTTTTTGTTTCATACATTAAGTTGTACTGGTAATACTATATCTGTTAATCTGTTTTACCTGCATTGAGTTTTAAGCTAGAATAATTTGTTTTGGGTTGCAATTTATTGACAACTGATTCACCCCCCCCCCTCTCAGTTGTCCTTGTCGGTTCCTAACAGTCTCTCTATGTGTGGATTCTTCTTTGTATGTTGCTTTCATTTTAGGCTATGGGTGTGTTCCAAAAAGTTAGGGCTACAAGGTTGGATTGTCCATTCTAGAGCCTCTAACTTTGATTGCGTCAAATGGTACAATTTATGGGTTTTCTTCACAACCACAAAAAATCACCCGAGTCACTCTTAATTTTCCAAGATTTGTAAAATTTTGCAAATAATTTTTTTTTAAATGAAAAAAAAGGAGCTAAAAATAGTACAAAAAAGCAAAAAAAAAGATTTCGCCATAACTTGTTCTCTACAAATTATAGAGAAAAAAAATTGGGTTTTGTTCTTTGCCTTGAAAAACCATATACGTACTTGTCATATTTTCCATGCAATGAGTTATTTTTTTTTGAAATCAAATAAGAAGGGTCATGATTACTAGTTATCAGTTGGCTAAATTTAGCCTATTCTTCTTTTTGCCATAACTTTTGTATATTATGTCAAAATTGGGAAAATGAGATATCATTGGAAAGGTATTTGTAAGCTCTTTCTAGTGGTAGTGGTTTCATTTTTAGATTCTACTATAAATTTTTGCTACACTAAATCAAAATCAAATCTTCAATTTCATCTTTTGAACTCATAACTTTTCACCAATATCTCTAATTTTAGTTATTCTTGTGGCATCAAAAATTTAAGTTAGAGATCTTCAGTTCTATATATGTAATTTTTTCATATTTTCCCCAAGGTATATTTTATTTAGAGTATTGTTTTCACTATCTAGTTCATTACTTGCATGTTTTGGCACCAAGAATGGATATGTTTATTGGAGAATTCTTTATTTGATCTACTTTACATGTACTAAGGTTTTTGGGGTCTAATACTTTCATTTAGTGAAGTATCATGAGTTTTTCTATTCAACCTTCTATTGTCATCATGGCAAAGGACAATTATGAGTCTTAGAAAACTGGCATCCTCACACATCTTAGGTGGGTATATTTTTTTCCTTATTTGTATGGAATCATACCTAAACTAGCCACATTAAGAAGTATAATAGCTTGGGTTATTATCATAGACTTATTGTAGGATTTATTTTCTCTAGTGTTGATCATGACACTACATGGGCAATATTGGACATTGATTATCCTCAAACACTTTGGAATAGACTTTGGGAGATGTATGGAGACTCTCATATCTCTTCATTCCTAGAGGATCTTGCAAAAAAATGTATGCCCTTTGATAATCATAATTTATAGGAGCTTGAGTATATGACAAGTCTTTCATATTGCAATGGATCATAGGCTTGTCTTCTAGTTTCTACTCCTCGTATTGAAATCACATCTCAATCATCTTCATCTTCTATTATTCTTGATGACCTTAGCATTGGCTCATGCATATCGCCCATTGATTTTGTGTAGCAGGACATTATACTTCCAAACACATACTTTGGATTTGTATCTTGCAGACATATAATCATTATTTGTGGAGTCTTGTATTATAAATCTAGAGGATTGTTTTGAGGACAATCATCTCCTCTTTGTTGATAACCTCATCAAATTTGTCAACCCATCTTCATCAATTTTTGTAGTCTTGATTTTTTACCTCCTATATTGATTGGACATGTACTTGATTGGAAAGGAACATAGTATTTGGATTGTGAATCCTACTTATTTCAGTTTATGGGAGTGGTTCTCATATTTCTAGTGGATTTGTTTCTTCCTAAAGGGAGAAATGTTGTTTGTGGGCAATGGATCATGTTTTGTCTTTAGGCTCTCATCATTGGGGTGATTTATATCCTCATTTTCTCTCTCCTATGGGGGGATATTGATTGTAATTTTGTGACTGATTCAACATTTAGAGGATATTTGAAGTCATTCATGCTTAGTAACATGTACTATTTTTTAATTCTTTTTCTCTTTTTCACATGTACTCTTTTTCATTTCTTTTTCTTGTTGGCATTATACACTCAGATGAGAAGGGTGGATGTTGTCATTGATGGCAACAAGGTTCCACAGGATCAACTGGCCATAGACTTCACCTACTGGCACCAGCAGATACAACAAGGCTTATTCACACCGGCATCCAATTTACACCAGCAGAAGATTATACCGGCCTTCCAGGCCGACTTGACAATAAATATTGTTTATGTGAAATAAATTGTAATGTAAAATATAATTGCATGGCCATGTTGTATTGTAAAGAGTCATATATGTATGAGCTCTTATAGGTCATTTAAAGGAAGTAAGCGATAATATGAGATAAGATAGAGATATATATAGGATATGATAGCGAATAGTTGTATATGCATTTTGATGTGTTCTTTTTAGAGCGAATAAGAAGAAGAATCATTTGATAGCATATCAGCTAGGGTTTTTGGCAGAGGCAGAACTAGTATTATACATAGCACAACAACGAACTCATCCAATATTTTAATGCAAGTTATAAGAGTTCATTTTTATGTTTACATCGGTATGATGTTGTAGTTAGTGAGACTCCACTTTTGTTGTTGAGCAGTGAGCTCTAGGCAGTTGGCCTTCTTGCATGTGCAGACCCCTTATGTACTAGTAATATTTATTCATATGGCCAATGAGTAAATATTGTGGGTCACAAATCCCACCGAGGTTTTTCCCTTACCAGGCTTCCTCGCCAAAATATTTGTGTTATGGTGTGCATTGATGTTGATTCCTTTATTTCTCTTTACTGGATTATTGTTTCCTTACCGACATATTAATCTCAGTTATAGAATTGTAAATAAGTTTAAATCTTTCATTTATCGGTCAAACACTGATTCACCCCCCCCTCCCCCCTCTCAGTGTCTTTGGGATTAATCAATTATCTAACATTTCTCTCCTCTAGAGATGAGTTTTCTCCCACAAGGTTTTCTCCTTTTCTTTGTTTGTGAGAATTGCATTGGTTTGTGCATGGGTACCTAATCAGACCTTGTTGTCAGGACCCATCCATGCATTCATATTAGCTATTTTGGTTCTTTAATTACCTTATTCACTTAAGCTAAACATAGATGCTTTTTATATTTTATTAGATTGGGATAATAATATATTAAGTTCACTTAGTTGAGCTAATCTTTAGTTCTTTGAGCTAACTTTAGTTTCCTAATTTTAGCTTAGGTTTCTCTTGATTTCTATAAAGCAAATCATTTATTCATTATAATCTATCCAATTTCATTTCAAATTAATCTCAATAACATATTCCTCTTTGGATCTATGCTTTTTAAGGTTGCATAGCATCAATCATGACTTTTTCTCTTTAGATGTGATAGGTGTTTTACTTGTAGTTGATTCATGGTCTTATGGGTTGAACAAATAAATCCAACACATTCACATTAAAGACAAATTTGACAACATGTCAATCCATCCTAAATGATAGATCTTTTAAGTTAGTCATACTTTACATATTAATGAAGAAACTGTTGAAGACATATTTATCACCAAGGTTGTCAATTTTTATTTTAATTTTTGTTTGTGGGGGGGAGATAGGTATCACAAGTTATAAATATTATTTGAAGACCATTTCAAACTTGTAGGGATAATAGTTGATGTCAAGAAATGCAAAGTTGTAGGCCATGAAATCTATATCTTAAAAAATGAATAATTAATCAAATATAATTAATTCATTTGATTAATTATAAAAGAAATAGCAAGTGATAAGTTGAAATGATGATGTTATAGAAAACATCTCTATTTTTTATAATAATCTTATGGTTAATACAAATAGACATGATCCTCATAAATCGCTTTATTGAAATATCAATTCAAAAAAATTAACCTATCTAAAATCTAAAAAATAAATCTATTTAAATAAATTGTAAAAAAAATATGTATGTTTAATTAATAAAAGACAACTTTTTTGACAACACATCAATCCATCTTAAATGATAACCCTTTTAAGTTAGTCATGCTTTACCTATTATTGCAAAAACTATCCAAATTTATCAGTTTTTGGGGAGGGGTAGATATCACAAGTTATAACTATCATTTGAAGACTATTTCAAACACGTAGTGAGGCTAGTTGATGTGAGAAAATGAAAAGTTGTAGGTCATCAAATCTATATCTTGAAAGTTGAATATCTAGGTTATCCAGAATTAATAATCTACTTGATGGTTAATACAAATAGACATGGTCTCTTAAACCACTTTTTCTATAAAGAAATTAATACCAAATATCAATTCAAAATATATATAAAAAAAGGACTATCCAAAATTCCATATCTTGAAAACTGAATAATACAAATAGATCATCAAAACTAGATATTTTCATTTTAATAAATTGTAAGAAAAAAGTATATTTTTATCGAAAAAAAAACAACTTTCATGTCACTTAAAGAACAACTTTGACAATACATCAATTTATCTTAAATGACAACCTTTTCAATTAGTCACGACAAAACTATTCTAAACTTATTTATCTCCAAATTTATAGTTTTTAAAAGAGTGATACAAATTACAAATATCATTTAAAGACTTTTTCAAACATGTAGATAATATAGTCTATGTAAGGAAATGGTAAGCTGTAGCCCATCAAATCTCTGTCTAGAAATTTTTACAACCCTTCAGACTAAGGGGTCACATTATTGAAGTGCACATGGACCGTGCAAAGATAACATGATAGCATGAATGGCGTCTAGTCAAGGAATTTCGAGAAGTTAAGCACTGACCGACATCTATATCAGATTTATGGGCAAAAATTTTCACAATAGCTGTATGCCATTTCCAACAAGGATGGTTTTTAACCTAAAACACTCTTGAAAGGCCGGGTTACAACTTGTGCACTGTCGTTTCCACACCTCATTGCTTTAAAAGGAAGAATGGGAGTGACAGAGGGATACGCCAATGGCCTAGGAAGAAATGCTTAGTTGTCTTGCATAACATAATTGTACTGTGGCCATGAAAATGGAAATCTGCAACAATAAGTAAGTCGTAGATTCAAATTCAGTCGAAAAGCTTTGTGGTCCATATTCTTACTGGATTGATAACCTTTCCAGGTGCTAATATTTTCATTTTTCCTATGTATTGTATAAACCTCTGGAAAGTCCCTGAACAATCTATCTATGCTCTTCTTCATGGTCTCTCCTTCCCAGACTGTTGATCTTTCTAAGAAACAGCTCATTCCCAACATGATTTCTTCTAATGTATTTCTAGAACTCAGGATGATCAGTATATAGTCATCATGATATTTTCGTCATCTTCATCAATATGGTTTCAAGGTGGGTTGATTTAACATTTCTACGGATTTCAATTTTGAATAATATATTTTAAATTTGAACTTGTTTAGATGACTCATCTTAAATCACACTAATACGATAACCTATAACTGAACCCACCCACCTAATGATAGTTATTTTTTAATGATGATTTTGGTGCAGTGCAGGCCTTACATCTATAGGAGACTATGAATCTGCAGAAAAGACACGCAAGAGATTAATGGCTGCCACTGCGTGCAGAAATCTATCAGATGATAACTTATGGGAGGAGGATGGTATTTTGGATGACACTGCAGATAAGAAGACAAAGTTGACATTGGAACAAGCGAAGGTGTTGGAGAAAAGTTTTGAGGAGGGCAACAAACTGGATCACGACAGAAAAATGGAGCTGTCCAGAACGCTAGGGTTACAACCCAAACGGATTGCTGTGTGGTTTCAGAACAGGCGAGCTAGATGGAAAGCCAAGCAACTCGAAAAAGATTATAAAAATCTCAAGCAGAGCTACAATGCCCTCAAGACCCACTATGACGTCCTCCTTCAAGAGCGCACCAATTTCAAAGATGAGGTACGAACTCAATAGATCTTTCTTATTCTTAAAAATCTAAACATTGGGAACAAAAGCCATAGACATTTGATTTCTGCAGTTCATGATGTTAATGTATATGGTGATTTTTTTCTGAAATTTTTTTCTTATCTTGTTATCTTTTCAGATGATAGATCATGAAAAACGTTTGAAAAAAACTCACACAATTCACACAGTTGATTTCAAAGCTATGTACAATATAAAAGACATTCTAACTTTTACATTAGAGAATTTCATAGTATGATCTGTAGAGATCTACATAGGTAGTGGATCAAGCTTGTCAACTTCTTGTAAGACCCAATTGTAATAATGAAATCACAGAATCAAAATTCTCCTCAATCAACAGTACCCATGAGTCCCAAATGGGCATATGTCTACAATGAAATCCACCCATTTCTTTATTTGTTCTGCAAGATGAGTAAATAAACATCAAGAAATTCCTGTCAACTAATAGTATTCTTTTATGGCAACAGGCTAAGCGATTGAAGAGAGAACTGGTGGACAAGAATGAGAGCAACTTCAACGGCAGAGATTCAGACCACCAATCTCAGCAAAACTCAACCGCATTATTTCACCAGAGCTCAACTTCTCCAACTGAGATGGTTATAACTAGCTGGGAGGCATGTGAAAAAGATTCACAGCAAGGTGGATGCTCAAGTGAAGGCAGCTCTGTCAAACCATATACATTGAGCAATTCAGAATATGGGCTGATGTCAGATCTTTTAGCAGAGCAACCAGACTACAGTCCACAAATCCTGCCAAAAGTAGTGGAGGAGAGCATGCTGAAGAATGGAGGAGTGGAGAACTGCAACAATTTGTTTTGCAGTTGTGAGGAACAAGGGTCTCTGCTTTGGAGGTATTGAAGTGAAAGAGTTGTAATGGAGGACTAGGGTTTTCTTTTCTCTGCATTGAAGAAAGTTTTCTACTTAAAATTAGACTGGTAGTTGCCATTTTTATATGAAACTGTAGATCTCTAACCAGAGCTCTTTCTAATGCAGTATATTAATTAAGGTATTATGGCTACCGGCTGAAATATATATTTTTGATGTTGACTCTAAGCAGACTTTTTTAATGAAATGGAGGAACTAATATCTTGTGGGCTCTACTAAATAGAGGAATTAATATCTTGTGGGATCTACAAAGTACTATTATAATATCCCTTTCACAAGAGCTGCCTTCCATCCACACAGAAATGAATCTAAAATATTGAAAAACCATCATTTTCTGTGGACATGAGCTGCCCTTCACCCATATAGAAGTAAATATAAAAAAATGAGATTTAACCTTTGCCCCTTAACCTTGCTATCTATGAGAAACCTGTGATAGAAGTAAATCGAAGACCATTGCAATTCTTTTTTCTGATAAGTATCTGATTTTGATATCATGGAAGATCACGTTTAAGATGGCTACGTTTAACTGGCTTATGTGGAAGTGGGTTGTCTTACATTTATTGTTTAGCTTGCAGTTGTCTACCATTAACATCGTTGTAGCCGCTTGAAAAGTAACAAATGTTATTACAGAAGGATGAAACGATGTAAACACAAAGCATGACTGCTATGTTTAGCAATTCACTGCCACCACTAAAACAAAAATTGCATTCATGAATGGACCTCTTAACACAAAGATAAATATATTTTGAAAATTTAAAGGAATAGGATATCAGTGTCAAAGACGAACGTGAGATAGAGGAGGCAATTGAGGAAATATTGATTAGGGTTAGCTAGCAATATCACTCTAGCATATGAGATAGAGGAGGCAATTGAGGAAATGTTGATTAGGGTTAGCTAGCAATATCACTCTAGCTTGTCTATGTTATTGAGAGAGTTTGGCAAAAAAAAAAGATCATCTATGAATGAGTAAGTCGTTTCTTTCATTCTGTAGTTCCTGTTTTTCCATTTGTATTCCTAAAAATTAGGGTTTATAATTTTGTTATCCTTTTTTCTATGTTTTGACTTTTAAAACATTTCTAAAGTTTTACAAATGCAATAAATTAGTGTGCTATTATGATATTAGGGTAAAATAAATTAGTGTATTATTATGATATTAGGCTAAAATAAATTAGCATGTATACTGAGAGATTAAAATTGAGATTTTAAAAAATGTTTGAAAATCTAATTTTTCAATTAGATTTGGGGTGGAAATATGTTGATTCAATTATGGAGGTTATGTGAGTTGTCAATTTCAAATCAATATTTATTAATGACTCATAAATGAATCTACCACTAGAAATCATATAGCCAACTAGATCCCTTTCTATAAAACTTGTGATATTAGAAGAAAACAAATTTATGAAGTTTGAAGTTTACCTCACCTTTTCATCTAATAGCTATTTTAATTTTATTTATATATATAGGAAAAATAAAAATTAAAGACCATGTTAATAGTCAATCTTCAAAAATCATTTTGAATTATTTTTTATTTAAATAAATCATGAGGGACAAATACTTCTGAGCTAGTTGTAGTTCCATTCATGTCTACTTATAGTATGTCTATGAAGTTCTTCACTTCCTTACATCTGCATTTAGACTATAATAGCTATGCAATATGTTGATTGAGAAAAATATGTTATTTTACGAAAATATTTATAAATTTGATCCACTTTTTTGTGAAGGGAACCATCCACAAAGTAAACACCATCCTTAATTTGTGAGAAAAGTTTATATGTATATTTTGTTTGTGCAATACTTAGGATTATACTATATAATCCATCTCAAATTTGATAGCAAAAAGTTAAAAATTTGTGTAGATCAAACTAAGACACAGAGTTTCCACACTTTGAAAAGGAAAAACGCCTAGGACTAATCTAGGCAGCACCATAGTTCTGCCAACTTGACCTAAAATTTGGAGAATTTATAGTTTTGATTCTTTTGAGACCATATCAGGGACTTTCTAGAACTTAGATACCCATTTGGACTAAGATGCCTAACTCCATAGTCTAAAACTATTCTAGTCTCATATTTTAGCGCCAAGATCCTTACTACCTCTCAAATTTCCATGTTTGTACATTTTCTCAAGTTGACCTTAATTTTTTAATCTTTCTATTTATGCTCATTCTTGTCAATTTTGAATCATTTACCTACTTATTTCTTATTCACATCAAATCAAATCAAACCCAAAAAGAGGAAATAATCATACACAAGATCCATCTCTCCTTTAGGACTAAAGTTGGATCTTGTTGTATATTTCCCAAAATGAAATGATATTAATTTGGAATGTAGTTTATGTATCTAGGCTAGGATCCTATTTCCCATCATTTCATTTTGGTGAACCTTGTTGGCATTACATTAAGTTTGTTGGTATGATGATATAATTGATAAAGGATGATTACTGTCTTAATAATATTATTTTGTCATTGATTTCAAGCAATTGATTTTTTGATTCAGTATGATGTTGCCATATCTTAAAGAGTATGTTTTGATGAGTATAAAGATGTCGATAAGTGACACAGAAAGAATGTGAAAATGAAGGGAAGTAATAAGTTATTCAATGGGCAACTATTACCGAGTTAGACAGTGATGAGATTATGTCATTTTGATTGTTTTGATATCCTATATATGTGTATTCGAAGACTGAATAAGAAGGAGAAAAGATTTCATGTAATAGAATGAGTAAAGGTTTGATACTATTCTATTTTATCGAGCAAGGAGCTAGTCGGTAAACACCAAGGTTATCGGTGTCAGATAAATAAGAAAGAATGTCTACCGAGTAAAGTTCAGTATTTACCGAGTATCAACCGAGCAGTAACAAAATGCATTGGATGAATAAATACATTATTAAATGAAGGATGTCAATGAGCTAGAGATTTATAGAAGATTGGAATGTGGTGCAAGAAGTTCGTTAAGGATCAAAAACAATGAAAATTCAAGAGTTGGATCTACAACATAGATTGAATGGTCATAACCGAGCACGAGTACCAAGGAAGGTATACAAGTTTCAAGGCAAGATAAAACGTTTTTCAGTTCGAAGGATTCAATGAACCTAGTCAAGTTTGAAGATCTGATGGCTAAGATTAATCATGGGAAATGTGATTAAGGAGATTAAGTGGTTAGGAATTTCTTATAAATAAGGAAAAGTTGATGAACAAAGCAAGCAGGCAAATAGAAGAGCAGTGATACTGTAGAGGTGATTACCGAGTACAGAAGATTGAAGATTTAATTGAAGAATAGATTGAGAAGCCCAGCAAGGAGGAAGATAAGTCTTATGACAAGATTATTTTGAGCACATAGAGTCTACTTTAACATTTCAGATGTGAAGTTGCAGATATATTTTATTACTGTTATTTATTTTTGTAAGTGATAGGAAATCTCTTAATCGAGTGGACCTAACAATCTTATTTGTAAATCCTCTAGCAAGGTAACATTCTGAATGAGTGTTTGAAATCCTTTGACAAGGTCACTTCTAACAAAGTGCAAGATTCTGATAGATCTGAGGGAAATCCCTTGACCAGGTCACATCTAGCAATGTGTTTATGTAATCTTTAACAGGATTGGCTTTTAACCGAGCATACTCTAGAAGAGTATATTTTCTTAGTGGGTCTGAAATCCCACAGTGGTTTTTCCCTATTTAGGTTTCCACGTTAAATCTGGTGTTAAATGTATTTTGTTGTTTCAAGTTTATAAGTTTATGAGTTTGAATGATTTATTGTCATAGTTGCATATCAAGTAAGTTCTACCGAGGTTGAATCTGATGAATATTTTGAATTGTGAGTTTATCTGATTCACCCCCCCCCCCCTCTCATCTAACTAACAATTGGTATCAAAGCTAGAACTTCGAAAGAAAAGTTTAAAGGAACTTGAGGCAAGATCCGAAGATGTATAAAAGGGATGCACCAAAGTTGAACAAGTCAAGTTTCTCCACGTGGCAGAAAAGGATGAAGCTGCACTTATCAAGAATTGGGGAATATGCAACATATTATCTGGAGAATGATTACACTACACCTAGTACCTACCCGATGATAATGGAAGAGATAAAGGCAAAGCAAGAACATATTCAAGAAATGATTGAAATAACATCAGCATTGACTGACTCAGAGTTTAATGATCTAGAAGGTTGTAATGATGCCAAAGCTATGTGGAATAAGCTTATATCTATGTATGGTGGTGATGAACATGTTCAAAGAGCAAAAGTAGACAGTCTAAGAGGACAACTTGAATCCATGAGAATGAATGAAGGTGAGAACATAATCCAATACAGTACAAGGTCAAAGGAAACTATCAATCAAATCAAAGGAGTGGGAGGAACTATTGAAGAAAAGGATGTAACAAGTAAGTTGCTGAGAACACTTCTACCTGCTTATGCCATTCAAGTCTCTGCAATTAATGAACTAAGGTCTATACCAAACAAGCTAGTCTCTTTGGATGCTACTATCGATAAGCTACATGCTTTTGAGTTGAGTAATTTTTGATAACAGTGGGTCTTTGGTTAACA